>NW_024503568.1:1184905-2384905 GCF_017590055.1 Onychostruthus taczanowskii | reverse complement strand
TAATGATGAATCTTTTAGAATTAAAATGCAAAATAGGATGAGATAAAAAGAAGGTCAAAGAGAACTTGGGTGAGACCTTATCAGGTAAGATTTTTCATTACTCTCCTCTTATGTAATTTTTACTTTGGGTGCAAATGGATTGTAAAAGTTAATGATTTAAGAACAGCAGAATCCCATGATGAAATCTTGCCCATAGTGTTTAAATACAGCTTGGAAGATTAATAACAGGTGATTCATACACTATGTGATGAAAAGTAGATTAATTACTAATTTTCTGATACCTTCTATAAGAATCTATGAATAAAAGTGCAGGACTCTATTGGTTCCATAGAAAAAATGAAGCCATATGTAATTTATACCATTATACTGACTTGATCATTACTAATGAAAAGAAAAAAAAAAATGGTGGTGTCTCACTAGCTTGTAAAATTTCTCAAATACACACTTCTTCTGAAATCTAGAGCTTGAGAATTGTTCAATAAGAACCTGACTTGGACCATTAATAAGCACCATCTGTTAAACAGTCATATAAGATTTTCACATTGAGAAAGATTGTTTCAATGTTAAATTTTATGGATAGGCTTTTTTAAACCAAATAATATTCTCCCTTTTTTTAAGTGTTGTGGCTGGTTGAAATGTGCACATTTTCATACAGAGAGCCAGACAATACCATTTTTTAGCAGTGTTTATTTTTGTAAAAAAAAAAAAAAGAAACCAATGAATTTGAAAGAAAGTCATATCTTTTGATTGCACACTTTTTAAACAAAAATAATACAAGATGAAGAATGAAAAATACAGATTTTATGTTGTTATGTCAAAATAACACCTAAGTTTATGGATGTTCAAAATTAAAATATATATACCTAAATGCTAAAATGTCTATTTTACATTATCTACAAAATGTATGTTCTACTCCAGCCCCAAATCATAGGAAAATACTTTGATACATATGAAAAGCTATAAACATAAGGAAATTTTGGAGGGAAATACACATAAAAGCTCATTAAATAATTACAACAACAAATAAATAGTTTGTTCAGCTTTACTTTTTGATTGCTGCCATGCATATTTTAATTTTTGGTATACTGAGATAAGAGAAAGGTGAGCATGCAAAGCACTTTTTTTTTAGAATTAATCTGAAAGCAGATACATGGTGTTGTAGTTTAAGCTGTTGTCAGAAGATCATAAAACATGATATAAAAGGCAATAGATGTGATAAATGTTCTCAGGAAAACCCACAACAAAGCATCATTTTACAAAATTGACTTCAGTGAATACTCTTGGCAAATTTTCTTTGCTTCCATGGCTGGAGAAATTGTAAAAGTTTATAGTGTGGTTTTGGAAGGCATGTATTATTCCCCATCTTGAGCATTTGGAAAATCACCCAAAAAGTCCATATGCTGAGAATGCCCCTTTTGATTTTGGTCAAAGCAATAAGCACGTAGCATCAACTGAGAACACAGCAATGGCAGACTTGTCTTTAAGCAGTCAGAATGGTAAAGCAAATGGTTACAGGTGAGTTCAATTTTGGCACAAGGAGTGGGAGATGAGAGAGCAGAAAATGTTTGACTTCTAACTTGTACTATGCTTGCTGGATTTACTGGCTCTTTTCCTTTCTTTGTGGTGCTGGATGGGTTTTGCTTGAGAAGTTCCCTCGAAGTTGTGGCTGGATTCATTGTGCTGCCTGGTGTATCGCTTGCACTTGCAGGCTGTGACCACAGTTATTTTGTAGGTTCTTATACTTCCGTCCTGGCACTGGAGCTGGATCCTCTGAGTGCGAGTTTTGTCATTGACACATCTCCACTCCTGTGAGCTCCGCCTGCTCCAGTACTTGGTTCCGTAACCTCCTCCAATCCAGTTGGGCAGCAGTGGCAAAGGGAGGCATTCACCAGCACACACCAGTTCTTTCAGGGGATTAATGCTGGTGCACTGGCCATCTGAGATGTACTTGGTGGATCTCAGTTCTCGACAACCAACTTGAACGCGATCTGCAGAATGCACAGAACAAGAAACACTGAGATTCAGAATGGAGTGATTTCCTTAACCAGTCATTTTCACATTAACCAGGCATGTTTTACAGAAGTTAAAGTAGGCTTTAATCTTTACAGGACATCTCTTCACTGTTGTGTCCCCCAGCACAAGGGCCTCAAGTGCTGATGGTATCTCTGGATAATACCACAGCATAAAAAAATCCTAATGACCTGCACTTCAGCAGTTGTGGTAGAAGAGGCAATTTTATTCCCTATACTTCTTCTCAGGGACATACCTTTTAGAAGAGAAAAAATGCCCCAAGGGAAGAAATGTTTCCTGCTTATTCTCAGTCTAGGGAATCTGCTCTGTGATGTTTACAACAATTATGTTGGATCATTAGCAAGGGGGAAAACAGTGCTTTGGAAACAGTTGAAATGCTTTTAAATTAATTTCAAACAGTGTGTTTCTTCTCGTTCCATTGTTATAGTGGACTGAACTCTCCCATGAACTCTGCGGCTCCGGGCAGACACTGCAGAAGTGGTAACAGCTGAAGTTACCACAGAACGGGGTTCTGCCTGTGAAGTTTGGATGATTAGCAGTAACAATTTCAGAGGGGTCCTTTCGCCCTCAAGAGAACACCATCTTTGTAACTGTAGTAGTCTGTATATTATGTGTAACATAGAGGATCCTGCAAATTCTCTCAGGCAGCTGACGGAGCCAACATGCAGAGCTTCTCATACAGGCATGTTTGTACCCGTCTCTGTGTGCGGCTCTGCACCCTGCAATAAACACAACTGTTTATTTCAGTAATTATACTTTGAAATAAATGCCCACAGCGTGCTTAATTTTAATAAGCAATCTTTACTGTCTGTGCTCTCCCTCTTTCCGAAGGACAATTACGGCACAGATTCTACACACAATGCAATTAACTAACGCTTTTAAAATAGAAGTAATTACTAGAAACATTTCAGAATGAATCATAAAAGGCTTTGAAGGTGCATCTACATATCACAGCTACAGGCTGCTTCTGTTTCTACTTGGATTTTTGGAAGCAAGTTCTGAACGGAGGCACTGCGTTAAGATTGCTTCACCCTGTCCTCTGTGTCTCAGGGTGGGCAGGAAGAGGGGACTGTAAATCTGCAGGCTGATCCCAGGGAATATTGACAGGGCTGCTCTACTGCCTGCTTTGCAGAAAAGATTCAGGCTTGCCTTCCTGCAGCTGCACTCAGGAATGTACCTGGAAGCATCTGGTCACAGATCTGAGTTTGTCTTTCCTTCTGTTTTTCTGTCTTCCCCGGCTCAGCTTTTCACCAGTGACAGCTCAGTGACAATGAATACCAACTGGGCTGTCCCAGTAATCTCATAATGATGAGATGTTTCCTGTGCATTAAAACCCTTTAGCATTCATAAAAGCTGACACACCTGGCTTAGCTGAAAGGTATCGGTGTCACTTGTTGCCTTCACTTTCCAGGGATGACTCTATTTTTATCAAGTTGCTGTGGGTGGGTTGGTGTGTGTGTATGTTTCTCTATCTGGATTTCTTTCATTTTAAGGAGGTGTGCAGGGGAGGGAACAGATAAAGTCAGTAGGTTTCCAGATCCCCACGTATCTGACTTATATACATAAAACTCAGAAGGAAAGGACTGGATATAAAAAAGGCAGGTTAGGGCAGAGATCATAGGTAAATTACGACCTGATTTGTTTACTTTTGCTGGAGGTGTTAAGCGGGTAAGTGCTACGGCAGGAAGTAAAACTAAACAGCGGGAACAAAATTCAGAGTTTTTTATTGCACTTGAAAAGTAGCCCAGACACCTCCCCTGCCCGCAGTGGGAGGTGAGTCAAAAAAGCGAGCGCTCTGGAAATGCCTCTCTGTCCTTTTTCTTTATCTCGCTTCCCTGCCGGATAGATGCCATAGAACCCGGCATTCCTGGATGAACCTCCCTCAGGAAGTAACCTGCCCGAGAGAGCCGGTCCTACAGGACTTCCCAGCACGGGGGTGGGAGGGCGGCTGGCTCGGAGGCCGCCCGGCAAGGCAGATCCCGGCCCGGAACCAGCAGCATCTCCCCGTGGCCCGGCTTCCCCCAGGCGCCCGTTCCCTGGAGCGCCGCGCTCGGGCTGGGGGGCCGGGGCGCTGCCGTGGGATGCGCGGCTCCGGCCGGGGCTCCGCTCCCGCTCCCGGGCCGGGCCAGGCGGGGCTGCCGCCCACGGCTGCGGTGGAAGCGCCGCCGGTGGGATACTCACTGTTACGGTCGGATCCAGTGCTGGTGTAGTGCCTGCCTCCGTTTCTAGCTTGATTCAACGTGCTGTTGCTACTTGGGCTCGCCGCAGCGGGTTTAACAACGTGAGAATAAAGTATCTCTGTGGCATCGTTCTTGAAAGCCAAGTAGCTTCTCGTGAAGATGCAAGCCAGGAAAAAGCCGTAGAAGTGAATGGCAGGGAGAAGCATGGCTGGTTCAGGCTGTCTGACAAAGCTGGATGAAATCTTTTCCTTCTGCTTCTTCTGTGTAACTGAAATTGCTCTTGCAGGTTTCCTTTATATATTCAGAGAGGTTTGGCATTCATTCAGGTGTAAAGTTGTGGATAGCTTCAGAATGAAAACCCACAAAAGGGGTGGGGTCCCTCCATGAGCTGCGAAGACCTTTCACCAATAGGAGAGAAGACTGCAGTAAAGGAGGAGTTAGATGCACTAATTGCAGGATTCCTATTTGGGGCTTTTGAGGGTATCAGAAAACTCTTAGGAACCAGTACACAGCAGCATTCAGGCTGAGACCTAGAGACTGCCAGCTCTGCCCTGCCATTCCCTATGGTCCTGCATGCCTGGCACTGTGGCTGATGTGACTAACACAGTGACAGAATGAATCTCTCCTGTCCAACTTATGCAAAGTTATGTACCCTCTTCTCAAACTGAGATGAGCTCTATAAGGATGCAAAATTTATAGAACTTACTGAAGACTGCTGGTTACACAAATATTATCTGCAATATACCAAAATTATTTTTTAAAAATATTGTGAATAATTTAAAGCTGCCTCTAGATGCTTTAAATTATGCAGCTTTGATCAACAGGGAGTACTGCAAGGGAAATTACTTGGTTTAGGGGAATATTCTCTCCCTGGTGTGCAGAGTTATAAGTCTGTATTTCTGTATCACCACACATAAAAAGTGTCTCCTCTAGGCTCCTTAGTGCAAACGTATCCATATTCATAGCCTCTCACCATGCTCATTCACCAAACTAGTCTTTTTTCATTTTGTACATTGCCTAGAGCATTCTTATATTTTAATGTATTATTTCATGTGATAAAGGAAACAAGAGAAAACATGCAAATCTTTTTTTTTTTTTTCAAAATTTTGGAAGAATAATCCTTACTTCGGCATACTTTTTTGTTGTGGCATGCACTTACTTGATTTTACATAAAATTGCACAGCCCAGATACAAACGCCAGTGTAAACTGAGATATTGCCAGTAGGCCAGTGCTTGTCTGCATCATGGTGAATGCTCTATAGATTTTCAAAATAAATAAAACAACAGTGATCAACACTGAAAACTCTAGCGTTCTAACTAGAAAGGAAACCCTTTTCTTGGGAAAAAGTATAGCCTTGCAGAAGGCCATATTAGACTAAAGATTAGACTGCAATCTCACTTACACTCTCTGTAATTGAGTTGGTATCTAAAGTCACACTGGATTTTATTGCTGCAATAAAATCATAGGTGGAACACAGGTTAGTTACATCTATTGCCAGGATCAAAATCTGTCATTCAGAGAAGACAACTTTGTTTCACCCTAGTCACAAGCAGACACTTGTCTATATCAACAACACTTTCCTCTTGCATCATTAAGAAAGTTATCCTGGATTTCAGCAGGACTAAGGACGCATCCACAGTGAGTGCCAAACTGATAGCTTTTGCTTAAAGGACGCAGGAAAAACAGGAGTGTTGCAAGGTGAAGTGAGTTTTACTGGCAGAGCTGTGTGTGGGGAAGTTGAGTTGATTGCCTGCATCTATTATGACTAGCCCAACCCAGTTCTGGAATAACAAGAATGTTGCAAGGCAGAGTGAGATCTTTCAGCAGGGTAATGTATGGAGGAGTGGGATCACTGCTAACCCCTTACAAAATGCCACGTTCCACTCTCATGGAGAATCTAATCTAACCCCAAAAGCAAAGATGTATATTTTACCTCCCCTTAAAAAAAAAAAAAAAAGAAAAAAATAAAAAAAAATTAAAAAAAAGAAAGAAAAAGTTTTCTTAACCAAATAATCAAAAAAGATATGTACATTGCAGATAATTAATATTTGAGCTTTTTTTTTTTTTCAACATCACTGAACCTTGTAGATGTTGAAGTCCTACTTCATTTTTTTTTTTTAATATTCACAAATCATACAGATCTTTACACATCTCACCTACCCTGCAGGATAGTCTCTGTGCTGAACTGAGCCACTGTAATTAAAAGCATGGAAATGATTTTCCAGTTATCCACAGTACCTGTGTATACCAGTCAGGAGACCTCTTCCTAGTAGAGAGATTTTCCCACATCAGACAAGTCTTTAAAAAGTCAGAGGTTACCTTGAGAGCTGTTTTCTCTGAAATAAGGCATATAATCTTCTCACAGGGAAAATGAATGGGACTTTGGAGTCGTTTTAGGGCTGGGTCTACAAGGAGCCTGCTAGGCCTCAACCTTTCGATGAAAGCTAATGATCATCCTTTCAAATTTAGTCTAGATTTTAAACCATTAGGTTTGTCACGTACATCTCTTGGTCTTGTCACTTAGAGAAGGAAGACCTCATTAAAAAGCCTCTTACAGCCTTTGTAAAGGAAAAGTTTGGCCCTGAATTTGCCACAGGAAAGATAATATAGATTACCTCGTTTTTCTGTGCACTAGACAGAGTAGACCTTGTTTTAATTTTATTTGTGATTTCCATTTGTTACAAATATTGTACAAAAATATTGTGATTTCAGTTTCTTGGTCAGTAGTGTGAGCCTCCCTGCTTTGAAAGGTAAGCAGGCTTCTGAGGAGTTTGTCAGTTTGATTCATATTTTCTTTATCAAACCTAGAGCTTGCAGTCTTTCACTTTTTCTGAGTCTCCCTGGGAGAGATTAGAAGTTGCTTGAAGGAATTCTGATCAGATAAATTTGGTTAATACTTCCTCAATGAACTTCAGAATAAAAAGGTGTTTCTTGTTGTTTAACTCAGAATGAGTTTCCAGACTTAAAATATATTTTGCTATCATTAGTTAAATGTTGTGATAAGTTGTCAAAGGTGAAGGCTCTAAGTTATCCTTGTAGCCTCCAAAATAGACTTATACAGGGTATAGTCTGTTCTCATTCTAGTCAGATTTGATGGCTTGTGTCGAACATTGCTCTGCTTAATCTGTAATATTGGCCATAAGGAATATATTACACAAGGTCTTTGAAGTCTGTACTGGCTTCCTTTTTGCCCCTGGGCATAACTCAGGATGTTCTTATTGATCTATAAAACTCTATGAGCTTTGAGTCCTAGGCAGTAAATTCTCTCTCCTTTATCTTCCATTATGATGCTTAAGATTAGCTGGGGCATACTGACTATACCTGAGTGTCTGGAGAGGTTGAGTGCTCAGTGTGAAGGGTCCAGGAGTCTGGATTTCACTGCTCCCAGGGATACAAGAGAGCTTCATTCTGCTCCTTGGCATGGTGCAAAGGCCCTTGTTTATTCAGATACTTGAAAAGTGACTGTGGGGAAGACACAGGGCAGAAACCCATTAGCCAGATTAATTTGTTTGTACATGTACCCAGGGATAAAGTGCTACGTTTAACTATATGCTTTTTTCAACTTTACTGCTCCTCATATATTAACAGCCTTGCTTCTGAGTGAACCTAAAAAGAGTGGTAAAGCCATCCATCACTCTTCAGAGAGAATGGTATCCAGAGTTATCTGCACCTTAAATCTTGCTTTTTGCATTTTCTGTGATGGAAAAACCACTCTCTCTCAATGGATGTGGAATAATATAAGGCATACGTTCCATAAAGATCCCAAAAGAGAATTCCCTTCTTCATGGTCATTTATAAGTCTGTCAGGATCCCATTCTCCATGTTTCTTAGACACTCTAATGATGTCCAAAGGGCAAAGTTTTGTGCAGAGTGCACACACCTGTCTAGCAGCACAAAACAGCCACAGGGAATAGAAGAGTATGCACTGACAAGTACAAATGACTGCCAGAGAGCCTTGCAAACCACATGATCACTGAATGTGCACAAAAAAAAAGGAATCCTCAATTTTTCAAAACACTTAGGCCTGCCCAGTTTTAATAATGACAGAAAAGGACCAGAATTAGAATGAGGGTGTCATGGAAAGAAAGTTCAAAATTTGTGTTTATATTTTTATTGTTAGTTCCAAGAAGAAGACCACTGCACTTTTGACTTGTTTCAAAGCTGGATACTTTGAAAGTAAGCACAGGCTCAGATAAATGATTGCAAAAAATAAGCTGACATTTATTACTTTTTACCTAAAACAGAAAGGACTGTCAGGATATTTTCTGTTAAGCAATAAGTATATTAGTAATGTACTTCAAAGCTGCCTAAAATGTGATTTGGAGCTTGATAAGAGAACTTGTCTGAAAGTGAGGTAAAATTGTAATAAATGCAACTGCTGAGAACTTGTAAGCTGTTGTGCAACAAGTTAGCATAGTTTTAAAGCTCATACAGAAAACATGCTAGAGAACCAAGATACCCTCCCATGCTGCCAATTGTTGGTTTTTGAAATTTGCAAATTCCAAAACCAATCGTTGGTTTTTGAAATTTTGAAAATTCCAAAACCAACGATTTTTTGAATACTGAGGTTTTTCTATACTGACACTTTTTAATTTTCTCAATAAATTACACTTGAAAGATTCTATGGAAAACATAACATATATTCTCATTAATAAGAATTACTAATTAGTTCTGATTTATGTCTTCTTCATCTCCCTAAATGCCATATTACAATTTTATTTTTTTCTGCTTACTCTTATGCATAATGTAGACAAAATAATTTAGGTCAGGCTGCAGCTTCAAAGAAGGCAAATTATACTTTTATCAAAAAAGACATTACATAGTTCAAAAAGGGGGGATTTTTTTTTTTTTTTTAAATTCTAGGAAAATTTACAGTAGAGTGAAGAACGCTTCTTGGACATTTGCAGTAAGATTTTAAGACAAGTTTGAAGACAATGTGGCTTATCATCAAAAACATATTTTATGATTTCTGCATGTGTTGAAGAAGAAAAAGTATCAAAACATTTTACAAATGAAAAAAAGAATGAGAATAACAGCCTGTCCACTGGTGATAACATTTTTGGAAACTCTTAGATGACACTGAAATGTAACACTTCTCTTTTAAAGAAATTTAGAACAGGAAAGGTGGATTTTTTTTTTTTTTCCCCTACACATAGACACTGAAGTGAACTGGACTGTGGTATCTACATATTTTTGTAAAGTGTTGCCCTAAGGAGTGAAAGTCCTATTGATTTTCAGTGAGCCAGTTACTTAAATGCTTTTGAAAATTTTACCCTCAGGTTAAAATTCTGAAACTCCTACTCAATGTTGGACAGGCAAAGTCCCATCAGCATGCCCCAGTTGCAAATAAAACAGAAACTCAGTAAAGGTTTTGAAGTCTGACTTGTTTCTTTATGTGTAATTAACTGAACTCTTAATATATCACTATGTTTCAGTAAACTGCTTTGTGTTTCTAATTATGTGGTCTGAAATGATTACAGTGTATTTAAAAAATGCACACTCTACTACAAACCAGCAAGAAAAATCTGGCACAGTGTCAGGATTTCCAAGGCAGGCACTTGCCAAACCTGTTGTTAGATCCAAAGTCATAATTTAAAAACAAGCCTACAAGGTATCTGGAAGAAGATCCCTCTTTCCTTCCTTCTGCTCCATCTCCCACTCCCTTTACAAGGAAATCACTTTGCGTTATCAAAACAGAACACTTACTCACATTTGTCTCCTGATAGGAAACTTGTCCCTGCTACGTTCAGATTTTAGTTTTGACTAGTGCACATTCTTGTTAAAGAAAAAAGTTACCTTCACCAAGAATGAGAGTGTCCAAATTCTTCAATCAGATAAACATGCACAACTCCTTGCTGAAATTAAGGAAGTTCCTGAGGGCAAAACCTGGCCCCAAATTAGAATTTTAATAATTGTAATACTGTATAATCCTTTCCCTGCCAAGAGACAAAAATGGCCCATCCTGCACAAAAAATTCACAGGTTTACCACACACTCAGTATCAGGGTTTCACTCATGAACCTCAATATACTTGATCAAAGTCTATAGAGCTTATTTTATTAAAATTAATCCGTCTGATACGATGGTGCATTTGTGCAGTACTGAGAATTTCTTATTTGCAGATGTGGGATCTGCTATAATCCAGCAAATGTTTTCACATTATCACCCTGGACACAGCTTTAAATACTGGGAAGGAACCTTAATTAAAATGGAAATCTGTCTCTTTCTTAAAGGATCTATCTTGATGTGTTGGTTTTTACTCTTGGCTACCTGGAAATACAGAGAGTATTTCCTTCCTATCAGAAATTTGTTTCACCTAATTTATTTTAGTTTCACCTAATTTTTTTTTAGTCCCAAACCATTTCATGCAATAAATGAATGAATCAGTCTGAATGAAATTAAGACACAGGACTAAGTATCATCTGACTACACAGACACTACTGCTCATTCTAGACTTCTTTTCCAGCAATTTTCACTACCTTGAATTCACATGTAAAAAGAAAACATAACAGGAAGTGCTGATTGAGATCTCAGTGGAATGCTCTAGAATCTCTTTTAAAATTATATATTTACTGAACTAAAGCTTAATAAACCTTATTTTGACTACAAAACCTTAACTAATAGAGTGTCAAAATGCACAGTGAGGGTTAAGTTTCCAAAATTCTAGGGCTAAATGCCTAATAGTTTTTAGAGGTTTTTACAGTGAAAGCATTTAGTTGTTGCAGTTGAGTCTTGCCACTCACAAATATAACACATAGAAACACATGCGCAGTCTGTTTGGTGAAGAGTGTGAAAAATGTTATTGACATGAAGTTGAGAGGTGGGAATGAATATTCAGTACATTCCACCCATTCTCCAGGTTCTATGTAAAATTTAATATCAAAACACTTCAGGGAAGAAGAAGAATGGCAATTCTTTGCAGCCATAAATGTCAAGATTTCAAAATCTTTTCTTCAATCCAAGTCAGAAAAAAATCTTCACATTCTGACTCTCCTTACAGAAGAAAATTCAGAGAAAGAAGAAAATCTAGCCAGATGTCACTATTTTTATTTTTTCTTTGATTAATCTTGACTTTTATTAGTGGCAGTTCACCAGCTGATAAGGATAGGATAATCCTTGCCTTGGGTTTTAAAGGATAATTTATCTCATCTTATCTAAGCTTAGAAGTCACTCAGTATACCTTCATGGTAAAAAATAATTATTAGCAGTACTTGCTTCACAGTTTTAAGCAAAACAATCCCCTAGCCTGAAGTGCAGTGGGATTTCAGTTTTCATCTAATGCTCTATATCTCTATATCATCACGACAAATCAGCACTTTTGAATTAAAATGTAGTTAAAGTTATATGGTTACAAAACAACTTAACAATGAAACTGCTGTCAGCAGAGATAATCAGCAATTATTATTTTAAAATTACTACTTCTTCAAAGATTAAACTTTGTCCATACTGCTCAAAACTGGCCATAACAGCTCTTATCACTGTTGCACCTCACATCACTGTCCAGGAGCTAAACAGGCTCAACAAACAAACACATCTTACACAATAGTCAATTGACTCTGTTTATGCCTGTAACCTTCAGGCAACTAAGACATTCTTTTTCCAATGCAAAGTGTCGTTGTTGTGACCGACATTTATTTTCAGTCCTTAGTCTTTGGAATGGCAAACTGATTTAGATGACTTATAAACAGTATTCAAGAAAGGAAATGTCAGAACATTCTGTTTGTTCACTTGGCCTTTCTGCAATTCTTCAGAGCTTTTCAAAGGGTTGCTTTTCTAAAATGTATCCTAGCATGGAAATGTTAGACAAATAAAGCTTTCATAACTGTCAACATCTGAGTTTGTTTTTCAGGAGGAATATCTCCAATAAATTTTCCCTCTGAAGAAAACCAGAGTAGTGTCCTTCTTGGAGTTTTCATCTAAAATGCTCTCATCTCATATTCATGCTTGCCTGATTAGAACAACAAAGCACTTTTTACTGTAAATGAAAAATCCTGCAGATGAAAATTCCTGGTTTGATTCTTCCCTGATGGTAACCAGACTGGCCTCCTGTAAGTCTTGGTGATGCCTATTTACTTTGTAGGGCTGGATGTATCAAGTCACGTTAGTATAAAGAGCTAGTAAGAGACAGGATTTTGTTTAATTTCTGGGTTTTTTTCTCAATACATGCTACCTTTGCTACCTCTTAGGAGGGTAGGATAATGAAATCTTGTCTTCCAGCCTCCCTTCAGAGTTTTGCCTCACAGATGCTCATTTCCATCCACCTCTTGCACAGCTGAATGGAATTAGCGCCCCATGCCGAAACTCCCTCCTTTTCTTTTTCCATTGCAAACTCTGGCAAGCTGTTGGAGTGTGAGAGGTGTGATAACAACTGCCTGGCATTCCTGTGTCTGTCCACCTTGTTCCTCTGTGCAGGAAGCACATTGAGCAACCAAAAGAGGAGACAGATACGCTCTAGGAGCATATCTCTGCAGAGATTTTTTGCACAATTGAATTTTCAAGGAAGAAAAAGCATTTGAAGTACCTATAAAAGCTGCACACTTGCACAGTGTCAGAAAGAGCCAGTAGATCAGGTGGGTCCAGGAGGCAATTTGGGGACATATTTTATAAATTTGGTATTCTGAGGAGATTTTACAAGTTCCTATGATTTTATGAAGGTAACTGTTGCTGTAGAGCTCCTTACATATCTATGATGGCTTTCTTACTTTATGGAAATCACATAAAGGAAAACTAGTTAAAAATTACTTATGTATGTAAAAGAAGTTATAGCATTGTTTTTGTATTTTATAGGTGTAGAGGATGCCAGTAAATGTTATAGCTCAAATGTCTACCTGAACTTTGAGGTTTTGCCTTCTCTAGCTGATAAAAAGTTTCACAACTGCTTCTTACTTGAACTTTACCACATTTACATATGTAGCCTCTTATAAACTGTGCATAGAATAGATGTCTTTTGCTCTTTCTAACAAAGAATATAGAGAACCAAAAGAGGATCTCTTACACAGAATAAACTCTTTTGTTGTGGTCAACCCAATCCATAATTCTTGTAGACATAGATCAATATAACGTCTGTTAAGAAAAGAACTAAAACTGAAGTGCTGGAGTGAATTTATCTATTAATGACTTTCTCTCTTATAAAGTGAGGAAAGTTGTTGTTTTATTACAATTAATTCAATCAACAAGCATAAACAAAACTAAAATGATATGATGCGTACTAAGGACAGAGGAATGTATGGCCATGAAATGCATTTTATTGTACATACTAGAAAACACTTTTAAAAAAACTGTTTAAGTTAGATAATTTGTTTTCTAAACTGTCACAATGAAGAGCCATCTGTGCTTTTTGCTTCAGCATTAGGGATCCTTGCTGAAGTCAATGGAAATCCTTCAATCATCTCACAGGGAGTTGTGTTTAGGGTCTCCATGCAGTAAAACACTCACCAAGGGAGTAGCTGGCCAAGTTCTGAGGTTCTGAGTGTGCGCTTTAAAATAACCCAAAACATCTTTCCAATAGATGGCACATGAGATTTCATAGTCTAAAATGTAAATGCAGCAATGATGTCACCACCAGCCCAGAAAGCTCTTAAGTAACAAGTTTGGACTTAAAGGCCAATATGAACTTCAACTTTCTATATGCAGCCATCAGAATGGTCTTTTTACTAACTTTGGCTCAATTAGCATTAGATTCACATTTCCCTGTTAAAAAGAAAGATTCATCATATTTATGAATAGCGTGGTTATAAAAATTTTGATTTATCCATCTTGTTTAAACAGTTTACATCCTTTAGTTGTTTCCATTACTTTATGTTTATTACTAGTGTCAGCACACTTGTGCTAATTATGTGATGGCAGTCCTTCCCAAGTACTCATTCCAAACATCTGAGGCAGGACTTTATCCATTCTTCCTGTTAGAAGTGTAGTCTGTTTTGAGGCCACTAGTGAATGTATCATATCCTTCCCCCCCCCCCCCCCCCCCCCGCAATATGCACTGTTTCCTATGGGCATTCAACACTGAAGCTCCAATTTCAACCTCATGCCACAGGCAGTAATGCCACTATAAATTAAAAAAATCTGGGACTGTCCTTGAAAGAAGTTTAGGAATCCTCCCAGTCCCATTTTGTCCTTTTTGTATCACTAACATTTCATTATTTTGATACAATATGTAATACAGCAGTGACTTAATACCACGTCACCACATAAGACTTATCACACTTTGTGAAGCTACAGTACCTGAAAGAACTTGAAAATATCTTAATTATCCCACACAGAAAGATTAAAGGAAGGAAGAGAGTCCCAGGAATACAGAGGGTGCTCAATGTAACCATACTTCAGGATTACTCTTGGCTAGGGGTGTTGCAGAGGATTGAAGTCAGTCATTGTTTGCCTTATTACCCTATTACCGTGTGAGAAGAAGAAACACTGAGTGTGCTCTCCAAATCTAGCCTTCAGCTTTGTGGCACACATAATTTTTGCATGGTAAAAGTTCAGACTGTATCCTGAACCTTAATTGGTTTGGGCTCCAGCATCAAAAAGATGGCGGTGTACTTGAAAATATCTCATTAATCTAATCTCATGATTTTGGGACCATTACAATGCATTTTATGTCTAGGATTTGCCTCTCTACTGTCAAATATGTGTGGATCTCAGAATATTCTCAAGACCTAACTCTTCCATAATTCACACCACAAACCCTTAAACTAATACCGAGGAGTTATTTAGATGAGTGCCAGGAGGTGGAAAAACTCTCACTACTCTCAGCAACGTTGATTATACTCAGTGGCTTTGTGTGGGCCAAGCTTTTGTTCAGGCAGCCTGCCTGGCCCGCACCCAGGCAAAATCAATCATAGTAATGGTTCATCAGCTAGTACTGGGAGGTTGGTTTTCTTTGTAACAGTGTAAATTATTTAAAACCAAACTGTGAGTGGGCTATGTATGAAAGTGGAGATGGAAAAATGGTGGGACATGTGGCTTAGGGTGCCCATATGTGCAGTCAAACCCACTTTTCAGTTTGTAGTCTAGACATGGCCTTATGGCTTGGATTTGGCAATACTGAACATCACAGAGATGAAAATAGGGTTTAATACCCTAAGGCAGATAGATTGGAATGTGGAGAAAACCTAATAATGCAGGTTACTTTAATGTCTGCAGTATGACTGTGGTCAATCCCTCTCTTTTAAATGGGGAGGGAGAATTTCATGTCATCAAAATTTGGCAGGTACAATTCAAGACAAATAGTTTGAATCTCTAGTGAGTGTGGTTTGGAAATGAAATTAAAGTTTCTAATAAATTTCTGTAAATTTTCTTTCTGAATGTTCAGCTAAACACAGCTTCTCTCTTGGAGGCAGCTGTAATAATAAAATATTTTACATTTATAAAGTGCTTTTCATCCTGAAAAGTCCCAACAGACTTTGAAAACTGTGTTCAATCAAAATGGCCTAAATATGACTAAACTGCATGGGGAGCAACAACCAGACATGGAGGCACAACACATACCTTGGGCTACAGAAGTTTGGCCATGAACATTAGACTAAAACTCTACCACTACTGAATGAATACTGCAGTTTTTATTTACATGAAATGGCCAGGACCCTGGATTTTTCAAAATACTCAGTTGACTGTAAATTTTACTGGTCCACTAAGTACCTGGAAAGGTAGAAGCAGTGAAATTATTTGGTTGGGATTGGAACAGTAAAAGTCTGCATATCTTAAAGCTAATGCTTAGAGTGTTAGGCTTTGTTTGACAGATACATCTGGATACTAGTTCCTGTGCTTTGCATGCTGCTGAGACAGTTGTCAAGTACAACACCTTAGTGAGGCTGCAGACAAGCAAAAGTCCTTTCCTACAGGAGAATGGACTGAATGTTACCAGCATTCATTTGCCTGACTGGTATGCTTTGCTAAAAATAAAAAATACTAAACATAGCAGTAACTTTGAAAGAAAATAAGTACTTCATACAAGCAGCTAATACAAGTAATAATATTGGGTGAAGGTATATATTAAAATCACAGGCTTTTTCATGAAAGTGGAATTAAAATGGAGGATGTAGTGAGTGATCTTTCTGTTTGCTTGCAGAACTGTCATGTAGCATTGTATTTTGGCATCAAGTATTTTGGAAGATCCAAAAATGCTTGACACAAGTCAAGACTGAAATGTGTGCTTCTTTAGAAGCAGGAACTCTCACACAGTTCAACTGCAATTGTGCATAAGTAAGGCAGGATCTAGCTTGCTGAAGTGTAGCTTGAGAAGCTGAAATGCTGTTAGTTAAGACTGGAAAAGTAAAGGATTTACTACATGGCATTAGAAATACTAAATCAAATTGAAACTGCACTTTTGTGTATTGAGGCAAAAGTCCCAAGAAAGTAAGAATGTATTTCACCCAAAAAAACAGATTTTTGGTTTATGTACTCCATGCTAGCTTACTCCTGCCAAAGGACCCATCCTCATCCAAACATTTTGTGTAAATTACCAGTAGAACACTTAGGGACAATACACAACTCATATGGTACAGATAATAAACATGTATATAAAACATTTTAAAATACACATTTTCTTCTTCCCTTTCAAAAAGTAAACTATAATCTACATGCTTTCTTTTTTCTTTTTTTTTTTTTTTTTTAATGAGTTTTTGGAAGAATTCTCTTAAAATTGGACCAACTTCATTTTAAAAGAAAGTAATGATTGCAATTGATGTTGCTTTTTGGGACCTATTATTCATGAAAACACTTTTTAGCTTTCCACACATGGTCCACTGGCCAAGTACTGTATGTTCTGTGTCACAAACTGTAAATTCCTTAACAGTATAGCTTTGTTTCAGGGATAACTGTTAAGAAAAACAGAAGAGAAGTACTCTTTTTGTAAGTGTATTAAATACAAATTTTTATTGTTTCTGATTTTGTGTTTGTAGGAGAAACACAAAAAATGGAAAATTGATTTTGGATGAAGTCTTTAAAAGAGATTAAGAAAATCAGCTATCCACTTTAGTTGGTTCACCAGGATGGTTTATTTTCTATCACCTGGACATTTATCTGAAAAAGACAGTCATCAAAGCAAAGCACTGTTTTTCAGTATAGCCCAAGAATCTGAGACAATGAAAGCCACAAAAATATATGTAAATTATTCATTCTAAAGTCTACAGATATGACAAAATACTTGATGAATACACATGAAAAATATTCAAATGTTATTTCTTAAATGGAAGAGTAAACAGAACATAGATCAAATTTTATTTCATTTCTCAAGGTTTAAGACTGAAGGGTAAGGGGATATTGCCAGTTGATTTTATACAGTACATCCAGGTTCTTTTGTACTGAAATTCATTACCTGTATTGACTAAAGCATGTGTTTCAGAAAGTCACTGAAATGTGAAGGAAAATTTCTTCAGAGATGTGGAATCCATCCCTTCTGCCAATCTGGACCTTCTCCCTTGTTATTAAGAATATATATCTAATCTGTAGCCTGAAAGTTTGGGATTTCATTTTTTGACCACAAAAACTTCTCAGCTATAATACTACCTAGAATTTTCCCCTATAAAGGTACAGGCACACCAGGTCTCAGAGATCTCTAAACCTTCTTTTATTTCTCTCATTTATCACTGTTCAGTCTCTCAGACAATGCCAAGCTACTCAGCTGAACACAAAGGAGTTATTTTTGTCTCTAAGAATATGGTATGAGGCATGCTATACACAGAGTACAAAACATCAAGGCATTCATGACAAAAACCTAATATAAGAACAGTGCTGTCAAATTCTGAGCAGTATAAGAGTTATATCTGTCTCCACCTTTTACAAGCTTTGCTTCATCATGCAGATAGGTACTTCTAGAAAATTAATTTGTTGAGGTGGAGCCCCCCTTGCCTCTGTTTTTGGGTTTTTTTAAAAGATGATATAACAAAAGCTGGGCCTGTTTCAGGCTGATTGCTAATTTTTCACTATATGCTGGTAATTTGTACTTCTGCACAGACCAAGTTTGCATTCTCTCTAGACTCATCCTGCAGTATAAATTCCAGATTCATTAGACTGATCTCACTGAACTGTACTGGTTTATGAATAAGTTATACAGACATTGCCTTAGATTCTAAAGCTCTGCACAAATTGGGAAGTTGGTGCTTTCATGGACATGAAACAAATGCCTCCCAAGAACTTGTGGGATGAAGGTTGGTGTCATTTGATGTGAATTGGGAGGAAAGTTACATGTTCAGGCGAGCACTGTGGTTTCAGACCAAAATTTCATCCCCTAGAGGTATATTTCTATATTTCTTCTGTATTTCATCAGGCAAACACATGAATCTGCAGAAGGCCTTAGCAATTATACTGATGCCTCACATACCAGCGGAGCATGACAGTCCAGGAGCATACCAAGGAATAAAGGCAGTGAATGCTGAATTTTAAACCACATAAGGGTACATGTAATTGCTCCTCATGCTTCATAAGTGCTATAGAAAACACTGGGAAGTTAAAACCTCAGAAATTCTACTAATAAACAAGGATTTAACACAAAGATTGGAAACTAATTAGAAAATCCGAGACAGAATATAGTGAATAAAAGGATGGAGCATACTATTAAATAGGGTGCCAAGTAGCTGCACATCATCACTAAGCACTTTATACCAAATTATGTGCTCTACCTCAACCATTTCATAGAAATCTTATTACTTAAGCCAAAAGAAGCCTGAGTTCTTGGGCTTTTCCTTTTTTCTTCCCCCTTGGTTTTTTGGGTTTTTTTTTTTGGTTTTTTGGTTTTTGTTTTTTTTTTTTTTTTTTTTTTTTTTTTTGGGTTTTTTTTTTGTTTTGTTTTGGTTTGGTTTTTTTTTTCCTTTTCGTGTAACTGTTATTTACTTGTCATTCTGGGCCAGTTCTCTACATAGAAGGACACTCTCCACGAATCATGCTGCTTGAGATTGAGAAGTGGCTGAAAGATGGAGGAGGACAAGGCATAGAGCTGTGATGGGGGAATGTCTCTTGGGAGGACTGCACAGATCAGGGCCAGAGGGAGGCCATGAAATGGTGGATGCACCTCCTGAACCATGACAGCTCCAGAACCTACCTCCTCAGCCAAAGCAGATGCTGGAGCGTACACCAGGAAAAGAAATGTTGACGTTCTTCAAAGTTAATTAAATCAGTCACAACTGTGAGTGTGGGATCTACATGGTATGGAGTCAACCTTTTTTTACCCATGACTTCTGCATCTACTTGTCCAACAAAGAAATTGCCATTGGCAACAGTTTAGTTTAGCTGACATATACATAATGAAGGACACACTACAGGAAGCATAGATTCTATTTTTATTTTCTACTTGGTTTCTCCTGACTTACTGATTTGCTAGTAGAGAACTTAAAATGGTACGGTATTCTTTCATAAACACAACCAGATTACATTCAAATACATACCTACAGCTCCATTCAGTAAAAACCCTTCAATTCTCATCTTGTGGTTTTCTGTGAAATTTTTTCAGTCTGTCACATTTCCTTTCTCTATTGTTACTACAGACTCCATGGGGTACCATAAGTGAAGATTCAAGAGAATGCTGTATTGTAAGATCTTCCTTTTGTGCTGGCTTTTGTCCTGGCAGGAGATAAACCATCTTCACTCTGTCTGGGACACAGATGGGTATGGGCAACATTCTTCCACTACTGAGTCATTATTTAAAAGGATCTATTTTTCCACTTTTTACTGGCCTCCCTTTTTCAAAATTGTGTCACTGAATAGACTGTTGAGTATTTTATATTTATATAAGCTTGGTCTTTTCCTAAACCAGCCTGAATTGATTAATTTAGTGTCAATATTCTCTAAACCATGCAGAATTTCTTTGGTTGTAATAAAATATGGACACTTTAGATCTTCCTGACTCCATTGCTTGTTGGCTGATGAAAATGAGCAAAATGTAATGCAGCAATAAAGAACACTGTTTATCATGGGGGGTTTTTTTCCAGATATGGCAGTTTAATAAACTGTAAAATTTGTCCTTGAACATTCAAGTGTCAAAAAATGTTTGTGAATTTCAAGTATCTGTTGTTGGTATTTGTGAAATATGCACACAACTGTTTTTTCCTTCAGGTGCGTCCCAAGGCCTATGTTGTGGGCCATCCATAAGGTGGATAAATGTACTTAAAACAAATGTTTATATTTGCAAATACATATTTTTGTACTATAAAATTTGGTTTTGCTCAGATATCTTACAGTATTGTAGCCATATTCAGTCTCATGCTAATGGTAAGAAGCAGTATTCTGATGAAGACCCTTCACAAGCATGGTCCCTAAGTAACTCAGACTATCAGACCTTTGTGTTTAAACATTGATGGTAACAAAGTTTAAATGCTGATGATACCTGCGGCAGCATTTAATCACTGAAATTTCAGCCTGTGCTTCTGCAGTATTTATCATGCTTTTATTCACATCACAAAACAATCTCAAAGCATAGAAACCAGGTAGCTTCTAGATAAGATTGGTCTAGAAGATATGCTCCAAAAGCACACCTAGTGTTCTCCAGCCACAGACCCAGGCTATCTATCTATCTATCTATCTATCTATCTATCTATCTATCTATCTATCTATCTATCATCTATCTATCCCAGAAATCCTGAAATGTGTTACGTGGCTGTTAAGCTCTCAGCACTAACTCATGCCAGAAATGCTTTCCCATTAGCCTGCACTTGTCACTAAAGCAGACATCATTTACGTGGCTCACCTCAACTGACCTGCAGAGCAGAGATTACCAAAATGGGCTTTGCCAGTCTGATGGAAATTCCAGCCCATTCAGCCAAGCGAACCAAAAAACGGAAACACAACTGGGGCAGGCTCTTCTATGCTCGACGATTCACTGCGTGCACCTAAGGTATGTAATGTATTAGCTAGGTTAAAAGCCCTGGATCAAAACTTTTCTCTTTAGTCAGAGTCCAGAACAATTAATTTCTAGAATATGCTTTTTTTTCCCCCTTGGTGTCATAGGACAAATGTTTTGAGAGATGTCCTTAGAAAGAGAGTGTTCTACTGAATTCTCTATCAGCAAAAAAAGAATTTTGAAGAATTTTGAAGAGAGCATTATTGACAATGTATGTTATGCATTTGCCTGAAAAATGCATTTTGTCTGCTATGTTTATATTTCTCATGAAGCATGCGAAAAGAGAGATAGAGCATCCTTTTTAATACTAAAAAAAAATTGAGACAGAATTGCATCTGTGTATAATTATAGCTGATGTGCTGAAAATTTGAAGATCTATTGTGAGCTCATCCTCAGCAAAACCTCACACAATCACCCCTTTTTGTGCCAACAAATGAGTTAAATAGCCTGGATTTTTCCACATTGCAGTAGTGTTGGGAAATATTATCAACACCACTGTATTTCTAAAGAGGTATCATACTTTTTTTTTCAATGCTGGTTTCTAAGTTAAATTTAGCTGTAAATTTGTAAGCACATGCAACCATGTAGTACTTTCCCATTATAAAATACATTAAAGAATCTTAAAATACACAAGTTGTATATGTAAAAGAAAGTAACCACAAATTCTTACTATTCAGAAAGCAGCAGTATTCCTGTAAAGGGAGGACATAATTTGCTGAAATTACTTTTATTAGGCAAGCCCAATTTTGACTTTTATGAGACCGAGATAAGTAACATGGATTTCTTAGGTTATTTTAACAACAAGCTGAACTATTCAAGCTTTATAGTCACTTTTAGGATGAATAATGCTTCACAGATTGATCCTTGCATTTACCTAAAGCTCTAAATTTAATTTTAACAATGTAAGAAAGGCTTTACTGGGCCAGACCAATGGTCTATCCAGCCAAGTTTTCTGTCTTCAGCAGTGGCAATAGGAAAAGTTATTCAGAGATTAACAAACCCAGCTGTTCTCAGAGGTCCATTCCTCTTTCTCTTTCCATGACACACCACTGTTGTGTCAGGGCTGTCAGAGGTACATCCTCACCCTATTTTGATACTGTCCACCCATTTTTCTAATTCCTTTTGGACCCTCCTGATGTCCTGAAATCCCATGTGATAGCAAGTGTCAGAAGTCCACTATTTTGTGTTTAAATAAATACTTTTTAAAATTTGCTTTAGGCTGATATTCTATTATTTTCAAGTTTTCATATTATAAGATAGAATGAACAGCAGTTTTACTTCTAGCTTATCCAGAATTTTCATGACATTGTCACTTCTCTTCCCCACCTTCTCCTTTCGCTGCTGAAGACTCCCAATCTTTTTAGTTTCTTCACGTAAGTAGCTGCTGAATTCCACATTATTTTAAGTTCCCCTTAGAGCTACATGTTTTATACAGAATGCCAAGACATTCTGTATTTTTTTGAGAGTTTCTCATCAACTCTGTGATTCAACTGCTATACTGGCAAAAAGAAAACTGAAGCTTTTCATATTATCAATCTGATAGTTGCTTTTCTAGCAAGACAGGTAACTTTTCCCTATTGTTTATGCATACAGGTCCAAAAATTACTTCTGGAGAATACAGTTTGACTTTCCTCCTTACTAATTTCCAACAACTATTTTATGAGTAATGCTATCCTTAAAATTTAATATTTAAACAGTACCTCATTTTTGCTATAGCAGGTTTTATTTAGCTGTGCTTCAGTAATACTTACACTTTGCTCCAGTGTGCTATTTGCTTTTTCCTTTAGTGCATTTATCTATATCTACTGCACTTTTAATTATGTTAGGCTCTCCTGGAATGTCTTTAAAGTGTTGCTCAAAGACTCTGAATCATGTATATTCGTTGCCTTCTCTGACACTCAGTATTTCTTCTGCTCTAGTAACTTTGACTGAATACTTTTCACCTTCATTTGAGGGGTGTTTTTTCCACCTCATCTGCTACAGAGTTAATTTTGCATTAGTAACAGGTATTATGTACAAGCACAGAAGCTTATGTCCACAGGTAACTATCTTTTTCCTCCTCCCAGGAGAAAAAGACAAGCATTGTGCTGACTGTTAGAGATTTATAGAACACAAAGCCCTCATTCATTCTCGTTTCAGGGTCATCGCTGTGTGATCTTCTTTGAACAACTTGCAGATAAGCATCAAGAAGTCCTCATGAATAACAATGACTAAACTGTCATGGCAGTAATAGTATGATGGAAGAGAGCATCCTTTAAATGTAACACATAGTAAGGAATGTGGAGAAAACTTCCAGCCTTACAGTTGTGATAAAATACCAAGTGCTATTTGTAATATATCGGGGAACTGGAATATTGATTGGAATCAAGTTTTGGACAAATGGCTTATTTAACCAAGAAGAGAGGGGGGTTGTGTTTTTAATAAAGCAGAACGATGTGCGGGAAGCTCGGAGAATACAGTATCTTTCTCTGGCTCCTTTATTCCTCTGTGGGAGGCCACTTCATGGCATTCAAGGAGATGCCCTGATGGTGCTGCTGAATTTCATATGAGCACATTGACAGGATGCAGAGTTTGGCACAATTGCTTATTTCTAATCTGAATTACAAATAGCAGTGGTGGCAAAGATCCAGACTGACCTATATTGGTGGAATAATTCAAGTAATTATTCAGGAAACTGTAATGCAAACACATTTATTTGTTTATTTTCTTGTGGGGTTCAAAATGCTGCAAGAATCTCATGGTATGCTACACAATTGTGAGTTCCATGCTGCATACTTAGATTAATAATATGGTGAGGTATCTCATGAGACTGAGACAAGAAGATACACACAACAAGGTTCTAAGGAGTGATAAACTGTTTTTTTTTAATTCCTGGGTAAGTTTCATAGAAGTAGGACACATGTGAAAATTGGATGGTAAAGATTCCCATGCCCAGATCAGCTAGGAATGTCATGTATACTAATTAAGCAAACAGAAACAAGAAAATAACTTCTATGTATTTTTGAGGTGCATACAATTCACAATAAGACAGGTTTCCAGTCTCAGTGCCAGATAAGCCTAGTCAAAAAAGATAATTGATTGGTTTTATGCACCATTGCACAGTGTCTAAAGGCATTCATAATCTATGGTTGATTGCATTTTGAATATTGCCAAAATGAATACAATCCCCTCACTGTTGGACAAGATCACAATATTTATATTGACAATTAAGAACTTTGAATAATACATGGTCTCATCATCTTCTCTATAAAATTAAGACTCTTTTATGTCTGAAATCAAAACCAGTCCAAATAGTTAGGATTTTGACAACATTTTTTAATTACAATTGCTTATTTGTATAAGTTGTGCCTCTGTCATATAAATATGAAAATACATTCTCACAGTATGGATTGGATTCAATTAAATTTCCAGTTTTTCTTAAATTATCTTATAGTAAGCTGTCTGCCCTTGCAAAATGAGATATAAAGGAAGGTCTTAGTTTGTGAAACTGAGAGAAAAACACAATGTTCCCATTTAAAAATTCTGTCTCAAAAGTTAGTGGTAAATACAGAGACATCTTTCAAGAAGAGTGATCACATTGACTTTGCCATAGCAAAAGGCTAAGGGAAGAGTATGTTCTCTCTCTGAAAAATGTCCTGCTTCACAGCCAAAATTTGGAATAAAAAGCTATTTAAACATTTCTGAGGGAACATGGGAACCAACACTATAGCCTGTGAATGTCCCAATCAAACAAGAATGCTGAATTGTTTATACCATACCAATTGTCAGGCACTTCAAAGAATTATTCTCAGGCTCAAACTTCACTGTATGCATTCAAGTATTTTAAAAGCTTTTTACAACTATTTTATTAAGATATCTTTCAATCCATTTCATTTTTTTCTCCCTTCTGATTGCAGAGAACTCTACTATTTGGGCATCAGGATGAGAGTCAGTAGATATTAATTTTGTTTCCATCATTGCTATTTTGTGCTTTGAATTTCGCACTGATTAAAAAAAAATATTTATTAAGGTTCAGGATTTATTGATGGAAATACCTATTCACAGAAACCAATGAGACTAATTTAGGTTGCTGGCTCCCAAGAAAAGCTCTAAGTTATCTAGATATCCTAGAACAAATTCGAGACCTAAAACCAAGCCAAAGCTGTAAGTGGAATAGTTTCACCATTGCAGTATATCCAGTGAACAATCAGTTACATTTTGCTCATGGAAGCCTTGAACTGATATTCCTGCCACAAATCTGACAGAGCAGCAATTTGGGGTCCTCTATACTCATTGGACTTGGGGCATAAATGCTCTTCTCAGAGGAAAGTACACACAGAAGAACTGATGGAACTGACATGTGCAGATGCTGGAGAGCCTCTGAGACATGGGAAATCCCATTGGGAACTGGTGCCACTGCCCAAAAAATTACCTCTGAATGTTCTCATTCTGTACAGGCAGAGGAAGAGGGTGCTGGGGTGCTTTGGGCACCTAGCAGATGTCAGAGCTGCAAATTGCATTTTCTGTTGGCTAGCTCAGTGTACAGTCTGCACTGCATACTGATTTCAATTAATTCCCTTCTGGACAGCTAATTTTTCCAGCATGGCAAGTTCACTCAAAATTATGAAATTCTGTAAGTGAGAGGGTTTCCGTGAATCAAGCACAGCAATACTAAGTTTTATAACTCTTGTATTTCCCTTCTATAAGAGTCTTCTGCTTGTGGGTATTGAATAAAATTTTCACACAATTACATTTCATAATGGGATTATTAAGCCAGGGACACTTATTATGGGAGGTTTGATCTTACCTTTTAACCTAGTACTTTTTTTTTCTTTCTTTTTGTCTACTGTTTCTCCAATATCCCTGTGATACAAAATGGCATGGCTATACAACATAAATGATAATGGATTGCTGAGGAAAATGCATTGCTGAGAGTCAGGGCATAATGAGAACCTGCACAATTAAGAACTTTAAAGCCCAACAGTGAAGTTCTGAAGGCCATCGGAGCATTGATGATAGAGATGTCACACCATGGCGTTAACAGGAAGCCTGCAAAGGCACTTGTCCATGCTGGCTGTTCTGCGAGGGCCACGAGGTCAGACTGCCTTGATGAGGGGGATGAGGATGCTTTGAGGTTATGGAACACCCATTTGTTTTACCATGGGAAGTCTCAGGTGCCAGTTCCAAATATTATTTTGAATCACTTCTGAAATTCTGTGAGAATTCTGCAGAACTGCTTTTTACCTTTGTTGACACTGTTTTCGAAACATTAATGGGAACTCCTTTGGTTCTTTTAGGCAGTATGGGAAAACATCACAGAAAATTGTTCAGGACATACTGTTTAATTTTAGCACACACATTGTATGCCAGAGTTGTTTATATATGTGGTTAGCACAGCAATAGAAGAGGGGAAAAAACCAAAAACCCCAACAAAAACCCCAAACCAGAAATTCATTTGCAATGAACAGCAGTTCAGCTTGTTCTTATTCGTGGTGGATTTTTTTTTGCTGGCAATTATTTTGGAAAAAACCTAGTCTTTAACTACAATCCCATCTGCTCTGCAGTTAAATATTCAGCACTGCTTACTAGTGACCTAACATTAGCACTAAAAATCATAAGTATTACTGGCAGTTAATAATGTTCTAATAGTATATGGTTTAGCCTGTTCTGAGAGTTAAGATGATATTCTGTAAAAAGCTTGCAGATATATATCCAACTCAAGCAAATTCCCAGAAACACACTGACAGACACAGAAATCTTGTAGAAAACTATCAGAGTAGAGACTACGCAGTATTTTATTCCTGCCCTTGTTGAACAAAGTATTTTAAACATGTGAAATGCATTTTTTTCAAAGGAGTGTTTTTGCAGGAGTGTTTTCATTCTGAAGTTACACGTTTCCTGGATCTCTAGGACTTTCTAAAAATGTTCAGTTTTCACAAACCAATATATTTGGGTATCATTTTTTAGGTAAAAATCATATCACCTTGAATGAGCTAAAATAACAAAAGCCAATGCTGTGTGTGTGTGTGTGTGTGTGACACTACAATTCTTTTTATTGCATGAGACATATACTTTTTAATGGAAAAATATGTCTAATCCTCAATCCACACAAAACAAGGCACTCCCTTGTAGGCTTTAGCTAACAGCAAATCTGCTGTTCCCTCAAGGCAAACAATCAGGTAGCTCTGACACCTGCAGCTACTGTTTCACCTAAGAAGGAATCAAACTAGTGGGAGCCTGGGGAAATATAAATACAGTAAATGCATTAAAAATACTTCAGCTGGTGCTTAGAGATTGTGCCATCATGAAGTACTACTTTTTTGCAATAAAACAAACCCCTATAACTCAGGAGTTTAAAAGTTGGCCTACTGTGGGGTTGGAGCAATTATCAGATATACTTAGGAGAGGAGGTGTAGTATGGATTAAAGCCATGTTCATACTAATACCAAACTATTTGAAGGTAGAACAAATGTCTAGGATGACAATTCCTTTTAAGATCTGCTGGCATACTTACAGAACACATCTAGCACATTTTTTAAAAAAACATAGATTTTTTTGTAGAAGTGGAAATGGGATCTCTTGATATGTGATTTTATAATTTGTGCTGGTCTTTTTAAAAAGAAATCATAAATTCATGCTGACAGACAAAAAGTAAAATTCTCAAAGGTACTAGTGTACTTAGAATTCCAATTGTCTAAATGTTCTTTATAATTGATGTTTTTTAAGCAATTCCTCTGCGTTTTACAGATTTCCAAAGGGTCCATATTGAATTCAAATTGTGTTCTGCCACACAGACTATTACTTCTTCAAGTAATAGAATTACTCTCAATATTTTTCTCCCCAGTGAAATTTTGTGAACTTGAACATGTATCTTTGTAAATAATGCCAATACATACAAATATACATACCATACCCCTACATATCATTGCACAAAATCACTGTGAAAAATGAGAATATGGGCAAAAGAAAATTTTAATCTGAATTTATTAAACTGTTCCTCTGTGACAGGAAAATCATCATGCCTACCACCTGTAGAAAAACCTCTGAAATCAGTAACAATTATGTAGTTTGTGAAAATCTTGAAGTTCATGAAGCTGCTCATCAAGTATCTCCTCCAGCTTTTCACCATTCAATGTTACCTGTTCTCTTCTTCTCTAACATGAATGCAAGAAACAAGAAACAAAATCAGAAACAGTTGTGAAACATAGTTATGGTATATTCATTCTGCTGCTAATTGACAAAAATATGATAAATTTATGAACATTATTACATGAACCTAAGAGAAAAACAGTGGACTTGATCCTGAAGATCTGTTCCAAGACTAGATCCTATTTTCTGTGCAGGACAGTGCTGCAATGGTGGCTTTTTCCATGTACAAAAATTTAAGAGACAACTGAATATTAATCTATTACTTGCCTTTGATGCACTGCAATGGTGTCCAGAAGTCATTTGGCCCTAACTCTTTTACTAAGTTGAGCTACTTATCGAAGCTTTAGCCTAGTTACAGTACTGAGTATCTGGCAAGAATTGTAGAATAAGTAGTAGTAACATAGTGTGTAAGTAATTGATTCACACAGTTCAGGTCACTAGAGCTTTGATAGACTAAACAGTTACAGGATAACAAAATCTTAAGTCAGTGAGACAGATGAGTCGGAATTTCTTCCAAGGCAGAACTCATGAAGAACCAATCTCAGTGCCAGGCAGCCAAGAGACATACTGTATCCCATATTTAGATTAGGATGCATGATCAGTATTATATAAATAAAGATTTTTTTATAATTCATATTATAATTTTAAGAGTCCTAGTATTAAGATTGCATTCCTTTTCCCTTGGATGAATGTACATGCAAGTTCTTACATGTATAAATTCAAACTCTTCTTCAGACTTTAGTTTCATTTTGTATTGCATATAATCATTTGTATCTATTTAATTTTACAGTATGAATTCAGCATAGGACATGTATTATCTTCATGGCATTAACTGACCAATTAAGTTATTACTCTTGTTATTGGGAATGCTTATACTCTCCGAGCATTTTCTCTAAACCCACCTGGCCCCACAGTGTTTAGGGGTCAGCAATGCACACAGACCCTCCATCACCCAAGGAAATTGATTCAGAACTGCTTTTGTGCATCTCTGTGTTTCAATCATGCACCATATAAGCACAGTCTCATTGTCAACATATTAAAAAGACAGAATACTGGAAGTATACATCTGACAATTACATTGGCAGATATACTATTAAATATTATTGGAAAATGAAAAGTTAAGAGCTTTTTTCAGTATCTGGAGGTTACAAAACAGCTCACTGATAGATAATTCTCTGAATTAACAGAGACACTGGATCAGTCATCAGTAAGAACAGTATTGACTTCAACCTGTAGAGAGCTCTGCAGATAGTCTTCTAGAAAACAGTTATTACTTAGAGGTTAAGGTAGTCAACTTTGTTAGGAATCAATATTAAAAGTTTTAAACATGCACAATATGCTTTTATGAAAAATACTGTCAATATTAGTATATATATATGTATATGTATATATTTATATAAATATGTCAATATATTTTATACATATTAAAATAGCTATAAACCATAACCATTGTGGAAGTGCACATACAACATTCTGAAAGATTAGGATGCAAATTTCTGAGACTAGAGTAATAGGATCATTTGCCATAAGGATGTTGTTTGCAGAATGTTTACATACCCATAAAAGAGCTGCACCAGACAATGATTTCTTTTCTGAATGTTGATCAGACTTGGAAGCCAAACTGCGGGAACACTCCAGCATGCAGAATGGCCAGGGAACAAAGTTAAGAGTTGGCTATATTGAAATGAAAGATATGTCCAAATTGTGCTGATAGAAAAATAAGAGTATTTATAAAGCTGTTGGGCCTCCTCTCCAGAAGGCTTGTCACATTAGTGGTGGTGGTCTTTATACTCCAGGGTAGTAGTCAGTTGTCAAGTCAGAGTGAAGCTGCATACAAACAAGGTGGTTCATCCATATGATGCAGTCTACTGGGACAATTTTGCCATAGGTTGCATCTGGACTGTTTTATCTTCTTTCTGTATACCAACCATCCTCTGTCATATATTAATTTATATCACACATAATACAAGAAAAATTAAATGTTGCTTCCCAGGCAGCACCCTAACCACTGCAGTTAATCATTACCTTCAAACTGAAAATAGTCTGAACTGTTTAGATATAGGACCCCCCAGTTTGTATTATTTATTGGGGACACCCTAACCACTGCAGTTAATCATTACCTTCAAACTGAAAATAGTCTGAACTGTTTAGATACAGGACCCCCCAATTTGTATTATTTATCGGGGGAAAAAGAACCACCTCCCAAAATTCTGCTCCTGAACCTGCTAAAGGGTCACTGGGATGTTATCAGTGCCATCAGCAAGATTAATAGCATGAGTGAGAGAAGTGATTCAAATTCCTGAATGCTTTAGACGGTGCTGAGTATTTGAAACATCTGCACAGGGCTTGCAGCTACTGGACCTACGAGAGAACTGCACTCTTCTGGAGCAAAACCTGGAATGCAGGTGGGATATCCTACTGATCTTTCCTCAGGCTTCTGGCTTTCACCTGATAAACACTGATAACATATTTCCGGTTACAAGAAGAAAAAAAAGAAAAACAGCATTTATGTGCAATATTTTGCATTTCACTTTCCAGGTGAAAAGTATTTAATAACCTCAAAAACAAGTTAATTGTACTAATTTCTATGTATCAGTATAACATAGGCAATTTTAAATTCATCCCACATAGTGCTTTTATTCTTTGATGGATGTTCTGGTATAAGTACCAGAAATGCACAAGCATGTGAGATGGCAAGTAATTCTCTAGTTGAATCTACTTTCTTTGGGAGGTTGGACTAGATAACCTCCAGAAATCCCTTCCAATGTAAATTAAGCGAGTCTATAAAATGTATATGCAGTTTTTAAAAATACCCTTGTGGAAGAGCCATACAGCACAGTACCTTTTCTAATATCACTGGTAAAGAATAACTGAATTCTGAAAATTATAAACTTTGGTGATAAAAATATCACATTAGGCATTGGTTTTAGTATATTTCATCTTTCACAGCCATTGAACAACAGGTTAAGTTACAAACAGCTATTGTGATATTGGTTTTTCTAAAAGTAAAGTACTGTCAAAATAATTGGGAAATTTAAAAAATGGCAGAATGATTTAGCATATCAAATCATTATTGCCCAAGTGTCAGTTGCTAGACTGTGATAAAACTCTTCCACAGAAGAGTTTTCACCAGAGATGGTGAAGCATGTGGGCGGAACAAGACAGCATCCAACAGAGACATACTGCATTTTAAATCAGGTTTAATCTCAATTTTATTGTCCCTAGCAAATCTGTGTTTCTATAATGTGGTTTTTAAAGCAATACAATGACAATTTCCTATATCTGTGTTTGGCCAAAGCATGGACATACCAGGAGGCATGTGAAGTAGAAAACAAAAGGTGTCACTTCCCAAGGCACCTGTAGCCTGATGATTTACAAAATCAGTAACCTCCTGTTCTGCCCTATCACCTTTGTCAGTAAAAGCAAATCTGACTGTGCTTTCCCCTATTTCTATGTTATCACATACTATAAAGTCATGTTGTCTTGTTGCAACTGCTTATCCATGCATAAGCACATTAAATATTTTACTACATAAATATGAGAAGTTTTTTTGAAAAATATGTGTAACAAATCAGTCATTATTCTGAGTAACCCAAAGGAAAAATGGTTGTTCACTTATGGACAGCAATTTAATTCAGGAATAGTAACAAATAGGCTACATATATTGGGGAAAAAAAAAAAAAAAAAAAAAAAAAAAAAAAAAAAAAACAAAAAAAACAAAAAAAAAAAAAACCCCACAAAACAATACCAAGCCACTGTAAAATATGGTCACAGTTCAGTTGGAATAAAAAAAATATTAATTTTCCCAAATTCCTTTAAATTCATTGGGAATTTTAAGATTCAATTTGCAAATGCAGAAAGAAATAGATATTAACTTTACTGAATTTGAAATAGTTGCTATTTAATCACCCAGATTAAGTCTGTAACTACCAGTTGCTAATGGAGACAAGCACCTCAAAACCTGAAAGCATATCAAAAAAACCCCTCACTTCACATACCTCACACCTCTGTGGGGAAATACAACAAAATACCCTCCAGAGGTTCCCTCTCTCTCTCTCTTTTCCCATATTTAATTACTGAATTTTCTTGTCCTATCATGTTAATTGGACTAACTGATAAGTCACTTTCATTATTAAACGTGATTTTAATAGCTACCTTGCCTTTCACAATTCTAAACTGGTAGCTCTATCTTGTTGATTGAAAACACTGAACTTGAATGTAGAATGAAAAAAATAGAGAACTCTTGTACCAGTTTCTTCTTCTCCATTACAGTCCCTCTTTTCATGATTTTAAATACCCTAGAGATATTTTCACAAGCTAAAATAAGGGATTAAAGCAATTCCTCTTGTCAGTTTTCTACCTTCAACATGTCTAGTTTTCTTATGTGAGGTTTCTATTTGTTTAAAGCTACCTATCTGAAATGGAAGCCACCCACAGAATTTTTTCCAAGAAAATTAGATATTTGCAATATAATACTTATACTGTAGTTCCACTCCTCCATCATACACACTACATCTAGCTTCATTGGTCTGAACAAGCAGAGGCATGCACATAATTAATTCCATGAGGGACAGCTTATTCATATATTTGCACACACAACCCTTGCTCTTTGTATATCAGTTACACATAATTTACAATGACTATTTCTGCTAACTCGAGTACTCGGCGTAAATTAAATTCTAAATAAAGCTCCAAGTTTTCAGACATATTTTTGTTGTAGCTTGATCAAACATTTTCTTTTGTCCTACTTGCACATGAGTGCGTGCACACACACACACTGGAAATGGCTTTTTCTATTCTTCAGCTTGTGCTATGCAGTAAAATGGTTATAAAAATAGCAACATGGCAACAGTTACTTGCACATGTGGATGTCATAAACATTTTGTGTTCCTTTACAGCCAAACTCAATCCAAAGCACTGTCGCAGCAGTGGGCCCACTCCAGGAGCCGGCATGGGAGAAGGGCTCTCAGGCACCAAGGTGATTTGCAAGTTGCTAGGGAGTAATACATGCGGTGTGAATTAGCTGTAAATTAAACGCACAAGTGTTTTCTTTATAAGTGACATGTATTCTGGAGGAATTTATTCACAGAAAGAGTGATTAGACAGTGGAATGGTCTGCCCAGGGAGGTGGTGGGGTCTCAGTCCCTGAAGGTTTTCAAGGAAAGACAAGATGTGGCACTTAGTGCCATGGTCTAGTGGACATGGTGGGTTTTGCTCATAGGTTGGACTCAGTCATCTCAGAGATCTCTTCCAACCTAATTAATTCTGTGATTCTGTGATATACATACATAGACATAGGATCTGTGCCTAAAAATAAAGAAACCACATGAATATAGTTAAAATAAATAAATAAAAGCAAGGAAATATGGGTTATGAGCAAATATGATCCAGGAGACAGCCCAGAGGTATGAGAGGTCTCTCCCAGCTCCCCCTACCCACTGCCCTCCGGGGTCTCTCGCTGGCCCACCCAGGACCCCTCCCTGAGTCCTGGCTCCTGGTGTGGGTACCCTCGCTCACCATCGAGCTCCTTCCCCAGCACAAAGCCCTGTCTTGATTCACGCCCAGGCTGGGGCTCCCATTTCAGTGTTACACCACTTCTACTGCATCCAGCTCTGGGACCGTCAGCTCAGGAAGGACATTGAGGTGATGGAGCAAGTCCAGAGAAGGGCAAGTGAGATGGGCAGGAGTCTGGAGCACGAATCTTATGAGAAGTGGCTGAGGGAGCTGGGGCTGTTTAGCCTGGAGGAAAGGAGGCTCAGTGGAGACTTTATTGCTCTGTACAATTCCCTGAAAGGAAGCTGTAGCCAGGTGGGAGCTGGTCTCTTCTCCCAGGCAACCAGTGACGGGACCAGAGAATGTGGTCTTCAAGCTGTGCCAGAAGAACAAATAATTTCTTCACAAAACGGGCGATTATAGACATTGGAATGAGCTGCCCGGGGAGGGGGTGGAGTCACTGTCCCTGGAGATGTTTAAGGAAAGACTACATCTGGCATTCAGTGGCACTATCTAGTTGAGGCAGTGGTGATCAGCCATAGGTTGGACTTGATCTCACAGGTACTTTCTTAAACCGATTCCGTGATTCTAGGTGCGTGCTGGGGGTCCTGGCCCCAAAAGCTCACTCCAGCCTGGCCGGCCCGCCCGCCCCAGCGCAGCCCAGCCGCGTCTCGCGATCCCGCCCTGCAGCCGCCCAGACCCGCCCCGCCCCGCCCGCACGGCGGCTGCCCTGGCGCGTCCCCCCGGCCCCAGCAGCCTGGGCTTCGGCCTCGGCCTCTCGCTCTGCTTGGCACCGCCGCCACACCCCGAGACGAGACGTGCTCCGTTGTCCCCCGCCCGGCCCCGGGGCGGCAGCGAGCGGCCCGGATCCTCCGAGAGAGCCGGGGCAGCCCTTCCCGTCCTTCCTAGGCAGCGAGTGAGCGTGCCTGAGCCCTGCGGCCGCGCGGTGCCGAGGCGCAGAGCCGGGGCTGGCAGGAACAGGGCTCCAGGGTGGGGAGAGGATGAGATGTCGCATAACGGAGTATGCGAAATCTGAATCTTTGAGCACAGCCTTCCTGTAGAACGCAACCCCCGGGTTGGTGCTCTCTGCCGTAGGTCGCCTTCCCCATTGTCACGTCGGCACTCCCATCGGTGTGTCCCGTACTGCCGGGGCCTGACTTGGGGTGTGTCACAGCTGCTTTTCTCCAGAGATCGCTTGGTGTTCCTTGGGCAGATTGTGCTCGTATAGTAACAAAACTGTGGCCCTTTGTGCCAGACCTTTGCCCTTTGCAGTTGACAGCTGGCCGTGCCGAGTTCTGGGCAAAAGGCACGGTGCCACAGCCGCTGTGGGGACAAGCGGCCTGCGGGTGCCTGGCTGCCTCTGGCCAGAGAGTGCCACACGTCCCACACCTTTGCAAGTTACTTTGTGAAGGTTTAGCACACCCAGAACACGCTGGAGTGGTTGTGCAGCCAATACAGGCCACTCGACACGCCTGTCAGTGCTTGCAAGCCATTTTGTGCTTGTGAAGTTGTATCAATTTTGTGTTTTAACAATAGTGGTCATAATGATGTTGGCCACAGTAGCTCGTGTATTAAACCCATTTTTTCTCATACACAGTTTAGTTTTTATCAACCACTAGTAAGAGAGATCCATAATTCTTACATTAATGGGTTTTGCTGCTTTTGCAAGTTATGACACATCAGGAATATATTCTGAAAATAAAAATTATGTCTGCATTTTGCAATGTTAAATGTACAAGCAGAGTTTTCTAGATGCATAGTTTTAAAAGGTCATGTACGTAGTTTTGAAGTAAAGCTGCATAAAATAAAGTTGCAACTGTAATGCAAAGTAAGCAGTTTCCTTGTTCATCACAAGTACTGGGTTAGCTGACCTGACTGAGAAGCTGATTCTCCAGTTAATACATGTTAATTTCACTTCATGCCTACCAACTGTGATTTTCCACAGGAAAAGAAAGTTAGTGTAAGTGTAGCCTAATCACCAGACTATTGTTATCAATTTAAAATAGAGACTGGAAATTTAATACCTCCTTATCTCTCTTAGACTATGTTACAGTTTACTGTAATAAGGTGCTGTGATACATATATTAATTGTGGTCTGCACATTACTTTAAACGCTGAGTTCACATATGTTACAATGTAATGAATCCATAGTGATGCAGCATATTATACTGACAAATGTACTGTATACTGTCAGGCAATAGAAAAGCAGCTGAAGATTTGTGGCTATAAGAGCAATGTGGATGTCGTAGCACTGTATCTGGCTAGACAGTAAGTAAAATGTTTCTTGTTTTGACTTTTACTAAAAGTAGATAATGCAGTAAATGCAAATCTTTCACAGTGCTTTCTGTATCAGGAACTCTAAACATAATTTATATGTGAAATACCAGTAAATCATATTCTTACATAGTCCATACATGTTGTGGATGAAGACATGGTAGAGGTACACGGACACACAGCAGCACTGCGCTCACAGCTAACAGCCTCATCCCCAGATACACAATCTGTCTGCAGCAAGCCAGAGTTGCTTGAGGGTCTGTGAGCTCATGGAGTTGTACATGAATTTCTGCCATGGAGAGCAGAGGAGAGAGAGTTGATGGGCTGATCTCTGCCTGTTCTAACAGGCGTGTAAGGCTGGGTGGAAGGAGCATCAAGAAGGCTAATGAAAGAACATGGGACCTGCCCAGTCTAGGAACTGCCAAATTTCTGACCTCCCTGAAGAAATTTGTTACTGCAATGGCAAAACTCAGTGGTACCACCCTTGAAATTACCTGCATCTGTGCTGCTAAGAACTGAAGGGAGGGCAGGGCAAGATAAAGTGAATACAAGCACAAGAATACTTCTTTTGGGCAGGCAGTACTGATGGGAGAGCTGATCTCCTCTGAGAGCTTAATGAAACAGCTTGAGATGTAGGGCAGATGAGGAGAAGAAGACGTACTAAGTGAAGGAAGGCAAACTTTCATGAACCTGTGGGTGATCTAGGTTGATAGAGGTGTATGTTGTAGTATGAACATGCTGAGAGGCTGCCATAGAGGGATGGATACATGACAGGACATACTTCAAAGTTTTAGGAAAGCGTGCTTGGAATTTCTGGCCAGGGCACAATTCCAAGTGTTGCATACCTGTCTGCAGCCTCACAACTGCTCACATGGTTGATAACATATAGAAAAACCAACGTAGTTTAATAATTCAGGGACAAGGTTTTCAAGGTCTCTTGGTCCAATGAGTGAAAAAAAAGTCTTAAGGAATTAAGGAATTTCAGTGTTGTTGAGTCTGTTTTTAGTGGAAATTATATGGTCTTGAAAATGTATGTGCTCACTAATATGTTTAAATTCCTTGTCATATCTCCTGATTTACATCAAGAAAGTATTTGATGCTTTGTGAGGTAAAACATACAGTTACTGTCAATTTTCTTAAAATGTGCATTTTAGAAAGAAGAAAAAAGATAAAATTTAAGGGAGAAGTTTCAATAATGAGAAAATTACAAGGGGCATATATACATACTTTCTAAACAATACAATTATTATACCACACATGTAAAGAATTAAGACTGTGTATACAGCCTTAATTGGTGTATTTTCTGGTTTTAAATGCTTAAATGTGTGGCCTCACTGGCTTTCAAGTATTTTTTTGTTATAGAATAAAAAGAAATGCTCACATGGCAGATACATAAGTGATCTGTCTTCCCATTAAACCGTTTTGGTAAAGATGATGCAAGATGGATTCTTTCATGATTGGATAGAAGTGAACTCCTTTTATTCTGTATCAGTTTATATAAACTTGAGCCCCAGCCAAGCTCAGTATCAGATCATGCCTCCTTTAGTGTTGGTTTGACATATTTTTCTGCTAGCTGAAATAAGAAAATGGGAAAAAAATTAAAGTCAATCAAATAAGAGGGAATGAGTTTATATTTTTAAACACTTCTGTTAAAGGGACATGAAACAGTGTATTTTGGACACTAAAAGCTGTCATCCCAGGAAAACTGATTAACTTAGCAGTAGGTAGAAAAAGAGTGCTGCAGGCCAAAAAGGATCAGTTTATAAAAGACATACAAAGTCTGGAAGGCATGTAGAAAAGGACAGGCTCTTTTAAAATGTTAGAGGAATTAAGCTCTACCTGGGGCAAATTAAATGCCTTAATATGAAAAAAAAAAAAAAAAAGCAGCAAGGCAGCAAACCAAAACACAACAAAAAAAAAAACCCAACAGATTGAGACTTGGAGATAGTAAAGATGAGCCTGTTACTAGACAGGGAATAAAGCAAATGACATGTAAAGCTGTATTCTAGTTATAGAGTGGCAGTGACCAAGAATATAAGAAATTTTGGCTTTGCTACCTGAAATGTAGTTCAGGGATGCACAGGAGCCTTAGATACGAGCTCTGTAGGAGCTCTGTATGTCCTGTCAACAGCCATCTGCTTGCCCCTGCTACTTGCAGTAATGTCTTTTTCTGTTACTTGTGACAGTAGACGCATTAAGTGTGTATTTGCAGGGTTAGTTTTTATGGTTTATCTGAGGAAGCCAAAGAAACAGTTTAAGGTAACAACATGAGAGGATAATCTGATTTTCAGTTAATACAAGGGACTAAAAGTACAGTGCCTCAGCTTTGTAAGGTTTGCTCTTGACAGACTTTTCATTTGCAAAAGCAAGATGAGAAAAGGCACTCACCCTCCCTTTGTCTGTACCTGGAGGGTGTGTTGGAAAAAAAACAACCCAGCAAATAAAAAGACAACATGGAAAGATAGAGACCAGACTGCACAGCTGGAAAACAAACATGCCTTTAGCCTGATGATGTGAGGTTAATTTTTATCAGTCCTGTTACCTTCTGAAACGTTGGCCTTCATCTTGCAACACATTAAAATCCACAAGAAAATTTTTATTATGGCAATTAAAGATTGTCAGATAAAAGTCATCTATAATTTTTCTAGAGGAAATTAAGAACATTTATTTATAGCAATGAAAATAAAGATGAACAGTTAGTTAAAATCACTTGGCAGCTTACTAATATTTTCTTGTCGTAGGTAATTTTTTATTTATAGTACACTAGCAAGCTCAAAGTGCTAGATACACAATTAAACATAAAACCATACCAGCACACGGGAGATCATTTCAGCCTCAGTGGATGTACGAAGTTTCTATGAGAATAGGGCAGGAATGGAAAAAAGGCAAAATTTCACAATATACACTAATATGAAAAAGAATAAAAAATGCCCATTGACATGCTTTGTGTCTGTCTTCTGCTGGCTTCTCTGGCACTGTGGCTGGACAATCCCTGCTGCACCTTCAAAGCAGTTTTGCTTTTAGCTTCATGTCCCCAGGGTGCCAAACTTCTCCTCCTGTGTTCTGAGCAGGATTTCTACAAAGTGCAAAGTACATGTGACTCAGACTCATAACTCATGCTGTTATGGAAAAGCAATTAATGTATCACTTATTTTGTTCCTGTTTCTTTACCACCTGCTGCCTTGTTACGTTTGCAGGTGTGCAGAGTGCTTACACTGTCTCTGCCACCTTCTCTTTGTGTCTTTCTCTACTATAAATTCTAAGGAAGTGTGCCTTTCTGATTCTTGTCTGATATTATTTATGGAAAAAAAAATGTTTATCAAATTAGTGAGCACAATGTTAAGAAATTTGTTACTCTTTTTTTTTTCTTCCATCAGAGGACTAAAAAGTATCCCAAGTCTATCACAGTTTCGCAGATTAAGGTATTTGTGGATTAACAACAATAAGGTAATTAGTTATTCCTTTAAAGAGCAGAACAATTCATCTATATTCCCTGATTAGTATTTTGTGCTCTTTTCTAGCATAAAGTATTATATATATATTGTCAAACGAATAAATTATTTTTAATTTCCAGGCTAATTTAACTGTCAAGATAACAGATTTGAAGAAAACTTTTTTTTTACAATACAGAGTGTTGTATAAGCTAATGTATATATAGTATATGTAATGTATATGTAAAGTATATATAATATATAGTGTAATATAAGCTAATGTATTTTCCTTTAGATTCACATCACATTTGTAAATCTTGTTTATTTAAGGAGCTGAAGTTTTGTGCTAATTCCTGAGCTCCCAGTGTAATTAGAGCAGGCAGTTCTTGGAGCAGACTGAGGGGTGATGTGGCTATAGGACAGGACTGGATTGCAGGAAATGCATGGCTCTTCTTTATGTACTGGCAGACATGCATAGTTTATTTCCTGGCAGGCTCGTGGTTGAGGTGAGGCTCTTGTTTGATGTCATGCACAGAAGAGTGACATAAAACTCTGTGGAATGAGCTTCTCCCTGTGCACAGGAAGCAGCACTGCAGGTCTAGGGATGACAGGGTATAACTTTTACTGTACAGTAGTTTACATGACTTCCACAGTGAGCCCAAATTCTTCCATCTCCAGAATTGCTTGCTCAGGTAAATAAGTAGATCTGCGAGCAGCAGAAAAAATAAATTTGCATTCCATGTCACTTCAGAGCACATGTATATCTTCTGCCCCAGGCTAGCATCAGTTATATGGCATCTTATGTCCAATTCATCAAAAGATCTCTACTATCTATTTTTGGAAAGAGCAAATGTATAGATATTATTAAAATGTTAATCTAAAATCACAGGTATAATAGGGCTTTTCCTTGTATAGTGAAAGGACATTAAAGGAAACAAAGAAATGTCCTGATGACTAAGCAGAACTGATCTTGCTGATGAAAGAAGATAAATAAATTGGAGTTTTGCACAACTCTCACTTTTTCTACCTAAGCAGTAACAAAGAACATTCTTTTGTTGTTCTATATAACTTATGTGGAGAAGTCACACAGTGGCTTTTCATAGGAAAAGTATTACTGAAATGCCTCAATAGGAGCAGCATATTTATCTGTACTCAATAATTTTATCAGAAAGAAAGCAAACTTCAGATGATTCTGAAAACAAAACTTGCCCAAAATAGGGAAAACCATTGTACAAGAGAGTGGAAAAACTTCTGTCTTAGGCTCTTTCTTAGGTACTGTTAATACACAGAGCAAAGCACGTTTATTTCAGAGTCAGTGGCAAAATTCAAGGACTGAAATAATTCCTTTCCTAACAAATTACTTTTCATCACAGAATTTACAGAGTCAGGAATAAAATTTTGTTTGTTGCTAGGATAAAAACTTCAGCACCATTAGTAGTCTCAGTTCTCAGAGATTATAAAGGTCAGCTTGCTGTCCCACTGCAGATACTTCACCTTCCACTGGAGTCAAAAGTGTTTTGGAATTGAGCTTCTCCAAACAAGGAGGTGTGATTCCATATCTTCCACTGAAGATAACTCTTTATTGGGAATACACCCATATTCATACTGATTTTTTTTCTATAACTCTTAATTGATTCTCTAAATATGATTAGATTACATTTCTGGTAAATAAGAACAAATTTGTGCTCTTTGAACCTGCTGGTGAAAAAACAACTTAAAAACAAAATGTTGGGTTTATTCAAATGATATATTTCAGGAATATTCTTAAACCAACATAAAATTATTATGCTCTAAAAGGGTCTTTTAACAATAAAAATTATTTCAAATATGAATAGAAGGAAGAGAAAATATGGAGATCAGTCATTTAAAGAAATCTATTTCCAAATACAAATGTTAAATGTGTAGTTCAAAAAATTAGGTAAGGCTCTACTGCTTGTTTTGATTTGTAATTAGTACTTCTAATGAAGGTTCAGTTGAAAGAATCTTTAAACCAAGAGTCTTAAACAGAAATTTAAGAAACTACCTGTGGTTAAACAGTTTTCAAAAGGCCACGTTTATAATTCTCCAACACCACATTCAGAGTGACACATAACAGTTTGCCTAACTCTGATTTCAGATCCAGGATTTAACCTTCTTGATCAAAAGCTATTACTTGACTGAACTCTATCTCAACAATAACGAGCTGACAGATATATCAGGTACCAATCTTCCCTTTTTAAGTTGTTGAGCAGAGGCCTGTACTTTCTTTTTTCTGTAGTGGCATTCAAAGTTATAAAACTGGATTACAGCAAGTAACTTATTAGCTGAAAGCTCCTATGTACGTATAATTAATACATGTTAATTATTAGATATTTAATTTTTCCAACATAATTGAGTGACAGTAAGGTGATGTGTTTATTCTGGTTTAAGGGATGAAATGTCATTCACTTTATGTCAGGCAGTTGTGAAATACTTTTGATCTTACATGACCATATTTAATATTGAGAATTTATAACCAGAAGTATTTTGCAAAGTTACTGCCAAACTTGGTTTATTTTAAAAATCTGTCTTATACTTCTATTTTAGTTTTGCTTATCCTTGTAGATTAAAATTACCAGACTTGTAAATTTGTGAATGAACAGGCCAGAGCATAACATATTTCTAAACATTTTAGACATTTTAAATGCTAAATTTTTTTTTTCTGTCCCTGTAAAATGCTGGATGAGACATGATGTTGATTCATTTCTGTGATATTTTAAGCAAACTTTATCTTTGAAGAACATAAACATGGATACAAGAGACAATACAGATGATAACAAAATACGGATAAACAGAAGGGTATATCATTAGTCGAGAAATAAAATACTGTATATGATTTGGAAAATGAGATATCTAATCTTGATGTGTGAGGATGTGAACACAGTCTGGGTCAAAACAATATTTTGTAATAGCTTTTTAATACATCACTAATTACTTGAAACAGAACTATTTTCCAAGGAATGCACTATTTAATACTTGTGAGACAAAAGTAGTATGAGGGATATACTATTGTTTCTGAGGCAAAGGTAATATTAGATCAAGCTAAAAGGAAGTGAATTAACCAAAGATTATACGGATATAGGAGGAGGTAGAAGGGAGGTAGAAGAGAGGTTGCAATTGAGGCTGATTTGTTAATGCAAGGGTGATGTGGACAAATGGAAAAAATTGGAATGAAAGAAAGGCTTGTGCTTAAAGGATGTGACTAGAGAGGTGAGAAGGATATTGAAATATCTTTAATTATTGCTTAATTAACATCTCATGCAATGTGTTACCAAAAGACAGGCATAAATAGATAACTAAAATACCAAGTTCAGTGTACAGCATAGCAAAATAATGTTCTAATAAAGGCAGCTATGGTGAGAATGATTAATTATTTTTCATTTTATTTCAGGTGCTCTGAAACACCTATGTTCATTACAGATTCTGTTTCTTCATAACAACGAGCTAAAAAAACTTGGCAAAACAGTGAAGGAATTGAAAGGAATGATAAGCTTGCAGACTCTAAGTAATACTTTATTTTTATTTTGCAGAACAACATGTAGTAGCTTTTTAGTTTCCTTTCAGGATGTTTCTTGACTATTTCTGCATCAGTTGCCAATAGCTTTTGAAGCTAATTAGCAATTTCAGCCAAATTTGACAGAAGAAAGAGGTCTCTAAGACATGAAAATTCCACAAAGAGTACCTCAAATGAGGAAAAACTGCTAAGTGACTTCAGAAGTTAACTTTTTGGCTGCTGGCTGCCAGTAGCTTGGGTGAATAGCTTGGAGGGTGTCTAAGCAGTTTACAGCTGCCTCTCTGTAGTGAAACACAGGAGTAGGGTGAGATTATCATAGAGGTGAAAGGAGTTGAAAAATGGGTGTTACTGCTGTTGAGACTGTGAGTGATAGGTTATAGGGCCCAAATTCTTGCCTCATTAATTCTCTTGCTTATAGAACTTCCTTTCTAGATTCTGGATTTCTAGAGTCTAAGAATAAATGCACTTTAGGTATTATTCATAACAATGTCTGTTAAGGAGCATACTTTCTGATACACTGGCTGAAAATGAAATTTGCACCATCTCTGAAATTTCAAATTAAATTATACAAGACAGCATTGGTGCCACGAAGTTACAATATAAGGAGGTAGGATTACATGCTATTAAGATATTGAAAATGGAAATATAAGCAGTCTTTTCCCATGATTCCTAAAGGAATGTCAACATAGGTCATGCCAAATGCTTGGTACTTGGAGAAGACAGTAAACAAGTTTTGTGCCTTGGTGATATGGTTAAGGAGGTGAATGTCAGAATGTCACCAGGCCGTAACACCTCCTTAAGCATTCAGAAAACTGATTGTCTGATTGTGGGAAAGGAAAATATGAACAAAAAATTAGAATTTTAATTCAACTTGACCCTGAACCAAAATTAAGAAAAACAAATCAAGTGTTCAGGAAGACAACATGCCAGCCAAACTACTGAAGGTCTTTCATTACATGCAAGATAGAAAAATTAATCCATTTAAGAATGCAGTTTTTTGAAGTGATTAGGCAGTGTCTGGAGAGACATCCTATGTATGAATGGTGCAGTCACTTGAATTTAATGTTTGCTCTACAAATTAATAAGGAGCTTCAACAAGCACAGGAAGTTTGTTGTACTTGTTGCAACCATCTGTGGGAAATACATAGCAGATAGTTAAAGTGCTGCTGAGTTATTATAAATGGCAGTTACAAAGGCACAGTGAAAATTGTATGCAAATTGGACCAGCCACCACCATAGAAAAGGAAGTGTTTGAAAAAACAACCAAACAATATATATATATATAATATACTGATCTACCCTAATTTAAAAAAAAAATTGTTTAGTTCAAATATTTTTACAAGAATAAACAGTAATCAGTGGAAGAAGCTTAACAACCTTAATAACCAAAACTTTAGAATCATTGCTACATGACCTTTGCAGTCATGAAAAAAATTGTCAGTGTCTTTGCTTCAAGGAGATTTTGTAATAATGAATTCTTAAATTAACAGGTCTCTATTGGTTTAGTAAAATGCCCTGTCATATTTGAAGTAAATTAAATCAGTAAATGAACAAAATAAATTTTAAAAGTCATATCATATATATCGTATTACTGTATAATTTATCTGCCTTCTTGCAATATTAATAAGTATTAAATGGGTGCAGAATTTGCACTGTGTAGCTTTGCAAAGGGCTGTGCCCATAACTCGCTTTTATAAAACAAAACCAGTGAGACTTCTCACTGTTATGAGGTAGATCTTTTTTATTGCCAATCTGATTTAAAAAAACAAAAGAAGTCACTTGCCAGCCTTCAACAGAGCTTCTGGATACTTAACAACATTTTATTATTTTGTAGCTCTTGGGGACAATAGAACTATTAAAACACAGTGTTATTGTTTGCTTCAGAAGTAGCTTCCAGCTGCCAAAATGTTGCATTTCTCTTCCTGAAGGCTCTCTCGTGATTTTAGCCACTGCCCTGCGCTGGATATGTAGCATAACAACCATCCTTCATCAGGTGTCTAGGGAAGACACTCAGCTTCAAAAGATTTACTGCACATGCTGCCTACAACCGCAGCCTTTTGGGAGATTCAGAGTGCTTCTTTATGGGCTCACCCTGTGCTCACATCTCCCTTTTGGAATCCAAGATTTTTGTTACACACTCTGTAAATTGCCTCAACTGATTTATTGTCCACAGCTGATAACATCCTGCTGCTAGACCTCAGAAAACTCTCTTGTTCACTGTGTTTCTGCCCCATGTGGCAGAGGCACACTGTTTTCCTACACTCCAAATAGAGAAAACAGACAAAACTGTGGAGGAAGAAAGCATTATCCTAATTTGTACAACTAAAATTGCATGACCTTGACAAGAAAGTAGATAGCTCAGCCAGGAATTGATCCCAGATGTTTTGTAAAACAAAACCACATTGAACTGTACCATGGCTGAATTTATTGTAAAAATGAGTAGTAGAAAAGTGCACATTCTCTAAAACAAACCTACAGGTCAGTGTTGTTGAGCAGGGACATAGTCCAAGCAGCACCCAGATTCACAAGTTTAATGTCAGACCTGTTTTATGCCTTGGAAAAATCTCTCTTGAATCTTTTTTCTATTCCACTACCAAACATACCTGCTTTTAGAGATCTTTCTGAAACATTTTTCTCTTTGGAGTGCTGTAGTATATTTTCTTGACTCAAGAACAGACTTATCAGATACATACATAATATTCTTTCTGATTACCACTTTCTAGGAAAAAAATTCATTCAGTTAAAATAGAACTTTCTTTTGCTGCCACCTTGTGGGTGTCTTACTAATTTTAAGTACAGCAATTTAAAAAAATTGTTAAATAATTAAAATAAAAAATCCTCCTCTGAATACATGAACAGGTGTTTTCTATGAAGGAGAGTCCAAATGCTCATTCCAGCCTTGTTGCATCTTCAAAATACCTGCTAAATCCCAAGCATTAAGCCCTCTGAGCAGTCCCGAAAAACATGAAATTGCATCTTGTAGTTTATAAATCTGTGTGGAATTTTTTCTGACTTTTTTCGTCTACTACCTCTTACTTGCTTCTGTAATACCATCTTCCTCTCCCTAACTGCTAAAATGATGTAAGTTTTTTACCCTAGAGCGAGTATTAGCCACAGCCTCTCCTCAGAAAAACAGATGACTGTAGACTGTAGCAGTAGTTGTAAAAATGATTTTTTTCCCCTGCTCTCATGTCAAGGTGACAGCCTTCTGATTATTTTTACTGTCTTAGAAGAACAGCATCTGTATAAGGAGATAAAAAGCATTATTATGTTTTTTTATTTAGAAAAGAGGTCCCACCCCACAACACTCACTTGTTTATTAGCTCATCTGCGAACAAGCCAGTTTCTATTTTAATCAGCTCAGATATCACTGTCACTAAACAAACTGATTTGGCACGTGAGCTAGGCTAATGTTCCACACCTGGCAAAGAGGCAGCACAGGGTTGATACCTCTCTCTGTGTTGCAAAGGTTTGGTTAGGCAGGTAATGTGAACCTGAACATAAACCTTTTAGCCAACTTGCTAATGAGCTTTTGGATCTTGGTATCTCCAGCCTTGAGGAAAGCAACTGGAACCCAGGTTCTTAGGAATTTAAGCCCTCTGAAACATTATTCTACCTTTCTGGAGTTTTCAAACTAATCATCTGTCAAAATATCAGAAGGCTGTGTATTTGCATTTTATATCGTATCTGTGAGAAACAGCCTCTTATCAGCTCTGTTAAAGTCTTAGGTGTCCTAAAGCTCATCTGATATTAATAACTCCGTCCTCCTACAAATTTTGTGTCTTACATTTAAGCTGTCACGCCTAAAAGACCATTGCTATGTAAAATAGGGATTATCTAGCAGTACGTAAGAAAATCAAAGGCAAACATTTCAGTGTTTTTTGCTGTAAGGTTTGGAGTGCATGATGACACCTTTACTCAGACCTTGCCTGTGGTATTTTGCATATTCTGCAGTAAGCCAGTTCCTGCAGTCCATGTTTAGATGAGTAATTTCACATGTGTAATGTGTTTATGCAGCCTAACAATTTGAATTTGATATTTTGTACAAAATCTTTGGCTCCTAGTGACCTTTAATTTTCCTGCCTTGCAAAGTTGTTGTTTTGCTGGGTTTGCTTTTTTTTTGTGACACTGGGGCTTTTTTTTTTCTGTGTATGTTTTGCAGACCTATTCCAAAACCCTCTGGCATATGATCCAGACTACCGGCTTTATGTGATATACTTCCTTCCTTCAGTTCAGCTCCTTGACAGGAAGTGTAAGGATTGCTTTCCTCTCTCACAAAGCATTGACAGTTGCTTTTGTTTCTAACCATTTTGGAAACATAGGTGAAATTATCCTATGTGTTCTTTTATATGCATTTCTTGATAGAGAAAGAGGATTAATGAACAAGATGCCTGGTTTTTCTAAGATTTATCAAGCAAAAAGAGTTTGCATGGCATAAACACTTTGTCAAATGTTTTTGATTTATTTTTCTTTTTGAATTGTGGTGGTTTTTCTTGTATCTTTGTCTATTTGGGTGAAGATAAAAACATGTGCTTAGAAACATGTACCTACCTCTGTGCATTCAGACCGGTATATTCACATGGGTGAGTGTGCTTACTTAGGTTTGTACATGTTTCTGTACAGTTTAAGTACATGTATGCACATTTCTTGATAAGGTAAATGCAGAACAAGCGTTCAAATATAATAAATATTCAGAAGTTATCAAGAGATCTTTCACAGCTTGTCTGCTGTAAATTCTACAGAAAAAAAAATCGTCTTAAAAATAGTCAGATTTTGAATCAGTGAATCCATAAACATGCCACAATGTACCCAGAAAATCATCTTTGTTGATTTTTATCTCTGGTGTTTGGAGAACTGTGTGACTGACAGGACTGGAAATTACTGGAGAGCACTGAGAAGGTAGCTGATTCCTACCTCAGCTCTGGAAGAAAGTAGTAAGGAAAACTCAGCACCTTCTTGAAAGGGGACTGAGCAAGGCAGATGCAGGACATCTGCAGTGCTGGGAAGCTGTGCAGCTGTCCTGTAGGAAAGCTGGTGGAAGGGCCCCAGCAGGTGCCAGGGGCTGATGAGGAGTTGCTGGACCTGACCAGGTGCCCATTTGCTCACACGGTCATTTTGCACAGGTACCTTCACCCTCCCGAGCACTTGCTCTTTTGTTACCCTTGTGCTTAACACATCCGTCAGGCTGTTACTAAAACATCACTTTTTGACTGGGGAGTGATGACTGATGCTTAATGCGCTGAAAAATACGTGTTGCATTTACATGTCTAGAAACACTTCCATAAAACTTCCTGGACTTCATCTCCTAAATACAGTTCTACTGTAATCAGTCCTGGATTAAGACTTGAGGCAGTAATTTGTATCAAGCTGTATCCTGGACTTTCTATTTAGTGAAATATTTCTCTAATACATTACAAAGCTTCTTAACCATCTGTAGAACATTACCAGCATAGTCCTGGCTGTCTCCTTCACACAAGACATGTGCTCATGTTCCGCTACCTTCAGGCATGACTACTGCAGTTCCTTCCTAATTGGTCCCCTAGACACCATGACTCCAAAACTTCCCTGAACTGAAAATGCTTCTGCCAGTTACTTGTTCTATAAGTGTAGCTGACTTCTGTTCCATAGCTGAAGTACTAGATTAGTATAAGGTTCATAAAATTGAAGCCACCACCCCCAATCTAACAGTCTCAAACTATTTGCTTAAAAATTGAAGTTATTTCTTTTGAAGTGCAAAACAGGAAAAATTTAAACTTTTCTTCTGATTGCACTGCTAGGGTTTTCTCTGTAATTGACCAATGGGAATTGAACTGGCCTTAAACCAAGACTTGTTTTTGCTATTCATAAAGACACTTCCAAATCTTTACTTACTTCTGCAGGAGATCTCATTTAAGCAGCACAAAAAAATCTTCCTTTCTAGCATCTTCATTTAAAACTTCTGACCCTACTGCACTCAGAAGAAAATACTTTACTGTACAGGGCTTCACCCTGAAGTCTTAGAAAGTATCACTCCATGTTCCCATTTTGAATTGCCATGAAATTGTGTAATTAACATTATTATTGTTAAAAAACTGCAGAGAAAATATATTAATCACCTTTTGTATGCTGCCTTTTCAACTGATAGAAATAAAATTAATTTTTTTTACATTCCTTTTAACAGTAGTTACACAAAAAGAAAGGGAGTCAGCACTTCATCTGTATAACCCCAAAAGGGCTTGGGTCATGCAGTCAATAGCTTTTGGGAAGAGAGCAGACACATCCCTGGGGACTGCAGTGGGATCTGGCAGATGCACTCAACCAGCCACAAGACCGATAATGCCCTCAGGTATTTATAATACTCAAAGGAAGGCATACATTTTTAGGTCATTTGGATTAGAAATGTTTTGGTTTCCTTTATTCATCTGATAAAGCATTATTGGTTTTACTAATAGAATATAAATGCATGAAGAACTCAGCTGGTTTGCTTCATTAAGTAAGTAGTTGTAGCAGCAGCAAATGAACCCTTCTACTGAAAGTATTGTGGCAGATAAGTTCTAGTCACACCCTGTAATTACAGAATTGTCCTTAAAGATAACTGAAATTTTTTTTGTCAGTATGAGTCTTGTGTTTAGTTTTACTTATATTTAAAACATCTCAATAGACTTCTGACTCTCAGTCTCAGCATCATAGAGTTTTGATGCCCTCTAGTGCTTTTACAAGATAATCTCCTGAAGAAAATATTTTCTTCTAGTGTTCTAAATTTTATGTATCTGGTTTTGTAAGCAGATTCCTCTTTATGCTCTCCAAGCTGGGAATATTTTAATGATGTCTTATAACAGCATATAAAGCAATTTCTAGAGTTCTTAAAACATCCAGATTTGGAAAGCAGCATGATCCTGGCACAAGAAAGCAGGTGAATACCACCTGGAACCATGAGACTTGTATCACAATCCAGAACCAACTCTGAAATCCCACACAACCTTGTCAGCTTTTTTGATGTTTTAAAGCTGAAAAACCACCATTGTGCATAGATAACTGAAACTGTAGCACTTTATATAGTGTAGATGAAAGTTAAGAAAGTAATCAAATACCTGCAAGTTTTTTTTTAAATGCATATATCACAGTAGTAAAACTGAAAGCACTGTATTTAACAATGATTTTGAAGAGGCTGGGAAAAGGAGGATAGTTTAAGCATATTTAATAATTTGTTTTGCTGATGATTATTAAAGCAGGTAGAGAGCTGTCTTTATCTCTATCCTGTAATCATACACATCCTACAGTGGCATCATTTTCTGTGAAAGAAAAAAAAGCCTGGATGTGTATGTCTACAGGAAATAAAATACAAAAAACTTAAAACTACCTACACTTAAAACCCAGCAAATACTTGCTTCCATAGTAATTTAATAAAACATTATCTTAAACATTTCAAATCATGTGGTAGTTTTCAATTAATTTGAACAAGCAGTTTAGGATCAGGAAAGCAATCAATTCTCAGCTACTCAAATTGCTGTACAGCCATTAATGCTGTAATTTGAACTTTGTCTTATAGGTCATGAATTTGGAAATAACACTAATAAGTAAGTAATGTTTTCAGTGTCTTCTTCCTTTTGCATCTCTGAACCATTTAAGTTCCTCTTCCTATGCCTAAAAAATACCCTAACTAGAGAAAATGTCCAGTAAAAGTGAGCTTTTGAAAGTTTCAGGTCTTTGTTTTCAATATAGCTGCAACTCTACACTAGGTTTGTTGTCTAAAATTTACTATTGAAAGGTATTCCACATTTGGAAATGGGTACATAAAAATGCCATTTATTTGTAAGATCAAACACTGATCACTAGAAAAAGCATGCTCAAAGTATTAGAGCATCAGAATAGCTGTTCTGTATTAAGTCCCAGAAAATGTTCTCCTGACTGGCTGTTCAAAAACACTCTGGAAAATATTATGACTTGTAGAATGAAATAGTTTTATTCTGTACATGATGTTGTTTTTATTCTGTTCAGTTTCAAAATCATAGAAATAAATGTAAAACTTTTATCTCTGTGTCTGGATTGAGGCAGGAGAAAGGTTGCATTTTAATGTGATGACGTTTTAGACACAAACTTTGTAAGAGCAGATTTACAAACTTTAGGTATCAGGCTTGGCTTTACTTTCTACCTTTACACATGAGAAGATTTGAAAAAGGCATTGAAGGAAATAATAAGAGCCTACATATAATATCCTTTAACAGTACTCTGAGCACAGCTCTTTAAAAATCAAGTTATTTCTTTTGAAACATTAACCTTACCTGCCTTCAGTGCAGTTAGCTGTCCTCATTGCTAGGATGGATATACAGCTGTCTGAAGTCTTATTCATGGAAATGCTGAGGCTTTCATGACAAAGCGCATGATACTCAGTGGAGACAGTCCTGTGGCTTATATGAGGTGTGTTACTACAGGGACATCTTTAAGAAATGAGTTCTTATAAAATAAAGTTCTAATCTTGTGTGTGAGTTGGAAGGTTTTGGTTCCTTGTCACTGCTGCTTTGATGGTGTGAATCTGCTGCTTTTCTCTCCCAGACTGCAGCTGTGGCAGGATACATGAACACAAGCTCACAGTGATCTGGACTCAGAGCTTGGAGAATGGATATTGGCCCGTGGGCTAGTTAAGAGATCCACAGTGAAATAAATGTGCATTTCCATTAATGGGTACCAAGTCACTTGAATCATGTCCATTGAATCAGAGCATTAAAAATATACAAATACAACTTTTGTCAGGGAAAAAAATTGAAAACAAAGAAACATTTTTAAGTCTATTATAAATGTTTTTTAAATAATTTATAGCATGATTTTTTCAAATAGAATCCCATGACTGACCTTTTTTCATTTTGTTCTGCTTTCTTAAATTTGGTAGAAGAAAACCTTCTGAAAATTTAAAATTTTTAAATCCTCGCTCTTTAGTGTCATCATGACTGCTACTTTCATTTTCCAGAGTGTGTGTTGTAAATTAGTTCTGAAGTGGTTTGGGAATGGTCAGGAAATGGACTTGCTTTGTTCTTTTTGCAGAGTACCATTTGAGGACCCCGAAGATGCAGTTTTAGTACGGGCAACCTCAAGATCTCTAATGGAATTTTCCTCTGTGGACTGGAACAAAGTAGCCACCTGTCAAGAAAGACTGCTTCAAAACAAAGCAGGAGAGCCCTTTGAGAAGCTGACAGTCCAGTTTAGATGAAAAAACCCCTATTTCTCTCTCTAATGTTAACTCCATAAGTAGGTTAACAGCTCAATAAAACAATTAAGTGAATTTCCAGAAAAAACATGTTAGTGTAACGTTTCTTTCACCATATGTTGTATAGAGAGTGAAGGAGTTAAGACAACAAATGATAAATAGTGGCAATGTTATAATCAAAGCTGATTGAAATGGAACCCTTACCATAATTTTGTTATCCAAAAGTACTAAACTGCACACTGATTTTTAGGAAACTAAGGATAAATACTTTTATTTCTTATAATACACTTCCTCACATATTTCTCCTTCCATTCTGACAAGGCTTAAAGTCAATGCTGCTTTCTAAACATGTCAAAGCCCTTTCAGGTTGTAGCTTGTCTGCTGAGTTCCTTCCTTCTCTCCTAAGTTAGCACAGAGCCACAGGATGGTCTCTGTTGGCAGGGAGCTCTGGAGCTTATCTAGTCCAACCTTCCTGTTGGAAGCAGGGTGGAGATGAGGTTGTCTGGTGGCCTGTCAGGGAATCAAAGATTTCCAATGAGCAAGGCACCACCATTGGGAGAATGAAAGCAGGATTGGTGCTGGGTATTTTAGCACACATCCAAAACCTGAGGTTGTCTGGTGGCCTGTCAGGGAATCAAAGATTTCCAATGAGCAAGGCACCACCACTGGGAGAATGAAAGCAGGATTGGTATTTTAGCACACATCCAAAACTCTGACTCTTTTGCCCTGAGGGGATGGCATTTTCAGAGAATCCCTGAAGAGCAGCACACCCCTGTGAGCCCCAAATGCTGCGAGTGGAGCAGGGAGGCAGCAGCATTTCTGCATTCCCAGACCTCAGAGTGGAGGGTGACTGCAGCATGACTACAGATCTGAGCTCCAGGCAGGCATTTCTTGCCTGCCAATTGTCATGAAGTTAAATTTGTACACTCAAGCTACAGGAGTCCCCTGCATGTCACACGAGAATGTCACAATGTCACAGACGCAGGAAACACAATTGCCACATAGCCCCTTTCTTTTAAAAAAATTCCCTTTATTCTTCACAATCTACTAATCCTTGAAATTAAAACACAGGTACATTCCCTGCACAGGTGGATTTATGTATCCTCACTCTTACAGTTTTGAGAATATTAAACAAAAACTTTCCACATATTAAATAGTAAAAAAATTAATAGTGTTTTCTCTGTTTCGAGGATCCTCCTTACTCCTCCTTACTCCTCCTCTAATTAGAAGAACACTGCCTTGTTTAAAACACCACTGATTCAGCTGACAATAAGACAGTCTCCAATTTTGCCATCCTTATGCAGCAAGTGATATTTTCAGTTGTGGCATTCCCATTGATTTCATGAGACACAGAAATAAATCTGAGTGAAAAACAAAGTTGAGGGAAGCCGTTTTCTGGATCTGGTATTTAGGTGAAAGCCGAAGTGAAATCACAGTTGTATCAACGCACACATGAACTTTCTCATCTAATTGACTGTGACCACTTCACCATGAAAAATACTAAGCATTTTTTGTTTATGAAATAATTCATAAGCAAGATCCCACTGTGCTCTAAGGCATCTTTACCTGAAAAATTCAGAATGCATTATTCTTGTCAGTCAAAATATTTTGAGTCATTCTGGTCTTCCCTTCATTAGACTTTTGAATATTTCTGACCAAACCAATAGTGAAATACACATTTCACCATCAGCTTGAGACACCTGAAACAGCAGTTTAATTTACTACAGTTGCCACAAAATAGACATTATTTTTGTGCTCTCACTAGTCGAAAATATTTACAGTAATGTCATGTAAAACTGAGAGTTCAGATGAGTATCTTCAGAAACTTAATTGCTACTGAATTCCTTCAGGTAAAGCTTCATAAAGTGCTGAAAAAAAAGCAATTTAACAGTTGGCCTTTCAGTGCTTTTAACTACAGGTCTATGTACTTGCAGGAAAAAAAAAATTTAAATTACAATTAAAGTAAGTTTTAAGTTTGGAAAACATGAATAATCCGAATCAAATGCTGTTCATTTTTCACTATGTGGTTCATTAACCACAGAAACTCGGAGTTTCACTAGGCTTACTGGTATACATACAGATGGGTCTATGCCACTAATTTGTAGCAGATAATAAACACCTATCTTGACAATTTACAACAAAACCTGGAGTATTTATAGACAAAGTAGCCAATATTCTATCTCTTGATGAACAGAGACATTGTGTCTTTTAAAAGAAGTCTTGCATAAGCCATGCTCCAAGAACTCAGACATGGTCAGCATAAAAAATTCTTCAGTACCCTTGAGAACTCTCAGTCCCTTCCTACCCTCTTCTTACTCCTCAGAATCTTGAATTTTTTGAAGATCAATGTCATCTAAGGCAGTTTCACTCTCCAGTGGACTGTCAGGTTGCAGGGCTAGTGCCTCCATCTCTTTGGTAAATTCAGGTTCTTCTGTTCCATCAGTAGGATGATTTGGATCCACGTTTTTTGTAGGATCTGGACCAGGATCTGACTGTTGTTCACTTGTAGAACTACCCTCTACTAGCTGCATTTCATCTAAACAAAAGAGAAATCACACAATTAATAAACACTGAACTCCTCCACAAGCAAACATTTTTATTGTTGAAAAACAGTAACACTAGGATACTTTGTATCAATTACAGAAGTGATTTATTTAGAAAATCTTCATTGTAAAAACTCAAAATGCTAAGGCTTTGCTTAAGTTGGTACAAGGTTACACTGGAACTAACTCTAGCTCTCCTTAATTTATCTTCCACTTTTGCCAGACTACTTTTTTTTTTTTTTTTTAATAGAGAGGAGCAGAGTAGGATACTATAGTTATTTTACCTTTCAATTCAGACATGCTGTATTGACACTATTCTTATCACCAGCTTTTCAAAGAGTGGCTGCAAGCCAGTTAAACACTGAGTACAGGTGGGGTTTGTTTTAAATCAAAAAGCCATGGACACAACTACATAGGAAGCATTTCTGCATAAAATAGACTGAAGAAATTAAGTACTTAAAAACAATCAACTTTGGTTGAAATGAGTCATCCTAAAATTTGTAACTTGACTACATGGAACAGATTAAGCTACTGCACCTTTACTCTTCAAGCAATGTTTTCTAAGAAAAGAGTAGTTGTTAAATAACTTTTTTCACCTGATTCTACTAAGTAGGGCTTGTATGCTAGGACTTCTGAAAAGGAGGGGAAAGCCTAATTGGGAGAAGTAGTTATATCTTGGTTTATTGTTCTCTTGTGATTGATAGCCAGCCAAAACCAGTCCCAGCTAGCAAGCCTCAACCCAGCAAAGCCCTGCCAAGGTCTGAGCTAAGAGCCTTCAGCACAGGCTGAAACGTGGACTTTCTTGACACTCATCCCTGCATAGCAGAAACATTTAAATTCTTGAGTTTGCTTGTAGTTGCAGCTGTTGCATTTGTTTTTTTAATTATTACTTTCCTGATGTACAGGATTTGTAGGGGGCATTACTAACTTTCTGAAACAAAACAGCTGTTGATATGAAATGCTCTGATACAACACCACTCACAAGGTGACCTGAAGCTCAGATGACTTCAGTGTCTTACTAACAGTGCATAATTGGATAAGGTCTGTAATGTACTGGCCGTCTACTTGAATCAGTTAATGAAGATTAACATGTAGATAATGGAGGAGAAACATAACAAAAAACGACAGCTTCCCTTTTTAGGCAGGAAGGGAGAAGAGCCATCCACCAAGATCCTGCCTCTCCCTCTGAAAAGGACAGCACATGAGGCATCACCGCTCATGGCTCATTATGTTTTGTTGCACTGGTATGCAACATATCCAGGAATTTCTAACATGCTTGCCTCCAACTTCCACAATCATCCTGATCCCATGCAACAGCAACGCTTGTAACAGGATCAACAGAGGTAACTGTCGAAAACTTTAATTATTACTGATTTATATCCTGCCATTTTGAGTACAGCTGAAGTGAACAACATTACCATTGTAAGGCAACCATGATTTCTGCAGTGCACTTCTACAATCCTTAAAACAAAGGAAGGGAAATCTAGTAAGTTGTAAAAGAGAGAAAGTGATTTCATCTCCTGCTTTCCTATTATTTCACTTGGAGAAACATGAGAAGGGGCAATACAGTGTTTATTAGGTTATTATGTTTTAATTACTTGTTTCTCAAAGGCAGAAAAACACCATCAACAGTTTAAAGACTACTGCTTGCTTTCCTCACATTCAAAGTGCACAACACAATTAACTTGATGCTGTGGTTATGAAGAGAAGTATTATGGGAAATATAACATCTACGTTAACCTCTGCAACTGGAAGGAGCAGGCTGCTTGCTTATTATCCAACTTGTCTTAGCACCTCCAACCAAACATAGAGCAGCATTCAAGTTCTGCACTAGGCTTGATTAAAGATCTGGATTTTGAAACAGTGCAGTGTAAATCAGAATGCTTCCATTGTAGAAATCTGTGTAACTGCATCATTAAAAACCACATTTGGAAAGTATACAGCGTTTGTCAATTTAAAAGCCAGAATCCCAACAAACTTAGCTTTGCTGTTATGTTTCACCAAAGATTTTTCTCCCAGCCTCAGCTGTTACAGTTTTAAGGTCTGTTAAATTGCTCTTTGTGATGCAGTTAACACAGCGCTAGTTTCAGCAAGGGAACAACAGATCCTAACCTTTCTTCTGCTTCTTTTCTTGTTTCCTTTTCTCTTTGGCAGCTTCTAGTTCTTGTTTCTCATGAATTTCCTTCAGGATCTTGCAGACTTTTTTGTGGGTAAACCAGTGTATTTTCTGGCAGTTCTGGTCACAGTACATAACCTGAAAGTTATCACAGTTACCAATTCATTTTCATGTACTAAAAGAATTTCCTTGCATTTCTTAGTGCAGCAAGTTAAATGCCTATGTATAGCACTTAATGTTATTTTTAAGCAATTTTAAAGGTTATATGGAGTGACTCTAACCTATATAAGAATCTATAAAGAGCAGTTTTTATTAACTCTAAACATACAGAATTTTTGCTCTTTCTTCATTCTTAAGAGTACACACTTGGAAATCCAAGTGCTCCTTCCTACTTGTGAATTTCAGGCATCTTTCTCAGAAGTACATGTTTGAACGTCTTCAGTGCACGCATGAATGCCATTCCTTCTAAGTCTACACAGTAAATAGGGAAGCATTCAAAATCCTCAGCACCTCAGTGCAACTATTTTTTTTTAATTCTTACCATTTTGCATACTGAGCATCTTTTGTCTGCTCCCTTTCCCCCACAAGTTGTACAGAATTCAGCATCCACAAAACCCACTTGGCCAGTAATCGCTTGTGTAAGCACAGAAAAAGCTGTGGGGTCAGAGCCCTGAAAGACAAGAGGTGGTAACGAGATTAAAAGCCAGCACAAGGCAAGACCAGAAATGATGAACAAAGTGCTGGTCTCGCTGAAGCTGCTGCAGCAGTAAAAACATAAAACCAAATCACAGAACTTCAACTAACATGCACAACTTAAGATTTATCTTTAGATAAACTTTTGTATATGAACGCAACTTAAGCCCTGAGCTTGTGTAGTATTTCCTCTGTAAGTTATTAATAAACTTCACGTTCTTTACATCTGTAGATCCTATGCAGCAGACTTTTGCAGCTCAGTTTCTGGGCTGGCACATAAAAAAAAAAATGTTTCATTTGTCACTGTTATGCTCAGTGCATACAGGTGCTACAGACCAAATGGTCAGAACTTGAAATTTTCAATTATTTGCATATCTATTTAGATGTTATTTGCAGCATCCTTCCCATGCAATGCAAGCAGTAAGGTTTAGGTAACCATACATTAAAACTATTCTTTTGGGCAATGATGTAAATATTTGAAGAAAAAATGCCAAGTTGTTCTGGCTCTAAGTAATTCCTTAAACTGCCAGACAACCATGGAATATGCACAATCATAACTACTACAACAATACTGAGATGCCCAGACTGAATCCAAGTAATTGGGCAATGACAAAAGTCAAAGGCTTCCACATAAATAAAAATTCCAATATCTCCTCCTTTCCAGCTCTGCATAATGGACAGAAATCCAGTGGAATAAACCATCATTGCTTTAAAGGCATGAAAGACTGCAGGCTCTCCTAAGAAAAAAGCAACAGGAAGGAAAATGTTTACTCTAAAGCAAGTTGTAATGCATCACAATGGCTTATGTTTTCACACTGTGTTTATCTTCCAGGCTTAGGCAAACAGTAGAGATTGCACTAAGCCTCAGGACATTTTAGCAGACCTGGAGCCACTTAAGATGGAGGCTATTTTTAATTGGCTCTGAATAATCCAAACACGTCACAAGATTGTTCCAATTCCCCAGTGTTTGTGCGTACAACATCTCGCTCTCAGAGACCAGAAAGAACATGCTTAAAAAAGAACAGCAACTCTTGTGTGAAATTTATTATGAAGCAATAAATAGTCCTAAAATGACGAGTGTGCTAGCAAAGACCTAAGAGAACAACTGAGGTTAGATTTTTAACTTGTAATTTTGATTTCCTAATTTAGATATAAATTTTGCTGTACATTGCATCATCTTGCCTCTCCCTCTCTGTGATAAAAGGAACCCCACTGCATGTTTCTCCTTTTTCTACCATCATATACTACCAACTTCTTGTGTACAACAGAACAAATGAATGCATTAAATCTAGGAAATTATTCAACCTTAAACTGAATTTAGACATTGTGAAAACAGAGTGCAAATTAAGGTTCATTTTAATCTGAACCTACCATTTCAATAAGTGAACTGGCATAGAAAAACTGAACAGACATAACAGAGGAGGAAAAGAAAGCTCAGAGACAAGAAAAAAATTGCATCAGTTTTCTTTAAAAGCTGAGGTGTTTCAGCATTTGTTATGGGCACATGAAAAGAATACTAGATGAAGTAATTTAGAGCATTTTCCTGCAATATGTAAAATACAGCTCCAAAGAGTTTAGGGACATCAAACCCTTTGCTTAATATAATATGTTACAGAAGCTGAGGACAGGAAGATGTCTCAATCTGGATTTACTATGCAAGTTACTAAGAAAGAATTTTCTTGACAGGAAAAACTTACTATTTCAACAGGAGCAATACTTCTCACAAGCTGCTGGAGCAACGTGGCTTCACAGTAAGGAAACTTCCGGATACTTTCTCGAATTAGCTTCTCTTGATACACAGGGAAACCATCTTTATCTCTCCCTTTCAAGAGGCTAAATTTTTTAAAATGCATGTAAAATAAGAAATCACATAGTAAATACTCAAGAACAAACACATACAGCATGCTATACTTTGTCCCCTTTCAGATTATAGAGAAGAATTCATAATAATTTGTTTAATTCATAAGTTAAGTTCATATGTTAAAATGCAAGTGAAAGTGTTTTCATTCTAATGCACAATCATTATGAAATACACAATATATAAACATATGCTCTGAAACCAGGACTTACTAATTCAGCCACAGAGAAAAATAATAATCTATAGGTATACTATATACCTATAAAGAGCATCTACTATCTACACCTGACTAAAATATCAAAATGCTTTGTACTGCTTAAAAATGATCATTGTAATAATAAAAACTGATAAATGAACAATACCTTAAAACACAAATTCCACTTTATTATAATAACATGCTATAGTCCTTACACCTCTTTGGCTACTATTTTTTTATGTGAATCACTGATGAACTACTCAATTTCATTATGTGAAAGCTGGCTTCATAATTTATTTTCAGTCTCACAGAGGGTTTCAGTAAAAATCCACAGTGGTGTATGGGGAACGTGATCCTTCTAAACGTCAGGTCACTCACTTTGATACGTAAGATCAGGCAGATCAGGTTTGTAACTCAGTAGACTTTGAAGATCTAAGTTATTTAAGAGGATAAGTCTCATCCAGAGTCTGTGGGATTTGCAGTTCTCACTTGCTTAAGTGTTTTGAAAAAAAAAATCTCAACCTGCATGACTGCTGGAGAGCAAAACGGCACAAGAAATGTTCCCAGAAGAACCATACTGGACACTGAGAAGTTCTTTTTTCAAGCCTACCACTCCCCTTTTTTTCAATCACACATTGCTGTCTGCTGCTTCATGGTGCATATGTAAATGCCAAGTTCTAACCAGTTCCAGCAGAGCTGAAATTCTAGGTATGATTCCTTTGTACCCAAGGAAGGACAGTGTCACTTCAGACACAGAAAACAGAGAGACAGTGCCACCGTGAAGTAAATGCAATTGGGATTATTTAACAAGTTGTTTGTCATAGCCTTTATCCAAACCAATTCAATTTGTTCCTTCAGTTGTCCTTTTCCTGGTATCTGTAACACCAGGGCATACGTGTGCTTTCAGACCTCTCTGTAGAAATACTCACCTTTTGATAAACCCATCTAGTTTATCCTCTCGCTCTTTTAAAAATGTAATACATTTCTGGAAGATGCAACTGATGTAGTGCATTTTCATAGCAAGAACTTCATTCATGTCTTTCTGCTTCATGCATTTCTCACAAATGAGATCCAGAACCCTGTAACATTTCTGCAGTGCTTCTACTTCGGCCAACAGAGGGTTCTCTTTCACCAGCAACACGATCTAGAAGATTGAAGAAAATGTAATCCAGTTAAGATTTGTGCATTGGCATTAAAGCTTATATAGCTCATTGTAGCTAAATTTCAGTGGAGTTTCTGATATTCTTCTACTTCCTTCTTATGCAGTCTTCCCTCTCTTTTTCCAGTCATTATTTACCATTCTTATTCCATATACTGTAATTCACAGTTCCCATATAAGAAAACATTTACAACTAAGACTGGTATTAAAAATATAAAGTTTGTTTTGTTTTTTTAGAATAAGAATCTGAAGAATCAAAACTACTTCTAAAGAAAGTTATAGAAACTACCTACACTATACATTAAAATCTCTTTCCTTTTGAACACTAGTCTTGTATGATTTAAGGACTTGTACGATTTAAGCAGTTTCACAGAACACATCAACCTCACATAATTGTGGAGTACTTCCTGTAGCCTAGTAAGTCACTGAATAAAATATTCTAAGAGGAAACTGTATGCTCCACTCACTCAGTTAGCTGCCACTGATGCACTACTGTCTCTGTGTACTGCAGATACCTGGCTGGAAACTGTTAACAAATTCTGGACTTTGATTGGCAAACCCAAGGAATTTGTATTTGAATTTAGCTGTATTCATTTTTCTGAACTACACTGGGGCAGCAAACCATAGAAGACATTATTGTCAGCAATATCCTGGGAAGTAAAATAAACATTCTCTTGCACATACTTTCAGGAACAGCAGCAGTGGTAGATGTTACTGTGGCAAACCAGTGATGAAGGTAGGAAGATACATGCTGAGAAAAGCATTGAGAGAACAATGAGATTTTGTTAAGATAGGAAATTGTTGCATGTTTCCACTTCAAGTGGAGCTGAGAAATAAAGCCAAAAAAGACAGCTATTTATGGTGACTGATATAGGAAGTAAGAATCTCTGTACTTAAAGGTGTTAGTTCAAAATTCTGGTGTATACAAATACTGAAATAATTTTTTTTATCACATCTAAATGTTGAGCCTGCTTCTTCCTCATTTTCAGAAGTAGCTGAATTAGCAGATAATGCTTTTGATCTCAGATGAACTTGCAGAGGAGCAGAATGCTTTCTGACACAAAGAAACCGCTCCCACACCAACACACACATACAATTTATGTATTACTCCACCTTAACAGGATGCATGTTGGTTGTAGTAATAATTTTATGCAGAGGCCCAGCTAATTTTACTGGTAGTTTTGGTTCTTTGTCTAAGCCTTGTGGTTTAGTATAGTAGTCCAGCCTTTCACGTGGAAAGAAGTTGTTGATGACAGTCACACAGTCATGTTGACCTAAAAGCACACAAGAAAAAAAATCACCAGTGAAATAATTTTTAAAAAAACCCCTAAACCCAAATCTAATATGCAAAGGAGCTTTGCATGATATATTTTGCACTACAAAGAGGCAACTCTTGTCATTCTCTTGCATGTAGCTTTAATCTTCAGTAAGTGCTATTAACTTGTGACTCCCAGCAGGGAATGCCCTCATGAAAATTCATTTTGAATAACCTGTCCCCTTCCTCCATTCTCTTTCCCTGATAAGCCACAACTAAGAGAACAGTTATTTAACCCCCCAGATTATACTATACCAATAGTCTCATACTGCTGCTATAATTTTTCAAGGTAAGATTTTTCCACTTTGTACTTTTGAAATTAATGACATTTGCATTGAGACTTATAAGTTTCCAGACCTGAAGCAGGTATTACTGTATTAACCTGCAGTGGGAGAAGTTATAAGAATGGAAGATGCTTAAAGTTTACCAAAAATAAAAGGACTGTAATGAAAGTAACAAGATGAGAAAAGTTACACCAACTTCTTGTTCTCTACATCTGACAATACAATGGATTACTTGACTAAAGGGAAAGTAAAACTTATCTTTTCTAGTCCAGAACCACATTCTTTAAATTGATTGATTTGTCTTGGCACTAATCCTATAATCAGTAGAAGACATAGCCAACCAAATTCCAGCATTTAAAATCTTCCACTGTTTTAGAAGAGACAGTTCTGAGCTAATAGAGCACAGCGTGAGACAAATGACAGGGGAAGAAGTATCCTCACTTCCTACACACAGGCAGATGAATTAATGTTGATTGGACAAAGAATAAAAAAGGAACAGGAACAGATTCTAATGTGCAAACTTTTAGAGAGCAGTGTATCTCAGTATGCCTGAAAATATTTATGCTACCTTCGTGATGTGATAAGATTTTAAACAAGAATTCTCAAAAATTATTTTGGAGATAATATTCCCCATTCACTCCATACACCATCACATTGGAAAAGACTCCAAATCCAAAGGATAATTAATAGGAATAGACTTCTCTGATACTTAAATGAATAGTTAAGGTTTTGCTGCTCAAACCTCAAGTTTGAGCAATGTCAGCCTTTTCTTCTTTAAAACAGCACTAAATCACTATTCAAGGAAGTAAATCTAAATGGCAAGGTAGCCTTGAATTCAGAACACCAAAAGGACTTGAAAGGGAATTCTCAGGCATTCAAACACCATGAGAAGGTTGTGTTTGAAAGAAAATACAGGTCCTTGTTTTTGGGAAGCAATAGCTGTGCCACTGGAAATGACTCCACTTGACCACACAATATTTCATCAATTCTCCTTCCTAGAGAAGAAATGGCACACTAAGCCAGGAACCTAGCATTGTAAAGAAGGGTAAAAAAATTAAAAAGGGTTTATAAAAACAAGACCAAAAAAAAAAAAGAAAAAAGAAACAACAGCAAAAAAGCTTGCTGCATGCTTTGCCAGGGATAATTCTGCATGCTGGAATGATAAATCTTTACCTTATTCTAGTGAAGCTCAGCTCAGTAAGTAGTGACTACCTCAGAAGAGGTTCCAAGACCTCTCCCCCTCCCAGAAGCCAGGGAAAAGGGCAGGGGATGGCACGCTGCCAGCACACAGCTGCAAGGCTCAGCAGAGTTCCTGACTCCTGGCACTACGGTCGTCCCTTCCCACAAGGGAAGCTCCAATTAGCACTTGGTGCTGCACTTTGGACCCCTCCAATGCAACCAGCTTCCTCTTACTGTTTCCAAAGCAGTGACATTGCAAAAACTTGCACACTTGTGCAGCACCTGTTCTCACAGGTAAGATCATCTGTGTTTTTAGGAAATCAAACATGGGAATAGGACACAAATTGACTGTTACATGATGAGATGTGGAAAACAAAGCTCAATAACATGTCAGTTCAGAACAAGTAATTGAAAAGAAAAATCATCAAGAAGCATCTCCAGGAAAAAGCATCAGACTCTAGCACTCCACTTCTTTAGGAGTTTAGAAAATGATAATAATTTTCATCTTACCCACAAAAGCAGCCATCTGAGCAGCTGTCCTTCCCACGGAGTTGACAACATCAGTTTCTGCTCCAGCCTCTAACATCATCCAGGTGATTTCTTTGTTTCCTGAATTTGCAGGAAAGATATGGGGAATGAGCAAGGACAAATCAGAACATGTAATTCTCTATGCTTCAGAAAAAGATGTACTGAATTTCTTAAAGACCAGGAACAACACTGAGGAAAATGAATGCTCTTAATGTCATTATTTTAAGCATGGATTAAGAGAAAGATGTGCTTATTTAGAGTTCCAATAGGTGTAACTCTGCTCTCTGTAATGCACATTCAGCTTCCCATGGAGCTTATGGGAGGCATACTCATGTAGCTACACTAGAGGTTGGTCCCTCTGGGCAGCAGTATAGAAGGAAATTCTACTAATCTAGTTTAACAGTTCAACTACATTTGCTATTCTAAGAAGAAAAACACATTCAGCACTACGATGTAGCAGGAACACCGTGAACAGAACAGATTGTTCCTTTCTCCACAGTGGGAACTGGGTGTTCAGACTGGGCTAAATACCAAGTAAAATAAAGATAAAATTTGATAGGAAGATTAGATTACTTAATTGGTGCCCTTCAGAGACTAAAAAAGGACACTTGTCACCACTCCTGCTGGTTCTGCTTTCAAAGGTATTCTCACTTTATTCATTTTTGTGCACATGCTAAGTCAGAAAAGTGAATACAAAAAGGGGATGGTGGATGAAAATGAATGTTTAAAAACAAAGTCACTGCATCAGTAGTGCTCATGTACCTTTTGTGCTCACAGACACTAGACTCTAAAAGTCAACATTCAGAAGCTTTCACACTCAGGATGACAGGCTAAAAGCTCAGCTGTGAGAAAATGGTAAAAATACAGCACTTTATATAAAGCTGCAATCATTTAACAGCCTCTAAGAGTTGGTTCTCATCTATCTGCTGCAGCTGTGATATTGCTCAATACCACAGAACACTGGAATTTCACAAATCTTTTTACCCAAGTTGCAGCTGAAAAACAATCTTGATTATCTAGTTAAGGTTCATGTACATACATAAGCCTTTTTTTAAATACTTAGGCAGTTTAAACTCTACCTGCCAAGAACCCTGACTCCCCTAGAATCTCATTTTTGGCAAAACATAAGTGGCCTAGTAAAAAGATACTTAAAATAACCTAATATTCCCAAATCAAATCTTTTCTCCAGAAGGAACAATGTTTTAATGTAGTGTCTTTTTCTCACTCAAGGAAATTACTGTTCCAGCCATTAGGGGAAAAGAATAGCAAGAGGAAAGCTGCAAACCACCACGTGAGACAGGAGGAGATATATACAGCTATAAGCATTCTCATGAAAAAAAAAAAAATGCAGGAGAAGAGTGAAAATTATTTTGGGAAAACATGGTTTTAAAACTTGCTAAATAAATTTTTAAAAGCCCATACGACTGTTGGAAAAAATAATGTAGGAAAAAGACAAAATTTGAAAAATACTGGATTGAAAAGTGTCATATATTACCAAAAGTTACTGGTGCAGCATCATTTTCAGTGTAGCACAGTCTAAGTAAACAGAATCTATCCCACTGCACAAGAAAACCACCCTAGGAAAGTGAATATTGAGATCTAGAACAGGAAAAAGTAGGTACAGGACGAGTAGACTGAATGCCTCAAAGTCTGAAGAAAATCAATTTTAACATGAGCCTGAACAGAGGCTCTCCTGTTGCACTGCCCCCAGGAATTTACTGGTCATGACGTAGTTGCGTGGCTCACATAAATAACAGCAAACCTGAACAATAAAAGCATGTCAACACTTACTTTTAATTTATTAACTTATGGCAAATTGTACTCATTGATGTCAAAAAAATCAGTGATCTGAGTCTAGCAATAAGTTACCTGAAAGTCCAGCAAACATCAAGGCAGTGTAGCCGTGCTCATGTTCATTGCAGTTTACATCAGCCCCGTGTCTCAACAGCAACCTGCACATGTCCACCTTCCCTTTGTAGGCTGCGTGCATCAGAGGGGTCATGCCATGCTGGCAAAAGAAAGGAGAAGAAAAGCATACAAAAAAGAATGTTACATCTCTTGATCTTCATACCACTGATCATTTTACTTGGCAATACATATTCAATATAACTACCAAAGCCGCATGTAGTATTTTATTTACCAAAAAACCTCACAAAACCTTAATGAAAAAATATGGTTACTAACATGCAGCAGATTTCCATGTCAGTTTTCTTATTACGCTGTGCTATAGATTTGAAAACAGAGCATGGTTTAACAAATGAAAACCATTTACAGTCAATTTATCATTGTCCTTTTATGTAAGACATTAGTGTTGAAGACAACTAATGCTTCTGCTAGTTGAAAAAGCTTGGTTTAGAAAACTGGTTAGCTTCCTATGTTACTGTTTTCTCACCTGCTGTGGCTTATATGATAAGCAGCAAGAAAACTAGAAATAGGCTGCTGTTGTTTTAAACATTACAAAGATTTTCAGTCTCTGAAACCCATCTTGCTCATTTTTAGTTTTGATTACCGGTAATTTTGCCATCTGCCTCTCTCCCACTTCTCCACCCTTTTGGCACTGTGTCCATGATCAGGAAGAGCTCTGAAAGCCCTCATAAAGACACACAGCTCTTGTCAGACTTTAACAATCCTGGATGGTTTGATCAACTGCCCCAGTACAAAAAGGAATCTCTTCAGCATGGGAGGACTGAGGTGTGATTATAAAGCTGGGCAAACCCCAGAGGAAATTTTTAGAACTAGGGTGAACTGTTAGTGCAGGCTCTCTCTCTATCTCTCTTCAAGGGCAGGAAGAAGCATGCTGCTGGTTGATAAAATTGCATGACGTTCCATTTTCAGAATACAGCATGCTTTTTCCAATATGCTGTTTATTTTCACTTAACATCAGGTCAGGATTCACATTATCAGCCAAGGCACTTTAACTGTCCAAGAACACTCTCCAACACTGCATACCAGGGAGAGTGCTTTAGCTTGTCCCTCAAGAAAATGAAAATGGCATCCTGTTCCTTTCTTTACCAGTCAAGGCTGTGGGCTTGAGTACATTCGTGTACATTACTGCAGCTCTGCAAATGCCTGGTAATGTGATACTCTGAAACAATGTAATTGTCAGTTTGAGCCTTAACATATTTCTTGTTTCAATTTATGATTGAGTGAAACCCAAGTAAGTTAATTTTACCAATATAATTTAAAAAAAATTCTAAAGGTGAGAAAAATTGGAAAAGTTACAAGTTAATAATTTTAAAGTATTACAGTTTCATTACTCTCCATCCTAACTGAAAATAATAGAAATGCTTACTTGATGCATTATATTTTAGTAACCCACAAATTTTGGTAAACTGCAATATAAACTGCCATTGAAGAAAGAAAATTACTATGACTTCATGACTATGAAACAGACTGCTTTTTCTAGATTTCATTTGGGGTGTCTCAATTGTTGAATAAAGACTTTCTGTCCCACTATATAAAATACATTTTATTATATTACATTTCATAATGTTAGATCAAAAGTAACTTTACAGGCCAATCCCAGTCTGGAGTCACAGTAGGGATTTGTCTCCTTTAGCAGCACAGAAAGGTACTAAAGGGAATATAAACACAGCACGGTTTTAGAAAACAATTACTTTTAAGTTTGGTTTTATCTTGAAAGTCAGTTGTTCCAATTAAGACCTGAAAATTATATGACAAAGTAAAGAACTGGGTTTGTTTTATCCTCTCCTCCCAGAAAACTGTTTTTTTAAAATCCTTTGATTTAATTTTGGAAGCATCAGGCTGTGGTGTGGATCAAAAAAACATATCAGTCAGAAAATATCAGATGGTTGCTATAAAACTGGATTTAAACTCACATTCATATCAGTTTTTCACATTCACAGCAAACAAAAGAGGGTCAGGCTAGACACAAATGTATCTGGAAATGCTTGGTATCCTGTATTATGTCCCTACACTGAAACCGGATTGACTGCAAATACTTTTCTCAGCCTGAATGCCAAAGACAGGTCCAGCAACAGTCTGTTTTCTCACAGATGACATGTGGATTGTCAATGCAATGAACTTAAAAGACAAAACTTGCACATGGCTTATTAAGCATACAGATGAAACAAATTTTTGTTCCACTATGAAACATCAGATGAAGGATCCTTTTTCTAGCTGTTACCATGCAACATTCTTCTGACCAAAAAATCGAGCTTTTTAATCTTATTCCCCAGGATAAAAGTGAATCCTTCCCAGCTTTCTTTTTTTTGTAGGTATGTTACATGGTAACTTCTCTTCTGCAGGGCTGCAAGCATTTCCTGTATGTCTCACCATTCAAGAGGAACAGTTTGCTGGTGAGGCAATTTTAGAGGCATTTTAAGTGCCTCTAAAAATTAGCTGGCACTTCTCTTGACTGGGTTCTCCAGCTCACCAACCAACAGGGCCTCCCTGGCACAACAGGGCTCTTGGCACAGCCAGCCCAGCCATTACAGACCATCTTCCCTGTTCCTCATGTTGAAAATAGTCCAAAAGCCGACTGAGGAATGGGATTCCAAGAACTGCTACCATGGTGGGGAAGTCAATTGACTAAAAAAACCCCAACCAATGAACTGTGGGGTCAGTGGAGGGGCAGGCAGATGAGTACCAGAACCAGGGAGGGGTGGGACTCCACCTCCAGCACAGAGGAAGAAGAAAGCAGATCAATCTCTCAGCATCCAGCTTAGGTGTGCTTGAACAGGATGAATAAAAACAAATTTATGAAGATAATAAAATGGAAAAGCAACCTTCTGCCTCCTAGGACCTACAAAGGAAGTTTCCAACAAAACTCCTGCTCAACCTTCACCAACAGAAGAATGGGGAAACACAGGCCAGCTAGGGAACAAGAAGTGGGACAAACAAACAAACAAAAAATACACAATATCTCCCACTCCAGAGACATATGCATATTTGGCACAAAACCTCTCCATTTTGTGAACACTTAAACGCTCATGCTGACTGTGTAAGAACACAGACATCACATGTATACTGTTTTGTGACTAAGAGGATGACAATTCACCACTGAAGTAGCCACATAAACCTGCGTTACTCAAGTGAAAAGCACAATCCAAGTGCTCCCAACATTCCCATGCTCATGTCACCCTTCTTCTCAACCATGGAACCTTGTCAAGATGTGGCATACAGGCTGGATTACACTGGAGCAGTCCCTCAGCAGGTACTGGAGTACAGTAAGGCACTGCACATGCGAGTACCAGTTATTTAAATAGAGTGGGAAAAGTAAAAAAAAAAAAGGAAAGTGAAAGGGCTATCAAAACCCTAGCTGAAAAACTGCTGTAGACACTTGTATGTCAGCAATATTAAGGCATCCATCTCTCCCTTCTCCAGGGAGAATTGGAATCATTGCTCCAATGAGGAATGCAGCTCCATATTAACACAAAAAGAGTGTCTTATTTTACCCTCTAGGTTGAGGCAACAGTTCAAGTCAGAAAATTATAAACAAAACACATAACTCCGGGTTTGGCTTTTACTTTTATTTGGGACACTGCTAAAAATGATATAAAAAGAACAGGTGCTACAAGGCAGAAATGTTGATGTATCTCTTCAAAATCAACTCTCTTGTACTGAATGCTGTTAGTCTAGAAATACAACTTGACTCTTCACTGGATGAAAGCTTCTAGAAATTTCGCCCTTCAAGCTTTTGAATAAGATTGCTCTTATACATCTTAAATTTCCTAAAAGCAGGATTTGGAAGGAGGTCAACAGCTACACGCACAAATAATTTTAGCTGTAGCTAAGTATGGACTAATTAGAATATGAAATACTGTTCAGTAAGTGTCAATCACAGCTATAGTTCTCCTTTATAGTCATCCTGGCTCAGCTGTTGGTTTCACATATGTAACACATTAGATTCCTCTGATGATCTTTCAGTTCATCTGTAGTGACGAAAAGTTAAAGTCTACATCAACCAGCAACCTGAATTGAAACCAGATCATTCTAACTAGCAGGGGAATTTTCTTTGGTTTGTGTATTTTGAAGTATTATGTAAAAAACATCAAAAGACAAAACCCTTCCTCCTCAACAAAGGCCAAGGAACTGGCATTTTCTGCTAGCATAGCATTTTCACACTAGTATAGCAAGACAGATTACCTGAGGAACCCTCCACTGAACATACTCAGTATGAGTGAAGCTACACACATCTCAGCCATGAATAAGCAGGCTGCTGCTGTAATTCCCAGGAAGTGTTCAGTTCTGTAGAACAGAGAAGTGGACTGCTTCTAAATGACGTATTACCAAACTAGAGGAAAAAAGTAATGTTGCTAATGCCAGATGATAGTTCTATATGTAAGAAGATTATGAACAACCTTACAGTTATTTCAAATAGAGAAAAATTATGTACTTTTCAGGTCAAGTCTGTTGGCTTCATCTGCAGAAAATAGGGGATATAGTACTACAGTACTCCTTTGCAACCTTAACTACCAACGTGACTGGAGGAAACTTCCACAGCTGGAAAGCCCATGTGCTTGAGCCTGCCTTTCTGTAACAATCTGAAATATTTGAGCCACATGCTGCAGATGGAGTTCAAGTCAGCAAAGTGCTGACAAAGTCACAATATTTACAAGCTCTGTGCTCTCAGGGGAAAGAAAAGTTCTGAACACATTCTCCCATACTAAGTTTCCAAAATATCAACACTCCATTAAAAAATGACTAAGCATTTAAGTTAAATATATTTGCTTTTATTTTACATCCATTACTACAGCCCATCTATTTGTCCCAATGTTTGAGAACACCTGAACTTAAATGCCCCTGAAGTTTTAAAGTCACCAAACTGTTAAAGACCAGTTCTGCCGAAAAGCCACTGCACTTGTTTTCATAAAGACAGTGATTAAGACACAACAAAACAATTGATTTGGTCAGAAAGGGTTCTGAGAAAAACCAGGACTGTATCTGCTGGATATCTCCAACCTTCTGAAGATGGGCATCTGGGAAACTCACTTGAGTGAAGGGATCTTACTCTGTGCTGACACTCCCAGCAGAGTTCAGCAGACAGCAGGAGGTGAAGGGTATGAGGGAGTCTTGGAACAAGGGCAGGAAAAGCAAATAGACTTTGAGAAGTATTTTTTAATTTTTAAATGCATGTACCAACAGCAGAAGCAATGCTGAAATGCTGCGTCCAGCTCATGTGTACATTTTTAAAGAAAGAAGCCAAAACAACTGGAAAAGATTTGAAAAAGAGCCACTATTATAGCTCACTTGCTGCAGAAACGTAACTTTAGGCAAGACTTTAAAGGTCACTGCATCTGGAAGATGATAAACTGTGACTTGGTCCTTGTTTAAAGGTAGATAGAGAAAAGATAGCTGATTGTTAGTAGTTTTTAATCTACAAGAAAGTGGATCCAAGCAGTTAGAATATACAGTCAAACCAAAAATGAAAGGAACAGATTATGTGCGGGTTCTTTTTAAATTAGGAAGTGCACTATATAACAACCTGCTTCTGATGCTGTGTGTTCTTCAGCCTGAAATCATTACATTGTGACTGCATGCTTGCTGTACCACAGCTAGAAGACAGAATTACATTAAACCTGTGCTCGTTCTGTGGATTCTCTCACGTAAAAAAGTTTTCAAGGATGGAAATGAGCTCCTGACTGAATTGAGCTCCCACTTTACTATCTAAGCATTCCATCTTCAGGGCTTCCTTACTTCTTAACAGTAACAAAATAAGTAACAATAGTAATGTAAATGTGAATGTCAAGATAAGCAACTAAGGCAACAATGAAAAAAAAAAAAAAGACCTGATGCACTGAGAGCAGTCTCCAGTTGTGGCAACAGTGAGTAACAGATGAAGCTGATGTTTAACTGGGATTTCACACACTCTTACTTATGTATAGATATTAGAATAACACATTGGAGTGAAAATGGGTTATATAAGAAAAATTGTAACACTCACATAGCTGATGGATTTAAGAAACCTAAACAAACCTGAACCCTCTCCTGTTTAATATGCATGATTACACACCACTCTTGGAGGTAAAAAAAGAGTCTGCAAGAAGTCCACTGCATCAACTTTTAAAGTTTTATGGGCCTTATGTGTATTTAGTCAGATGTGAGCCTTAGGTAAATACTTTTAATACTAATTCTTCTACAACAATAGCCTGAGGCATAACTCAGATATGGTTTCTTTGAATAAGCCACATTCTCTCAACAGTAATCCTGGATGTTGCACTAATACTGCAACAAACCTGCCATCATTCAGCATGACTTCAGCAATTACACTTAAGGAAAACCTTTTGATGTCCATACAATAAAGCACACTTGCAAGAACATTTATATTGTGTCTCAGGTTCCTGAAGTTCACTGTAAAACTTAGTTTGACTAGTTTTACAGAAACTTGTTGAAATTCATACAACAGAAATTCAGGTTTACTATTTGACTTAAGAACAACCAGAAAATGGATCTGTTGGCAGAAAAAAAAAACTAACAATATCCCATGAAGATACCTGGTAGAAGTGGTGGCAATTTTTCTCTATTCAGGATTCAGGAGACCACATCTACAATATACCCTGTCCCATTTTGAGCCTTCCAGTGCAATAAAGAAATGGATAAACTGCAACAAAATCAATGGAGTACCACCACTACACGGTAGGAACCTGGGCAGTGAAGACAGGCTGCAGGAGCTGGGCTTGCACAGCCTGGAGAAGAAATGGCTTTTGTGGGACCCAACAGCAGCCAGCCAGAGCTGACAGGGAGATCACTGACAAGACAAACTCTTCACTTATGGTAGGAGGGCAAGAGACACTGAGCCTGAGCTGAGGTTCAGATATAAGTGAAACACTTTTCCACCAAAATCACAGTAAGAGAGTAGAACAAGTTGACCAGAAATATTGGACAGTCGCCATCCTTAGAGATTTACAAGGCCAGACAGGTCAAAACCCAGAGCAATCTCATCTGACCCTGGAGCTGAAGATGCTTTGAGCCAGAGGCTGAATTAGACATCCTGCCAGAATTTCCCAGTGATTCCTATGAAATTATAAAGCTGTGAAAAAAACCACAAATTTAGCATTTAAATTGATAAATTATACATAGATTTAACATGTATGATGGGGAATTAGTTTTGCTTGCATGTTACATTTCATATTAATGTTGCATGCTTTAGAAAAACATTTTAAAAAGAAAAAGAAGAGGAAACATGAACATCACATAAGGTTCCTTTCTCCACAAACTTATTCCCATCTTCAGGCAGCACTTCAGGATTTAATCCTCTACATGTTTACCACACCCACCTGTATAGAAGGCTGTGGTTCCATTTCTGTTCGAGCTACTCATCCTCCAAATATGTGTGTGAGACCCAAGCATGGGATGGGGACAGGTGCTGTGTCTGCCACAGATGGACTAAGCAGAGGGACTACTGCTTGTGAAGGTGACAAGAAGTCAGGGAGCACCCCCATGTGTTTTGCTGCAGCATTTATCTTACCTTACAGACAAAGCTCAGCCTGGAACTTCAGACAAAATACAGTGTAGTACTTTAGGTAACATTAATCTTTAAACTTCCTTTAAGAAACAGTAAGAACTCTTCAAAGGTTCATTATTTAGCTGCAGGCTGGAAATATCTTGAGAGTAACTCTGATTTTCAGGGCTACAGCAATTGCTAATAAAGAAATGTTATTTAACATGAAGGCCTTCAGACCTAGCATTTTCCTTATTAAACTCAGCATAATGCCTGCACAGTTTTGCAGTACCTCATCCAGGCAATTGACTCGGACATTCTTGCTCCCCAGGAGCCTTCCAGCCTCCTCGGTGTTTCCTTTAAATAAAAAGACACAGAGAGAAAATGGGTGAGAAATAAAATAAACTGAGAATCTGGAGGAAAATGGTCATTTCAATTTCTCATTAGAATCAAAATCTTTGTATGTTAACTGCATGGGATGTAGATTAACCACCAATAAATTAATTGCACTTAGTGAAGAAGCTTATGAATGAACAGTGTTATGTTCTAGAAGCTAAAAGCCAACAACTCACAACTTCAAAGAGCAGTTGGAAAGCATGAACTACAAATAAACATCCATTCTTTGTGAAGTAACCAACCTACACACACAAGAATGGGACACTCAAGCAGCACATGAACAGCTCCAAATGAGGATCACGATACTGAGTATTTTAACACATTTTGTGCTTTCATATCTTTTGTCTAAAAGAGCTGTATACATTCTCAAAAAAAGAAATTACCTCACTTTAAAGACTTATTGCTTTGAATGACACATGCCTTATCCTTTACTCACATCATTTTTCCTGTTTCTATTTGAAATTTGCAATGTAACACATTCACAGGAGTGGAATGAATTTGCTTTTGGTAATAGAGAATAGAGAGAGAAAGGACAAGGACCCAGCTTGATCGATTGTTGACATTTCTAAAAATTGCCAAACACATAAGTAGAGTGAAGTCTGAAAAAAAAATGTGCCAGAAAAAACAGGCTATACCTGTTTTTCAATTCTACTGTCCTACTAGTTTTCAATTCATTACCAAAATCCTTTTGGCTAAGCCACAGGTCTAAGAACCTGATTTAAAGCCCATTGGAGAACTATTCAGATATTGCCAACACAGGTTCTAGAGGCACAAAGAAATAAAAGAACATTCCAAGAGTCTGAGTTCAGAGAATATTATTGCAAATTAACAGAAACTTCTAATTACCGATTCAATCATCAGCAACGCTCTTTCAGCAGTGATGTGCTTAATAAAAATAAGCACTTATTTTAATTATTTTCATGTTTATCTTCACTCTTTCAGAAGTCATCCAGCAATTTTTTCAGCAAAAGAAGCTCTTGCAACTTCAGTTTTGGCTAAAGAAATCCCACTGAAATACTAGTAATAATTTATTTTATTTATTTGGTGTGGTTTAACTACACTACATGGGCTTTTACTGTTTTTCTTTCAATTCATTAATTTCAGGAAAAAAAGACAATCACCTGAGTCATCTCACACACTTAATACAGACTTCTGACTGAGTCAGGGAAATCATCAGTCCCCCAGACATACATATATTCTAAACATGTCAGAAGCTTCTTAAGAACTGGATCAGTTTTCAGAAGAATATCCCAGCCAAAGAACAAACATCAGTAAAAGAAAGTCTTCAAGGGGTGATCTTCAAGTAAATTTTAACACAAGCAAAGCAAAGTTGCATTTATAAACTCAGAGTTCTGTATTTGAAGGATTTTCAAACAAGACACTAAACTGATGGCAGTCAGACTTGTAGAACTGGCCAGAGCTAAAAGTTCGAAGCAGGCTCCTGATGGCACGGTAGGGAGCCAAGAGATAACAGGTAGAAGCTGAAATGAAAGGAAGCTTCAGACTAGAGACAAGGAAAAACATTTACACTACAAACCCAGTAAGGCAAAGAGATTGCCCAGAGACACTGTCAGCCTTCCTCTTTGGGAGTTTTCAAGGCCTGATGGGATAAAGCCCTGAGCAATCACATTTGACCTCACAGCTGATGTGTTTTGAGCAGGAGGTTGGCCTAGAGACCTCCTGAGGCCTCTTCCAACCTGAATTATCCCATGACCCTAATCAGAAGCATCAGGTAAGTCAGACAGAGGTTTCTGCAAGACCAAGGTCTGAAACTCTTATTAAAGTGAGTCAATCAAACTGGTTCTGGTCCACAATAAATTCACTGCTGTCTTACGCTTGTGTCTCTGGCACAGGGGAACATTTTAATACAAGTGAGAGTAAAGGACCAAAACTGTAGCAAAACTTTCATGGGTTCAAATTGCCTGGAAACTACATATGGAAATGCAGAGAACACAAGGTGTTTGTAGTTTGCCTCCAACTAATGAATGCTGCTCATGATTTTCAAAATACCAGTTGGAGGGTAACTACTTAGTTGGGGTTACGAAATTGACGTTGCTGGACCAGGAAACTCAAATGAGTTAAAGTTCCCCTGGCAATAAGCAGGCGTGACAGACAGTGCAATGAAACTGTGACACTCACATGAAATGCAAAATCACAGAATGGGTCAGGTTAGAAGGGACCACAGCAGTCTGGTTATCTGGTCCAACCTCCCTGCTCAAGCAGGTTCATCCTAGAGCACATTGCACAGAACTGCATCCAGACAGTTCCTGAGTATCTCCAGTGAGGGAGATTCCACAACTTCCCTGGTTAATCTGTTCCAGTGCATAGTCAACTACATAGTAAAGAAGTCCTTCCTCTTATGCAAGTGGAATTTTCTGTGCATCAGTTTCTGCCCATTGCCTCATGTCCTGTGGCTTGGCACCACTAGGAAGTGCCTGGCCCTATCATCTTGACACCCTTCCTTCACATTGACATTGATCCCCTCTCCTCTCTCTAAGAGGACAATATAACATAGAATAAGGAATAGTAAAACAAAACATTATAAGAGATAAGAGGTGCACAACACCCCAAACAAGCTCACGTGCTGGCAACGTGAGAATAACACGCCTGCAAAGATGCCATGGTCTGGCAACAGTACATGGGAAAAACCTTACAACACACTAGAAGACTGGATTACCCCCAAGAAAACTTTTTTTTTTTTTCAGCTGACATTAACACCAGTAATTGGGCAAATATAAACAGACATTTCCAATAAGATGCAAGCTTTCCTTGGCAGAGTTAGACCCGCCCAGCTGAGCTTCCCCAGCCCCACCGCACCGCACCGCGCCCCCACCGCACTCCCTGGGTGACGCGGGCCTGCCCGGGAGGGAAGGGCGGCTCTCGCACGGGAAGAGCCGCTCTCCCCGGCACGGAGAAGGGTGACGGCCCGAAGGCGGGGCGGGAAGGCAGGCGGCCCTCAGCGCCGTGACCGGAGGAGCGCGGCCGGGGGCGAGGGGAGCCCGCGGCGAGCGGCCGGTAACGGCGCCTCACCCGCCGCCCCCAACGTGCGGGGACACGAAATCCCTCCCGGGGCACGGCCGGCGGGCCCGTGGGAGCTGCGGCCCGGGGCCGTGAGCGGCGAGGGCCGGGAGGGCTCACCTGTGGCGATCACTGCCAGCAAGTCCTTCTCCTCCGCGCTCAGGTCGCCTTTCCTGGGGGGAGCCATCGCAGCCCCCGCGCAGGGTAAGGCGGAATCAGCCCGGGACGGCGCCCCAAGCGCCCCCTCCCGCGGCACCGCCCCCGCCCCGCTCCTCTCGGAGCCTTCCGCCCGCAGCCCCGCCCTGCCGGGGCCGACTGCGGGGCGAACCATTGCTGCCCAGGGATGGGGGTCACTGCGTGCCAGCCTCTTGCCCTCTGCCAGTTTCCCACACGGTGCTGCCGGAGAGAAGGAGCTTGTCCGCTTTTATCCCTTGTTTTCAAGTTTAGAAATGCGTTACTCTTTTCTTTTGTCTCCCCTTTTTGGCTTCTCCGCGGTTCCTTCGTTTCTCCCTCCCGGGGAGGTGCCGGGAGTGGTGCGGGCGGGCGGAGGCGCCCGTGTGTCAATGTGTCCGTCCTTCACTCCTCCATTGTCTCCCGCCGTTGCTGCTGCCGTCGCGCTCGCTCGCCCTCCCCGCCCCGGACCGCGCAACCACCCGACAGGTGCGGCCGGGATGGGGAGAGCGCCGGGCGGGAGCCGTGCCGGAGCCCCGCCGGAGCCCCGCGGCCGCGCTGCCCAGCCCTGCCGACGGCGGCTGCTGTGGGGCAGCTCCGGCCGGGCGGGCGGACGGGCGCGGCGGCCACGGCCATGGCGGGGCAGGGCGGGCGGCGGCGTCACAGCCCCGGTGTGGGTGCTCGAGCCCGGGTTCGGAATGCCGCCGTTCGCGGGTTTGCGGAGCACCGGCGGCGCCGGGTCCGCTGCGGGAGGGCGGCGGTGCGGGCTCTTGTGCGCGCCGGCCCTTCCTTCCGTGCTCCTGCTTTCCTGCCTTTTTATGGCACCGGCTGGTTGGGTGGTTGGGCTTTTTGTTGTTTTATTTTTTCCAGGCAGGAAGAGCGTTTTGTTCGGCTAAAGCGGCCGAATGGAGCCGTGGTCGTGCCACGGCATCGTGTCTCCAGGAGGAAGCGGGCGCTGATGGATCGGGAGGGGAAGGAGCGCGCTCAGGGTGTTCAGAGCCGTGCCTTTTGTTGGCGCCTTTCTAAAATTAAACTGTTGGTGGAAAAATAATCTTTGTTACAGATCCAACTTTCCACTATTCCAGCGGAAGCTCGGTAGGCACGGGGACGATCCTGCCGATTCCCTCCAAGGGACAGAGACTGAGGTTTACCATCTTTGATTTTTGCCTGTGTTTATACCAGAGAAAAGAGCGAGACCCTGGTTGACTTGTACTCTCTTTTGCCCTACTCTTAAATGTATATTTTTTTGTATCCTTCTTTTTAAGGAACCCATTTTTTTTTCCTGTAACTAATTTTTGAAGGCATGGCTTTATCAGCAAGCCGAATTTTTCCATTCCTTAGTACTTGCAGGTCTCATATTGAAATATTTAAATACATTTTTAAATTCTCTTTTTAATACTGATCGTGTTCTCTATTTTGATACGTGTTGGTGACTTGTTGACTGACTTGCAGAAATGGTGAAATCTCTCTCATAGACGAGCATGCTCTCTGAATATAGTGTATTTTTGCAACTATTCGGGTAAAAAAACCCAAAATGTGATACAGTTTTATTTTAACTAAACAGCCAAATTGTGTACGTTGCCATGATTTTAAAATCATGGAAGTACAGGAGTGTACCACCATCTAGTTTTATTTGTAAGTAAAGTAAGTTTACTTATTAGTGTAAACAAGAGAGTGATTTGGACTTCAGATTATAACAGATTCCCTTGACTTTTTTTGTGGGAAACCAAAAGTGTTTTGAAGGCAATGCCGTTGAAGCACGAGTGCTTTTAATATTCTGATCCAGAAAGCGATCCCCATGTAGTGCTAGCAGAAGTATGTCACTGGCTCAGCCACGAGGGCTGAAATTAGTATTTAAGTGGTCTTTTGTTGGTTCGCTGCAGGGTGTGAATTTTACCTGCTGTGAACAAATTCTGTGGTACTACAGTGCCCCAATAATCTCTGTGGCACTATTAAATAACAGCCTTCAAGCTTCCTTTTGCATTAAAATAAAAAACCACAAAAACTGTCATTCAGCACAGAAAAGTGTGCATATGACATTCCTTTTATTTAATATGAGAATGTCATTATTGCCATCGTGCCCTTGTTCACTGAGTGAGCAGGCAGTTTTTTCCTTGGCAGCCTCACTGGATCTCACTTGGTGACTAAGGCTACAGGAGTGTTCCATCTGCAAGGGTAATAAAATACTTTCAGTGCTAGTTAAAACATGTTTCTCACTCTTACCTGGCTTCTGTGTGACCTTCAATCCTGTAATATGCCGATATTTCACAATCTTCAGATTATCCTTGTGAGAGTGTGAGGAAGTGGCATTGCCTCCATTTTATGAACATAGTTTGAAGCATGGAGGCAACAAGTGATTTTTTTTAAGGCAATGTAGGGAGTCATTGTCTCAGTAGAGAATTGGAACATGAAAATGTAGGTTCTGTGCCTTTGTGTCTTTCCCTTTAATGCATTTTCTTTTATCTGCTGTATCTGTTTGTTTCACATATTTAAGATATGTGCATTACTGCTTGGTAATTAATAATTTATATTTTGGTTATTACAGGGGGAGAAGGAAATGTTAACCTCACTGGGATCCAGAATATTTTCTCGATTTTGAATTAGATGTTTACAGATTAAAAATTCCCTATTTCCTCATCAGGTGATACATCTGGTACTTATGATTTGTGAAGCAGGAACCAGTGGTGACATTTTTCCCCAGCAGTTTGCTAGTTTTACTGCATGGAGGTGTGCTCATGGGGGTTTGTGACAGCTGTTGTTACCAATGTGTAGGTGATCCTAAGGGCCCATGTGCAATTGTCAGTGGTAAGATTCATGCAAGAAGATAACAAGGATTTCTTTAATTAAGTAACATTCATTTTGGGAGAATGTACAGAGCAATAACCTTTCTCTTGGGACAGTTTGGGGAGAAGGGACTGCCCTATGACTTGGAGAGTGTGCCATGAAACTCTCAGTCATTGGACATGGAAGAGAGGGAGAGGAAAAGCTGAACTGGTTTCTGTTCTCTCTCAAATGACCTACCTTCACTTCTGTCTTGGAGGGTTGCCTGAATTCTGGGCGTGTACCCTGCAGGGGTCAGAGATCCCATAGTGGCTTTCAGTGCCTGGGCCTGGCAGGGTTAGAAACCTGTCTGACCCACTCCATTTTGTCTTAAGGGAAAATGAAATAATAGGTCAAACAAGTATGCATAGTTCTATGACCTATTCCCTAGCTCAGTGCTAGGGATTTCCTCTGCAAGACATGGTGTCTTTGTGTTTGCCTTTACATTTGACAGTCTAAAGCAGGCTGGTTGGCTTTTTAAATTTAGGTAAATTGTGTGTATGCAGCATCCCATGATTATAACTTTCACAACTGCTTGAAAGAAGACGACTTCTTTCCTGTTTTTGAAGCTGCTGCTTCATGGTTTTGTTCAATCCCCAGCCCTCAGTTCCTGTTTTGGGAGCCAATGAGGAATTGGTTCCTTTTCAGCCTTGACATGCAATCAGGCCTTGACAGACCTGTGGTGTCCCCTGCCATTGTCTTCACTGAGCTGAAGTGTTAGATGTATGTAAAATCCATTACATATTGTTGCCAAGTGTATTTCTGTAAACTAGCTCTGTCTTCCTGCATGCCCTGGGCAATAGGAAATCTCCTTCAAGTGGAGTTGAGCCTTGCAGACAGACCCCCACTGGGTTTTGGTCCTGCTGTCTCCAATCCTTATAATTATATCCTGGCCAAAGTTAAGAGGATCTAATAGGATTATTCACTTAGATCAATTCAAGTTCATGCAAGTTCAAGGGGTTTTTATTGCTAGAAACATCCTGTTTTTTCCTCTCAGATCTCAAAAATAGTAATCTGTGGATAAGTTACTTCCGTGCCCCCTCAGCCCAGTTGATTGGCATTGTAAAACTCTTAGATGTCTTTAAGTGCTTTTATTATATTGTAAGGGATATTTTTTCAACTTTCACCTGTTTCTGGATCTCAGGGCAGTCACTCATCTTTGTTATGATCTGTCAGTGTTGCTTAGGCCTGTTTTATACTAGAGGGTAGATTATAAAAACATAGAAAAATAACTGAAACTGGCGAGCACTGATACATGTTTTTGAGCACAACTGGTGTATCCACAGTAGCTACACACAAGGTATTCATGTAGCTAAAATGCTAATCTGAGACCTCCATAGAGATCTCCACCTGCTACCAATTCCTTGTGAGACCTTGCACAAAGTTAGGCTTTCTCTACACTTTGAACTTCAGAAACAAATCCCAGGACTTGACTCTAGCTGTATCCAAAGTCTGGCAAGATGAGGCTTATGCTTCTTTCATCTTCTCTTGAATCCTGACTTGAAGGATTCTTACTTATATGGGACAGAAGGACACTAAAGTGTTTTCCAAAACATTATCTGATGTTGACTATAAGATGAGCTCAGTTGAAGTGAGCAGTGTTCTCTGGCAGGAAATACAGGTCAGAACAGTGTGAAAATACCAGTTTGGGGCTTGAACGTCTGTATAATTGTGAGGCACTCCTGTCTGGGCTTAGTAGTCCGATTTAACTTAGGTGTTGGTTTCCTCCAAGACTTGACCTGATTGAGCAGAGCCAGCTTTGGTGGTTTTGCACCTAAAATATATCCAGAATAGCAGTCACCTGTAGAATTTTCTTCTAAGAAAGCTGTTCACATGTTTATACATATTTGTATATGTTGCAAAGTGCATTTTTGAGCAAATGCTTTTATTTTTGTGTGTCTTTAACTGCTAATCATGCCAGGGCAACCAGACTCTTCCCAAAGGGAATGATGATTAACAGAGCAAAGAAGAAATTTCAAGGTGCTCAGTTACTGTGATGATGATCATGGGCAATGTAAGTGCCTTAGATGAATGTGCATTTGTACAACCTGGATACAGCCTTCCTTTGAAAAAGTCAGCATTGCTTTCATAACAAAAGCAGATATGTGTATCTCTATTCTGTTATATACCTAGCACAGGAAAAAAATAAATTGCTCTTTTTCAGGTTGAATTCACAATCTCTTAATTGTTTGTTCTAGGTGGTTCTGGTGTGAGTGGTTTGCTCAGACAGTACATGCTTTATGCTTTTCATGTGTAGCTCTGAGTCACTGTGGTTTGATTGAATTAAATCTAAGCTTTAAACAAATTGTTTCATACTATGAATTCCATGTAGTTAGGTATTTGCATTTTTTTTGGAAGAGATGGCATGCAAGCAGCTTTTTGCTGTTAAAGACTGAGATGTGTTTCGTGACAGCAGAGCAGTATGTGTCAGAGTATGCCTGAGCACCTTTGCACGACTAAATTCTTTCCCTCTTAACTTTGCAGGTGGTAGCAATAACCCAGTAATGCATGAGCACAGCTTCTGTAAGAGTTGGTTCACAATTAATTTTCAGACAGCTGTTCCTAAAATAAATTCAATATTTCAGAGATATAAAGCAAATAAAATTACATAAAGGTGCAAAGGAAATATATCTGTGTGTAGGAGGAGATTGAAAAATTACAGCACATAAAGAATTTGTATTGGTTTTAGGGATTCATGAGTGCAGTACTGGGAAAAAGTGTTAGCAGCATTTAGTCGGTGACAATCAAACCTTTCTTTGGTGAAGAATGGTGGAGGCACTTGGGTTAAACATTTAATTAGATCTAATTAAGGAGTAATTTTTTAACCTCCAGACAGGATTATTTAAATTCTGCTTATACTCATATTCAGATATATGTACCTCTTTGTAGGCTTAAGGTTATTGTTTAGGACAGAGGAATTAGATCATGCATTGAATGGATGTGTGCTATTAAATTCAGGTTGCTTTAAGAGGCGTCATCTTTTATTCCTCATTTTCTGTCCTCATTCCTCCTGTGCAAATTCAAGAATTCCTACATCTGTGTTGCTCATAAGGCAATAGGTTGTCACCTGCATCTGTCTCTCTGCTTGAGCTTACAGGTGAAGTAATTCCATTTTTATATTTTATGAGCAATAAATCACCTGTGGACTGCTATGGCTGCCCATTAAACTTTAGATTTGATTTCTGAAATGGTTTATTTTTCTGTGTGATCCAGTGTTGATTAAAAATGACTCTTCTCCTCAGCTGCAACAGTACTTACATATTAAAGTAGTAACTACCTGTTGAAAGATAAAATACTCAAGGATCACTCAGAGGTAATGCTGGTGTGTGAGAGGAAAATTGACAAATGAAAAAAATCTGGTTTTTCTCCCTAGAGAAAAGTCTGTGAAGTGCAGTAATCTTCTACCCTGCCTGAAAACCCTTTTGAACTTAATGTACCATAGTTCTTAAATGTAGCTGTACATCTTGTAAGAGACTGCAAAAGTCAAAATAAAAAGCCAAGCAGAGTCCAGTACCCACGTGCAGTGGTGTGGTGGCCATTTTACTGCACTGAAGTGTTCTTTACCATTCTTACATGCTGTACAGCTGAGAGCAGAATGAAACACTTGAGTTTCAGGGTTTAACAGCTTTGGTCTTCTGTAAAGTGTGGTTGTATAGTGCAAACACAATACAGGGAGCTCATACTTCTGTAACAATTTGCTGGTAAAACTTCTGACTTGGATCACTGTTTGTGATAGTGATGGTTAAGTCCAAATGTGGCAGCTTTTGTAGATCAGATTGTAGGACTGTTCTCTCCATCTTTAGATACAGTTGTGTTGGCTAAGCTGGTTTTAATAAAGAAAAATGTCTTCCTAATATATAAAACACATACATAAAACAAATAATCACTATTTTGGTTTTTAAATTGCAGCAAGTCAGGAAAATACTTCCAGGAAGTAAGTCAGTAATTATTCCTGCTTTTAGTTGCTATGTGTCGAAGAGTTTTTGAAATTAGAAATTAGGTTTTTTCCTACTACAGAAATCATAGAATGAATTTTAAAATTCACCGAGTCCTTCATACATAAGTATGTTTTGTCATTCTGTATAAGGATTTGCTCTGCAAAATCTGAGCTATTCTTAGGTTGGATGGAGAAGTTTTGTGTAGAGATCACTTACAGTTTTTGGAGGCTCATAGTGGCAGACAAAGATTACTGCTTTTATTCAGCCTGTAAGACGATGGATTACCTCTAGTGAGAATTAGGACTGTGGACAGACAGATCAGGAAAAGGAAGTGCTAGACACAGTCTGGGACACAGGTTGGCCAGGGACATTGGAAAGGAAGCATCTTCTGTGATGTCTTGAATCTCAATGAGTTACACCCTTCTACAATTCCTTCAGTTACTGCAGGCAGAACAATTAAATATGACTTTGGGGTTGTACTTGCTTGTAATGACTACTCTCTCATGTGTTTTCCTTAGATGTGTTTTCATGCAGAAAAGAAGTCTAAGCAGTTCAACAGTTTGTAATTTGCAAGCTAAAGCAATCCTTTCATTTTAGGTTTTGTTTTCATAAATAAAATCCTCTAGTTCTCTAGAAATGTTTTTAAAAGGGAAGATACATTCAGTGCATTCAAGTTATACATTAGTCATTTTCTTCTGATAAGACACGGGTGAAATCTTGGGAATGTATTACTGAGCATTGGATATAAGGTTTGTAATTTATTTTCCCTACCATTTCGTGCCTTGAGTAACAGAAAATTAGAAAAACAAAGTATGTTGCTTTTAAATGGTTGAGGAGAAGTCAGCCCTTTAGAAGAGGGGTTGGTGAGATTCTTTTCAATTTACAACCTTCTTTGTGTGCACCAGGGTTGATGTGAGTTTGGTTTGAGTCTGGTTGCTGGTTTTTTCTATGTCTCTGCACCTTTCTGAAGCCTGTGTTAAGTCTTTTTTGTATTAGGTCTGCTTTGGCTATTTTCTTAATGTGTGGTTTCTTGTGACTGTGACCTGAGGATCCCAAAATCATCAGCCAGTGCTATGACAATCCAGTATTGTGCTGTTGAATACCATATTCTGCCAAGATCTTTGCATTTTGTATGAAAAGAGACCCCAGTCAGTGTGCCCCCTGGGCCACATGAATCCTTGGCTCTGCCCTTCAAATTTATCATCCTCCCCGTTGGTCTCAGCTGCCTTCCCAGCAGGAGGAAACACCTACTTCTGTGCTCAAGCACATGCATCAGGTCTTTTGCCAGGTTTTGACTTTGGCTATCTTGTTTTGTGGGGCCTTCTTAAAAGGCTTCTTGAATTAGAAGAAGGAAAGGATGCACATAATTCTCTAGAAGAGCCAAGGGAAGGGCTTTACTTTGTCAGTTTTTTCCTGTTGAATTGTTTATTGGTGTATGCTGAAAAGTGTGTTTTCCCAGTGTACTCTGCCATCAGTATGTCAATTTGCATTGCTGTCGTGCCTGTGAGATTCTTCATTATGACAGTGGACTGGTTGGTTGGTGAGTCACACTGCCAAATTGTCAAGGCATCAGACTCTCAGGTCTCTCCTGTGAGGAACTTGTGTGATTCTTGAACTTTCATTTGTGAGCGGTGCTTCCCAGCTCACTGAAGCCAAACGTGTCAAGCCAAAGCATTTCACGGGTAGCCTGTTGGATGCTAGGATTAGTTTAGTATCTTAGTGCCCTCCCTAAGCTATATTTTGTTGAGGTGTAGGAAGGCCTCATTCTTCCCCCATTTTCTTTTGTCCTGTCAATTTAAATAATGGTTGACCTTCTTAGTAGGTACCATCACTGCAAAACCAGTGTTACGGTATGAGGAGACAACATGAAGTCTTTTGAAGCTGAGGGAGAGCAAGATCTTGGTGATAGGGACAAGAACTGTATGCCATGTTCCTCATTTATTGTTTTCAACATACTTATTACATTTTTTTTTTTGTAATCCCAAGATAAATTACTTAATTTATGTTAAAAACTAGGCTACTAAATTACTGAGTAAAGTACCTTAATTCATGTTCATAACAATTGGTTAGTAAAGGTCCATATCAACATATTTTTATCTGAAGTATCAATTTTATTTTTGAAGCACTGTCAAGAATAGCAAAAAAACCCAGTTATTGCAAAGCATCCAGGTGAGAGTCATGTTGAATATCTGCTCTCTTCTGTTTTAGAATTGAAAAAAAATTAATTTAGATTGTCACTTCTATCTTTGCATTTTTATCCTCCCTTAGCAAAGAATATGTGCTAACTTTAGTAGTTATTCAGCTCTACGGAGTGTATCAAACTATGCAGAGCAGCATTTGAGATGGGATACAAATGTGTTAGTTTGCATGGCCTTCAGCAGTCAGTTCACTGGCTTGGAGAGTTTGACTGTGTGCAGCGACTGAGCAGCTCTGCATTCTAGGATTTAGCTAGGTTAACTGCCATGTCTTTCTGCGGCCTCGAGGGACCAGCCAAGCCTTTCATTGTGGTTTCTCAGTCCAGCAAAAAAAAAAAATAATTCTCTAGCTGTCTCTTTCATTGTGGTTTCTCAGTCCAGCAAAAAAAAAAAAAAATAAATTCTCTAGCTGTCTTGTTAGTAAACCTTTTAAATTATTCATAGTTTGAATCTTCATAGGAAGTGAGTTGTAGAAAGCTAATGTAGCTTTTACTGGTGTTTTTGCTCTCTTGTACAAATATATGTATGCATACATCTACAGATACACATTCCATGGAGCGAGCCCCTGTTAGGTTATCTGCTGAAGTAGGTTGCTGATATTGGTCTTTCCAGTGCATGAACAGTGATGTTGTAAACAAGAAAATAGATTTCCCTATTAATAGTGTCAAATGTCATTGTGCTGAGCTGACGTTGACATAGGCCAAACAACCACAAAGTGGATGCATGCTTTGTCTGAAGGAAGCAAGGCTGTCTAGCATAGTGATGCTTTGTGCCCTTTAAAAAAGATACTAAACATATTTTGGCTAGAAATCCATAACTCCTGCAGTAATGCTTGGCTTCAGAAACTGGGTTGGGAGTGGGTGGATGGCTGTGGTCTGATGCTGAGGCTATGCTCTCAACTTGTTTGTGGGACACTGGATTTTGAAACTTCTCAGCCAACAACGAAAGTTCTGAGAATTATTTCAGAAATATAAACAGGTCTACTGAATTAACTACAGAACTGATTAGTATACAAACAGTAATGGCCTTCTTGTTAATTTTGGGTGGGTAACTAAATTCCTAACTCTGCCTGAGATGTTTGGAGGTATCACTGAGCTGTAGACTTTCACACAGATGGCCAATCTGCAGGTGCGAAGTTTGATCTGATTCAGATACCTAAAAAGTGCCATAAATCTGAAGCTGTGAAGCTGTTCACCCATCTCACTCTAAGATGGGCAAGCAGAATATTTTAGATAAGCTATTTTCTGGAAATGTTTGTTTCTCCTTATGGTGAAAATAGGCAAGAATTGCGGGGTCAGACCAGGTGTCATAATTCAGTTTTAAAGGCAAGTCAAATGCACCCCATATTTGTGTTCTGACAGTTGGCTGTTTAGTCAAGAAAAGTCGATAGGGCTTGTTGCTTATCTGATTGCCTTCTAGAGTGATCGACAGTGAAACAGGGAGTGGCCCTCACAACCAGTAGCATCAATTAACTTGCTGGGTTTGGCGTTGAACTGAGCTGACTGACAGCTCTCTGTGCTTCCATTACCAGTGCGTGGGCACAAAGCACTGCAGTGGATTCAGCACTGCCTGCTGCCTCTGTGGTGGAGCGGAGAAAAATATTATATACCTGCTCTGATCTACATCTGGGTGAAACAGATGTCTCAGTAACTTCTACTACCTTCTTGTAACATGATTAAGCTGTTAGGAGATGACGCTAATGCTGGAAAACAGATACAAATTAGTGACACAACAGGCTAGTTGCTCTATTTTTTTCCTAATTCAAGTAATTTATATTGTTGATTTATTTGACTTGTTTTTGTGGCAGTGTTTCTTAGTTCTGCTGTTTTGGCCACCTGTATATATAAATGTGTTTTTGAGAACTGAATTTGCATCTGATTGCAATTATGATCAAAATTGCATATAATTACCACTTTTTGAGAAGCAAAACTTAAGAAGCATTCATAATAGCCATTGCTTGCAGTGTTGTGTTTGTAGATAGACTGTGAATTCTTTGGGTTCAGTTTGATGTATTTCAGAGTCTCCTGAATATAGATTACCATCAAAGACATATTCTTGGTTTTATGCATTTATATTTTTAGGTAAGTCTTGCATTTAATGTCATTTATGTTTAAATACATGATGGAAGAAGATCAAGAAAAGCAAAGTTAAACTGTCAAAATTGAGAGAAGATGCAGTGCTTCGAGAATTTTCAGGACTGTGTTTGTGTATGATATTCCAAAATAAGGGAAACTCTGCCATACATCATTGCTTGGTATTTGAGCTTTAGGTTACCAAACCAAAACTGATCTCCCATTTCTCATATGTGAATAGTGTCAGAGTCCAATACTCTATGATCAGCCTCTTTTAGATATTCTACATGTGGAGGGTGTGATGTTTAATATCTAATTTCCCCACCTGAAGATAGTTGAGATTATGTGGGATTTCCGATTTAGCAGAGTAACACAAATTATACTGAGAATGTCATTTACAAATGTAAATTACACATAACAAAGTAAAACAGCTGCAATCACACAATTCAATCACAATACCAATGTGATTCACATTACCAGTCTTGACAGTATTCTCTCTGGGCACCCCAGTTTTTGGGAAGAAATATGTGGCTTGAATCACAATATGTCTCAAAGATTTTTGCTCTCTGAAGAAAACTGGTTTGAATGTTTTACCTCCTCTTACAAAAAGCAACTAAAGTCCTCCTGCGAAATTAGCAATACAACAAGCTGACCCAGGATAGTCCTCTTGGGATTTCTGTTTACTTCTCCTAACCTGACCTTACTCAGGTGCCACCCAGCTCTCAGTGCTGTTGTGCTAATACTTGGGTGGGGTATGCTGTCATGGGTGAGTAATGTCTTGTGTGTTTGTGGGTTTAAGAGACAGCCTTCTCATACCAAAGCTTGGCTTACTGGAAGAAATTTGCCTTGGGTCTATAGTCTCATCTCTAGAAGTGGCCTGTAGTGTTGGTAGGTGAGAAAAAAAAAAAGAACAAAACAAGAAAAACCCCAACACACAAAACCCAAACCCAGTAGAGATAGAAGGGAATGCTACATTTCTCTTTCATGTCCTGTCAAACTCACAGCAATTTTCAAGCTTAGAAGGTTGTATCATTCATGTGTTTAATAGCCCTTGGTAGACTCTTCTTCCATTAATTAATCTAGGAGCTTTCAGGTTTCCACACAGAGGTGAAGAAATGGCATTCTGAAGTAAGGCTGAGAGTGCCACTGTGGGAGCTGCCAAGCAGTGGGTAGGATAGCAAGTGTCTGCTCAGTCTGTAATAGCTGTTTTTCTGACTCACCTAGCATAACAGTTGATTGTGTAGGCACCTCATGGGTGGCCTTTATTTCTTTTTTTCCCCCCCAGCACATAACTTGGATGTGGATTGGTATGTATTGCCTTGGGATTATTTTAGCTTGATCTGAGAGGAGTTGTACCCACTATTGCCTAGAAAGTAACTGTTTGCAGGTTGAAGCAGTCCAAGCATCGATTGCTTCTATTCCCCGCTCCAGGAATTTATTTACCAGAACTAGTGTGTTCTAGTTCACACCTGCTCTGAGGAGGAAGAAGCAGCCTCAGGGAATATGGGACTGCTTTTGGGATGCAGAGTGACACAAGTCAGTTACAGATTCCTATTTTTGTCCAAGGGAATACTGCTAACAGCATAATCAGTGTTAGCTGGTATGTTTGGAATACTAGATATGGTGAAAAGTGGTGTATGTTTTCACTGCTGGCTCTTTGTGCCAGAAAGATCAGAATTCAGATATTTAGCAGCTGATTCACTTTCCCTCAGGTAAAAAAAAAAACCCTGCATTATCTTGGTGAACTCTTGGCACATGCTTTGAAGAAATAATTAGGGAGTTCTGAATTGAAACTTGCTTTAATGCTCAAAGCAGTTGTTCTATTAAAATCAAGGCCTTCACCAATTGCAGGTGTGTAGGAGGTGCTGGCTATTAATACATCCCTCCTCCCATTACTGTATTTAGTTCATGAAATAATGAGCTGCTAGCATCAGGGAAGCATTGCTTTCTGGAGAATGCACAGATTGTATTTATTTTTATTTTTAATCTTAGCCCCTTAGTTTATCAGTTTTCAGGTGTTGCAGTGCTGTCCTGGAGGCACTAGTGATGTCCTGTGCTTTTGCTGCTTCTCAGAGCTTTGAGGTAGCAAGAAGAATGGAAGAGGCACATCTTCTGATTTTATTGTTGATACTGAAATTGTATGAGTAGGATCAACGTTATAAAAACTTCCAGTGGGCTGATACATTAAAAAAACAGAAGCAGGATGGACTTGAATAGAGGAGTGATGCTCTATATGAGAAAGGTGATCTTGCCTTCATTACAGAACTGTTATAGTGTTTGCTTGTGTCTTAACAAGCTTTGTTTCTGGGAATGAAGCCTCTCTGATAGTTTTTTTTTAACACGTTTTCTTCCAAATACCTGTATTTATTGGTTTATTAGAGGTCTGGTTCAAGGGAACCCTATAAAGTAACTCCATTAATGATTTCTTGCAAATGTGCTATGAACAGTGGCTACTGTGGTTCTCCTCCAAACGTTAATGAAGAATTGAACTAAATTGCTGCAGTACCTTTACAGTCATGTTTGCAGAATTTCAGCTACGCCATTTTCCTATAACAAAATATCTCTATGGCAATTGCTAAGACAGTTGTATTTTTCAGGATGATCAGGACATGTAATGCCACTAAATTTGAGAGCCCTGTTTTAGCATTTACATAATCCATTGAAAGTGGTGTGTTGTGTGAGGAAAGAACTTTGTTAGCTTTGGAAGAGTTCTGTCTTTCTTCCACTTGTTTTATCAGTTCACTTGACCCTGGTCTCTGCCTGGTGCTGTTTATCCCCTTCTTTTTCTAAGAGGTTTTCCTATTGGCAAGGAATGCAAGCTTGGAGTTGGCATTTTACCTTCAAATGAATGTTAATTGGATATGAATTGATTTGTAGCAATACACCATCTCCATTATCGCAGCCTATTCCAGTTAAGAGTATAGCACCTAAGAGAGCTCTTAACAGTGAGAAAAGCTCCTGCTAATACCTTGTTCTTAAAGAATTACATCTAATTCCTCCTCTTTAGTTGCTGGAAGAAATCTTGTTACTGAACGACAACATTTTTTGTGTGTCAACCTTAGTGTGTGATTTAATTTTCTTGTATTTCTGCCTGCCAATTATTAGGAATTTTTTTTTTTTTCTTTTCTTTCACTGATTATGCCATGACTCATGCATTTTTATATGATACCTGATGACACGACAGAGAAGTCCATTGTCTCAGTGCTCAGTTTACAGTTCTCTTGACACCATGAAGTGCATTTGAAAGTGCTTCAGTAGTTTACTCATCTGAGGCACTTCTGTAGAAATTCCTGGTTAGTGACCTAAGAAATACCTGCTGTCCTGAAATAAGTGCAGCGAGGTGGCTCTCTGGTGTTGTGTGTGGCTGTACATTTATAAGTGGCAGTGGGAACTGGGGTTTTTCTGACTGTTTTTCAAGGAACATCTTCCTGTGCATCCCAGTTTAGCTGTTAGGTGATGTGATTTATGGTGCAGACTTCAGTGAGTCTTGTCTTCTCATTTTTTCTGGGTTTATCATGTTCTTAAGTGCCATCTGCATGTCTACCAAGTCCATCTACATGTGTTTTAAATAATTCCAGTGACAGTGACTCTACCACTTCCCTGGGCAGCCTATTCCAGTGCTTTACAATGCTTTCAGTGAAGAAAATTTTCCTACTACCTAATTTAAACCTCTCCTGATGTAACGAGAGGCCATTTGCTCGTCTTGCCGCTCCGTACTTGGAAGGGACCAGCTCCACCTGGCTCTGGCCTCCTTCAGGTGTCTACAAAGAGCAGTGAGGTCTTCCCTTCCCCCTCCTTCTCCAGGATAACTCTTCACAACCTGCATGCCTTTTTTGTTCCTGGAGAACCTTGCATGAGCGCAGATTTTTATTTATTGTTTAATGTGTGGTAAGTTTCATTCTCTTCAAGTATTCATTTTGCTGCAGAATTAAATCAATTCCTTCTGTTTCGTCTTCTTTTTTTCTCTCTCCCACTAAGCATGCTAATAAGGGGCCAATATTTTTATTGAAGTAGATACACTTTTTACTGTGGACCAATACTGTTCTGTGATTAAAAAATAAACATTTTTTAAATATTGAAGTGCCTTGAGAGCTTCTGGAAGGCTGTTTAGGGAAAGACAGGGCATGTGGTTCAGCAATATTCGTATTTCATGTAAACATTAAAACCCCATTGTTGATTGTATTTACCCTGCAGATTCTTATGTTACTGTTTTGTCCCTGCATGTTGCTGGTGAGGCTGTAAAATCAGGGAAGGGATTTTAATGCAGCAAGAGCCTGGCTCTGGCTTTATTGTTCCTAATGAACAGCACCTTTGGGTTAAAGGTTTCATAAACATGGCAGCTGTGCTAGTGCCTCTGTGGCAAGTCTGCAAGATAAATCTGGTTGCTGGTGCTGCACTTCCTGGTGATTTGTGCCATGCTTGAGTTTACATATCTCCAGCTTATTAGCCACTTCTTCAAAAAATCCCAGTGTTTTAGGAACAAAAGGCACAGTGTCCTGGTGGAAAGCAGGAAACCTGATAAGGATTTGTTGACAACCTGTGTCTGGATTGCATCTGCTCTGTCTTCTTGTCCCGTTACTTTGCTCTGTTCCTCTCTACTGGTAATGATTTATAAGTTTTCCACCTACAGATTTTGTTAGCTCATGATATGGCTGTCTGCTTCTTTTCAGAGAGCAGAGACAGATGCTGGCTGCATGCTGACATGTTTCCTCTCTGGCAAAAGTGCAAGGGCAGCTTTTCCTCTGTGCTGCTCAAGTTCAGTGATTTGCATTTAATGAAACTTCTTGGCTTGCTGCTGAAAGTGGTGGAAAACTCTCTTTACCCCAAACCTGGAACTGTAACTGTGAGGGTCTGAGAACACCCAATGACATTACTGGATAAAAAAGGCTCAGTAAAGCTTTTTAATGTCCTGGATATTCTTTGGTGGGAAAGAAAAGATTGCCTTTGATATGTGGGTTGGGATGTTTCCTTCATAGCAACTCTACCCTTCTATGCTTCTATTTTATTTTCCTTTGTGAAGAGTGCCCCTGTCTTACGTGATATCTGAGCAATGGAAGGAGATGGAAATAACTCCTGCCAAGCATCTGTTCCTGTGAAAGCTGGTGGTGCTGTGTTGGTGGTGTTCTGGCAGCTCTCTCCATCGCCCTGTCAGTCAAACGCCATCGGCGCCAGTCCCCACAGCAGCAGCATCCTGTGGAGCTGTGCTGCTTGACCCCCCTCCCCACCCCTCCAATCCAGTGGGCTGCCTGGAGGGTCACTGCCTGCCCTGGGGGCTGTATTTTGTGCCCTGCACACAAAGAGCCATAAAATCCTGGTAGTTTTTATTAAAATGTTGTTCTTTTTCTTATGCTGTCTGGCATTGATTCCCTTCTCTCTGTAACTAGGGCAGTGAAGTTTCACTGATGTGAAGCAACTGTTCCCAGATTCATCCGAGCATGTTAATGTTTGAAGAATCTCAGATGATTCTGGTATTTTGGTCAAAGGAAGTGCAAAATGATGCTTAGAAAAATACTGTTGCTTTGAATAAAGGTTTTCAGTATTTTTTTTTTTTTCAATTTGAGCAAAATGTTTCCAAGAACAAATGGTAGAAACTTCAGCCTTACCAAGGCTTTAAATAATTCAGGAGTTAATCATCATAAGAATTTCCCTGTGGTGTGGATAAAAGACTACATTTTTCTAACTTATTAAGCGAGTTCATACTTGCTGAAGCGGTGAAAAACTTTTACTTTGTCTGTTGCAGGTTTTATAAATTAATTTTATTAATTAATGCTGGATTTATGAGTTAAAACTGTTAGAATTTTTATTAATTGTGTGAGGATCACTTGATTAGAGTAACTGCTGTATAATATGTGTCTGTATATCTACAGCTGTTATGTCCCTCAGTTTTATTTTAACTGTTTAGGGTCTTCAGCATGAAAATGAGGAGCAACTGTAGGGAAAGCTTAGCTCCTGGACTTCAAGCAATCTCAGGAGAATGTGCCAACTCACCAATTTATGAATTTTTAAGTATGAATCTCTTTTATACAAGCCTGCTAACAAGAGTGGGAGTGGAATTTGGTAAACTTTAAAATCATGCTTTTTTTTTATTTTTCTGATGAATTTTGTAGCTGCAAGTTAGTAATTGGCAGGCTTAGATATTTTTTTTGTTTATGTGGAAAATGAACCCATTGTGGAGTGTAGTGCCAGGTTCTGTACTGCTCTGACATCTGCTTGAGTACTGGGCAGTGAATTGAGAGTAAAGCTTCTATTGCTGAGCCTCTCCCATCTTCTGCTGAAGAGTGGAGTCTGTGAAAGGAGTGAGCTGTCATTTCCATATCTCTTGCTTGCTTTCCTGCTGACAATTCATGTGAATCCTGGAGGATGTTGGGCTGCAAGATACAAGTTTGGCTGGTGTTTTGGCTTTTCTTTCAGAGGCTATTCCCTTCCTACCCACATCTATCCTTAAGATCCTTGCTCCACTGAAACCAGGATGACTTCTTTAGCTGCTGTTTCAAAATTGGCCATTGGCTTTGAGCCGCCCCGGTGCTATACCTTTCAAATTGGAGAATATATGTAATAGTTCAAGGTGTTCAGTGGTTTCAAGGTTTTACAGCTATCTGACACCTGGGAGGCAGGCTGCACTCTCTGATGCAACCAAATGTGCTGGGCAAGATTATATGCTTCCACCCTGAATTTACAACTTTCAGCCACCACTTCTGTGCTGTTGTTGATTTCTTATTGATTAAAAAAAAAGGTTTTGCATTGCATTCACTTTTATAAATTTTAAACTATTATTCAGGCATCTGTTGTGGTAGCAACAGCACTTTAAAATCTCATTTTTAGGAGCTGATGCTGTTCTTGATTGTCGTATAGATCACTGGGTTGGTTTTGCTCAGTCTCAAGATGCTGTTTCTTAATGAAGGATCCTGGGCCATTGCTTGAGGCAGTGCCTTATAAAGCCAGACCCTCACTCGAGCAGATTAAAGCACAGTACATTTAAAGCTAAATATAGAAGAAGGCATATCCTGTGTTCCTAGCAATTAACTATTCAAGAGTCTCTTCTGTTGCACTGAACTTCTAGTCATTAAATCTGCCACAAGTTGCGAGTCCTGCTTTAACTGTTTGTTGTTTTTTTTTAATATTTTTCCCTGCTGTCTTAAAGGACATATTTTATGTTCACAGGCAACATTTTAAATCCATGGTCAAGCTTCAGTGCATGCAAGTGTTTTTGCAGGTTAAAAATACACTGCATCCAAGGAAAGAAGTCTGGTGTTAGAAATTTGGTGTATGCCTTTCTGTCTTTTATAGAAACTGTGAAACTGTGCCAGTATGCTGGGTTGAAGGCTTTTGTGTGTTCCTTAAGGAAGTGGGCACTGTGACCCCAGCCTGACAGCGTGTTTGTGCTCTGGAAGAGCTGTGAAAAGTGGATTCTTACAGTTCTTACCTGCTGTATGGCTCACCTCTTGGGCTCCTCTTGCCATCTCTTGAGATGAACGTTTTTAGAATAAGGTGCTTTTAGAATATGCTTTTCAGGCAAAGCATAGAAACAAGTCTTAAATATCTAGGTGAATGTTATAGATCATTCCCTTTACAAATAAATGAAGGTCAGAAAGATAAAACAGATAAGTATGTCAAATCTAGCCAGTCGCTGGCTAGGGGCTGGGCTGTTGCTTATCCCTGTAGACTGTTAGATTATCTGCCTAATTAACTTATAAAGCACCTCCTGTTCCTCTAACACTGAGCTGTCTCATCAGGGGAAAGAGCCTTTTGAGCTCTGCTGTGAAGGCACTCCTGGATCCTACAGCACTCTGAAAGATCCCATGATATCCTGGTTTGCCATGTTTAACTCTTTGCAGATGAGCAGAATGTTTTTACAGGAGGCTGTTAAGTGTTGCAGTTGCTTTGAAATGTTCCTTGGTCTGTTACAACTGCAGCTTTAAATCTCAGTGATGAGTATGAATCTCAGTTGAGCTGCTTGTTGTGTATTTGTGGTTGTGTGACTTACAGGAAGCAAACCTTGACTCTGAACTGTGCTGGCTATTTCCAGCTCATGTGCCTGCATGCAGAGTTTTTGACTGTGGATAAGTGGTAAACCTAGACTAGAAGGAAGTGATTTGCCAGGTAAAACATTTGAAATGCTGCAAAAGTCACCAGCTAGGGATGCTGCCACTAGAAGTCTGGTGAACAGGAATACATTGTATAGCTAGAGCATTGTTAAGAGAGTTAAATGAACTTTCAGGGGTAGAGAAAACACTGCTTGGATAGTAATGTGTGACTGATGGCTTCTTTCTCAGCCATGGAGCTTGAGTTTCTTTTCATCTGTGGTAGGAAGCATGTTGGCAAAACTGTGTACTTCTAAACTAGACCTGCAGAGTCCACAATGAAAAAATACAAACAATACAGATTTCTGTAAAACTAAAATTATTAGAAGAACATGCTCAAAATCTTGCATGAGAAGGCTTAATTTTGGACAAGCAGCTCATAGGTAACAGTGACCTAAAGGTCTGCAGGGTATGGAGTAGTCCCTTCTAAGTCTCAGGGCTGGCAGGTGCTGTGGGCAGGACAGGGTGATGACCTGTGGTGATTCCTAGTGCTGCAGAGCTTCCTTTTAATTGCTGCTGTTTGCATGCAGCTCTTGGTTTAGCTGCTCTTTGCGTAAGCTGTGTTTTGTGCAATGAAACTGATTATATCCAAAGCTTAAAAATAGTTTTTTTTTCTTTAGATAAAATGACATTAATATATTATCTCTTCCCAATTTTTTTGACATTGTGTGTTGAGATTTGCTGTAAAGGTCTGAAGTAATACAAGCTCAGTATTTTTTACTGTTCTGTGATGTTGCCATGTAGGTCCTTAACTCTCTATTTATGCTCAAAGTTGATGGGGAGAGATTTGTTTATCTTCTATTATTTTTACAACACCCACATGCTTTTCAGAACTGAAAGTTGCTAAGGTACAGTGAATCTTGTAAGAAATGTTTGATTGGAATTTAATGGTTACAGCACTGTCTTTACAGTTAGACCACAAAATCTTGTCTTGAGCTGGACAGTGCATAACCCTGGGCATGCATCTGCCTGGTGACCAGAGGGTGAGACCTGTGCCATGCTGAGCCTCCCCAGGATGGCTCCCAGTCCTCTGCCTTAGTGGCTTCTGTGCCCCCAGCATCCCCATGAGCTGCATGGGCAGTGGTTGTGTACCCCTGCCCCAGGAGTAAGGGTAGTGACTCCATCACCTTCCTGGTCAGTTTTGAATCTTCACAGTTTTTTACAGAGATGCCAACAGCCAGGTTTTAAGAGAATCACATCTCATTGAAGTTATCCTTGGATTGTAGTGCTCTTCATCTTAAAGATAATGTGAATTACTCTTGCAAAATGTGTTAAGAACTTTCTTTACCTGTCATATGTTGGGATTTTGCTACACTTGAGTATTTTGCCTTTAGATTAAACTGTTGCTGTAAATGGTAGAGTATAAATATTTTTCCCTTTCTTTCTTTCTCCAGAAATTTTATGAATAAGAATCAGAAGCCGGTGCTAACAGGCCAGCGGTTCAAAACTCGGAAGAGGGGTAGGTTGCATTATGTTTTTTGCTTTATTTTCTTCTTTGACTAGAAACAGAGCAGGTAGAATGATTGAAAGTTCAGCTAAAAGATTTTTCCCCCCTTCTTTTCAGCCGTGTTAAGATTGAAGATGTTACTTTTAACTAAGCTCTCTGAATTCTATTATTTTCACTATATACCCGAGGACTTTATTTAAAATTTGAGTTTATGAGCTGTGAAGTCCTGTGGAGGCTTCAGTTAAATATTAGATGCTGAATGAATTTATAATATATTTGCTTATATAAAGAAAACTTGTTAGATGTTTGGTTTGGGAGTTTCTTAAAATGTCCTTTTCAACTAAGAAAGCAAAACATGAGCTTTTATTTAAAGGTTGTATGAAGAAAAGGACCTGGGATTTTTTGGTTTGATTTTCATTTTTACTTCTTTGACTCAAATCAATGCTATGTCTGTAAGTGAACCTTTCATATCTAAAAAGGAATTTTCTCCCCTTCCTTCTCCATGAGGAGGTCAGATCATCTCACTGGCCCTGCTTTCAGGTCAGAAGGAGGTCAGGAACTTCCTCTTTCACAAATATTTGTTTCTCCTGTGTTAGTGTAGTCTTTTTTTTCAATTGTTTTTTAAATGAAACAAGTGTGTGAGTCCCAATTTACTCATTGTGATGCTGATTTTCTGTAAACATGACCAACACTTTGTTTCACTAAGTGCAGTAGAGCATCCATTTTTAAAGAAAGCTGAGTGGTGCTGATTGTACCATCCAGGTATTGTGGCACAGCAGGTGTTATCCTCACATGCTCTCTCATGCCACACTCAGAATTCATTTGTTGCAGTTTAGGTGGCTGGGACAAATACCCAAAAGTCTGAGGCAGAGTGACAAAAAACATGCAATTATTTTATTCCCTTCCTGCTCCCCCACTAAGAAAGCAAAACCAGAAGTCTGGTTTGTGAAAAGAAGGATTGCATTCTTTGGTGGTATAATAGTAGATTATTACAGCAGACACAGGTGGGGTTCCTATCTGTCATGAAACAGACTTTTTCCATCTTGACTTTCCTGTTTCTGATCAAAAGCTAACATTCTTAAAAGCTTATCTAAACGTCTTGTGGCAGAAAATGTAAATATTTGCATTTTCTTAGTGTGGATGAGAGAAACAGGAATGTTGGTAACCTTTCTCAGAAAATTTCAAATTCTATCATAAGTCTGAAGAGCTGAATGAGGAGTGTCTAGAGATCTAGGATGATCATGAAGCTTAGAGAGGAATTGCAGTAGTTGGTGTCTGGCCAATACTTGTGCTTATGAAGCTATATTTATGGAAATAAGAAAATTATCTAACAAAAAGTCAATATTAGTACCTTTATGTTACCTTGTTTGGCCCCTCTTCTTACTTCATGTTATCTTTTTTCTTCCACAGAATTACAGTTGTGAGCCTTCTGTTGAAGGGATAAAATTAATTAAGGACAGGGCTTTGAATGTAGGCTTTGTGATTTTCTTAGAAGCAAAAGATAGGAAATAAGGACCTAGGAACATGCTGAAAATGAAAAGCTGTGTATAGCACTGCTGCAGTGGATATTGTGTGCATCACATCTGCAAGCTACACCTGCCTCTGCTAGCCCATGATTGGAGCTGTGCTTGTTTAGTAATTGTGCACTTGACAGCTCAACAGACTGTCACCCCTTGTTGGTGATGGCTTCTTACTCACCCTCTTGTAATACATCAGCATATTCCTCTTCAGTACATTAGGTTGGTAGGAAAATGTTTCAATAAAATTATAAATCATTTTTTATGCAATGAATTCACCTCCTGTTCCTATGTAAATTTTTAGATTGTGATAGACAAGAAAATAATGGGATACTACAGATAAGAGGAGGACTTCTGGGGCAGGGGAAGAATCTATTTAAAATAGCTAAGAAATACTAATCATGGTATTTGTGTTTGTACTGAGCACTGTGTACCCATGATGCCAAGCATATAATACCTTCTAGTTTAGATGAGAACATCTTAAATTTTTAGGTAAAATATATTTGAAAAAATAAAATAGGATTTTTTTTCTACTCTGAAAACAAAGGTCTGTCTTCTTGCTGATGTGTCATCAAGCATTTTTAATTTTTTTTTACTTTTCAAATATTTTAATTTTTTTTTTTACTTTTCAAGGGTGGTGAGAGCGTGGTTGTGGAGAATCTAGGTTGGCCCTGTGTTTGTGTGCATCACTTAAGGGTGAGCCAGAGCTGGGAGCAGATGGGCTTGAGCATATGTATGGGTGTCCATGGAGTTGTCTCAGTTTTGGTCTGAGGAGGTCAGATTTGGGGGATGGGGAAGCAATCCATGTGGAGATTGGTAGTAGACTTAATAAGTCACAAAAAGCTCAGCATATCAGGGGATTTCTGGAAAATAAGGGGACGCTAAGGTCTCTTGTTTAAGACCTGGGATGAAAAGCTGCACTCTGAGTAGCAGGGAACAGAAGCCTGCAGCCAGAGGATGCAAAAAGGCCAGAACTTCTCACAAAAAGTCTGCAAGAGTTGCAGTTGGCATGTTTCAGACTGCATTAGCACGTTTAGACAGAAATTTAACCAATCCTCAATTATTTTAGTAAATAAAAATCTCTGGGTATTTTCCAGTTTTTCAAGAACTTGTATCAGTGTTTGTGTCACAAGGTGATAACAATCCCGGGTATGGGTGCACAGAACAGCTTGCAATTTTGTTTCTGAAGTTCAAAGTTGTTTTAACAGTAACAGGCATTTCATTTGTACCCTTATATAAAGGCAGGGTGAGTTTTCTTAAGAAGCTTCAAGTGGCCAGGGTAAGCTGTTAATGTGTGGGCAAAGAGGCAGCAGGAGGTATGGGTAAATCTGCATAAGAGTTATCTGGAGGTTGCAGTTGTGACTAATGACCTTGAAACAGGGACATTTTCTGGGAGTCAGGCTGGGCCTTAATTGAATTCAACAAGAGACAGCTGTGGAAAATGCGATGTGAGTGCTGTGTTCCTAGTGCTGCTTAGGTCTGTGAATATAAAAGATAAATTCTTGGTTACATTCTGTTGCCTTAAATGTTTATACAAAAACTAGTTTTATTAATAACTCAATCTCCTATTTTTCCTGAAGACTCTTTTTGAAAAGATTATAGTTATGTGACTATAGTTTTTAAAATAAAAATAGCAAGAGATGAAAAATTAAATGTTTATACAGTGAGATTATGGACTCATAGCTTGGCATTCCCTTTATTCTGCTCTCAGAGCAAGAGAAGTGTATGAAGGTTGAAAACAATAGTTGCTTTTCCTCTATTTATATATTCCCATATGTTTATGTGTGTTTTGGTGTTGGGAGATGATGAGGAGAGGGGAGGCAAGGGTAAACACTGCAGAATTTCCAGAAATTATGCAAGCCAAACAAACTTCAGCTGTGTTGACCAGTATGAGAAGAGTATTTTTGGTGCCATGGTCCTTTCAATTGCTGACTGATACAGGATTTTAACAAATATTAAAACTGACACTCTCTCCTTCTTTCTCTGTGTTTCAGATGAAAAGGAGAAATTTGAACCCACAGTCTTCAGGGATACAATTGTCCAAGGCCTCAATGAAGCTGGGAATGACCTGGAGGCTATAGCCAAGTTTCTGGATGCAGCAGGCTCACGACTTGATTATCGCCGCTATGCTGACACACTCTTTGATATTTTGGTAGCTGGCAGCATGTTAGGTAACCTGCAGAATATCTGACAGAATTTTGATGATCAGCCTTGCTTGCTTCTTTTGAGATGCTATCTTCCTCTACTGTGGAAATTATAGCCTGTATTACATTTTCACTGCTTGCATCTCATATCATAGCACTGTTTGTTGTTTGCCATACAGTAACACCTCAGTACTTTCTGGATACTGCTGTGAGAAGCCTTCAGTCTGAGCTAAACTAGCATATAATTGGAACAGTTAAGAGAATGAGAGATGCTAACTAGGGGAAACAGAAAGATTTATTAGCATAAAAGGTGCACTCCAGGTTAAGAGCTGCTGCAAATCTTGCTTTATAGGTGTTGCAACAAAAGGTAGCTCAGAGAAATGAAGGATAATGAGGTGTGCTTTGTGAATGTTCATGGGGCTTTTCTACCAGGTATCAGTGGCAGCTTCTGGCTGAAACATAGTTTTCACTTTCCTCTTTATTTTGAGTAAGTTATCTCCTTTTACTGGTCACATTGCTTTGACTCCTGGTCTTTGGTATGTAAGAAGAAAAGATGTTTTTGTAAAAGTTGAGGTAATGCAGGAAGCAGCAGGTAGTGGAAATACTTAGGAAAAAAACTCTCAGCAAAATAAGCCAGTGTTTTGAATGTTTACATGAGCTTTACATGAGCTGACCCATTAGAGGGGTTAGCAGGATGTTCCAAGTGCTCCGATTACTAACACAATGCTAATACTTTTCTCTTTGGGAAGGATTTACATTATTGTCATGTTTAAAATAAGAATTAAAATAATGTGTAACGGCTGTGCTCCAACCTATAGTTGTTTGATGACGCTCAGTGTTCTCAAGACCAGCTGAGATTCCTTAGGTGAGCTGAATCACTCAGTCCTGTGAGGACTGTGTGATCTACAGTGCAGCATATCTGCCAGGTATTCCTTCTGTCAGGTGCCACCTCATCTTAGCAAAGTTTGGTCTGTCTCTGTTTCTCCCCTGCTAACTGTTACTGTGGCCTTTTGCCTCAGTGATATTAATGTAAGACTTACTAGACTTATTATAGCTTACATTCTTTAAAGTAAGAAATTATTCCTTGCCTTTTTTTTTCTCCTTTCTTACAGCTCCTGGAGGTACACGCATAGATGACAATGACAAGACCAAGATGACCAACCACTGTGTATTTTTTGCAGATGAAGATCATGATGCCATCCGAAATTATGCTCAGGTCAGTAATGGCACAGCTGATTACTGTTTTCCATTTATGTGTCAAAAGGGATTATAGTGGAACATCTGCAGACTGTCTAGGCTGCACTATGCTAGCTACAGACCAATTGAAAATCCCATTAATCATTAATCTGCCCTAACATACACATTTTAGGTAAAGAAATAGGATATTTAAGATAATCTGATCACAGTTGGAATTTTTTCTTTACAAAAAGCAGTCTTGCTTATCCCAGTCTACCATTGGTTGAATCTATTTCTAGACACCACCCTTACTAATTTTGTTGACCTTTTCTGTGTGCAGACTGAAATATTTATGTGACCATATTTTAAGAAACACATGCACTGTATCAGAAATTCAGCTTTTATAAGCATGGCCAGCAGGATCAGAGCAGTGTACATGTCCCTGTACTCAGCACTGGTGAGGCCACACTTCAAATCCTGTGTTCACTTTTGGGGAGAAGGGCAGTGGAGCTGGAGAAGATCTGGACCACAAGCCCCCCGAAGAGCAGCTGAGGGAGCTGGGGGTGTTTAGCCTGGGGGAAAGGAGACTCAGGGGAAACCTTATCACTCTACAATTCCCTGAAAGGAGGCTGTAGCCAGGTGGGGGTCAGTCTCTTCTCCTGCATAACAAGTCACAGGATGAGAGGAGATGGCCTCAAGTTGTGCCAGTTGAGGTTTAGATGGATATTAGGAAAAATTTATTCACTGAAAGAGTTGTCAGACGTTGTAGTAGACTGCCTAGGGAAATGGTGGAGTCACCAGTCTCAGAGATATTTAAGAGGTCTGTAGGCATGGTAGCCTAGGGCCATGGTTTAGTGGCACTTGGCACTGCTGGGTTGGCAGTTGGACTCTGGTCTTAAAGGTTTTTCCCAACCTAAACAATTCCATGAGTTACATGAATGACAAAAAATATAAAGCTCACGCCTCCAACCTTTGGTTGCATAACTTGTTAGGAGTTGAGCATATATTCCAAGAGCTTTCATTTCTCCTACATATGTGATGTATGAAATTTCTTCCTGCAGGAATAAGACTTGCATAAGTAGGCCTATGTGAAATTAATACAAAAAAACAGTGAACCCTAAAGATTCTTCAATAGAAACTAACTTTCCATAACTTATTAATGGAAGGTAGTAATTATATGAAAAAGTACAGTAAGAATTCTATGGAAAGTTCAAAGCCACCGTGCAATTCTGGATACCAGTAGGATTGCGTAAAAATGCAATACCCTTGCAACTCCCATATGTCAAAACTCTTATTGTTAATTAGGTATGTATTTATCTTTTTAAATCACTGGGTATTACTGGAATGCTGGAGACAGTGACTAAAAGCATAAAAGCTGCTGTCCCTGCTAAGGTGTTTAGGGTGATAAGTTTCTGGAAAGGTGCATAGTTGATTTAAAAAGTGCTGGGATCAAAATCTGGATTGGTAAAAAATGTTTGCTTAATAGCAGAAAGCTCCTTTAAAAAACATCATTAATAATCTAAATTAGTGAAATGTACTTATTTTTGGAAAGGGAGTCAATATTTCTTACACATCAACTTTATCATCTCTTGAAAACAGTGTATTCTCCTTCAGGAAGATCTCTGTTATCAGTAAATGCATTGATTCTGTCTTCTTGAATTTTAATATTTTAACGATCTTTTGAACAAAAATTGGCACTACCAGTCCTCCAAGGAGAAATTTAAAGTAAAAGATTGTATATTGAAAAATGGAAAGGAAGGCTTCACCTCAGGATTTGAAGGAGTGGACTTTTCAATGGATTCTCTGCACTTCAAACCAAAAGCCACCAAAATAAATCAACATTTTGTATTTATTGCCTGAAGAGTTGTGTCCTTTTATTGACCTTGCCATTTTTTTTGTGCATGATGAAAAATAGAGCTCTTACTGCATTATAAAAATGTGGAGTTAGTCTAAAATAGTAGTTCGATCTTTTTTTTATTTGGAAGATACCTAGAAGGTAATTTCTTATTCTGTCTCCCAAGTAGCGTGGCTGGTTTTTTTGTTTTTTTTTTTTGTGGATTTAGTTAAGGAAATGATTAAAAGCGAAAAGTCTTCAAGTCAAAAGACTGAAGTTAGTACTGATATTTTAGCAGATTATTTGCATATGAAGTCATGCTTCTGTCATTTACAGAGACTTAAAAAGTATGCAGAATTTTGTTTGGAAATATTAACAAGAATCTTACTTTTTCATCTTTATCTTATTTTATTAGGATTCTGTGTGTCTCTACTTCTCAGTATGGCCACACTTGATTTTCCACTTTTCTGAGCCAAAATACTACCAGTTAGGATGTTTGGATATATTTTATATTATGGACAGTGAATTGAAGCTTTCTAAACCTAATTTTTCTTCCTCCCTCATCAAGTGTGGCAATAATGTAATTCGTTCCCCACATAAACCTTTTTACCTGTGACAGTGAGTCATGTGCTTTGTGCCTTCATACAGCAGTGATGATTTGTTTATTTAATTTCTTATCTCTTCCTTCTTCACCTTGAATGAGCTCTGCACCTGTGCTGCATCTGGTTTCATAATCTGTGGTCGCATGATGGGAAACAAATGGTCAAAACTGGAGAACAAGTGTTTCCAATAATATAATTGTTTTAGAAGCTTTGGCAAGTGTTCTTCCTGTCTCTGACGGTAGTGAGTTTTGTTGTAAACATTTATGTTAATTTGCCAAGATACTGCATCTTTTGAAGATACCCAGCATCCTTACTCCATCAGCCTGCAGCTGAGGGCTTCCCCAGGCCTGCATTATTGGGAGAAGGGTGCAGTTGCCCTCCTTCACCTCCTCTCCCTTGGTTTTATTATGAATGGGGTGAAAAGCAGAGAAGGGAAAAAATCTTGAAAAATATGAAAAGATTGAAACTGCAGTAAATTCTCCCATTCAAGCATTGCTCTATGAAGCAAGAATCATAAAATTGAGAGAAGGGTGTTTCGTGCTCTCCACGTGGCAGAAAACACTAGAAAAATACCATTCTGCAAGCTGCTTATTTCCCTTTAATTTTTTTGTAAAGAAGGATGGCTGTAATTGTTAGACTTTTAAAGTTAATCTGTTTTATCTCTAGGTCTTCAATAAACTTATCAGGAGATACAAATATTTGGAGAAAGCATTTGAAGATGAAATCAAAAAGGTAATGTTGATGCAGTCTTTACTGGAATGATAATTTTTTACTATGTTTCTCATATAATTGTATATGTACAAATGTGATGCTGCTAGGTGTTTTATTTAGATCTACTGGAAAAGAGGATGGAATCTACAGGAGGCAGCTTTACTCTGCAAATTCAGCTCTGTGGGAATCCTGCAGGAAGCACTTGATGTAGCATATTTCTGAATTAATGAATCTTTTGGTTGCTGTGACCAAACTCACTCTCTTCTTCCAGACTTTTTTGTGCAAAAGTTTGATACACTTTGGGGTATACCTCTTAATGAGAGGTGGTATTACTGTCCTGCAAATAGAACATCTCTCTGTTTTTTCCCAGAGAATAAATGCAAATCTGCTATGCAGAGTGTCTCTTGGTGTATGAGTATTAAACCACTCCTGCACTGTGGAATGAATCCTAACCACAAGTTTTTTATATTTGAGGCCACAGATATGTGTAAGAGAAAGTCCTCACCAGTGGCAGAGTGCTCAGGATTTGCTGTTAGACTGTAGTGGCTATTTGTGGATACTGTTTTGCTTTGTGATGCTGAATTCTAAGGAGACAGGAAAAGCCAGGGTAAAAATGTTTGAAAAACAACGTACAGATTTATTTTGTCTATTTTGAGCTCCTAGTAAGAGATGTAAATATCTTTTTCTAATGGCCTGAATAAGTAATAAACACTGTATTGTTCTGTTACTTAACAGGCATGCGGTAGTGGTGAAACGTGTCCCATGACTAAAGTATCATGTTTGTTACACATAAAAATGTGTTTCCATATTATTTAAACATTAGAAATGTTGCTGCAAGGGTCAAATGAGGGCTCATTTGGAGCTTGGTAGCTCTCCAGCACTTCTTGTGCCTGAATTAATTTGGCTTTGATTTATATATTCTTGCTCATACAGGAAATTATTTTTACACTTGTGGCCAGCATGCCTATCAACTGATGCTGATTACTCAGTACATCATTCTAAAGACCTAAATTTACCTCTATCCCCACAGAAATCTAATGTTCCTGCTGTTAATTACTGTAATCACTGACATGAGAAGCGCTGACTCACAGCATTCAAGTTTCAGAGAGTGCTCAGCATATTAAGTAAATGCCATGTCAATTCAAACCGCCTCCGCTCATTTCTGTAACTTGCTTGGCTTTGCATCCTCTTAAGCTTCCAAAAATTCACTTTGCTCTCTTAGTGACAAGATGAGACTGTGGCACCTTCACTGCCGTTGCCCACATAGCCCTTGAGGACTACTTATAGGTGCCTTTGCCTTACCTTCTCCCTTCCCCTGCTTGTGTGAATCCACAAAGTGGCTGTTTTCTCATTTATGAGGCTGCAGGGTTTTTAACCACTTAATCTTTTATTTCCCTGCATGCTGTAATTTGTACAAGAGTAGCTGCCCGTGGAGGTCCAGAAGGTGGACACCTTCTGGTGTCCAGAAGGTGTTTCTGCTAGACCAAGATGGCTGCAGTTAGTCAGTGGTTTGATATATAAGAGAGTGACTCGTTGACATTTTTTTGTGGGTCATTGTCCCAGCAATAAAAGTGATGTTTCTGGCAGACTGATTAGGCAGATGGAGCACTTGGGGGAAAATTAGCTTTTCTCATAGAAAAAGGCATGCCAAAAAAACCAAGGCAATACCAGCAGTTTCACACTAAAGCAGCAGATGCTGCCAGTGGGACTTTCTTTCAAGAGAGATTATCTTAGATAGCAGTATCTGTGCAAGTATTTGCTTTATGTCTTCTAGATCACAACTTTCTCATTAGGACACTATTTTCTACCATCTTTTCCCTTTTTCTCTGCTTCTAGCTTTCAGTTGTTTCTTAAATCTCTTTCCTCAAAATTGCCAGTTACTCATTTTTCTAATGGCATCAGCAAACCATGTATGTAAAGTTTTACATCTAAATTATTTTGTGCAACCAATTTCGACAGACAATGTTTAGATGCATTGCTCGCTTGCTTGTGTTTTCATGTAGGCATCTTAAGTTCATATGAATATGGCCCAATGTACTGGCATTAGGCCCATGACATTTTGCAATAATTTCAGTAAAATTCTAAATTCCAAACTTGTGTTCTTCTTTCTCTACATATGTATTTCCTTGGATGAAGAGTGTAGTTATTTTCTACTTAGTAGGTTTGCATGTTTAGGTAACTTTCTGTATAAACTTTTTAATATCAGAATTGGGATAAAGTACAGATAATTTTTTTTTGTCTTAACAGTGGTAAATATTACTGAGTCACAAGAGGATGTCTGAAATGCTGGGAGATGTTGTGACGTTCACTGTTCGTGTTCCTATTTTCCTAATGAAAGAACTGTAAATTAAGCTAGGAATTAGGAAATAAGAGGAGAATAACATTCTGAGATTGAATAGGGAGTGAGCAGAAATGCTTTAAATCAGCCAAATGAAAGGCAAGACTCAGCCAGTAGATATCTGTTGCTATATTTTCGGCCTTCTCCATTGCTGACAATTCAGCTGTCTGCAGATGTGACAAACTGTCAGCAACAGACCATTTCAGATAATGAAGGCATAAAAAGACACCACACTCCCTGTGTGGGTAGAGTTCCTCAATTTTCACCATTTAAGATTTCTGGATCACAAGAGGTGGTCAGAAGCACTTGTTTTTCTTGTGTGCTTTTTAATGTTGCATGAATGTGTTTATTTGTGTGCATCTTCTGTGCCCAGAAATTGTGCTTAAAAGACTTTCTCTTTAATGACAAAAACAACTTGGAACAGCGCATGAGGCCTGGTCTTGTGTTATTAGGTATTCTGAATTTCTGTTTGTATGGTTGGGAGTTCTTATAGACATCACAGAAATACAAGATAATGAGCCAGAGCTGCCCTTTTTATGCCTGGAATCAGTTTGTATCTGTATAATGAAAGCAGTAATGTCTGTGCTTGGCTAACAGCAGGGAAGTGTTAGCTTGGAGAATGTTCTGTGGGTGGTTGGGAGCTATTCTGAAGTGTCTTGGACGTTTTGTGACTTCTCTACTGAGCTTTCTAATTGTGATGCTAAAAGAAGAGTGCTTCAATTAATCAGCAATGAAAATCTGAAGTAACAACTTTGAACTGAAATTTAGGTTCTGTTTCATGGTTTTTAAAATGGGTTTATGAAAGATTTGGGTTTTCCTATCACCCAGTCTCCCTCTAAACTATGTTTCAGAACTGCTGGAAAGTATAGAATAGTATCCTTAAGCAGCAGAAAAGAACAAGTCCAGCTTTGAGCTGCTTTTGCAAAATATTAGTTAAACAAAAATTAGGCAAGTAGCACCAACAATACTTTAGTTAGCAAGGAATGTGTAGAAGATAAAGGTTCTGTTTAAAACAGACTCTTACACAAATGGGTATAACTTTTCATGATCTACACATTACTGATAAAAGGATGGAGGTTGGAGCTCAGAAGTATATCAAAACCTGGTCTGTTATGTTAAAGTGGTCAGTGTGACCACTTTCTAATCAAAATCCTCATCTCTTGGTTATTTAGAAGCAAAAGAAAAAATGTTTAAGTGGGGTACACAGAAATCTGAAGCTGTTTCCTCTTTATTAAGTCTCATTATTTCCAGGAAAGAAGTCTAATTCTGATTATTTTTTTTTCTTGTGCAGATCTCATTTTAGTACAGTATTATTGATAAAGCATGTATAAAGAAAGCTTTAAATCCATAGGCTTCCAGTATACACTAGGATTATATTGATTTTCTCTAAGAATGTTCTGTTTTCCATTAAATGTGGCCCTGGAGTTCCATTGCCTACACCATCATATACACCAGTTAGTTGCTATATTTGGAAATACACCACACCATTTGTTTCTCAGTTATATATTTAGAAATAGTAACTCCATTCTTCTGCATCCTGAAGTTTCATGCATTTTGTGGTTGAGCACAGTTTGCTCAAGTAAAATTACACCTTGAGATTTGGTAGTTTCATAATTGTTCTTTAAAAGTGTGTGTTACAGTCATTTGGCTGAAGCCCACTGGAAAAAATAAAAATTCTGAGTGATTTGTCTGTGGCTGAGTCATTCAGTCCTGTGTAAGCTGTAATTTAAAGCTGATGTTATTATGTAAGTACTACTGTATGAATGAGGTTTTTTTTCAGTTCTGTTCACTGATGCAGAGCAGAGCTATTCATAAAACACTGCATGAGATTTAATAACTTCATTAGTTACCTGGACTTTTAAAACATCACTGCATTCAGAAAGTTTTACATTTGTTGACAAACTGCTTGGATATCTCAGAGAGGATCTCTCACTGTCCGTGGTAACAAACAAGGACAGGGACATTGATCATATTCTGTCCCTTTGTATGGGTAGAATCTGATAATTAAGAAATACCCTAATGTGGAAACCTGGTGAGAATTTTCTATCAAAACAAACTGTTTTGCTTTAATTGCATTTGTTGCTCATGTAGAAAAGAAATAAGGGTGTCCTGACAGCAGAAGTTCAGGACATACTTTTGGAGGGGTGCCATCTTATGAAGAAAAAAATGAGTATTGTTTTTAACTGTGCAAAATTGTATCTGCAGTACGTTTTCTTTTCCCTTCTTCTGTGGCGATGGTAAATTTGTAAGCTAGCATCTGATGGAATCAGCAGCTTTTTGCACTGAATGAAGCTGTCCTTTGTCTCACCTCTTTTTTTCCCACCACCCGTATTGTGATCACTAACAACACATTAAGGAAAAATTATTGTTAGCAGTAATGTCGTTGACAAAATCTCATTCTGCATGGCTTTTTTTTCTGATATAAAAGAAAAAGGGCACTATGTACTTCATCAATATGCTCTCAAGTCAATAATTTTAACATAGGAAATTAAAATTTTAAAAATAGACTTAATTGCCAGTTTTAGAATTAGAAGGTGTATATGTAGTTCAGATCTTCCAAGATGATGAGATTTGTAATTTTTTCTCAAGCTATTTGTTTTCTCTTGTAATTAGTACTAGGAATGGCAAGGTCTTAAATCAGCCTGTGTTCATGTCTGTCCTTTTTCAGCTTTATCAATAGTGTCTGAACTTGAAATATATTTCTTTTTATAGCCAGTAAAAAAATCTGTTGTAATTGTGCTGTGTTCCCTTCCCTAAAATAAAACCAGGAAATTTTCCCATCCTTTATTGTTTCCATGAGCAATAATTTTCGGAAGCTAGAAAAGAAATTTTAACTCTGTGTGGCAGAGCTGGAAGTCTGAAGATGTGAATAGGCAGGGTCCTGTCTGTGGTCCTGTAACTTCTGTGTGTCTTACGCCTGTGGCCAGTACTTTTATTTTTACAGGTGCATACATATATTTGGAGAAGACAGGTTTTATACTTGACCAAGGCTGTATTCTTCACAGAATCATAAAATGGCTTAGGCTGGACCTTAGTCATGGAATGGTTTTGGACCTTAAAGACCATCTAGCTCCAAACCCCCTGCTGTGGGCAGAGACATGTTTTACTAGACCAGGTTGCTCAGAGCTCTGTCCAGCCTGGCCTTGGACACTGCCAGGGATGGGGCATCTACAACTTCCCTGGCAACCTATCCCAAAGCCTTGCCACCCTCACAGTAAAGATTTCTTTCTAATATCTAATCTAAACCAGCTTTCTTTCCGTTTGAAGCCAGCTTTTGCTGTCACCCAAAGCCTTGCCACCCTCACAGTAAAGATTTCTTTCTAATATCTAATCTAAACCAGCTTTCTTTCCGTTTGAAGCCAAATTTTCCTGTCAGTACTTGCTTTTGTAAATAGTCTCTCTACATCTTTTTTGTAGGCTCCCTTCAGGTACTGTCTTGTGTTCTTAGAGAAAGTGAAATCACAAGGATCAGTGAAATGACACTGTCATGCTTCTGGGTAGATTTTGATGTGATTGCTGTAATTTGTATTGAGACTTCTCAAGAAATAAGAAATAAAGCCTGTTGTCTCCCTGTGCCTCAAATAAATACTTTTTTTTTCTTGTCTGGCTCACAGCTCCTGTTGTTTCTTAAAGCCTTTACTGAGACAGAGCAGACAAAACTGGCAATGCTTTCTGGCATCTTGTTAGCCAATGGGACTCTTCCTGCTACGATTTTAACAAGCCTCTTCACTGACAATATAGTCAAAGAAGGTAATGTTCCATATCTTTTCTTATCTTAGCTGTTTTCTAGGCGATGTATTTTATTGCAACATATTATGTATGTTGCAGTAAAATGGAAGTTGGAAACTTGTGAATGTACAGCAGAAGCAGTATTTTAAAGCAGAAGCATATACAGACAGCAGTGCCCGACATACTTTGTGAAATCTTGTAAGAGGCCAATCAGACAGAAAAAAAACCACAAAGCAATTGCAAACCCCAAATGATTCATGGTTTTTTGAAAGTCATACTTGTGTATGCAAAATTGTAGGATTTATGTATTATTGTGGTACTATAAAGGTGTGGAATATAATATATGTTCCTGAGATAGATCTGGCATTTCTTCAAGTGTTGCTAATATCTTGTGAGTGAGAAGTGAGACAGATCCCATGTAGGCCAATGGGATATTGCAGAAGAAAAATCAGTCCCTCATTTTGCCTTCATACTAACAGTGATCAGTGACTGATGAACTTTCTCATGAATTTGTGTTTATTATATGATGAGTAAATGAGTTCTTTCAGTCTTAGGGTACAATGCCTTTTTGAGATTACTTTATTTAAGGATTTTGTTGTATATTTATAGCCATGTAGTCCTGATTTTACAACTGCTTGCCCAACAATTTCTTTCTCTGACAGTTCTGACTACCTGGCACCATTGTAAATGTACTGGTAGTGTTGAACAGTTTTCATGACCTTTTTTTGGTTTTGTTAAAGAGCTATATATTAGCTAAAACGTATTCTAATTTTCATTTGAAAAAAAAATATTTTAACTTCATGTTCTCATTTGCAGCATGCTAACCATTACATTTGTTTTCTAAATGCTGCAGAAAGAAAAGCCACAGCTGCAGCTTTGCTCTGTCATCATTCATGGCTTTTGAAATCAGAATTAAACTAGGAAAAATCTCAAACAAAAGCACTAATCCATGTTTTTAGGATGATTGTCTGCAATGCGTTTAAATGAAAGTCTTCCTAGTTACGGGAAGACAAGAGGCATTGGAAAACCCAAATTTTTAAAAATCATGGAAATTGTTATATTTTAAGTTTAGCATTTTAAGGATACAGTTCTTATTTGCATTATGAACTTAGGTTTCTAGGAGCCCTAAACTTTTGTCAGAGCTTACATATACTTTTAGTTCTTGGTTTATATATACTGAAAATGCATCCAGGACAGCATTTGAGGAAAGATTGTTCAGTCAGTATCCTGGGGTAGATATTTTATGCAAGAGTAATTGAAGATCCAAAGATAGTTTAAAAATGGGGATAAAAGCAAGGCAAAACAAGTAGATCATACATGAAGAAAGATCATACTTTATTACTCAGAGATTTCTTTGATTTACAAAAAAACAGTGCTGCAGGCAGGTGAGGTTAAAATACACGAGGGAACAGGTGAGCTGAGGGACTTGTTGATCAGCATGGGACTTGTAACATTGGCTAAGAAATGGCTGAAAGTGAGGTAAGGGTAGATTGTGTGTGGACAGGAGATCTGTCAAGTTTGAGTGGAAATAGCTAATTTATTTTTAGATTACCTTATTTCAGTGTTGTCACTACTTTTACTGTTACATGTAGATGGAAAACTAAATATTCTTTTGTGGATTGCTGACATACTCATATACAGACAGAGAAAGGTCTAGATGGTGGTGGAATCTTGCCAGAGTCAAGCGTACCCTTCTTGTCTCCTGTGCTGGCAAAGTAATGCAAATGCAAAGAGCAGCTAATGGGACTAGTCAATAAAATAAATGACTGAAATTACTTTCTGCAAATAAGGAGGAAAAATAATGAAGCAAACAAAAAGAGAAGAGCTATTTAATGGAAAAGAGTGGCAGCACGTGCACAGAATACATGAACAGGAACAGGCCAGTGATAAATTTGGGCTGTAAATGAGAAGTAAGTTTGAAAATATGTGGGTAGTGAAGCCTGGAACAGCCTCCCCCTGTCGTGGTGTAATCTCAGCCAGCAGTCAAGCCTCACACAGCTGCTTGCTCACTCCCACACCAGCAGGATCAAGGAGAGAATGGGCGGGGTAAAATCTGGAAAACTCATGGGTTGAGATAAAGTTTAATGGGGAAAGCAGAAGGTGCACACACACGGAAAGCAAAACAAGGAATTAGTTCACTGCCTCCCCTGGACAGGTGTTCAGCCACCTCCAGGAGAGCAGGGCGCCATCACACGTAACGGGTACTTAGGAAGACACTTAAAATGTTCTCCTTTCTTGCTTCTCCCCACTTCATATACTGAGCATGATGTCATATGGTCTGGAATATCCCTGTGGTCAGTTGGGGTCATCTGTCCCAGCTGTGTCTCCTCCCAACTTCCATGCCAGCATGGCAGTTGGAAAAGCAGAAAAGGTCTTGGCTCTTTGTAAGCCTTTCTCAGCAATAACAAAAATGTATCTGTATTATCAACCCAGTGTTCAGCATGAATCCAAAATAAAGCCCCATACAGCCACTGAAAAAAATTTACTCTACCCCAGCTGAAAACAGCACACCCTCTAATACTGACACTGGCATAAAACTTGTTTTGTTTTAAGCTAAAACTAGAAAAATTTGGTACAATATGATAATGCTTGGTGACAGAGACCATTCCATTTAATTTTGGTATTGAGCACATAAGCACATGGATATGCTGGAGTGTGTTTGCAGTGGAAATTATGCCTAAGTCCTCTACTGGTTGACCAGGCTTTGTTAGTCTTGGTTAGTCAGCTTGCAGCACTTAGGATTGCTGCACAATGTCCAACATGTAAAACAAGCCCAAAGAAGTATTTGTAGGCTTCTCTTGGCCTGGCATTGTGCATCCCTGGTTCCGTACAGTACTTCTTTAAGGAGCATGTCTTACCACTAAGCTTCTGAAATAAGCTTGCTAAAACTGCCATAACAGTGAAGATGTGTAAAGACTGTCAGTGAACTTTACAGTGGTCTGGGAATAGTCTCTTCTGTTCATGTTTGATGACCAATTTAGTCAAAGTATGCTAGAAATAAAAATCAAGAATATCTATCTAAAAAGTGGCTAAGAGTGATGAAGTTCCTTCTCACCAGTAGGTCTCACTTAGCTCTAAGAGCTTCAGGACTATCTGGAGGTGAAACAAAAACTACAGTGGCCAGCTGTAGCATAGGATTGTGCTATTTGTTATGCATTACCATTATCACTGGTATGAGTGTAGTATGGAGAACCATAACTGACCTACAGTTATGGCAACCTTCCTTAAGGATGAGCTCCATCTCTGAGACCCTTCAGCTCCCTGCGTTTGCAGTGCAGAATCTGGAGCAATCGTGGTGGTGGTGCTGCTCTAGGAAATAGGAGATGTGGGCTTAATGGTTTATTAACTCCCCTGGGAAATCCACAGCTAGTGGAGGGATAGTTAGTTTGATTTAATACACACATTACTAAGTTTTGCCTCGAGGAAGGAATGTTTTTCACTTAAAATAGTATTTGTGCCTGGTACAACTGGCTACTAAATACCTCCTAGGAGGACATAGTACAATCAGTCACCTTGAACTTGCAAAGTTTATATTTAACCCTATTCCAGGATTTGCTAAAAAAATTTTGAACATTTTTTTTTTTAGTTCTTGTTCTTGATTATCCTTTATTGCTTTCTGCCTTTGTTTCCTACCCATTTAATGCATAATTTTTCCTTTTGCATTGTACTCAGTCTGTGAATTGAAAATGTAGGAAAAATAATTGCAGAGAAAATCTTTGAACAACTGAACAGAGATGGGCAATACCAAATGAAAAGATTTTCAATCTAGTATAATTCAGGAAACTAATTTTGCATTACAGAAGAAAATAGGCATTTCAGCTCAATGTGTTTGTTTCTGTTGTCATAAATGTATTTCCATTCCACCATCTTGTAACTTTTTTGTAACCTTGAACTTCTTATAGTCAACTCTAATTTTTGTTGAAAATTGCTGGAGCATGTTTTGTGCTTGCCTCTAATAGGGATTGCAGCCTCTTTCGCTGTAAAGCTTTTTAAAGCATGGATGGCAGAGAAAGATGCCAATTCTGTTACCTCTGCTTTAAGAAAAGCCAACCTCGATAAGAGATTGCTAGTAAGTACAATATATTTTCAATAATCTTTATCTCTCCCAGGGAAAAAGAAGGAAATGAAATGCAGATGGTAGTTTTCTGTAAGCACGTTAACTCCCCCTCAGACTCTGTTAGTGTTTCTAAAATGTTTTGAAACACAGCAATATTGTTATGGCTGTAGCACTGATACAGGTTCAGGAATATTAAGTATCACATGTTTTTACATTCTGTCTCTATTTTTCCTGTAGTCAGATGCCTTCTGAGAGACTGTATATATGGGGCTTGGGAATTAAATAGATGGGGTTTTTTTCTAACCACTGCTAACAAAACATACCAGCAAATGGGCATGAGAAGCTCTATTTCTTTAAATGTGTTTTCCTTTTGCAAATGGTATATAAAGTATAAAGAGTTAGATTTGAATGTAAGTTTCTGAAGCACCAGTGTTTAAATAGTACAGTAAATGAATAGTAAGCTAATTTTCTGCACAGTAGCCATCTAGGTAGCATAAATGGTCCTGCAGTGGTGGCAGCAGAGCTAGTAGGTACAGTGCAGAAGGCTTTCAGCCTTAGGACTCAAAACCTGTGTTCTGGGTTTGTAGCAAGGTATTCAGAGAATATATGAATATGTAGGAATTTCATGTGCCTTTTCCTTCCAGTGTCTTTCTGAAGATCATTTGGGGTTTTTTAATCCTTCAGAAAGATTGCTGCTGCGATAATGCAGTCAAATACACATCCCGTGTAGCAGTACCTGGAGACTCAGCAGTATTTGCTCTTTTACCTCAATAATATGTAATTAAACAAGTATCTTTCAAAAGTAAGGAGCCTCCCATGCCCCTCCATCTCTTCAATTTGTACTTGATTTAAGTGTCCAAGTCATAAATAATTTGCCATTAACTGGGAAAGGGGCTAATTACACTGTTTTTTATGCAGGGAGGGCAGGGAAGGAAACTGCGTCTTATTTCTATTTCAAGCTTGACTGACTTAAACTTTCAGCTGTTGACTCTCATTACTCTATTAAACAACTGTAAAGTATCAGATGATGTTGCCTCGCATAGATGCCTTCATGAAAGTTTCGTAATTTCATTAGTCAGTAAGTAAATAGATGGAAAGTCTCCAGCTTCTTTGTTAAAAAAAAAGTGTTATCCATCCCACAGATCATTGTGAAGACATCAAGAATGAATGGTAAGCAAATGCCATTGAATGCTTTCCAAGATGGGGCATTTGCTATAGTGATTCTTAAGAATAATTTTAACTTTTCTAAGTAGCTGGACTTTCATGAATTGACAATGCCTTTTAATTAGAAATGCCTGCAGGAGTTAATGTTAACAGTACATAGTGGATCTTGTGATTTATGTTAAATGATGCATTAGTGGTAGGCCAGGGTGCCTGGGCCACTTACGTGTATTTTTTTTAAGTGATAAATGTGTGGATGCACTGGGAGGGCATGATAAATGTGCTTTGCCATCTATTCCTTTGTACTTTCTCTACAACTCTTGGAATCTGGAAAAAGTATAGTTCCTCTTAGGACTGCTTTGAGCTACATGTTTGGTTCATGGCTATTCCTAAGTACATGCACTTCACATGGAGTGGGTGTTAGCTTATTTGTGTAGCTGGACATCATTTTTTCACTCCACTACAGTGAAACACTGCAGTATGAAAGTGTTGACTTTTCAAGTGTGGATACAAGCACTGTTTTCAGTAAAGTAACAGGTTATTCCTACTGTTCATTCTTAAAAAATGTTCTTTCCATTCTGTCAAGAGTCATAGTTAGTTATTTAACAGAGAGCATTCCTGTCTAGGAACTATTTCCAGCCAACCGGCAAAATGTGGACCATTTTGCCAAGTATTTTACTGAAGCAGGTCTGAAAGAGCTCTCAGATTTCCTTAGAGTTCAGCAGTCACTGGGGACTCGTAAAGAACTTCAAAAAGAACTACAAGAACGTCTCTCTCAGGAATGCCCAATTAAGGAGGTAAAAGTGTTTTTTTAGAACTGTTTTGTTTATATAATAATAATCAAAGACTTAAATCAACATTAGGTAGAGAGGAACAGATTGCCTCTGTTTTCATTTAAACTATTTTAATTTATTCATCTGTTCACTCTGTGCTTATGACTAAAGCAACCAAATATCCTCTGTATTTCCAAGTGTAGTTGTCTGTGGGATGGGGGTGGTTTTCCTTAATTAATCCTTGAGAATGTATTTCCTTTAACTGCATTAACTGTTAGGTTGGAGGGGGAGGGTCAAAATCTTGTTCTAATTTTGTTTCTTAATACTTCTACACCATGATGTTGTAAATTACTACAAGTGTTTGGAAAGTCAGCATCATTTCTGGTTCATTGGAAGTGTCCCTTATTTCCTTCTCCAGGTAGTGCTTTATGTAAAAGAGGAAATGAAAAGAAATGAGCTGCCAGAGCCAGCAGTGATTGGTCTCCTTTGGACCTGTGTCATGAATGCTGTGGAATGGAACAAGAAAGAAGAGCTGGTTGCAGAGCAGGCCCTCAAACATCTAAAGGTGTGTGCATGGGTGAAAAGGAGAAGAACGCTGTGAATTTACAGAATACGTTTCTTTGGCTGTCAAAGTTTGTCAGCGTTGACCTGTTTAAGGAGATACAGATTTTTGACGGCTGATGCTGAGCATACCAAGCATTGTGTATAGTCTGACTACTGTCAAATGGATGCTGAGGACTGAAGTAATGCAGATCATTGAGTATCCTGAGTCCCACAGTGCCAGGGCAAGCCAAGGTGTTCACAGCCTGAGCATCTCTTCCTTGTGCTTTCCCAGGGTGCCAGGTCCCTGAGAGGCTCCTTGCACTGGGGCAGGGCTGAGTGACTGTTGGGACTCAGCCTGCTCAGACCTGACTAGTGAACCTGACTAAGCCTGCAGGAACTGCCTTTGCAATGTCTTTGCCAGAAGCAAAGACATTTTGGGAGCATGGTAAGGCAGCACCTGTGCTGGGTGTGCAGAGAGCTGGATAGGTCCAGGCAGGAATGCCGAGGCCAGAACTGTGAATTGGTTGTTGCCAATGTTGGTTGTGGTAGCTGGATACTCAGTGACTTGTCAAGTGATAAGCCAGGAGCTGGCTTGGGACTCTGTGTACGTACAGTGTGGTTACTCTCTGATCCAGCTACTGTCCTTGAGGATGAGGGAACTGATATATAGAAAGACAGGCTGCAGTATTGCAGTACCACCACTGCATGTTGGTACAAAAACTCTAAAGACCTTAGGATAGAAAATAAACACCATACCAGTGCAGAAGCATCAATTACTGACGTCATTGGTATTCCTCATCTAAGTCTGAAGTTATTGTGCAGTGCAAGAGACTGGATCTGAGAGCAGAAGCTTTTCAGCAGGTTTAGTCTTTTAAGCAGGTAATCTGTGACCAGAAGAATACTCCCTCATAGCCAGGGCTTCAGAGGTTTGCCTTGGAACAGAAACAATCTGGAATTTATTCTTTATGGTAAAATAGATCTTTCTTCATATTGGATGTCTTCCCATACTTGGGTGTTCCCATGCTGGTTTCGCTCCTACTGCTGCTGTCCTTTTGTCTGAATTTGGTTTCCCAATCAGTAATCCTAGAAATGCAGTCACTTGGGATATTATGTAGTCTTTGATGGTAAGACTGAATGCCTTCAAGTCTTCTCAAGTGGCTCAAATAGCAGGAGAAGACAAGATAGTTTCCAGAAGAAGGAGAGACATTGTTTTTCTTGTTCTTTTGATGTAAAATTTGATTATCTCTCTTTGAGTTGTAACAAAGTATCCATTGAGATTTATTGTCTAGTACTGCAGGGCAAATTAACAAACACTTTCTGGAATATTTGAACTCTGGGAAAAGAGAAACATAGCTGGCTTTGTACAAATCCTGTTGACTGGATGTTTAGTCCTATGCATCACCCCAATGAATTATGTAAGGTATCTTGCCTATATAAGATAGGCATCTCTCTAGGTACATCCACTTTCTAAAACCAAAGGTAAGTTTGTATGGGGCATTTACTATTTGCACTCAGGGGTAAGATTTTAATAGAAGCAATAGAAATAGAAATTTAGACTTGCATAACTGCTTCTTTACAGTTCAGTCTTTGAAAATGAAACAGCATTTTTCACATCCTTCCTCTTAGGATAGGTGGAGACAGATCTTGGATCCTTCTCTAAGGGCTCTCAGCTACCTCAATGTATGAGCCAACTCCAGAAAGTGTATTAACAGTGTTAGGTTGATGCAGAGCTCAGTTCTATGCCCTTCTGTGTGTCACTGTCCTAGGAAACAGTCAGGGAGTTGCTTTGACCTGGTGCTGTGTTCAGCATGTGTATAAATACATACTTGATGTGATACATACTTGATGTGTGACATGTCAGATGGTGGAATTTATGCTTGTATGGCCCTATTCTTGTATGACAGGTAACTTTCACAAACTTGCCAGAGCTTTGACATCTGTCTCTAACCAGTCTCTAACTTCCCAGATTCTTTCAGTAAGTTGTACACAAGGCACCCCTGGTGAAAAGATGAGATGGGTCAGAACTCAGAGTATTGAACCAGTTCACAGATCTTAAAAAGCCTTACTGGGTGGGTGGCTACCTAATAGCAGGGTTGAGGCTGGCAGCCATGAACCAGCATACTTGGGCTGTGCAGTTAGTCATATGTGCCATCCATATGGCAGAACCTGTATAAATACATACTTGATGTGATACATACTTGATGTGTGACATGTCAGATGGTGGAATTTATGCTTGTATGGCCCTATTCTTGTATGACAGGTAACTTTCACAAACTTGCCAGAGCTTTGACATCTGTCTCTAACCAGTCTCTAACTTCCCAGATTCTTTCAGTAAGTTGTACACAAGGCACCCCTGGTGAAAAGATGAGATGGGTCAGAACTCAGAGTATTGAACCAGTTCACAGATCTTAAAAAGCCTTACTGGGTGGGTGGCTACCTAATAGCAGGGTTGAGGCTGGCAGCCATGAACCAGCGTACTTGGACTGTGCAGTTAGAGTCATGTGTGCCATCCATATGGCAGGACCAGCAGGAGCTGACCTCAGGAGGAGACAGGGCAAGCTGTTCAACGCTGGATCTCACAGAATAAGCTCCTCATTGTCCCAGTAACCTCACTGTGACACTGGGGCTAGTGCCTAGGCCTCCTCCAGTGAAGAGAAGAGATGTTCTCCATGGGTGAGGAGAACCTTCCAAACAATTCTCACTGCAGGCAAGGTTCTGGTGAACTGTACAGCAGTGTGGGTGCATGACGTAAATGGAAAATAATGCCACCTGCTCAGCCAGCAATAAGAAGGTTCCTTAGTCATTTAGACATTTGGGAAACTCATAACTGTGAGCCTGTACCAGTTGAGAAGTGAGGAAAGAATGTGAAGGGTATGAAGTCAAATGTGGCAAAATGAAGACAATTTACTTCCAAACTGAAAACCTAGGATTTTTATTGGAAGTTGTTAATGTTTATAGACAGCAGCACTTCACAAACATGTGGATGGGAGTGAGTTCTGCTGAGGGTATTAAATAAACCAACTGCACTGTATATTGCCCTGCCTTCCTACAATTTGCCTAAATACCAGCTCAATGCTACAAGGGCTAAAAGGGGAAAAAGAGCTACTCACAGCCTGCACAAGTTTTTCAGTTCTTACCAAAGCACTGATGTTGTTTCTAAAGATGTGGCTATACCTGCCAGGAGTGGGAAAACTTGGCCTCTAGTGTTAGATATATCTAGCCATTTTAAGGGAGTTTCTTCCAAAAGTACTAAATACCTCCAGCCTGCTGAGCTGCTTGTGGCTATTGTGATTTCATGCTCTCTTAAACAGCTGATAATTATTGCAAAACCCATTTTGGAACAACCTTTCAAATTTCAGTTGATTTTCATGTGCTTTACGAATTACTTCCATGGACCGTATTGGATAAAACCGTCAGGATTAGCCCTTTGTGGAGAGGTGCTGAAGTGTACTTTTAAACATGCCCATCAGTGCTGTGGGTGATGGGTGGTTTGTCACCTGACTGAGACCAGCAGTAGCCCTGGTCACTCAGACTACAGCTCTGTGATCTCAGGCCGTTGCAAGTCCAGCTGGAGAATGCCAAACTGGGGGTTACTGAAAACTTGGAAGAAAGGCTGAGCTGATTAGTGCAAGAGCAGATGAAATTTTAATGTGCAATGTATATTTGGCTAGGGTCTCTAAAGATCAAAGGTAATTAAACTTCATCTCTGAAAAGTGCTTTTAATATTATCTTAATTTTAAGATTGTAGTCTTGGCTGAACTCATCAGAGGCTAAGATGACAGGAAATTAGAGAGATGTGGGTATAAACACTAGCTTTTAAGGAAAGATATGGTCCTTCAGTGTAATTTTTAGTTTTAAGATCTGAAATAAGAGGGGAAAATTGCATAACAAATAAGTTTTTGCTTTATTTTTATTATATTAATAAACGCCAGGAAAAAACTATGAATTGTACCACTACTGTCTTGTCAGAGTAACATTAGCAGTTAAAACTGTGCTTGGAAAATGTTGCTGTTTACCAAAGGCTGTCATGATATTCTTGATTGTAGTAATGAGAAAAAAATGAGAGTTGATCACAATTAACTTGGAATAATTTACTTTATTTCAGTTTTCTGAGACTTCTAAAACCCCTATGAAACTAGAGACTTTTTTTCATGTATTTCATCCTGGATTGTCTTACGTTATGAACATCTGTAAAGCATCACTCCTGAATGAACAGAATGCTGTATTGTGAAATGTGTATGACAGAAGTAATGCCAGATTGTGGGCTTTATAAATTGATTTTACAGAATTCAGTAACTAAGTGGTACTGCATTTTAGCTTACAGCATGCAGGACATGCTACAAAAATCATGGATATTTGTGTATATATCTTGTATGTGTTTTAGAAAACGCAGTGTGCAAGTAAATCACAAGGTTTCAGTGAAACATTTTCAGGGATGAAATTCATGATGTTTATTCTAAAAAAGTTTATCTGTTTTTAAGTCTACTGACATGCATTTTGTTTTTTACCCTCTCTTCCTTTCAGCAATATGCCCCCCTACTTGCTGTGTTCAGCACTCAAGGCCAGTCAGAGTTGATCCTACTCCAGAAGGTGCAGGAGTACTGTTATGACAACATCCACTTCATGAAAGCCTTTCAGAAGATAGTGGTACTCTTTTATAAAGGTAAAAGTGTAGAATCCTCTGTTGTATTCTGTGCTTGGATTCTCAGTGTCAACCACTCTCTTCTGATGTTTAACCTAGTAGTGCATATGAGAAGGCTGTGTTGGTGTTGAACTCTGGAATACTTTGTGCTTTGAGAGTTCAAAGGAGTGTGTGGCAGCAGGAAAAGCCAAAACAAGCCCTTGTCTCCCTCCGTTGCTTTCATCTCGTTCAAGAAGTGTGAGCAGGATCAAGCGCTGTCCAGTCATTTCAAGTGCAGTTTAGTCCTGGTATAAAATCAGTCCTAGGAAGACATTTCTATAAATTTCTGGCAGATTTCAACAGTAGATCAGGGCTTGGTTTTAAGAAACCTTGAGAGTGCAAACCCTCCTATCAAGAATATATTTCAGGGGTTTGGAGTTGGAGGTTTTTTAATTGCTCCCTACCAGAAGGAGCTTTTCTTATTCTTCTTTTCCTGCCAATTTTTTGCAGGTGCTATAGTTTTGATGGATTTCATTTTTATTGTGAAATTGACTTCTTCACAAGTTTATTCTGATCAGGTTGTCATAGAGACTAATGGTCTTGCACCGCATGTGATGGGTGGGTGCCAAACGGTTTGTTCTGATGTTCTTGCTATAAATAGTTGGAGGAGAAAAATCAGCAGGAGTAGAAAGCTAATGTTGATCTTTGTTCACCCTGTTGAGTCCAGGTACATGTTCAAGGCAAAGGAGTTCCAACTGTTGCAATAATTTCATGGTTTCTGAAGGCAGAAGGAAGTGAGTCATGTGGATTTATTTCTATCCTTCTTTCAATATAGCGTGGCCTCCATGATAAATGAAAAAGCAATGCACCTTCTGCCCTCAAATTCTACAATTTGTAAATGCTATTAATGACCGTAGAACAACTTGAACCTGCAAGCTGCAGCAATCACTTGATTCAATTTTCTTTGGAAAAGAACATTTGCTTCGGACATGGTGAATGAAAGGCATAATTGCTGTGCACTAAGAGCATAACTGATGGTCAAGCCAGAAATAGTCTTGTGGAGGATTGCTTTCAGAATTTTTGTAGATTCATTACTGTGTTAGCCTGCAAGAGCAGTCCTGAAATTCCAAAGCATTCTAAGATCAAAAAGAAAATTAATCACTGACTTGTATATTAAACTTACTATGCTTGAAGAGTCTAGTTCCCATCTACTCTGCTCACCCCAGGTGCTCTTGTTCTGATGCAGGAGATTACTTGGGCAGGCTTGTTTGGAGGGCTGAGAAGACTTCAGCCTCAGCACTACACGTGCCTCAATACTGTTTAGGATTCACTGGATGTCTAGAGGAGTGTTTGGAGCTACTATATGCCCAATATGTGCTGTGCCTGTGTTCCTGCATGGAATATCTGGGGCAGGCATGCTGCAGCACCTGCCTCTGCCATCTGATGCAGTCATGTGGCAGCACAGCTGCCAGCCCTTCCTGGCCCTGTTTAGGCTGGAGCTGGATTTCCCTGTTTGACAGACCTGCTGCCTGCTGGCAACTTACAGCCTGACCTTACAGCCACTGTCATAGGGCCCTTCTAGGCCTTGGATGCAGGGAGCGTCAGCTCCATCTGGTTTTGGCAGCCTTGGAGTTAAACAGTATCCATTAGGTGAGGACATGCTACTTTGTCAACCAGAGAAGATTCTGGAAGCACTAGGCCTTCAATTCCTGTTTCTTCTGCATGACTCTGTTGAGCTTTAGTGGCTCATGGTGTGGTTTGTGCAGTGCCATGCTGCCTGCCTCTTTCTTCTTTGTTTCAGTGCTGGTAGATTTCACCTTCTTCTCCTCCCCAGTTCATGTCTATCTGCTAAAAACAAGCCATCAAGTTTTAGAGACATACACTTAATTTAGGTAACTTCCCAATGACAATGTATCTTCTGTTTCCTAGTAGCTGAGGAAAAAAGCCTTCTAAAGCTGTTACTGGCTGTGTCAGTGGTGAGGGAGCAGCAGACACCCCTGTTCCCCTTTCTGTTGTTCTTAAATGTAACATGCACAAGATCTGGAGAGGTTTCAGGGTCCCTAATGAGCTTCATCTAGTGACAAATAAAGGTATCTGAATATCTGTGAATGGGCAGATAAAAATGCAGCTTTGTACCAGCATGAATGTGGACAGTTTGTTGCTTATTACTCATTACGAGGGAGTGCTTCCTGGGCATAAAAATAGTCAGCAGTGATGATAGGCACCTAATGCCAGTCACGCTTTGACTAATTTAGTTCTGTGACTACTATCATCAGGATGTCCAGCATCTTGCATCTCAATGCTTTCCATATTTCCATCATGAAATAGTCCTTGGATTACTTTCCTGTGAATTACCTGGAAATACCTAAACATGTTGACAGCAGCTGGGACTCATTAGCACCTAGAAGATCTTGAAGTCTCTGGTGTTGATTTTCTTAATTTATTATTCTGTCTCTAAACAAGAAGTGTCCATTTTTTCCCCAGTGTAAACCCAAGCCCTATTTTCCTTTAAGTAGCAGCAGCTTCTTACTGGCTTGTAGGTATAATTTGCAAAAACAGTTCTGTAGTTGGTTAAAGCTTGTTAACATCATCATTATTATTATTATTACTCTACCCTTGTGTTACTGAGACAGTATAGAGAAAAATAAACTGTCCAGTTCTCTACTGATCCCCAGCTATGATGTTGCTTCTCTGGTTTTCACTTTGAGTCAGTACAATTGTTTATCAGACAGCTGCATTTTAACCAAGATCTAAAATTCAGTTGCAGAATAAGAATTGCTGAATTCTGAGTGGCACTCAGTAAGTTTGCTGGCTTCCTTGCTTGCATTGTAAGATGTATGTTGTGTGTTAGTTCTTTCTGTGTTGCAGTGTGTACCTTCACTGTTGGTAAAATAAGCACTGTTGTTATTGGAATACATGCTATATATATCATGCTCACCTGTTAATCCCTTTCTTTTAGTTTGTGTATATCCTTGAAATTTCAAACCTGAAATCTTGACATTGAAATTAATGATCGTTCCTTTCATGAGGATCAGAATTTCACCCTTTGAATGGCAAACACAAAACCTCTGTGTACTTTTTCATTAGAATTCAAGACAACATTTACAAAATAGAAGAAGAAATAACTGATTGCAAGTGCATGTGAAGTTTGAGGCATAATTAGACCTCAGAGATATTCTTTTGCAGTACAGAGATACAGCAACCAAATGATGCAGACTGACAGAGATTCTCAAGCTCCGCAGGGAATGCTTAGAAGAAATGAATCTTCAAGTTTCACTTCATACAGGGGTTTTGTTTTTTGATGGATTACAATTATCTTTAAATATCTTCATTATTCAAGTACTTTTTGTGGTACTTGATGCAAAATTTTCCTGGGAAAAACCCAAAACAAACCAGAAAGGCCTTAAATGTACTGTGGGTGACATTCCTTGCACTGAAAGAAGCCTTGTCTGACGGCTTTGTTCTCCCAGCTGAGTTAGCTGCAATAGAGTTGAATTTTGCAGATTGATTGACTGTGTTGGCAGCTGCCAGGGTGTGCTTTTCCCTTTACCGCCCGTGGCTATGTGGTTTGAGTTAAAAGCAGAAATTCATTTGGACCGGATGATTGAGTGCAAAGCTGAGACCTGAACTTCAAGTAACTTTCCAGTTAACCCTGAAGGATAGAGACTGGGCTGTTCAGTCTCTCTGCTCTGCAGCTTCTCCTTTTCATGAGGGACATCCCTGGAGACTCTGGTCGTGGGTGGTTTGAGTGGCAGTTGGCTGCACCTGCAGGAAAAGCAGCTCTCTGGGGCTGACACCACCTGGGACTGCAGTGAAAATGATGTGCACACGCCCACAAACCGCAGTGCTCTGCTTCAGCCATTAAAATATATCTATAATCAACTTTAATGAGGAATAACTATATATATACAAAATGAGTCACTCCTTTCCTCCTCCTTCCATTTTCCCTTCCCACTGCTTCAAAGCAACTCAGAGGTATGATTAACTGCACCCTGTCCTGCATGATTGTTGAATTGAGCATCTTTGTGCGGGCAGGAGAATGCCATCCCTTATGAGCACTGGAGGCATGAATGTATTATACAGAGTACTTAGTATGCCTTAGAAATTAAAGGAGCCTTGCAGTTGTCCTTCTGGTAGTTCAGGGCATTTTTTTCTTCTCTGTTAGGGTAGGAGATTTATTGCCATGGAGTTAAATACAGGCAAATTTTTCATCTTCCAGACTTGTAAATGTTTTAATCTTTGAGGCACACAGTGAGATTACATGCTGCTTTTATCAGATTGGGGTTTTGGAAAGGGAGAAAGAAATTGTACTTTCCCCTTTGGCAACAAAACCATTGAGCTTACAGGCTTTTCAAATAAAAAAAAAAAACAAACCAGACTTGAGTCTTGTTACTTTTGAACTGAGCTATGTGCCTACCTGAAGGTGCTGTCTTGTACAGTACAGTATCATAATGTCACCTGTCATGAAGCAATGAGCTTCAACCCTTCTATGCAGCAGCTTCATACTTGTGAATGTCCACAGTACCCTAGAGCTTGAGCTTGGGACAGGGTTGCTGTACTTGGTTTTTTTTGGTTGTTGGGTTTTTGGTTGTTTTTTTTTTTTTTTTTGTTATTTTTTTGGGTGTTTTTTTTGTTGTTGTTGTTTGTTTTTTTCTGAAATCTCTCCTGATTTTCTTTGCCTGTCCTATGCATCATACCCTGAGTAAATTTGCAGATGTAGTTGTGTGAACTTAAGGACTCTGAGGTAAATGTAATCTTTTAACATGCACTGTTACATTAAACTGCAGGTTCATGAGTCCATGTGAAATATTTTCAGGTTTGCTAAGTTAAAATCCAGATTCATTAAATACTGTGATGCCTTTGAGCTGCTACTAAGGACTACCAGCAAGTAGTTAAAGCAACATGTTCAAAATCTCTCTCTTGTCTCCAGCATTTCTGTAACATTAGAGAAAAGTTCATTGTGGCAGGTTGTGATTTCAGGAAGATGGTGGAATCCCTTAGATTCACTAAGCACAAGTTATATGCATGCAAAAAAGCCTAGAGCCAGCTCAGGCCCTTTTTCCCTGCATTTTCTCAGCACTACTGTCAGCTGCAGTAAACTGCAGAAGAGGTTTTATTTTGGAAAAGTGCCTGAGAGACAAGGTAATTTCCAGTCACACACTCATACTAAATTCCTAATTTTCAAGGAGATTTCACATTCAGTTACTGTTCAATGTCTTGGAATAGTTTTGATTAAGTTCAAACGTATCCCTGGTTGCTTCCATCTGTTTGTTATTCAACAGCGTATGTGAAATGTGTCTCCTCTGTCTCATTTGATCGGATGCTTTGGGGTTTTAGTGTCATTTATTTCAGTTTGTCTTCTTCCCTTCCCTGCCACATCTGCTCTAACTTTAGGCTGAAGCAGAAGGTGATGGTCAGGGTTGGTGCCTTGGCAAGCAAATACCCAGTGGGTGGGACAGCACCAAGAAGCTCATATAAGTACATACATGTGTTGATTTTGAGCAGGGAGGATAGTTTGTTCAAAGAAAAAAAGAATGGAAATTTTAATGAGGTGTAGAAAGCTGTCTTTAGTCTTTTTATAGAACAAATACAGTTTGATTTTTTTGTTGTTGATGTTGTTGTTTGTTCTTGCCTCTTGTATTACATAACTGCCAAAATGCCATTGTGGATCCCAGATTTTGCCTCTACAGCCATCAATTACTGAGATACTTGGCTTGGCTGGATCACAGGAACTTTGTCCTGGGGCTAGAGGTCTGTTGCTAGACCTAATTTACATGTGTTGGTAACAATAAGTGTCCTTGCTATTTATTACTATTTCTTTATTCTGAATTGTACTCAGCCTCACATGTCCTCACTGACAGCTATTTTGTTCCTGATTCTTGACATTAAAATGTCAGCTGTGCTGTCCCTCCAAGCCAATCCCTTAAAATGGGTGGTCTGAATAGTGACCTTAAAACTTATTAGCTAAAAACAATGTAAGACCTTTAGGGGAAAATGATTGCATTTTCCTACTGGCTGTCCCTTAAGTGTTCAGTCAGGAGGTATCTGTCACTTCAGACTTATAGAACCGTGTACAATTCTGTGACACAACAGCAAGAAAAAGCATGGTAATTCTTAGTGTGGTAACTTCCAAGATGTGCAGGCTGATTATTATATTTCTTTTATCCAGCAATTTATGTGGTATATTTAAAACAGATTAATAAATAACTCTACTTGACAGAAGCACAATATTTGATACTCTGTTTTAAACCTCATACATTACACATTTTGTTGCATCTGGAACCCGTTATCTGCATCAAATATTTTATATTTGTAGCCTAATATAGATCATGCAAAGCTTGTTCCACTGCAATCATATTAGCTGTATGCTGCCTTTAAAAAAATCTTTCTCTTCTCATGTTCAAAATCTGCTAATCTCTAAAAAATACTTTTTTTTTTTACAAACACTGATCTGTATTTCAGCTGACGTTCTGAGTGAAGAAGCTATCCTCAAGTGGTATAAAGAAGCACATGTTGCTAAAGGCAAAAGTGTTTTTCTTGACCAGATGAAGAAATTTGTGGAGTGGCTGCAAAATGCTGAAGAAGGTATGGGTTCTTTTGAAGAACTATGGTAGTCTCTTTGCAAAACAATTTTTTCTTTTTTTTTTTCCACATTTTAGTTGTACCAGGATATGCAGTATTGAGGACTCAAAATACAAAACAGCAGGCATGACCATCTCAATTGTTTCCAGGCATGCCTAAGCCTAACAACACTTGCTGCTTTTTTATTATGATTATGGTGCCTCTGTAAAGTCCTTTATTCATTGGGTACCACTTGTCTATAGATAAACTCTTTCAGCTTCTGCAGGGAGGAGCTCTGCACTGATGACAGCATCAAGTACATTGGTGCTAACACCTGCAGCCAAACAGTTTTCTGTCTCAGTGCCTTTTTTGCTGTTGTCATGTGTAATGGCACAGAGCATGAGCTTGCCTGCACCCTGGCTCTTGAAACTGGCTTTAGCTGAATGGTCAGGTTAACATTATGTGGTCTGTATTTGCTGCTTTAAAATGGTTATTTAGAAGGGGAACTAGTTTCCTTAGTCCCTAACTTGGTTTTCCTCATGTTCCTGATAGGAAAATACTTCTACCGAATAAGTTATCTTTTTTTACGTGGAAAAACAATTTCTCATCAGTTGGGAAGATAAATCCATGCGTAACAGATATGGATAGAATTATTAGAGTTCATTTGCATCCATTTAATGTAATTAGTTTTATAAACTTGGAGGGAATATGTACTAGGAACAGATCAGGTAGCAGTATAAAAATGGCAGCTGCTTTCACGCTTAGATTTTGGATGGGCAAGCTTGGTCTAATTCTAAAAAAAGCTTGGTCTTTTCTAAAAAAATTTCTGCTTGTGTGCCTTGGCTGCTCTTTATTTTTATCCTTTCCTGCGTGTCCCCTCTGCCAGATGTCCTTAATTACAAGGTCCAGTACAAACGGAGACAAAATGTTTCTGTAAAAACACGCAGCCCATGTTTGCCCTCAGAAATCTGATCTGTGGTGTAATATTTGTTGGCAGTGAGCCCTTTCCTGTCAGGTGAGCACTGAAATGCAATATGATGCAAAGTAGCTTTAGGTTACAAAACCAGCATGTGTATTCCTGCTTGTAGGTTACTTCTACTTCTTCTGCTTCTGTTACTAAATGAACTTTATCTTATGCTATAAAAAGCATTTAAAAATTTGGTTTGTACATGTTTCATACCTCCTGCAGGGTAACACCACTTAGCCTTTATAGATAGGGTGGACGATGATGCTGATTGATATTTGCAAAGCAAATAGTTTTAAGGGTGCTTCCTGGATGAGAGCAGTACAGTCTACTCATAGAGATTAGAAGAGTGAGCAAATAATGCTGATCCTTTATTAAACTCAGCTCCAGTACACATTGTGGCTCTGTAGATGAGGACCAGAATCATTCATAGCAACATGGTGAAAATTTTAATGACAGATCTGTAAATGAAGGTCTCCACCATGGAGGGCAGCAGAGTCAACCTTCATCTCCTGAAGCTGTGTGTTTCTTTCTGGTTTTCTCTGTTTGATCTGCCAACCTTTCCTAGGAAGTACTAGGTGTGGTGAAAATTTTCATTTTCGTTTTGGAAGGTTATCTTGTTATTTTTATATAATTACTCACATCAGTGTCCTTGTGCAACCTACATGAAGTGTTTCACTGTCTTCTCTTCCAGAGTCGGAGTCTGAAGGGGAGGAGAACTGAGGTGGTTCCACAAAGCACAGTCTCAATCTAGGTTAATGCCAAATGCGCTTGGGAATGCCGTACTGTTCAAGCAAAGAGGCTTTACTTCAGTGTCATACAGAAAACTGTAGACTAGACTTTCCTTTTGTTTAGAAGAATAAAGGTTTTTAATGGAGCCCTGAGGCATTAGATGCTTTACTTGGGACTCTACCTCTGGCTCAGTGTACACTAACTTAGGCAAAGACATTCAGCAAGGAGCCATATAGAAAAAGTGAAATGAATACTTATGGACTCCTTTTTATTAACGGTCTTTTTCAGGTACTATGGTATATTGAACACTCCAATTTCTGTTTATAGAACTGTTTGGTCTGTGTTTGTAGCTCAATATTGGCTTGTGTATGTGATTTGACACCACCACATTTTTTTGAATAAATGGCTTTTATATCTTAGTTTTGTGGTATTAGTGTGTATGTAAAGTTCTGGCTTGCCAAAGTTTTTATGATTCTTCAAGTAAAAATTACATGATAATGCCAACAGACCATTTTCATATTTCTTCCTCAAAAAATCAGCAGCTGTAGTTAACTGGTATAGGGATCACTGCCAAATCTTTATTCCCATCCTTTCATACAACTTTGGACAGATTAACCATATTCCATAGCAAATATTGATTGATTCTGTTCTTTAATTCAAAGAAGATATACAGGAACAAATCTGTGGAGTCTCAATTTTGCAGGTACAGTTTATGCAAATGATATATAGAATAATATGTTCTGCTCAGTTCAAGCTACACTCAATTATTGGTGATTGCTGAATTTAGAAAGAGAAGTTGTCTCATTTTAGAAGAATTAGCTTCAAAACATGCATGACTAGAAGTCATTACATGTGAAATCTGAAATTTATTTACATCAGGTTTAGAAAAGCCAAGCTTGTATTCTTACAGGGGGAAAAGCATGACAGGGCATAATCAATTAATGAAGGGTTGTATTTTGTCATTAGAAACCAGTAAGCTAACAGCTAGTACAGATTTTTCTGAGGCAAAGTCAACACTTCATATAAATCACAAATGATTCTCAGTATGTATCTAGCTTTACTGTAAACAGCAGTTAGCAAGTGGAAATCAAGTGCCAGCTTTCCATCCAGTACAGCATTTATTTTCCTAACAGGAATCGATCTTTGGAAGGGGAAATATGTCATGGTGATGTTTCCAGTAAGTTTGAGAAGACCAGAGCCAGTCATGTTAAAAATTAGAACATATGCATTAGTTGCATTCTTTCCCTTTTGCTTGTTGTTATTACAAAAAATAAATTTGCTGGGCATGAAAACACATGCACAAAACTCTGCAGCTGTGACGTGGTAGTACTGAGTCATTGATGTGCAGCCACTAATGCTAAAAACATCTTAAATTCAAAACTGCTATTTCCTGAGGTACTAATGAATATTTAGTTTGGTGTAGGTAAAAGCACTTTTCTGTATAACCTTAAATTTAGGCTGATGTCGAAGGTGCCAGTCTCTAGTAGTGTGCAGAGATCACAATCCCATTTTCCTGCACTGAGACTGCCAGGGAGAGCCAGGCACGGCTGGCTGCGGGCTGCCTGGGCCATCTGCTGGAGACACAACTCATCGGCTGCAAGAGGCACTGCGAGGCCAAAGGCAGCAGATCTGGGGTGCCTGCTGCAGCTGTGCCCCCAGCACACTGCAGGTGCAAGCAGAGCTGGGTGGATCCACTGCACTGAAGTTCAGGTGCCTCCAAGCCAGACACCCGAGTTGCACCCGATGATGGTTTCAGGTCCCTGCCAAGTGGAGATATTCTGTGACTGCTGAGACAGTTGTCCTAGCTCCATTTATAGACATTGTGTTGGAGAGAAAATGGGGGTTTTTAGCACAGGGCTGTTGGCCAAGTTGAGCCTTGTGATTTAGAGCATGGTGAGGAGTTGCACTCTGGGCTGACAGGAGTTGTTCACTTTTCAGTCACGCAATGCCCAAACCCCTACATCGTCTGTGTTCATATCATGCCTAATGTATAGCTTCTGGGAGCCCCTCTCAGCTTGCCCTCCCCCAGGAAAATTATTAGGCACTAACAGTTTCTTAGTCTAGTTTTCAGGAATTTAATCTCTGAGATCAGATGGGAACTTACATGTGTATTTTTCATCCAGTATTTCACATATATGCTGGTAGCTGAACTAGGTAGGGGCACAAGTACAAATAGATCTGGTTTGCATCAGACTGAATATCAATACAGAAGTGTGTAATGATAAGGTTTTTCAGGAAAACTGTAGATTAGAAGCTGGTCAGAGCTTTTGATGTGACCCTTCAGGCAAAATGCCCATCCCTTGAAGCCTTCAGAGTCTACATTTCAGTTAAAAATGTTCCCAACCCAAAGCATTTCTTCAACACAGCTGTTGAATTACTGTTTCTCTGCTAGAGAAATCAAAGCTACAGTCAGCACCAAATACATGTTTTAAATATGGAATCAGTTGTCTTGTAAAAAGAATAAGATACTTCATAGAAAATATGCTTCACATAACATATTGCATTCAATTTTGAAACTGCAATCTTAATGTCAGAACTGAACATCTTTTACTTCACAATAAATTGCAATAGGGTGCACTTCAAAATAGGGACTGCTGAATTTGAAGACGATTCTTCTATTCTGGCCTTTCCCTGAGATTTTAACTAAGAAAGCCAATTACTTTTAAAACATTCCTCTGGTGTACAAATGCTCTCCAGGAGAGAGACCACGTCATCCTTGGGATGATGCAACAGTGAGGTTGGTTAAAGTGCTGGTTATGAATCTGACAAAGTTCCTATTTCTGTGCTGCCTTACTACCTTAAGTAACTACCTTACTGCATTGCAGGCTTGTCTAACTATGTCAAGCCCTGTGCAAAGGGAGTTTCCAGCCCACTGCAGTCAGTAATCCCACAGGTCACAAACCATCAGGAGCTGACGCTCGCTGCATTGTTTTCAACAGCTTCACCCTTACTATGCTTTGGCTGATAGAGATTTAAGATTTACCCTCAAGAAAGTGATGACCTGCTGTGCCAGCATCCCCCACTTCTGCTTGGCCAGCACATCCCAAACCCAGCAGCCAGACCCGTGCCAAAAGGAGTGACGGAAAACTCCAACCTCATCCCTATGGCTGCTGCAGGCTGGCTGAGCAAGGAAGGCATTTGACACCCAGGGAAACCAGCATCTGCCAGGTGAGAACCCCTATGAGATCCCAGGGTCCAGTCCATGACCACACTTGGGAGAGGGAGGGATATGTAGGTGGTCTTGTGTGTGTGTACAGTTAATATTTTTCCACAAAAGTGGCTCTTAAAGCAAATAGAGCCATTTTCTCAAGTCTTTAAAAGCCCTCCCCCTCCCCAGTCCATTTAGTGACAAGGTAGCATTAAACAATGCCTCCTAAGTGGGTGGGTGTGGGAATCGTGTTTTCCTTCAGTGCTGCCATAATCCACAGTTCAAGAGGCAGAGCTCTGATCAGAACAAGCACCCATGCACCGAGCGAGCAGCACTGATGGACCAGGGAGTGTTGGAGGCCCTTCCTCCCCATTCCAGGTAACACTTGGGCTGAGGGTGGCTGCTGCAGCTCTTTGTGGGGCTCCTGCTCCCAGCACAGCTCCCCAGGGGTGGTGCCTGGGGCAGGGCACTGACAGGCAGCTTTGGTATTTCATCAGCAGCAAGAAACAAGCTGCTTCGTGTCTGAATTTGAGCAGCACAGCATTATTTCAGGGCAGCTTGTATCCTTCAGCAGTGACAGGCCAACCCTTCAAGGCAAGCAAGGAGCAAGAAAAAGTGACCCAATCCTTTATGTTCACTAATGTAAGGGTGTGGGGTTGCTGAACTCTGATTTCTGCTTTGAACCCCTTCCTCAAAATGTGACCTACCAGAAGCAGTGGGCTCAGCCTAGAGTGGCTGCAGGTGGGGGGCACGTGGTGAATCAGTCGTGCCAGGTTTGTCTGAACAGCATTTGGAGAATAAAACTTGTTGCTCCCAAGCATGCCCTTAACTGAGGCACTGGTGAACTGCCACAGGCTTTTAAGCTTCTGTCATGTTCATGGACAAGAATAACTACCTTTAAAAGCACATTTGCACTTAAAAATGGTGATTATCTAAAATAAGTCTTGTGGGCTGGGACAAAGCAGTCCTTTCTCAAAAAGAGCCACAAATAACATTACATGGGTTAATTGCAGCAACCATTCAGCTCTCACTGAGCTATGCTGGTTATTAAGAGCCAAAATTAGGGCAAATTACATAAGTATGTATTTTCCCAAAAAAGCCACATATTTTGATTTTGAAGGGGGAAAAAACCCCAAGAATTTTCTTCTTCCATTTTTCCACCAGGCTTTTGGTTTTGTTTTTGCTATGATTTTTTAAGTAAAAGTTAGTTCTTGCTCCTTACCAACCACATTGGCTTTTATAGCTTCATGTAAATGAAAACAAATCCCAGGAGGGGAAGTTATGCCAACACCTGCAGAAGACACGATTCAGGCAGGCGAGCACTTCTGGGCTGTGCATGTAATCTATATTTGGTACATGTCACAGAGCCACTGCACTGGTGTCCTGGATGACTAAAATAGCTCACTTGCTATTTTTTCCTGGCGGGAATCTGATTAACAGCACGGTGACAGCCTCAGTTTCCTCCCACAGAGGCCTGGTAGCTCACATCATGCCGCACTCTAGCAGGGGGTTCAGGTGCTCCTTTCCAGTTTACCAACGTTATTCCCTGATGAGAAAGAAGTCCTGAGCTTACAAAACCTCAGGAACTTCAGCAGGAGCTGTACAGGTTGGAGTCTCACCTCAGGACTGCTCCCTGCTGCCCTGGGGCCCCAGAGGCCATGCTGGGAGAGCAGTGTCCTTAGTGCTCATCGGAGGAGATCCGGATTAGGGGAGCGAAGGGGACGTGCTTGTTTTCCTGCTGCCTGTCCCATTCTGGTGAAGGAGAGAGTTGCACTTGTCAGTCTCAGGCATCAGCAAGCAGCACCCATGCCTGGCTCTGTTTTACAGACATACAGGATGTGTCCCCCACCCACGGACAGGCTTTGCTGGACATTATGGAGGGAAGAGGCCAGTGCTGGAGCTGCTAATATGACACAGCTGCAGACTGACAGGTAACATTTTGGTACCTGGATCTGTCCCTCCCACAGCTGCCAGAAACTCAAGAGTCTCAGCCCAAGTGTCTCAGATAAGAGTTCAATGTTAACAACTGCTTGCTGTGTCCTACACTCACCACAGCTCTTCTACTGATGGTGTTACAAGATTTGAGTGCTATTCAGCACCCTCCATCCCACAGGACTGCAGGGAATCTGCAAACTGCTCTGCAACATCACCAGCAGGGAGAAACATCCTGAACATCAGTTCTGCTGATTTAGGAACACACAAGAATAAAAAAGAAATTAATTCAATCCACAGTGAACAAAAGACTGTATCATGGCAACTTAATAACAACAAGATACATTTGTTTTGCAGTCTCTCAAAGTGCATCAATTGCCTGAGGTTTTCCTGTTTATTTTTCCCTGATGAAATGGGCTAACATAGCACTCTCCATATCATTACTACTTATTGCTGGGATATTTGCATAGCACTGACAGCCATAAATCATGCTAGAAGAAATAACAAAACAGTATTGTTGATGTATCCCAAGATATGATCAAAATAAGGTTTTTAGCCAGACCTACCTACATTAATAAATCCACTAATCTAGCTGGGAAAAATCAATAAGCTTTCAACTATACTTCCTTGCCCAGGTCCAAAATAGAAGCAGCAGCCTTGAAAAAATAAAAACCGACTGCAAAAAACTGATCTAAAATTTAGTTAGATTTGTATCAGTAAGACCACCCGAGAGAAAATAGATGGTATCTGTGACACTGAAGGAGATTCTAAAGTGATTTGAGAAAGATTTGTAAAGATAATTTACTATTTTTGGAATAAGCAGGACAGTCAGTGAAAGAAAAGGTAAAAAATTGTCACAGAATCTCTGTCTTTTACTGATGACATAGATAGAGAAGGTGAATTTATGATGAGGCTTGTGGGCCCATCCCTACATCAACTCTGTTCCTTTCAGTTTCTATGATCCAGGCCCTTGGGATAACAGCAAAGCAAAGACAGCTTCTGAAAGAACCTGGAGATGACCCTCTACTCCACAACCACAAATTTTTCTGGTGTCAAGAAGTGGAAGCAGTGGAAGATCATACTTCTCCCACCTTTTGAAAATAAACCCCAGTTTTTTTGTGATTTTATCCAGACAATGGTATTCTGAGATTAATAGAAACAACATTTTTTTCCCTTCTCGTTATCACAGAATTTTTATCTTCTGCATTTTGCTTTAAGAAATTAATGAATCCAGAAAACTGAACCTGTAAAGCTTTTCCAGAAGAACCCATTAATGTTGATTTCTAATGAAAGGGTATCTCATCCTGTTTCCAGCTGAGAAAGTCTTGGTTTCTCTCTCCCATCACAAGCCCCACATAATTCAATAAATCCAACATGGAAATGTCTTCTGCTCCCAGACAGATCGCCTCTCACTTACTGTGGTTTCTTACCTTCCCTCGACCTCACAGGTTGGCCCAGATTTCCAGAAAGACTGGGAAAGCATTTTGTCACACTCAGCTAAACTTCTGGACCTGCAATCAGAGCTGTCTGCTCTCCTACACTGCTGAAGAGCCTGTGCAGAGACACATCCTGCAGCTCCTCACTTGGGGGAAGGAAAGGGGATTCCACCCTTTTCCAGGGGCTGAGGCATGCACCAAAGCCATTGCTTCAGCCCCCTCCTGGTGTCCCTGCTGCTGGCACACAGCCTCCCTGCAGGGCCCAGGGGAAGCAAAGCACATGAACCACATCTGGCGCAGTTCCGCTGCTCCACGGGGAAATGTGCGGCGAGTACTAAAATAATCACAGCAGCCAGATTTGTAGAGATGCAGTCCCTAGAGATCCCAAATAGGCCAGTAGCTTGTCAGGGGAAATGCCAGCAAACACTCCAAAGACAAAGACAGAGTCAGAGAGAGAGAGAGAGTGAGAGATGTAGCAATCCCAACAGACGTACAGGAGGCAAAAAGCAGGACAGAAAGATAATTCAGAATACCTGCATCATCCAAGGTCACGTGTTGTCCCTTCTTGCACTAAACAGCACTTATGTAACACTCCCATGTGTTGCCCCTCTTACAGTCACACCAGATCCCTGTTACTGATGAACAGAGACTGCTTTATTTCTACTTTTTTTCTCTATTTCAGCTTTTAACAGCATTTTATGCATAATCACACCCACAGTTCTCTTTACATCTTTTGTTTGTTTGTTTTGTGGGGGTGAGTTTTAGTGTTTTTATAATAACTGGCTATAATTTAGTGATTTTTGTATCATTTGTGTCATATTTATGCTATCATTTAATCGCTGTAACAGCAACTAATTTCTTTTTAAAGAAACCTTCTAGAAATAGCAGCTGATGGTAATCCTTTAAACTGAAGGATTCTTCAGGAAAAATGCAGCTCAGATGATACAGGCACACATCTGGATGATTTATTTAAACTGAATAAAACTATCCTCCCTTCAAGTACTAAAACACCAAATGTTTGTTTGTGCTCTGCCTGTGTGCGACTTCACCTTTATGCGTTACTAAACTTGACTAGGATGGATGAAATGCAAGAATCAGATGTAGGCAAGAAGAATCAGCCTGGATAAATCAAAGACATGGATATATTTACTAAAGAAGTCCTAAAGCAACTGGTTCTCATGACCCCAAACTCCAAATGGCTTCATCAGGGTGTGGGAAGAGGTCTGAAAGTTGTATGGGCAGCTGACTGAAGAGAAACACATGGTGGTGCTGATGCTGCAAAGCAACCCTGGAGTTTTAACATGAAAAAAGTACAGAGGAAAAGTGCGGTCTTTTGGGGAACACTAATCCTCAGAGAGGAAGCAAAATGACAGCATCTTCCCATATCAAAGGAAGAATCCACTAGGGACAACTTTAATAGTATAGATAGGAACCTGAATGTAAACTAGAGGAAAAGCACAAAAGCATGGCCTTCTACAAACATAACAGACAGCAAAGCAACAACCTGCCAGTCCTGCAACAATGGGAGGTCTGAAGCATGCTGTAGATGACCTTTAAGCTGGAATTTTGTTTCCATACTGAAATTCATGTTAACTTTTCTCACAAGAAGTCACTTAATTCAGAGATATTCTGAATTCCCAAGGGGGTTTAGTCCAGCCCACAAAATGGAAGAATCCAGTAACCCCCCCAGATGAACAAGATTCTCTCATCACAGCCAGAGACACTTTCCTGTTTGGAGAAGGTGTTTGGAGACACATCATTATATTACTCAGCCACTTGTCACCAATCACTTTGTACTGCTGTGCTAATCTGTAATGGAGAGAAATATATTCTTCAGAGGCAAAAAAAAACTCCAAGAAATCATCCAGCTCAGGAAAATAACATTAAACAGATAAAGTGATACAGCACTGTGAAAAAAACTTGACTGCTGAATAAAATATCAAGTGTGCTCTACTCCCCAAATGCAGAGGTGCCTTGGTTAGTGCAGCATTTGGTTAGTGAAGGGCACGTGCCTTTGACTAAGAGTGTCAAACAAAAAAATGAAATTAAGAACTGTCTCAGTAGTTAAGGATTTACCCAGTATTTGGAGTAAATCCTTTAAGGGATCTTTGTTCTGTCAGACCTGTGACCTTACTGTCCTTTGACTCAGAAATGGACATGATACTTAAGGAAGACATTAAGATGCCTGTAAATGCTGGATGAGTTCTGACAGCAGAGACTTAGCAGGGTGAAAGGGTGCTGTCACAGGTACAGCAATGAAAAGCAGGAAGAGACCTGAGCTCCATTCCTTTCTTTCTCAAAGAAAAGCTTCTTTGCACCCATAGCCAGAATTGAGACTAGAAACAAACCTTAGCCTGTTGCTGTTGACAAGAGGACCATAAAGTCTGTCCCACTTTTGTCAGCATGTTTCTATTACCACTTGTATCACCTAATAGCAATCTTTTATCCCTCATGCCAGCAATCCCACTGAACGAGTGCAAGGCAGCACCACAGTGCACCCAGAGGTGCCAGTGCTCCACATCTCTCCCCTCCTAACATGACTGACTGCTTGCTCTCCCTAAATCACAGGAAGGTATATTTCCTGGGGAAAATCAGCCTTCAAGATCACTTTACTCAGAGTATGTATTAATTTAAGGCTGAGTCCTCTAAAAAGATTGGTTCATATCTAAAATGGTTTCCTACTGTTGAAGCAGCCTTGTTTTCCATCAGCACCCTAGTTATTGCTTTGTCAGCAGCTGTGTCTGTCTCGGTGGCATCAACAAGGGAGCAGCACCAAGCACACTGCCAGCTGCCATGACTTGGGCTGCTCCAGAGAAACTGTGCCACCAAGTCTCAATACACCTCTGGGAGAAAAGCCACTCCTGTGGCAACAGGCTGGCAGCTCCCTGAGCTGCCACCTCTCACTCACATATAGAAGGTGGAAATAAAACACAAGATGGTGTCAAAAACACTTTCCAGCTGATACTAGAAAGTAAACTTATTATTTTAAACTTGAAAATCCACCATAATTTAAAATCAGTATTGTCTGCAAAATTAAATTTAGATTTACCTTTAGATTTGCTTAGATTTCAGTGTACTTTCTGTAAAGCACAGTAACTGCAAATACTCTATTTTCAGATTCTTCACTTACTTTCTTAAAAAAATATATATAACAGTATAAACCCCACTTTATTCTTCCTTCATTCCTGTTTGCTTCTCCAACCCTCTTACAGAGGGGTTCTTGACCTATGTGAAATACAAAATTAAATGGAAACTGTATTACCACATCAGCAGAACAATTTTTCTGTCTGTGTAAACTGTATAGTAAAAACAACTGCATATAAAAAAAAAAGTAACAAACCAAAGCTAATACCTGGCCAATTAATATAAAACCATTTTCAACTGATGGCTGTCTTGATCAGCACTGACAGAAACCCACAGTTTCAAAAGGGCAAACTCTAAACTGGGAAGCCAGATGGTAAAAAGAGACAAATCTTGTGACACCAAGAAGAAACTTTGGTGAAAGATAAGCCATGACCTATCAGCTTTATCTTTATTTTAGAGAAATTGTACCAAGACAATTCTGACCGACAGAAAATTCCTGTGTGCTTAAGGGATTAATTACTTATTGCAGATACCAGTATCTGGCTGTCAGCTTGTGTAATGTCCCTAATGCAGCTGTTTGGGCACTGATAGCAAAAAGCACTGGCAGTAGACTCCATAAGCAGCTAACTTGTAGGATAAAACGGGAAGCTAAGTTCAAATGTGTAAGCCTATATAGTGCTTAGCTTACATAAAGCCAGAAATGCACTCCACACCAATAGGAATGGGCTGATTTTCACAGTGATATGTCTGCCACTGTACTGGAGCTGGATTTATATAGCTCAAGAGCAAAGCAGAGAACTCACAATAAGCATGAGAATCCAGGGTTTCGCTGTCAAACCCTGGGTTACCATCTGACACTTCAAGTAACAAACAAGGTTTGTTTCTTCTATTCCATGTTACTAGATACCCATTCTGCTGTTAGTGTCATCTGCTTACAAGAAGACTACTGGAAAATAAAGAGCTGTTCTTATAGATGAACATACTCCTGAGCTCTCTTGTTGCTTTAAATTTTTATGTGAGGACCTGGTACGCTTTTAGTGTCGTCAGGGGAAAAGACCAGAGGATGAAATTGCTTCCCAGCTTGTTCCCAGCTTGTGCACAGATGATGCTGGTGATGCAGCAGAGCTGGCTGGCAGCAGCAGGTCATTTTCTTAACTAAAGGGCCGTAGCTTTTTCTACACGCTCCTCACGCATGCTCAGAAATGCTGAACTCACATTACTGGCAGCTCACAGCTATAGGTCTTCTGTTTGCAAGAAAAGAAGTTAGGCCATTCTAATGAGATATTTTAAAGAAAGATGACTCATTAGAGGCATATAGCATTATCACTGGACCAGCCACTTCAAAAAGTATGTCATGTGTCTAAATTACTTATGACACTGGTTTAAGATTTGATATTAGGAAAGAAATTGGGTTCTTTAAATTTTACTTCTGAATTTTGAGCCATTTACTGTTTATGATTTCAAGGTTTTGCTGATAACCTAATAATCTATTTCTGTAGATTCACCAAAGGAGCACAGCAGCTAACTTTACCACAGCTAAGCCATGCTAATAGAGCAGGATGAGAACACTGACTGTGCTTTACAGAAACCACAGAAAGAAAGGACAGATACACCAAAACTTGGCATTCTATCTTCCTCTTTGCCCTGTGAATTTCTTTCACCAGGGGATTGCTGATTTGGATGAAATGTCTCTATATCTCTTCTGTTCTTTAGCAGGATATTAAAGGAAAGTACTGGTTGTGATATCACAGGGAAAAAAAATTACTGTTCTGGCTCCTGGACAAATGACATAGGAATGACAATGGAACTGTGTTTATTTAGTCTACATAGATGAAGGCTGGGGGTAGATTTGACTGAAGTCTTTCACTCCAGAAAATTGAAGACTCTTCTGACTCCAGAAAGGAGTTAGAATGAAGACAGAGCCAAGCTTCTCATTTGACACAGCAAAAGAGCAAGACAGTGGCCACAAGTTGCAAGGTTAATTCTGATAAAGGAAAGGTTTTCACAGTGAGAGTACTCAACCACTGGAAATTGTTGGGGTTGCCCTTCATCCTTAGAGCTATTCAAAATGTGACTGAATGTCTCTCTGGGAAAACTGCTTTGGCTTTCAAGCTGAATGTTGGATTATATGACCCCCAGGAACCCTCTCCAACCTGTGTTCTCCATGGTTCCGTGACAGGCACAACACAGCTTGTCACACAGTTCACGTGCACAGGAGGAACGGTGACACAGCCAACACACACCCCTAATGAGGATCACTTAGCAAATCAACTTACCTCAGCACCAACCTTGGTGCTCAAATTTCCTTTGTGATGCCCATCTTTTCTCCCCACCCTTACACTTCCACCATAAAAGGTCCTGGTCAAACAATCCTCTTCTGTTCTGATATGTACTTATTAAAGGATTTCTGCTTAAAATTTCTTGGAACTCTCCCAGGGAATCACCTGGAAGGGCGTCCAGCAGCTGGTATCCATTTTCCCTTGATGAGGTGATGGTTGCCACCTGAATGTGACAAATAGGAACTCTTCAGAATGCAACGGTAAAGAGAACCCACAGCAGACATAAAATAAAGCCAATAAAACCTGCAATTAATCTGAAAGCTATCTACCCTCCCACAGCTTACACCCCAGTGTTAGTCCACAAGCATTAAAATGTCCTGTTAATCACAGAGTTATTAACTTATATTTGCTGTTGAAGTTTGCTTCAGACCTGAAGAACAGATGTGGCAGTGGGTCAGGTACCAGCATGTTGCCATGATCCCCTTCCCATGGAAACAAAGTATGATACACACAGTCTCCCAGAGGCTACTTTCCTGCTAGCTATCCACCTCTCCAGAGAGACACACGAGTGCCTTATACATAACAGGCCAAGTAAGTTTGGATTTGTCTGAAGGAAGCCCTAGACCACTTGACTTCCAGGATCTAGAATTCTCCCTTTTTCTCTTCCAGGCTTAACTAAAACCAGCCAATTTCAGAACATTTCTGAATCCTAGTCCTGAATAGAAGGACTGGGCATTCAGTCAAGTCTTTTATGTATTGCTATTCAAAATACCATTATACTGCAATTTTCAGCTTCAGGTTGTTTCTTTAATACATTAGATGTAACAAACTGTCCTTATCCTAATCTTCTATCAGCTGAATTCAGAATGGATTTTAAATGTGATGAAAGGTAATTCTTACAGTTAAGATCTTTACAAATCCCAAGACATAGCTTCTGAACTTATAGGTATTTACGTCCTTTATTATTTTTAGCAGGCTGGCCTCTGAAATACACTTTCCCTTTAAAGCGTGTCTCCTGTGGCTATTTTAGTTCTTTGTTTTGTAATTTTGTTTTTTTTCCCCCTCACCTGTTCACAAACTTTTGAGGGACAAACTTTACCAAGCCTATTTTCTCTGGCAAGCACTATTCATGAGACAATTCAAAAGACATGGGCAACAACTGAGTTAACAAGGAGACATGCTATTGTTACACTGCACTGTTATTTTCCACCACTGCACGGTATATCTGGTGGGACTCATAAAGGATGGCTCAAAAAGCTAAGCTGGGCATACAGCCACTCCATCTAGAACAACAGTTTTGCACTTGCCTGTAGCTGCTTCTGCTTGAATAAGTGTCCCTTCTAGGTAGTTTCCTAATAGCAATTTAACTTCCCAGGCTCGATCCAAGAGCTGTGTGCCATTTGGATTTTGGTCAGAAAGTTTGTTAAAGAATACACTCATTATCTGTCTCTCAAAGAGCAAAGATGAACAAACCATTTCTTCCTTTGTAACCACTTGTTAGATTTATTAAACTGAACAGGAGATATGTCTTTGTGCTTTTGGAGGAGCTAATTTCTGACCTAGTTGTGTGTTACTCTAGCCACACTACTTAAATGGCCTATTTTCCTGTCCTAATTTCTCTTTCTAAATCTACAGTGCTCCACTTCACTAAAGAAATAAATAAAAATGCCAAACAGTTTTGTACATTTTTTTTCTCCACAGAGAAGATTCCAAAGAACACAGACAAATTTATTCTGTATGCCAGGCTCACCTCTCCACCGTGTCTAGCTCGTAATGAACATGGACAAGAAACCAGCACCACAACACCTTGTGTGTCAACCTGTGAGACAGCAAAGATCCATGCAACATGCAACTCATGCTATTCCTCACTGCCTAGTGCCAGAAAGGGCTTCTTTATGGGTGGTGATGGAATGGCACAAGTGCAGTAGCACTGCTGTGAACTGGTTTTGTTCCAGGAAGCAGGGAGAATTTCATGACTGCGATCAAACACCACGGCACAGCCAATTCATCACTAACACCTCAGGAAATAACTGGGGTATGTCCACAGGGCATTTGTGCTGAATTTGAGGAAAAAAAAAAAAAACAACAACTTGATTGTTACAGCAGATAACATTTTACGTGTATGTTTGATTGATTCTATACGTTCAGTCATAGGGTACTGGCAGCTAAGGTGACTAACTGATGTGACTCAACAACTGAGGCAGTTCAGGTGACTGAGATGACTCAGATTTTCCTGTCCAGTGACACAAGAAATGACTGGACATTGGAAACTCTACTCATTTTCTCCATGGAGAAAAATGATTGATGATAAGCAACATTTTACTTCACAGCCTTTGCTGACAGATTCTATGGTCATCACCAAACTTCAGGCATACTTAACTGGCATGGGAACAGGTTTTAATGGTCAACTGCCAAGGAAGGATAAGCACTTTATTTATTCCAAGTAAAGCCAGCTGAAACCCTGTCTTGTTGTGCATGTACACTATTCACCTCAAGACTAACATCTAAATATGTCAACTGTACACAATAAATATACTCCTGGAAACACCTGGCTTTCTAAAACCCTATTTTCCCCCTCCCTGATTTTGATGTGCATGAGAGACTTTATACAAATGAGGAGAAGAAAAATGGCTTTACAAGACAAAGAGTGAAATGAATACCTAAGTGCTGTCAATGACTTATTGTAAATCTGGGAAAAATAAAGCGATAAAAATCAATTTCTGCAAACAATGCTTCACTCACAACATTTTAGACACTCCATAATAGTAGAGAGTAACAAAAAAGGTCACACTGTCTTAATTTTAAGACAATAGTGTACACTTTAGGAGAACTTTGTACATACTTGAGCCTTCACTTTTCAAATTTGTGCCTCAGAAGTGACACAGGCCTTCAGATTTCAGGCACATAATAGGTAACAGAAACCAGCAGTACCCACGTGAGACCACAGTCTTCAGAAACAGAATAGATTTGGCTACAAACTGAGTTTTCATTTAGTACAGTAAAAGGCTTCATGCAGCAATCCTCCAAAATCCAGCCGATGCGAGTTTACGGGGAAATTAAGAGTAAACCATCCAAACAGCTTCATTTTAAGCTTTTTGGACTGGTAAGGAGTGCACCAGCACTGAGCCCCAGTAACTCTGTGTTTCCACTCCTCTCTCCCTTTGCAGAAGCATTTACTTTTTGTACTGTCTTGTAAGTGCACGTCAGCAGCATTACAAGTGCCCAGTGTACTCTCCCCTCTCTGCAGTTTCCCATGAAAGAAAAACTAATCCACACTGTTTGTAGCTCCTCCTGCTGCCAGCACTGCCATTGAAACACACCATAGAAGGGCAGGAGAACAAAGACTGTGCAAGGAAGCAGAGAATAAGCACCAGAAAGACAAAAAAGTGAGGAAAGAAAAGGAAAAGGCGTATTCTGCTCTTGGTTATGTCAGGCAGCTCAAGATTTGTGTAACAGATGGGAGTGCAGAATTTATCCCCTAAAGACAAGGGCTGAGAAGACAAATACCTAGGATCCTCACTTGGACCAGGTACTTAAACAATCTTTAAAAATACCAAAGTATCGCTATCTATATTTTCCCTACAAAGAATGACAGATTTCCCTCCAACTGCAGGAGAGTCCTTTCACAACTAGCAAGTCATAATTAGCCATTTAAAAGTACAGAGTCAATTTAGTTCTAGCCAGAATACAATCTGAGTGCTGAAGCCTGATGTGAAATGGGAGCACAGACACACTGCTGACCACCATCAGAAATTACAGACATCAGCACAGCCAACTGCTCTATCACCAGAAGTGTTATGTTAAATCCAAACCATATTATTCCAAGTTTGTAGTACAGCTTGTGAACAAAACTGGAAGGGGGATGGAGGGAGGACCCCTGCTACATTTGTCATAGATCATGTTGCACCACACATGGTTAGAAGCCTACCTGAACGTGAAGCAGTGAACGTGTAAAAGGTACTTCCCACCCACAACAGGATGTAGGAGATGGGTCCTTTAACAAGAAACACGAGCATTAATTAAGAAAGTGGAGGTACAGCTTTTAATAATTAATAGTGAAAGAGATCTTCTAAAATGAAGGGCAGTGGATGATCTTATTGAATAATTCAGCACTATAACCAAAGCAACAATGGCACAGTAACTTTAGATGTTGGCATTTGCAACAAAATCCAACAAAAACATTTGATATGCTGACGGCTCCCTGTGTTCATGAAAGGGCATACATCCAAAATACACTTTTCTATCAAGTGGACAATTTCTGAAACCAGTCTTTACTGGTTAATAAAGCTGCTAGTAAAATTACACTGCAACAAGTGACTTTTATACTGTGTTTGTGCCCTGCCAGAGTTGGGCCAAAGTGATCAGAAGCATGGCCAGGTAATGCAGTAGCTCCAGTCAGTAATCTGCATTCCCAATAGGCCAAATTAGCCACAACACTAAGGCAGTTTAATTATCAGAGAAAAACAATCTCCACAGATTTTTAACGCTTCCTGTCACTTCACAAAGCTTCAGCAGCAGGCATGTCAAGTTTAGAACCAAAGAAACATAAAGCTTCAGCACCTGTTGAGCATTCAGATTTAATTTAAATATTGCAGAATTTGATGTCCATGTGATGTCTATCTAGCAGCTGAAAGGTAGATATACATGAATAGAAAATAAACAATTCTTTGTCACTGCATGAGAAAAAAAAAAAGTGTATTGTATTTAATTGGAGAAGTCTAGCAAAATACCAAAGAGCACGGAAAAAAAAGATGTTTAAAACTAAAAAGATCTGAGGGACAGACTAGGAAAGACAAAGTGTGCTGCTGTTCAATGTCTCACTGCTGGCAAGGATTATTCGCCTGCTGGGGCTTCCTTAACACATGAAGGCCAGCCAAATTATAGAAAAAAACCCCCACTTTTGGAATTTCCTCCCTGAACTGTTTTGATGACAAGTTCCTACTAAGAATTGTCATGAATTCTTCAGAAAGTAGATGCAGCTTCCTTTTCTTACTAGGAACTGACCATCACAAGTTCTCTGGCACCAAAACCTGACAGAGTAAAACTACTGTGCCATGTGTCCTTACAGACATCCCGAGGGAGGAACAAGCATGTCCTTGTCTCTTTGTGAAACCCAGCAAAAAAGACAAGAAACTATCTTGGACACTAAACCTGCAACACATGTCCATGCTGGAATAGCTGGCAGATGTTAGACCTATTGTATTTGTTATAAAGCATCACTCAGCAGGCTGCAGCCCACGGGAACTGTGAAGACAGGATTTTGGATGGTTGGAGTGAACCAGGACACCACTCAAGCCAAGTACGAACATTTAATAAAAACTAGCTACTGAATAGCAGGAAGTTATCGGTACAGGTGGAAGGGTTTGTAAAGCAGAATAATTGTAATTGAAAGTATTTAACCCTCAAACTAAGCAAATATACAGATATGTAAGGAGGCACAGTAGAAAGATGACTTAGTAAAAATAAATAAATAGATAAATAAAATATGTTAAAAATAGAAACAAGATGACAGCAGCAGTGCTGGGTGGATGGTTGGACTTGATGGTCCTTTCCAGCCCTGATGGTTCTATGAAGCGCTGGTAGAACTACCGGCACTCCGAACACTTCCACGTCCGTACAAGCAAATCCCTGGATGTTTTCCTTGGCATTACACAGGCCACGGACTACAGGGGTGCGCTGTCACCGGCAAGGCGCCGCCGCTCGTGAGGGGAGCAGAACGGCGCGGCGGCGCGCGGGGGCGAGGCCCGGGCTCGTGTAGTCACAGCAGCGGGCAACGGGGACCGGGGACGGGGCTCGTGTCGTCACAGCAGCGGGGACGCGGTCATCACGGGAACGGGGACAGCGGAACGGGCCGCACCCGCACAGCGCGAGTCGCCGGATAGCGGCTGACGGCGCTGACGTCACAGTCCTCATTTGCATACATTTACCTTTGCGCCCCGCGGCGGCCAATCAGCGGGCGCCGCTCACCTGCTGCGGCCGCACCCGCTGGTGGCCGGGGGCGGGGCCGCGGCCTCCTGGCGGAGCGGCTGCCGCGCGGGGCGGCGGCGGCGGAGCGATGGCGTGCGGGGGCTTCGCCTGCTCCAAGAACTGCCTGTGCGCCCTCAACCTGCTCTACACGGTGCGTGCCCGCCGCGCTCGGCCCGCCCGCCCACCGCCGCGGGCTCTGCCTCGTCCCGCTGCTCCCGCCGCCAGCTCGGCTGGGCTGGGATGGGGAGGGGAGGTGGCGTGGCGGGGCTCGCTGCGCTTCTCCCGGCGGGATGTGGCCGCGGGGCTCGGGGGGGGGGTCCGCGCTGCGGCCGCTGGGCGGTCGCGGCTTCCGTCTCGGGAGGATGGGGTGGGAGGGGTGAGGAGGTGACAGCGCTTAGGCCGGGCTTTGTCACCGCGCGGACGTGGCTGCTCGGGATCAAAATCCAGGGAGGCCCGGGAGCGCTGCCCGCCCGGGGCGGGGGCGGCTGGCTCGGCTCCTGCAAGGAGCGGCCCCGGGGCCCGGCCCGCCCGTGCCCTTTTTCTCCGTCTGCAAAGGGCGCTGCACCAATTCAGGCGTGAAGCAGGGAAGGGTTTGTTGTGTTATTCCTCAGCCAAGCATCAGCGCCCAAATAAGCGCAGCTCGGTCGGTGACGAGGCCCCCAGCACCCCCGGTGTTCCTGGGATAAAGCAGGGAGTTACCAAGCCGGGCTGCCTGGGGTGCTGGGAAGGCACGTGAGGAGGGGGAAAAAAGTAGGATGTTAAACTGAAATAAATGACTTTGCTGGGGAGTTCCAGGCAGGTGCCTGATTCTGTTCCATCATGTTGGAGGGCTTGTTTTCAACAGAGAAGAAAAAGTCTCCAATTGTGGTGTAGCTACAGGAATTTTTTTCCTCGCTATCTATTTTTAAAGGGCTCAGAAATAACAAGAAACGGGAGTAAGTGTAGTGGCTTCCTCTCACGGCACATCTGGAGAGGTAGAATGTCCTCTAATGTTTCAAGTTTAACAACTGTGCTTGGGAGTGACTTTCAGCAGACTGAAACTGAGGTCAGCCAGTGCTTTTGGGCTGTTGTATCTGTGCTTTTCCGAAAGCACTGCCCGATCTTGGCTGAAAGCAAGATGGGAGAACAAGTGGGTCTAACACTGTCCATCAGAACAAACAGTAGCTGGCAGTAACTGGACCTGATGGAGCACAAAGGGATGTGGACGCACCTGTGCTGAAGCCAGAATTGGTTGATATTCTTGGGTGTACAAGGTCCCTTCCTCAGGAAAGAGAAGAAGAGAAAACTTTATGTAGAGAGGCTGCACTATTACTTGTTCTCCATCCTTGGAGGAGCTTGAGGAGTGAAATATGTCCCTGAAAAAGTCTGGAGCATGCTTAGGCAGCCCGGCCTACCCACAGTGAAAGTTGCCCTGAATCCCTGTGATGCCTCGTGTTGTTGGGCTCCACCCAGCCAGAACAGAGGGGAGCACATAGGTGTTTGGTATCTGTAGTTGAAGGTAAGTTTAATGGGTGTAGAGTGATGCAGCTGAGTTAGAGTCATAAGATAGCTGAGGTTGAAAGAGTCCCCAGAAGATCATTGTGGTCAACTTTCAATGAGATTTTCCTGCGCCAGAAAGTGGTTATGGGTGTATTATCCCATCCCAATTTTGCTTTTCAGTTAATGCATGACTTCTTTATTATTGCTATTATTCCTTGAGTGACAGAAGAGTGAGAGAAATCTGGATCATTCTCAGAGGAATGTAATGTCATATTACATCCATACATACTGTATGTACATACTGTCATGTGGACAGCAGGTGTTTTTTTTCCTAATGACTCCATCATTAATTCTACAGTCATATAGCCATATATTAACCAGGTGTCATGAGTCTGGTAGGTCTTTTGGGCATATCTGGCCTTAGTAAGGGTGGGTTAACTTTTGGACTTCTGTAGTATTGTCTGTGGTACCTGTACAGTGTATTTACGACCTTAATCTCTGCTCTGATGTCTGCTTGAGTAGACTTTACTTTGTGGGTGTCACTCTGTCTTCTGTCACTTGACCTATACAAAACATCTGTTTCTGCTGAAGGGAAGGAATGACGTCTTTAAATGATAGTTACAAGAATGTCCAATTGTTATTGCTAGTATTGTTTATTAATTATAGACAAGTTGCAAGACTTAATGCTTTTAAATACATAATTGGACAAATAACACTTAAAGTGCTTAGTTGGCCTGGTAGAGTTGATCTAGTAAAATGTGTGCTCTTCTCTGTTTCTTGGTTATTCAGAAACCTGAAATAAAGGGTTGAAGCAGCACAGTGAATGATGGACTTATTTCCTTCCAGCTGAAAAAAAATACAGAAAACAGGAAATCAGAGCAATACTTAATGAGTGTCTCTTTAAAATAATGTTGATTCACTAATAAATGGTGAGAGGGAGTAGTGGTGTTAAAAAGGGATAGGTGACACTTCTTGGATGTTTTTGTAGCCAGCACGGATGTGTCTCTATGACATGAATTAACCTTGAAAACTGTATATTGGAGGTTTCAATTTACATTCTGCCTTTCATTAAAACACTCTGAGATAAAATATTATATTGGAGCTTAATTTATTTTTAATTCTTTTTAGTACTGCCTTTTTTGTTTTTTTGTAGTAGTACACCAAGAAAAATATATGTCCTGGCAGTAATAAATCAGTTACTGGTTTAAGGCAAGAAACCAGAAACCCACTAACCGAACTGCTCACTTAATCTTCTTTTCGGATGTTGCTTTGCTGATGACTGTAGGTTCTTCTCCTGACTTAAGTTAGTGTCCTTAGGCCTTGATTCTGTTTTTCAGTCTATTTTGTATGAGTAATTTTGGCATCTATGCTGAGTCTTGGTGACTTCAGTATGGTTCCTTATGGGTAGAGGAAGAGTAGAAAAAAATAATTGAGACTCTGAGTACATGATGATGTATTTATTGACTCTGAGTACATGATGATGTATATTGTCAGAATAAAGCCTTATATGGAAGAACTGAAAGCAAGAACCTTTAAAATACTAATTTTGGGTATCTGGCGTATTGAGTTTTTATTTAGTCAGTCATATTTACATTTCCCATCAAATGGCAAATCTATACAAACTGTTTAAAGTGCCTGTCCACAGAATTAATCCAAATTCAGGGATGTGTTTGTAGCTTAAAACTTAAGCTTCCAAGGATGTCTTCAGTGTTTGTATTGAAGTGCAAACAGTCAATGTCTTTGTTCATACCTGATTTTCGGAGAGGAAAGGAAAGTTCCTAACTAGCGGTGAAAGGTTGAAGTGGTAGGTGAGCCACGAGATTAAATATTCAAATAAAAAAGTACTTACAGTTCATTTGGGTGATGTGTGCTGGTTTTGTCACCCAAGCAGCTACTTAATTATTGCTGCAGCAGGAAACATGAAATGTTTGTTGGCAGTATGTAAACATCTCACATTTTGTTGAGCAACCTTTATGTTTTCTTACACCTAGAGCAGCCATTTGATTTCAGTTAAAATATACAGTACCTTTTCCATTAGAATTGTGTATTTTTTTAGTAGCACAAAGCTTATTCGATAAAAGCATCCACATTTACTTGTAACACTAGAAAGTACCGTACCAAAATAGTTCACTTTTTATATTATGTCATTCTCTGAATCTCATTTTTTGATTGCCTATTAAGTGGTTTTTGCATCCATTTTCAAAGCACTGTGTTTGAAAGAGTTTTTGGGCTTGTGTTTTGTTTTTCCTATCACTGTCTCTTGTTCTCTGGGTGCTTTAATTATTGGAGTTGTGCTTAGGCTTTCTGCCTTCTTTATCAAACTTGGTTTCTCTGTATTATGGAAACATGCCAAGATGAGTATAGAAATTCTCAGATTTGGACCGTGTGTGCTTGGAATCATAGAATGATTTGGGTTGGAAGGGGACCTTCAAAATCATGATAGTCCAACCTCTTTGCCATGGACAGGGACACCTACCACTAGACCAGGTTGCTCAAAGCCTCATCCAGCCTGGCCTTGAAGATTTTAAGAGGGCTTTTAGTTACTAAGGTATTTTATAATAATATTTGTCTTACTTTCAGAGTTCCTGATGCAGAGGAATCAGGATCAACTTTCATGCAAATCTGTCTGTTTCATCTTTTGGCTGCATAGGGGAAACTTATTGTTAGAGGCAGGGTGAACATTGGATTTCCCTTGAGAAAGGGAATGTGTCTTCGTGTTCTCTGATATTTTCTGACTGGCGTAGTGGCTACACAGAGCCAGGTACAAGCAGACAAAAGTTAGAGAAGCACAGTTCTTGCCTCAAGTGGCAAATTCTTTCACATTGATGAGTGAACCTGCAGTCTCTGAGCACAGGTCCATTTTGGTCTGTCCTAAGTTTGTTTTCAGCTGTAAGATAAATAAGATAAAAAACTCACTGCTTGCCCTGTCTGACAGGCTCTGGTCAGCATTTAGGTGTGCAGCATCAAGAGTTTGCCCCAGCACCAGCCTGCTCTGTGCTGGTCTCCCTCATTGTCACGCCTGGATGCTCAGTAAATGGGACAGTTTGCCTTGGAGCCATTTCTGTTGTTCTCAAGAACATTTTGAAGATGGCAGTATAAGCTGGGCTGTGTAGTCTTGACATGTAAATAAAACTGATACAGAAGCTCCCAGGTATTGGTCAGGGAAGCTAATGTTGGTCTTGTCAGTCTTATGGCCTTTTTGTTTTCATTGGCATTTTGGGAAGGTTTCTATACTCACGCTTCAGAACACACAAGAATGCAGCAGAAGTACAGATAGATATTTAAAGATATGTTTCCAGGGCTTGAAAAGACCCTCAGCTATACTGTGTATCAGTTTATAGCTAAAGTGACAGTGGTTTGCGGTGGTGGGTCAGAATGGAGTTGTGGGCTGGGTCCATAGAGCAGCCAGGAGAGGGTTTTGGTTTTTCATTGTCTTGTGCAGAGTGTGCAGTGGCATGTGAAGCTGAGAGGGCAGCCTATTCTTAGGGAAAGAGGAGAATGACAGGGCACAGAGGAGGAGGGTATATGGAACACGGTGTGTTTTGATACTGCTGGTCTTTTCTGCCATTCTGGTGGTGCAGGTGGGCACTTTAAAACCAGCACAATTATTGAGAACCCCTTTGAATGTCCTGCAGAAGCCTGTAGCTTACATCATTAGTTGTGGGGTTTTGTACTTCTGTTTTTGTGTTGAAGGATATATGATGTGTGGAAGAAGGATCTGTGGGCTCACCAGACTTTGTGAAAACATTTTTTAACCTCTTAGCAAACAATGAACAAACATGCAAGTAAAAGTGAGCATTTTACAACATAATTGTTCCTGCTTCACAGCAGAAATCTTCCATTTCCGAAGACCAGAGAGTATTAAGCAGGGGTTAAATCTAACCGACATTTCAGTGTGTAAATAGTTTGTTACATGACCAATAAAGTGAATAACTCTTTACCAGGCCTGAAGCTGAAAGAACTGGCTTTTGTGATAGGAGCCAGGAATGCTGCCTTTCACATAGATTGCTTGTGCCACACTACCTGTCTCAAGGCTGTTCAGTAATCAGACTGCTGATCGCTTTTCATTTAAGTGAGTCTCATAAAGGTGGAAGATTTTGCTTTCTGTTAGAAATCCTGTGGAGGTACCCAGAGCTTTCCTTTGCTCTCAGTAAAGCTGAAGTAGTACTGTAAGGAAATAAAGTTACTTACAGGTTGAGTTGCTTACAGCTGTGACAGAAACCAATTTAGCTTCATTTTAACTTGCTAAAGGTTGTGGTTACACCGCTATGTACCACCTGTTGTTTTAATGTGGTATTTTTAAATTAAGTGCCAGGAGTCAGAATTGTCTTCTAGAATCTCTGTGGCTGTGCAGAAATGGTTGCCCAAGTGGAAGGGGAGAGTGGTGGAAACCTCCAGATTAAGTATATAAGCCATCTGACATTTAAATTTTAAAGCACCCTTAAAGTATATGCGGGGAGAGAGGTTAGGGAGGATGTATTTCATCATTTGTGTAATCTCTCTGGTTTTAGTTCCTGTTCCATATTCACTTTGACAGCTATTCTGTAAATATTTCCCTTGCTGATACGAGAATAAATGCTATATAATCTTTTTACCTAGGAATAATGAGTCAGTGGTTTTTAAAATTTAAATTCTGACATGTAGTTTTTACCATCTCCTGTTAGTATTGAGGTGGTAAGGAAGCAGGGGGAATAGCAGCTTCTGCGTATGACTTCCTTTCTAGCCAGCAGTACAAGCTAGTTGAAATACCAAAAAGTTGCCAGTTAGTCAAGACAGCAGATTTGCTGGTGGCTTGCTGTTATAGGAAGGAGGAAGTGGTTTTAGCATCTGATTTTTTTCTCATGGCATTGTACAGAGAAATAGTTTGTCAGTATATTTCTTTTTTGTAATGCGGACTATAAACTTGCACATAAGTACAGAAGGGGCACTTGTGGAAAGAAATATGTTGTTTCCAGTACAGGAAGGAGGGAAATGAGCAGCTATGTGCACAGGAGAACTTGTATTTAAAGAACAGAGCAAATTTGGAGATTTGTTAAGGAAACTTATATTTGGAATGGATCTGAAGTTCAGATGTGTGTATGTATGTGTATTAAAAAAAGGGAAGTTGCCTAAGCTGGAGTCTGATCTCTTCCACCGATCTTGAACTTAAATCTTCCCTAAAATTTTCCCTATACAGATACTGACATTGGAGTAATGTTTTGTCTACTAACAATATGCTTGATTTTTTTTTCCATTTGTTTTACTCCAAAGTAGAAATATTCTTATCTCATAGGGAAAACTACTGATCTTCACCTAGAATTTGTACTAAGTAAGGTTTGTTCTGCTATAGCATTTACTTAATTTCAAAATTGCTAGTTTATATATTGAATTATGCTAAGCCTATATTTGTGTGTGTGCCTTTAAGTAAGGTAGCTAGGATTTGAACTAGTGGAGAAGATAGTCCTTGGTAGGTGCTAAATCCACCTCTTATCTACATCTACATGTTAAAACTTTGATTTTGCTGTGGAGAAAGTGGCATGCTGGCTGTGGTGTGTGGCAGTGTTGGTTGGAAGGCATTTTTGGGGCTCATCAGTCCAGTCCCCTGATCAGGATTATGAGTAACAGTAGCTTGCTGACTCTGGCTTAGCCTGCGGAGACTTGGACACCCCGAGAACAAAAATCATCACCAAACCGCCTTGGAGGTGTGTTTTTTAATGTCCAGTCTGAAGCTCCCGAGCTGTTACTTATGATGCCCAGAAGAGTTTGCTTCCATGTTTGTGTGATGTGCCTTCAGCTTTAGTTAGTATGTGATTACCCCTAGGCAGTCTAAACAAACCCAGCTCCATCACCTCTTCTCAAACCTCTCATTATCAAGGCTCCATGCCATTTTACTCACTCCTGCCAGGTTCTCACATTCCTTTTCTGCCTGGGGGACTTGAAATAGAACACAGTATTTGTGCTTCAGTCTCCCCAGCATGGTGTTTCCTTTGATTGCATTCCTCTTGGTTTCCCTGTTTGCCGTGAGAACTGACTCCTGGCTTGTATTCAGCCTGACAAACAATTTGGTTTCCATATCTGTCTCGTTAAGGCTGTTGTTCAACTGGTCAGATCCCAGGCTCCACTGAAGCACCCAGGAGCACAATTTTTCACTTTGCAAGGTTCCTAATTGAGGCTTATTCCTCAAGTTTATCAAGGTATATCTGAGTTAAATCTCTTTTTGGAGAGTCAGCCACTCCTCCTTGTTTAGTATCATCCACATGTTTTCTGAGAATTCATTTTGTGTTATATTCAGGTTGTTGATGAAGATACTGTGTGATATTGGCTCCAGCCTTTGTGGTGGTGCTTACCGGCTGCCGGCAGGATGCTGAGCCATCAATTGCTGCTCTTCAAGTTCAGCAATCTCGCCTGTGGCAGTTCAGTCTAACAGGCCATTTGTCCAGCCTTTCTGTGGGAAACTGGATTAGGCCTAATCACTAAAAACTGGACTGTGATTTCAGATATTTGTGGTAAAGTCATCAAGCAAATATTTTAAGTGCTTTTAATTTTTTTACTAACCAAAGCTAGCTTTGTGTCAGTAAATTCATACAGGTAAAATGAAGTTTCACAGATACTTCAGTCTTCCAAGGATGACACTATTTACTTTGGAAGGCTTCTGCTGCCGTGAAATGTGGTCTCACTTAAATAAAATGTGACATTCAGAATCTCCATGGAGAGTTTTTCCTTCATAAAACAGAAATACTTGGTCTTTTTGTATGTAGTTGAAGCTTGTATGTTTAGAATGTACATGTTACTCATTTTAAGTGGTTAGGGTCACTAATTTTGTTTTGAGTACATTGTACTCTAAAGCCATAGCAGCTTCAATTTTAGACATATTGCATTTAAATCCTTTAATCTCAAAACACTGGAATAAGCACTGTTGAGTGGCCATTTCTAGTGGCTAAACAGTACGTAGCACTATGAGCCTTGCATTGTTTTACAGACTTGAAAAAACTCTTCTCAAAACAGCTTAAGTTATTTTTCCTTTTTGTAGTAGTGTGCTTTTACTTGAGTTTTTTGCATTATGGCACTAAAAAACTATATAGAGAAAGTTATTCCTCTCATTCAGATAGTCTATGCCAAACCTGAATATGAAGGAATAGCCATAATTTCATCTTTCAGTAAACATGTGGAGGAGACAGAAGGTTAATATTAAATCAGTTTCTGGAGTGATTAGTAAATTTGTAGTCTCCATTTCAGTTTTGAAACTGTCAATTTTCCACAATTTAAAGTGGCAAGAGGGGAGTGGCCAGTAATGATTTCTATCACATCATGGATCTGTCTGACTGGATATAGCATTTTCATACGGTTTGTCAGCCAGAGCCCAGTAGCATGGATCTGTGATCACACTGAATTTCCAGATGTTTTAAGGAATTGGACAATTCCTAATTTTGTCAAGTGAAAGAAAATAGAGCCTTGGTATTATGGAGGTAACACTTGAAACACTTGATTGATCGCTCTAAAACTTGAATGGTTCAAAATGGTTTAAAATCCAGAGAGGCTTTTTTACCCCACTTAACTGGGAAAAACTGGATCTTTTCTAGATTCAAAATGTGGCTGTTTCTACCAAAAAAGCTTTTTGTGCCAGGGTGTCAGGACAGTTCTGGTGTCACGCAGATACATTAATCTGATGATACGTGCAGAAAATTAAGATGAGATCAGTAATGGCATCAAGAAGCAACTGGTACCCTGCACCTCACAGACTGTGTTTATCCAGGAGGTTGTAGAGGCACAGATTTTGTCACTTGTTTGGATTTCAGTATTTTAAGAACAAACTAATTTAATCTCATGCTTTTGGACCTCTTATTAAATGAGCAAAGAACTGAACAAACACATATCTTTGTATCCTGGAGGCAGATTGGTGAAAGATAAGGCCTCAGACAGAAAAGTATTGGTGAAAACTATTAGGAACAAAGTTTCATCTGCTCTTCTTTGTGAAATAAATTGAGATTTTTTTTAAAAGACCTATGTAGTGGAAGTGTGAGTTCAGTATTTAGAAACTGATGCAGAGCATGGGATGTCAGACAGCACTTTTTGATTGGAATTTGGGCTATGGGGTTTCTTTAGTTACTTGCTTCTGGTACTTACAGGGAAAAATAAATGTTTTCAGTGAAATGAGATAGTGAAATAAAGTGAGTGGGCGTAGATCAGAAAAGGTAGGTCTTGCAATGAATGAACTGTCTGATTAGCCAGGCTGATTTTTAATGTTCTGGTATTGGGAAGTTTATAGCCTTGTGCAGCATGGATGCAGAAAATTTGTGTAAGAGCCAAGGTGTTTTGTTTTATTTTATATTTTTTCTTCAGTCCTCTCTGTAATTTTGATTCATGACACCTTGGCCTGTTGTTTTGGTTTTAAATAAACAATTTAAAACCAAATTTAGGTAATTTAGGCTTTTTGTTTAAGAGAAACAAAGACAAATGTGAAATCATCCTAAACTCTGCTGGTACTGAACAATTCCTTTGAATTTTTTTTTTTTTTTTTTTGTATCTTTGCATTAAGAGAGAAGTGTAGGTATGACAAATATCCTGCTTTTGTTCTTGCAGGCTCTTGAACTTCTTGTGTGGATTACTGGGCTTTTGGTAAAAAGTGTTTCGACATGTATTCCTGTGGGAACACAAAAAAGAAAAAAAAATCCACCTGCTGTGTTTAGATCTTGATGAGCATCTCTAGTTGTTTTACAAGCTTTCTTGATGTTATCTTAGATTTCCGTGTTTTAAAAGCTGCATTACATAGGTAGTCCTCTAAAATGTTCTTAAATGGAAAAAATATACAGATGTATTTGGCATTAATACCAACAAGAATTCCCAGAGGTAGGGTAAGTATACTAAAGTATTAAGTTGGAAATTTCCTTTTTTATAAAAATTCTTCCTGCCTCTGGGTAAGCAGTAAAATGTGCTTCATGAGAATGTGCCTTGTTTGAATGGAAGTGGTGAGCAAGTATAAGTGCTTGCTCTAAACCTGTTGTTAAACAAAGCCAAGTAGTTGAACTAGACTAAGTGCCTAGTGTTTTATATTGTTGGTTTGGATTTTTTTTTAAAAATAGCTCTAAAGCCAAGTATTTCTTTGTCTGATCAGAGTTTTGGAAATTTAAAACTTGCATGTTGAACTGGTGTCAAATATTTAACAAATATAATGAGCAATGTTACACATGGGTTTGTTTCAAACCAGAGTCTTGGGCATCTTGTCCCTTGGACATCTGGATTGGCTGTGTCTGCTACTTCCCTCCTGCTGGACTTCATTGCAGATTTCTCTGCAGCTTTTCATGTTGGAATTCCTTTTTTCTTGGGGTTGTGTTTTTCTGGTGTGGAAACAGGAAAGGCTGGAGCTTCCTGCCCATAGAAACAAATCTCTGTGAAGTAACTGGGATAGATTCCTGCCTGCCTTCCCTGAATACCATGTTTCAAAGGAAGGAAACAGCATAAGTGTTTTGGGTATCGAAATAGGATTCACTTAATAGTAGAGCTATTTTCTTGAAAAAATATGCAGAGGAGACAGGATGCCTTTATTGTTTTACTGTATAAAGTCCTTGAAATTCAGATCTGAATTGTATTTTTTTGTGACCATGTTAACTGTTGTGTTACATTATCAAGTATGTAGAAACTTCTTTAATTAATTAATACAGCTGATTACAGTAAGTTTTGGCAAAGTGCCCTTTTTTACATATTCAGAGCTGTGCGGCTGTATATTCTATTTTCTTTAAATATACTGCCACAGTTTAATAAAAGATCTGAAATTTGGTTCTTACTCCACTCTGAATTAAAGCTGATAATTTTTAGCTTATTTGTCAGTTATGTTATGATCTACAGTTTAGTGTCTCTAAGTCAGTCACTGATAGTACAACATGGCTTGACTTACAGGTAGTTTGAGTTGTAACAGTTCCACATTGACAGTGAGGAAGAATATGTATGCCTTAAAACATCTGGAACTGAAATTACTTATACAATGATGTGGTGGATTGGTTTGTTTAGGGTTGTGTTTCTTCTCTTTACACCAGAAAGAAAAATTGTACCTTTTTAAACAACTTTAATGTAAAAAAATTACCTGTGCGTGGGAGCATGTTTTAATATGCAGTCTGACTTTGTGTTTTCTCTTCCCTCCAGCTGGTGAGCCTGCTGCTGATTGGAATTGCAGCATGGGGAATTGGCTTTGGCCTCATCTCTAGCTTCAGAGTTGTTGGAGTGGTAATCGCAGTAGGAGTCTTCCTCTTCTTTATTGCCTTAGTTGGATTGATCGGTGCAGTGAAACATCATCAAGTATTGCTGTTCTTTGTATCCTTGTGATGCACTGCATTGATTGCAGTGTGGTCCGAGCTGTGTAAACAACCTCCTATGTCAGCTGAGACTGCTGGGGGAGGTGCTTCAGAAACAACAGAAACTCACAATCTTACTTTGCTCAAGTGCAGTCTAAATTAGACTTCCTTCCCATTTAACTTTATTTCAGTTTCCTTTTCTCCCTCCATTGTTTGTGCTCTGAAGATACAAGTATTCACATCTCTTTTTAAAAATAAGACTATTTTAATTCTTTGAAAGCTTTTTATGGTAGCTCAGTGTGTCACAGGTGCCTCTTACTGTGTGCTCAGCCGTACACGGGGCTAAAGTAGGTGAACTATTAATGTTTAACTTTTGTGGTCTGTGAATAAGAACTGACCTCCACTTTACAAACAGCTAAATTGTGTGAAGTATCTGCCTCTGAACACAGCAGCCAAATTTTGAAAGTACTCCCCAACTTTCAAAACATGACCTTTAGTATCAAAATTTATTCTTTTTGTTTTATACCATCTTCAGATGCAGTAGTCCAAAAGTGTGTGAGGCTGTGTTCCAAGAGCAACTCTTACCTTTTTTATTTTTTAATCTACACTAAAGTTATTTTTTGTTTAAATTAATTGCAGGACTTTGTCACTGAAAAAAGTAATCTGAATATGCAATACCCAGAAAAATATTTTCTCTACTACTTTATTTAAGCAAAGTATATTGAAATTACTTGAGTCCCTAAAGCTGGAGAAAATGGCTGGAGATCTTGCTCTCAAAGCTCTTTTTATTGACCTCTCTGCTCATGTTTTCTTGCTAGGCAAGAAATACCTAACAAGGAAATACCACCTATGTATAGTAGTAGTCAAAAAGAGATAATATATGGTGATTGGGTTTTGGGAACATTATTTAGGTCATCTTTTCCACATCCAGTCAGAATTTGCTTCCATAGTTCTTTTGTTTTACTAACTTACTGTTACCTGGTGAAATAAATAATACCATTAGGTGCATATGTTATAAAAGCAAAATGAATTTGAGAGCATATCCTTAACTACTGATTGTTTCCAGTACATGATTATTCTTCTGCTAGTCTTTATTGTCCAGTTTTCTGTCTCCTGTGCCTGTTTGGCACTAAATGAGGAACAGCAGGTAAGAAGAGTTTCCTGCCTTCTCAGTTAATCTATAGCATAACACTATAAATATAGGTACACAGGCACATGTATTTGTATATAGTCCTCCATAAAATGGGGAGAGCATATTTTAAGAAAATCAGCATTGTCCTGTTTATTAAAGAGTAGACCTTGGTCAATGCTTGGCTCTGGTAGCTAGAAAGGAATACATTTGGGTCCTAAAATGACTTTCTAAAAAAATTTAATTTGTTTTTAAGCTTCCTTTCTAGGTTTATGATCACAGGTGTAGCAGCACGATATTTTGACTATATCTCATGTTCAGCAATTTCAGATAAGCCAATGAAATATACAGTAATCGTGGTGTAACTTTGATAAAGTAATGGAATTGTTCTTTTGAAACTGGAGAGGTCATAACTACATTAGGCAGTTAGTTACATATGAAAGTAAAATAGTCTTCCATGTGGTATGGAGACCAGTTCTTACTGCATAAGAAATGGGTAAGGGCACAGTGACTAACAATCGGGTTTTGCATGGGAGGGTGCTTTTTGTGTGTAGCCTGGGCAGTCCCAGCTTGATCAGTCACATGTCCCTTTACTAGTGATCTTGTTGGGTTGAGCAAAAACAAAGGAAGGAAAGGAATTATACCCATGAATGTGCTGCTGTTAGGTGCTGTTCTTTTGTTAGCTACACAACCTCTTTGGACTCTCTAGTCATTCTTTAATATATTTATATTCTCCTGTTAAACATTAAGATTTGAAGGCTTTAGTTAGGGCATTATCAACTAGATTTTGTGTATTGGCTTGCAGTGTAAAACAGTTCAATTAATGTAATATGTATTTGCTTATGGCTTCTAGAGTGAACTTCTAGAGGTGGGATGGAGTAACACCAACAGTGCAAGAACAGATATTGAGAGAAATCTGAATTGTTGTGGATTCAGAGTTTTTTATCCGAATGAAACCTGCGCCGCTGTAAGTCCTTCAAATGTGATAAATCATAACTTTTTCACACCATGTTTGTTCAAAAATGTTTCCATAGTTGCAGCAAGCAGCATTTTAACAGATGTGCAATGTAGTTGTTACAGTGATACTAAGCTCTTAACTTACTGGAAAGACAATTACAGGGCACCCTGCAAAGTTTATACTCCACTGTCATTTATATATACACTTGAGCTCTTGGAGTCTTTTAAAACTGCTGTGGTTTTGTCCATGGCTAGCAGTCTCTTCTAGGCAAAACTAGATGCTTTCAAACAACAAAGTGTCATCAGCAAATGGAAAGCAATTCTCTGTATCTGCTGCAGGATTGTCTTCGAACTCTGCACTGTAGACCATGTGCACCAATAATGGAAGAATATTCTGGAATGGTGCTGAGATTTGTCGGAGGGATAGGACTCTTCTTCAGTTTCACAGAGGTGAGTGGGTGGTTGGAAAATCAAGTGCTTTTCTCCCCACTTTTGAAGCTTTGCTTTGTGAAACACAATTTTAGGGCGTTTATTACAGGAAACCTCAATCCAGTCTCAGGAATCACATAATTAATGAGGCCAAATTTTTCAAAGCTATGACCTTGCTGACAGATCTATGTCTGTCATAAGGAAGGCTTTTCTTGCAGCTTTGCTATTTAGACAACAAACCTCAGCATTAAAATGTGGTGCTGTAAAGTTTAAGCTTTTCAGAAACTTATCTGTTCAAGAGTACCATTCTCCAACAGTATTAAAAGAGTGCCGTTGCTTTGCCTTGTTCCCTTGTCTTCCCATCTATTACCCACTCTAGCACACATAAGGTCTTTGAGGATTTTTTTTGGTGCCACCTGTAGTGCAAATATAGAGTTGCACGAGGAGTGAACTGTATTTTAAACAGTAGGTTAAAATTAAGAAGGTATTTTGGCTCTTCAGTACCATGATGATGCATAACTTGCTTTATTGATTGGGAGTATAAAAATTTTTAGAGTAGGTCTTTTCTAATCCCAGAGTAGAGCACGTGAAAGTGCTCTTTGTGCTGCTTAAGTGCAGTTTTGAGAAGGTGTGTACATATGACAGCAAGAAGAGAGAATACAGCAAGTTAAGCAGAATCACACTGATCTCAGCCATCTCAGCTAAAAATATGAAGGTGCTGGGAGGGTAGAAGTTAGTTGGGGGGAATGACAAGATTTGAAAATGCACAAAAATAGCTATATAGTTAAGTGGTAATGGTAAAACAAAACAATTTGGAGGATTTTTTTATCATTATATTAAAAGCAGCTTTATGAGTATTTATCATTTGGGAAGGGGAGAAAAATAATTTTACTTTCATTATAACAATGGGAAATTTTTTATTGCGCTGTGAATTTGGCTTTTGTTGTTCATAGTTTTGTGGTTTTTGTTTTATTCTCTCTGTTGCTAGGATATGATTTTTCTCAGGGTGCATTCTTTTTTCTAATTAAGATGGAGTGTGGTTGTACAATTTTAACAACATTAAAATATCCTAAACTTGTATCCTCAACTGAAAATTCTTTGTCATGATTTCATGTTTAAAACAAATTTTGTAAAACTAGAAGATGGGATGAAGACCCTCTGCTTAATAATATCTTTGGGGTTTTTTTCAGATTCTGGGAGTCTGGCTGACTTACAGATACAGGAACCAAAAGGATCCCCGTGCAAACCCTAGTGCATTTATTTGATGAGTTTATAATGGACTAAATCTTCTCTCTGCACCCTCTACTTAAAAATACTGATTCTCCATAGTTTGGTATTTCTCCATAATAGGTATTCTACATGTACTCAAAATAAAACACAAGTCCTGTAAGAAATGCTTAGTTTTCATATTTAATTTTGACTATTTTTCTTCTAAGAATCTCTATCTTGAAGTAGATGGGTGCATTCAGTAGCTGGGCAGAGTTGAACTGCTGGTTAAGACTTGTTAATTGTTATGGTAAACTCTATACAATGAGTTTTATAGCACTACTGGGTTATCTACTGTAAAAACAAAACCCTAGAGATATTTTCTGCTGTATTCATTGATTACAAAAATTCACATGAATTCTCTTTAAAATTATAAAAATTTACGGTGGATGGTTGGGTATGATTTGCTTAGGTTTTAGGATGTACTCTAGTAAACTTTTTTGTCTCCCACTTTCCTGTTAAGGTAAAAATAGAAGCTAGAGATGTTATTTTCTATAGTGCACATAAGTGTATGTTAATAACTACTGTATTCTTCACCCCTCCCTTTTCCTGTTTGTTTTGGTTGTCTGGTAGTTTTAGAATTTTGTTGAGAATAAAAACAATGTTAATAAATATTGTCATGATGAGAAGAACGAATTAAGAAAACCAGGAGAATGTAATCTGCAGCTGATTAACTTGAAACTTTCTTCCCTTGACAAGTGAATGAGGTTTGGTATTTGCACACTCAATGTCTGTCATCTCTGATATAAGAAGCTTGATGTCTGGAAAGTTGTTGTACAGCTATTTTTTTTTAGATGGTGTAAAGTCATTGTTGTAATAACTCAGCAGTGTAAATTTCTGTGTCATCCAGATAACAGTCTTGATTTCATGAGAGATTGAATGACATGTAAAAAAAAAAAGAAAAAGAGCAACAAAAAAATGCTTTCCAGTAGTTTGTTTTCTGAAAACAAAGAATTCAAGTTAGAATGGTACATTATCCATGTAGAAAGTGTTGTCTGAGCTGAAGGGAAGTGTGGTCCCTCTTGCTGCCTGTGAAAGAAGTGGTGCATCAGCTGAAACAGCAGGCATCTAAACACCCAAGGTGCACAATGTCCCACTTGTTTCTAATCTTACTGAATTTCAGATCTGCACTGCACCTTTTCTTCATTCATTCTTCACTCAGTTGCTGCTGCTGGCAGGGTAGGCAGTTGCTGTAGCCTGAAAGACAAGTCTACAGGAAGAAAAGGGGAAGAGTATTAAGGCCCAGTGCTGAGGAGTACAGCACCTGAGCAAGGTGGAAAGGAAATCTGGAGGCAGACAGAAGTAGATTCTCATACAGTCAGTCGCCCTTTATTAGAGAGATTCCTCCTTACTCCTGCAGAGGAGGCAAAAAGAAGTTGAAACTCATGCCCATCAAAGCACTTTCAGCCTTTCACAAGCTGAGTGCTTCTGAAGAAGGAATTATCTTGATGTTTTGAAGGGGAAGAGCAGAAACTGAAAGCAGAGGGATGTCAAGAACTTGCTATAGAACTGCTTCTCTTCAGGTGTAGCTGAATTTTCAGCATCTGTGGTCAGCACCTTCTTCTGGGGCTGCTCTGGGAGCTGCTGCTGTGCCTACCCAGCAGCTGTGTCTGGCTCAAACACAGACCTGTAGATCCAGGGTAAGAGCCCACTTGTGTGCTGAAACACCTTAAGAGCCTTCAGGCCTGCTGAAGTCTAATAAAATGTATCGAGTGCTTTTCTTCTCCCAGTTGCTGTTCTGTTGCCCTCAGTTTCTCTCCAGCCATTCCCAATATGTGTCAAGAGGACAGTGATGATCTCATGGCTGCCTTTAGGAACAGTTCATTTTCCTGGTCTGCACAAGGTCTGTGTTTTGTGCATTACAGTAATAAATCCAAGGAGTCGTCATATGAAGAGGGTTAATGAAGCTTAAAATAATACCACATTGCTGCTTCAATTTTGACTTTTTTCCTGATTGTTTTTGTAGTGCTTAGTTTTGGGTGGATCTGGTTTCATAAATATGGTAAATTATACTGGAGTGTAAATGTGCACCAATGCAAAAATACTGAAAATATTACCTCTTCCAAAACTCTCTTGTCTCATAATGTGAATTTGTTTCAGTAGTCAGAAGATAGATCAGTGGATTGTACGGAATGATTAAAGTTTTTCTATTGTATTAAAAATACATTGTCTCTTTGGGATTGTGGTTAAACAAACCCATCCAGCCACACAAACCTTGAAATTCCCAATCAGAGGTGTGGATTTGCTTTTCAGACCCGATTCTGAAAGGGGATAGTAAAACACAATGAGTCTGATTTTGTTTTTGGAAGGTGAAGAGTGTTGCCTCTCAGAGAAAGTCCGACTCACTTGAGTATCCAAGAAATGCCATACTATTCTGACATGCCAAAGTAGAGCACTTAAAGAAGTTATTTATACCTATTCTTGGTTCATTTTTTCATTGAACTTCATTGCTTTCTCTTCTTGAAAAGCGTTTTCACCACTCAAAGACTTTTTGTTGTTTTCTAGAGATGCATTTTAATTTTCACCTGACTGCTTGAGATTTGGACTTTATTGTAACCAGATTTTGTAGAAGCTATTTACAGCAGCACAGTGTCAAAGTAATGGAATGATTTAACTTGGAGCATTCTTACTGCTTACATTAGATGGCTTTTGGCTTTCTTCAAGTTGGTTATTCTGGAAAAATGTAGAAAGATGCCTTCTTTCAAAACGCATGTGCATTTTTGTAATATAAAAACAATTGGCTATAAAGCAATCTAATTCTTCTCCATCTATGTGAGAAAGTGTATCCAGATATTGACTAACTGCACAGTATCTGCCACCTTACACATGAAAGTAACTATTACAAAAGGGAAGGCTTGTATAACTTGAAGTGATATCTGTAAAATAGCTGACAAGTGAATAGGAATGAGTTAGTGTTCTGGCATTATTATTTTAGACCTAATTAATTAGAGGATTGTCTGAATGCTAGTGGAATTCTTAAATCCCCCATATCCATCCTGTGTACTTCAGGTTATCTAACGATCATACGTATTTTAGCAATGATTTCCCAAGTTTTCCAAAGACATTGAAAGAGGCTTTTTTAGGTATCTCAGCTTGGCTTTATGCCTCTTTAAGCCCCCCCCAAAAAATCTGTATTTAGGAGAAAGGATTAAAAGAGCAGGATTAAGTTAGCTGTTTGTTTATTATGATTCTTGCAGATTTGGTTGTGGTGAAAAGTAGATGAGAAAAGCATAGCCTTGAATGCAGAAAGAAGAATTTCAGTTTCAAAAGCATTTATTGATACTTGCAGGCTGGACTAACTTGTGTATTTGCATCTAGGCATGTACATTAGTAGACCCTTGTAGTTGTGCCTCATATCCATTTACTGGGTGTTATACATAGCATCAGCACCTCTGCTTAAGAAAATGGTGCTACTTCCATAGTGTTATAAAAACAGCTTTGTAAAACATGATGGCACAGGCAGCCCTTGTTTTATGTCACATAGCTCTAGTAAGAGTACTTTGGCTTAAGTAGGTAAAGATGATTCTGATAAGCAGCTGCTCTGGCCTCCCTTGGTGTTGTCCCTCTGCTAAATGATCACATTTTTTCTGACTGATAAGTGATTCTAGAGACTGTTTCTGCCCCCCACTGCATCTCTTTTTCCTCTGTCTTCTGGATGCTGCAATAGAAAGTAGCATCTTACTGAAGTCCGGAAGGAATGCTGAATTCTGTGTCTGGGACCCTTTCCAGGTAGCTCTTAAGGTTTGCTGGTAGGCGGGGTTTGCACAGCTTGCCAAAGACCTATTAGCAAGTACCTCCCTTCTGATTTTGCTGAGAGATTCCCTTGAGCTGAAACCCTTGCTTCTCTTACCTGTCCTGCCTTCCCAAGCGTTTTCCTCTTGTAGTTGTGGCAGTAACGGTAATAGAAGTAGTAAGAATGCTGTTAATACCAAAGAGCTGAGAAAATAATGGAGGCATGGTCCTGGCCAAAGTGTTTCTCACTGATGCTGCTGCTGACTTCAGAGATAACAGATATTTGGGGCTGGAAAGTCTCCTTTTTATGTAAGTCTTTATGTAATGTATACTCTCATGGTGTTCATCATCAGCATTTATTTTAGCTCTGACTTCTCTTGTCCCTTTTGGGCTTATAAATAAGCAATCATGAAACCAGCCAATAGTTAATGTGGTATCCCTTTCTTAATCATCTCAAGGCTTTACTGAAATCTGATGTAAGCAGGGACATTTTAAGGGAAGCAGTCTTATCTTAAATCATGTCAGAATGCAGCCAGTTCAAAAGAAAAACAAGCTCTGTATGCAAGCAATCCAATTCTCTAGTCTCAAGTACTTCCCTGTGAAAGATTTTCACTTCTTGCTATCGTAGCTGTAAAGAAAGGGCTGGTAATGAAAGCTCCACATAGGCTGGTGCTACTAGAAAATAATTTGAGATAAAGTAGGCTGAGTAATAGAGAGCTTAGCTAGCTTCTGAAACTGGAGATAAAAAGCTGCTTTCCTCTGCTGGGTTTGGCTGAGTAAAGTTGATTCTCTTCTCAGCAGCTTGTGTGGTGAATTTGGATTTGCAGCCACAACAGTGCTGATAACACAAGGCTGTTTTCTGTGATTACTGACACAGAGTCGAGGTCTTTGCTGCTCCCTCACACTGCCCTGCCAAGCAAGTAGACCTGGGGTGCCAGAGAGGTGGGACAGAGCTGAGACAGCTGACTCCCGCTGAATAAGGGGATACACCACGCTCACCATACAAACTGGGGGAAGAAGCAGGAAGGGGGGCACATTTGGAGTGATGGTCTTTGTCTTCCCAAGTCACCATTACAACTGGTGGGCCCCTACTCTCCTGGAGGTGGCTGAACACCTGCCTGCCTGTGGGAAGCAGTGAATTATTCCTGTGTTTTGCTCTGTTTGTGCACACAGCTTTTGCTTTACCTATTAAACTGTCTTTATCAAAAACTATGAGTTTTCTCACTTTTAATCTTCTGATTCTCTCTCCCATCTCACTGGAGTGGAGTGAGAGAGCAAGTAGCTGTGTGGGGCTGGGCTGCTGGCTGGGATTGATCCACAGCAGCCTTTTTCCTCCCAAAGTGCTTGAATGTAAAATGTGGGCTCAAGCAACATTGTGATTTTACTATTTCTAATAATGGTAGATGAAGATAAGGGAAAAAATTGAAACACAGCAATGTTTTGTATGTAAACACTTGAAATGAATTTATTTTTTAAAAAATCATTTTTACAGTTGAATCACACAGTATTCTTCTGTACGCCTTAAAATAAAAGCCTCCAGCTTTTAAAAATGCTTCCCAGTACAAAAGTGCTAATGTAAAACTGTAGTGTTTATGTATAGAAACCATCACTACACATCACTAAATATCACTCTAAATAGCTCTTCACCAGTATCAAGGGGTGGAGAAGAGATGGAAGATAAGACTTCATAATATTTAAGGGCTTTCTTCTTCCCCTTACAGTTCAGTCTTCAGGAGCTTCAGCGCTTTCTGCATATTTGAGTACACTAGAAATGAAATATTCATGCATGTTATTTTTGCTGCAACTTCCTCTGCCAGCAACCAAAAATGCTGCAGAGAAAATGTCATTATTATTAAAGCTTTTAATCACATGCCTATTGCTATAGGGATTCAGATGCACTTACTCTTCCAGGCAATTTGTGAACATCATGGATTTAATTTTTACTGGTGAGAACATTCATTAATGCCAACACATAGGCAGAGACCGGAGCTGTGCAGCAGTGAGGGATAGCTGTAGCAAACAACTTTCCCTGCTCCCAGGTTTCCTGACCTGGTCTGTTGGGACTTGTGTGTGAGTTCTCACCGTTGCTTGCAGTGAACGCTGCTGAATTATGCAAGTTCTTACTGACGTATGCTTGCTTTTAAAACAGATGGATGCTTAAAGCTCCAGGGCTCTGCCATCATTTTCTTCATCTCACCAAGTTTAAGTCTGGCATCCTGTTTCATTTTAATCCTGGTTAAATGTCTTTCAGCAAGTACTGACTGCAAGAATCTGTAATGCCTGGTGTTACTCCTTATCGTATGAAAAATGTGACTGCTTTCAGAATATTTCCAGAATGTGTCAGAACACTCTACTTACACAACGAAATGTCAGAGGGCTCATATGCGTAGAGACGGTTTGAGTATCTTCCAGTAATATCTGCTCTCACAGTCAGGGAAGGATCTGGGGGAAAAAAAGAGTGAGAGGATTTGTAGAGGTTAACCTTCAAGCAGAAGGAAATAAAAGGAAATAAAGCTTTCTGCACTCCTGCTTGCTTCCTTAATGTTTCTGTGAGAATGTCTGCTTCTGCTGACTAAGAGATTGTTCTAACAGGGTCACTGACATTTCAGTTTTAATTGTTGTGTTTGCAGGTTTATTAGGAGTGGGATGAGCTACCCATTCCAGTGACTGTGGGTGGCATCAGCCATTGAGGGAGAAATGCTGGACCTGTGAAACTGGGTGGTATTGAGTCAATATTTGATCCACAAAACCAACCCAAACCTTTATAATTCCCATGAAATAAATTCCTGTTAATCAGGGGCTCTGTTCTGAGATCAGCTTTGATGCTTGAGGTACTCACCTATGAACAAAACCCGAGGGACGTACTGGCCATCAGGTGCAAGGTTCTTGTCTGTGGTTTCATACTTAAAGAAAACAGAGGAGGTTCCTAGTCAAGGAGGGCACGTTACATATATACTTTTTTCCTTTACTGTACTTTGTATTATGAAATACAGCTCAAATAATACATTTTGCAGTTTAAGAGATACACTGTCTGGGATGCAGTTTTTGAACAGCTGGAATTGCAAATTGGTAAGAGTTTGTGTTATTGTTAAACTTCACGTTCCCTCACATTCTGAGTTTATGATAGCTACAAATGAAAAAGACTTACTATGAAATCTGTTATGCTTCAGCAAGTGGCCATTTTCCTAGCCAACCCTAGCTATTAAACTCAAGTTAGAGAACCCATAATTAAAAGCAGAACTTTGGTGCTTTCACTTAATTAAGTGTAGTTGGGAAACTTACCACAAGGTTCAGGAGAATGAATTTTTCAGCCAGTTTCTGTATATCTTTGTGTTCAGCAAAGACCTTCTTGAGTGCTAAGGTAGAAACAAATGGGAAAGAAAATTTAAAAGATGCCTTTGGAATATATTGTCCTCCAAAAAGAAATTCAAACAGATGAAACGAAATGAGAATTTCCAGTTTACAACTGCAGCAAACAAAGATTTTCAGTTCATTCCACTGGAACATGACCCATTGATTTCTATTCTGCATTAAAGAGTAATTACAATAGTGCAAAATGTCCCCACCTTCCTTCAGAGAGTATAGCTGGCTCTCAAATTCTCTGCTTAGGTTTGAATTTGAGCATTTGACCCTTCAAACCTCCTGTTCTACTATTGTGATTTCTGTCCCCAGATCTTAAGGCACTTGATAATACAGCATGTAGGGCTTCTAAAATGTTTGGAAGGGTGTAAATGCTTATACAAAGACCCTTCTGCAGTTACTTTGGTGCTTTGGATGGTTGCAAGATCTTGCCATGTGGACTGACTTGCAGGAAGGAGGCCCTCAGATAAATTCAGACACTGGGAAAAGAGCAGTCTCAGTTACCAGAAATCCTGGAAGAGCTCAGTTTCAGCCTGGATTGATTTAGTCCCTGGCTGGATTCAGTCTCAATCACTGATGATATCAAGGGCTGAATATGGTCTTTCTGACAAATTGTTATTTCTTGCTGCTGGTTTTGCTATTGATTTTGGCTGATTGTGCTGTGAACCAAATTCAGATTTGTCAAAGTTCAAACTCTACTGACCTGTGCTCATTTCCACATCCATTCTGTTTCATGCAATAGTGCATTACCATTTTTATTTCTACACATTGGAAAACACCTTAGTGGTACAGTAACTTGAAGAATGCTCCCCATGCTTGTGCAAGCTAGCACTTCAATAAGGTTTAAGCAGAACGGTGGCTGATTATATTTTTTTAAGCAGAGTTTTTTCAGAAAATCAGAACAACATTTATTTTTTTTCCCCTCCCAAGTGCAAAAAGATTACCTTGGCTGTGTGGGCAGTCTTCCAAGTGGTGGATAATCATCAGGGGTTTCTGGCTGGAAAAGAAGAGCCCTGGTTAGAGCCGGGGAGGCACGGGGGGCTCAGGGTGGGCGCGGCGGGGCGGGTACCTGTGCTTGGCTCGGAAAAGCGCCTCCTCGTAGGTCTGCGTCCAGATGAGCTGGTCACCCCAGCCTGGAGGGACAGGGGACACACACACCCTCAGACAGCGCCTTACAAGGGGCCGGGGACCCCGGGTGAGGGTCCTGCCCCTGCCCACCTCTGCCGGGGGGCTTGGAACAAACCCCCTGACAGAGGGCTTTAAATCAGGAGTGAAGGAGGAGAGGGCGCGAGGAAACATCAGAAAAGGTTTTGCAGAACGAGTTACGAGAAAATTAATTTTTTTAGAACAGCGTAGTAGCTGAAATGTTCACAAGATTGCACTTTTTAAAACATTTGGTGGAGATTTTTTTTTTTTTTTCAGTTGTTTGTTTTTTACCTCTGGAGAGTGTCTGAGGCAGTTTTGGCTTAGCGGTAGTGTCCTTTGAATCCTTCTTGCCTGCATCCTTTGCCAGAGCACAGGAGATGACAATGAGCAGCAAGAACATGGACACGTAACTCTTCTCCATGGCTGCTCCTGGAAGAGGCGAGGGAAACGCGGGGTCACTGCGGTGCTGGCGCGGAGGCACGCCGCAGGCAGGGCGGGGTCGCTGAGGGAGCGGCTCGGGTCACAAACATGCAGCGGGGGAGGCAGGCCTGGGGGAGCAGCTCCGGGCAGGCCTCGGGGCACGGGGCGAGGTTTGCTCGGGAAGGCTTGGCCCTTTTAAGATGTGCATGTCTGTGTTTGTTAATTTCCCTCTCTTCTTTTTACATATATTGAATATGCTCAGTAAAAGAACAGAGAGACAGCAATTACAAAAGTCCTAATAAGTTCACAGTTCTACCTTGATCTCCCAGTGCTAGAGTAACCCACCTGCGGTGACGAAGACTTGTCTCAGCTCTTCTCCCCTTTCGCTGTGGGAGCGACTCAAATGAGAAGTCAGAATGTTTAAGCTAGGCTTTACAGTGGACATTAGCATAGACACAGCTTAATGGTGTTGTTGAAACTTCCAATACTTTTTTTTTTTGTTCCTTAAAATATCACCTAATCTTTAAACCCAGCAGAAGGTATAACAAAAGGAGCTGGTAGGAGCTGACGTGTGGCCCAGTGAAAACTGAGATGGAGTTTGAGGGTGGAAGCAGCACAAAGCAGAGAGCTTTTCCTGAGCCAGGCTGGGCCTTGGAGATGAGACAAGTCTGATGGAAAGCTCCTCAGCATTTCAGCTGAAGGGGAAAATAATTTCAGCAAAATGACCCTATGTTTTCTCATTACATTTCTTCCTAGAAACTAGAACCAATATAATGGGTACAAAAAGAAAATTTAAGATGTTCTAAAAGCAGTACAGAACATTGAAAAGATTCATTAAAAAAAAAAAAAAAAAAAAAAAAAAAAGGGAAAAAAGGGAAAAAAGGAAAACCAAGCCTACATAACAACGCCTACTCCAACAGGCTGATTGTTTTTAAAATTCAGACAATGAAAACTAAACTCCTGGAAAACAGAAGTGTTTTTCCAGGTAGGAACTGCAGGAGGAGACATAACCTGAGTTTCCATGAGTGATACAATGCTCTTTGCTACTGGGATGTCCAATAGAGCTCAAACATCCAAAGAGTCCCTTTTTCATGGGTATGAAATACCACTTTTGCAGCAGACTGCATTTCTGCCCCAAGAAAAGCCTCCTTGGCAAGGAGGAAAATTGCATGAAGTTCAGTTAAACTCTGGATTGTCAGCGTTGCCTCAAGAATTGTTTTGGCTAGAGTTGTATGGCAGAAGCAATGCTTCTTTAAAAAGAAAAATAATAAAATAAAAAAGTAAGGGACAACCAGGAAATTGAAGATCAGGCACAAGAAGCAGCATGCAGAAAGGAAAGACAGAGAAACATTAAACTTGCTCCTTAAAAACTTTGCACCTGTTAGACAATGTGCACTTTTAAGAAGCTTTCCAAAATAACCCCTCTTCTCCTGTATTTTTTTTTTTTTTAACCTGCAAAGCCAATCTTTCTCTAGACATTTCCCTTCACAACAAGCTGTGCTGGACTGTGCCTGCTTTGCTGCAGTCCTTTCTTTCGGCTGATCAGGTTCCCCGTGCCCAGCTAGCTCGGGCTCACAGCTCCCCGGGTACCTCCTGGGGCAGGGACTGTGCAGTGCCTTACCTTGTTTACTCTCCCAGACGCCTGCCAGGATGCGAAGGTGTTCCTGGTTTCAGTGTGAATGCCGCTGTTCCTACTGCCTATTTATGCACCTTCACACCCCAACTCCACCCACAAGTTTTGAATTTGAATACTACTTTCAAAGAGCTAAACTTTCTAGTTTTTCCCCACCAAAACGTTCAGAGTTAATTTTGTAATTAAATAACATTACCGTTTCCTGTCAGATACTGTATCTAAAGCTCAGAGACATTTCTGTAGACTTTTGGGGTATTTCATGAAAGGTGATTTTAAAAGATTGGCAAAGATCCAAGTACAGGTAAGCTTAAGTCAAGACTCCTGATTTGCCTGAAGAGTGATTTGTCTTTTCTTGATTGGTTGGAAAATCTGTATGGGTTGCTGTTCTTTTACTCCTTAGGAAAAGTTAAATTGATGACTCAGAACTCTGAATGTTAATTAGATAAATAACTGTGCACATTATACAGATATGTGTGCACATATGCACATATAACAGCACATAGAATTGTAATCAAACCGAAAAAATGTTTGTCAAGGTCTCCACAAAAATGTATTTGGAAGCTGTACTAAAAAACTATATGTTCATAAGCAGAGATCCAAGCCAACATTTAATTTAAATTCCATGACTAATTAGTTGTGTAGACATTTATTTTTTAACTACAACATGAGCCCCAATCATCTTGGGTTGCAGATGCACATATAATACAGTGCAATGCCCAGGAAAATGAGACCTGGATGGTCATTCCCACTGCTGCACTGACTGCACGCAGTCCTTCTGCGGAGGTCAGTGCAAGTCTGTCCTCAGCAATAAATGCTGAAACTACGGTATGTTCTCCTTGCTGCATGCCTCATGTATTTCAGTGAGATTAAAATCATGTGTTCATGGGCAGTGAATGCTTAACATTTCTTAGCTGGGTAGATGAAATCCATCAGATATGGATTTTCCTGTTTGAAATTCACAGTGCTGCCTGATGGCTGCTAAAAGCACTAATTTGTTACAAATATACTTGAGAGATTTAAGAGCTTTGGATCTTAGTGTGGATTTGGTTTGTTTTTTGTTTTTTCTTTCTTTTTTTTTAAATGAATAGTAATTAGGAAAACAAAATGCAGAAGCAAGATGGTGAACTCAAGCAAAACAATTTATTGAGTTCTACCATGCTTTGCTTAGCTGCGTGATGTATTAGGAGGGTGAAACCAAAGCTCCCAGGCATATCAGTCATTTTAACTGCCTTTTCTGTATGTTTCATCAAATAAGTATGTTTTCCTGAGAGAATTTGCATATAAATTTCTTTTTCTCCTCCAGGACTTGTCCCTGAAGATTTACAGATGTAATTTGTTTGCTTCTATATTGTCCATCCAAACGACATCCACTCAGCTTTTTTTCCAAAACATACACCAAAAGAAGTCTCCAAGGTCTGTATTTGGACCACTCACTTTGGACAGCTTAAGTTACATTCTAAATCCAGTTTAGTCCAGATGTAGAAGTTAACCTTGGGTACCCATTTTGGTCTCAGCTTAGACAATTCAGAATTGTAATTTAACACACTCTTGCTGACTGTCTTCTCATGTCACACGTAAGACCATTTGGTAGTTTTAAAGCCTGTAAAAGAAGTTCTAATTGCTCTCTGGTGCTATGAAGAGATAATAAGCAGGTGGGTTCTCACTCACACACCTTATAAATAACATTGTGTTTTGTCTAAAAACGCATCCCCAAAGCTAAGCCCCTACCTTCTCCTGGCACCAGCCTTAGATGTATCTCCATTTCACTTGCACCTTTGCTTTCTCCTGTTTTCAGGGGATGGATATATCTCAGCCTGTTTCCACATAACCTTGTTCTACTCTGACAGAACTGTCTCCTGTAAGAATCTCAGTAATTCAAATACAGCTACTCACAGGGGCTTCCCTGCCAGCTCAAACCCAGTGACCTCAATGCAGGTAGTTAGACCTGTCTCCAAACCAGCTTTGTGCCTTGTTATTGAAGAGAGGAGGGAGCTCAGTCTTTCCCACAGCTCCCTGCTTGGGCCCTGAGACTGAGCAGTACCCAGCTGCCAAGTTTTCTCCTGGCCTTTTATAATGGGCTACTTTCTCTGCCTCAGTTCCTGCAGGGGCTGCCCCAGAGAACTTCAAATCAAATAGGACTATTCCAGAATGTTTTTCCTCTTTTTCTATGAAGATCTGGTAGACCCTATTACTGTTAATATTTAACATCTTTACAAAACTAGTCATCAGATTTTTAATATATCTTTGGTTCCCCTGCTCTGAGGTGCCTTTGTTCATTATGTTATACAGAAATTTGCACAGATTCAGGTGGCTGATGTTACATCTGTTCAGAAAGCATTCTCTGATGTGTTTTTTTATTGCTTGTGTTTTGTAATACGTAAGTTTGAGAATTCAGGCATTTATCCTAATTTCATAATAAATATGTTTCCAAGACTTATGATCTACTGCTTAGAATAAATATCAGAAATTTATATAGAGAATGAGAAGTAATGAAGGAGATGTGTACTCAGTCCCAGATTACCAATGCTCTGCGAAAAAGCCAGAGACAGGCAGATCTGGAAATCATCAGTCTTCCAGTGCTCTTAACGTTGAAGTATATTGTAAGATGTAGTGGTTGAAAGCAAACAAAATTTGAGAACTGGTCAAATTTCTGTTTTCAGTGTTTAACCACATACAGGTTTTTTTATTACCTGAAAGCCCCTTGGAGGAAATTTGACCAAAATTTTCCAGAAAGCCTTATACCCAAAATTTAGGAGCTGAGACACCCTCTTACACCTATTGCAGATGCAGGTTCCATTTTGTTTCCTTCTTGCCCTGAAATAGTTCAAATCTTTTCATGACTATTATATGTAGGTGTTGTCTGGATTGGGATGTGCCCTGATGATCGATGTCCCTGGTCACACATGCCAAGACTGTTTATTTGTGTAATAGGCATTTGTGCTGGAGAAGGCACTGAATCCCAACCTAGTTGTGATCTGTTAGGTAAGACAGTGATTTTTCTCACATTGGCTTAGGAAATATTTGCTAACACTTGCAAATGGAAAGCATTACTAAAGAAGAAATGATGTCTTAGAAGTGGTCCAGACATTCTCTTGAAAGTTGGAAGGCCATGGTTCAACCATTCCCTGTCTACTTTATTTTCATTACAAAGCCACATTTCAATCTACGGCTGGAAAGACAAAAGTTCAGCAGATTTCTGTTGCTGAACATTTAAAGGTGGTAATTGGAGCTCAGGTAAATTTTTGCTAGGAATCTGATGATTTATCCTAAAGAATGATGGTTTTCCAAAATACATCAGCCCAACATTTTCCTCTTTTTAGTTGAATAAATTACTCAATTAACTTGCACTATCTGCAGTTATTGGTAATATTTTTCAAATTCACTAGCAGAAGAGATGCTAAGGCTTTAAAATAAGATAATCTTTAATTACTGCTTGCAAAACAAAAGAGAATCTGTGAGGATTTTGATATCTCTGGAGGCGTTTCTTTCCACTTACATGTGGATGTTTATAATACAAGTCACCAGCACTTGATACAAGCTGAAAAGCATGTCATGAAAAGCATGGAGCATCCCTTACATGGTTTTAGATGAAGATGTGGGTTTGTCATGCAGCCAGTTCTTCTGCCATACTTGATTTTGAGTCTTGATGGGATGAGATGTCTGGAAGGCATTCGTGAATGACACATTTTAAAATCACTAAGTCATTTGAAGACCCATATTAAATGCACTTGCTCTTGTATTGTTTAATGCCCTTTTCACAACAATAAGGAAACTGTCATGGTCTATTACACCAAGGAGTTTCAAGGTTTTCAGCATATGTGGAACTAAATTGCTCAGTTGTGTTTGATAAGAGAAAGCCTGATCCTGGTAGGATTTAGATTTAACTTTGAAAATTTTTTTTACATCCCACAGGAAAGGAGTGACTAAGTAAAGAGGAATTCTGTGATGAGGGGGATTGGAAAGCTGGGGTTGTACTACAGCTTTGGAAGAAAGTATATCTGGTCATCTTAACTGGGCGAGTCAGTTATGATCAGCAGCATTTCATGTCTGAAATTCTTATACTGAAGTAAATGCATTTTAATAAATTAAAATAACTGGCTCTGTCTAAAACCAGAAAATTTGCTGTACTGCAAAATTAAAGCCAATGACTTTCCCTGTCTGAGTAACTGACACCCAATTTTCAGTATAACTTGAAATCTGTGAGCCAGCAGTTTCCTATTTTGTTATACTGTAATATTTGAGAATGGTGGGGGAAACTTCATGTTTTGAACAGCTTATTTTTGTATTTAGTATGACATGGGCGTTTTTTAACAAGCCCCTTTCTGTTGATTAAACAAACCCTTCTGTTTCTGGCCTGCCTTGGTCCTTGGGTGCTAAACTTGATTACATGCAAGTAGCTGATCCACAATATTCATAATTCAGCCAGTCTCCCAGAGCTGCCACCTTGTTGTGATCTCTCTGTAGGCCTCCTTTTTATTCATTGTTCTTATTTCAAATTTATGTCTGTTTATCTATAACCCAGATTCTCTTAGTTTTCCTAGTGCTTTGCTGCAAAGATCTGAAACCTTTGGCTTCTAGTGAGTATCTGTGACTTGATGTCCCAAGTCTGACTCCAGAATTCATGGTCCTTAAGTAATAATGGATGGGGCTCTCTTTATTCTCTTTATTCTTGCTAACTTACCTGAAAGTTTGCAAAGATAAAGATGAAGGATTCCTCCTGTTCTTTTTATTTTTTTTTCAATGAGCGGTAAACACATCTCAGTGAAATTCCAGCTGAAACCACTGATACAGTTGCTTTCTTAGCCCCACTGTTGCTTGTATGGTAATGTATTTTTTTTTTTTTAACATTGCTTTTACTTTGGGGCCAATATCCCATGATATTGAGCATAACCTCTGCAATGGAGTGTATGTATATGCTCTGCTGAGTTTCTCTCTTTCCTGGTAGTGTTGGTCTTTTTCTCCAAGCTGTGTAGACCCTCGTGGTGTTGACGCTCTCTGGCCTGCATGATGTGCTCTATAGAACTCTCCATCTTCTCCCAAGTTCTTGACATTGCCTTGGTTTGTGTATTCATCACAGAATGTGCAGTTTTGGTCAGCCACACAGACTGCACAGTTTTAGTGGACTCCAGAGCTGAGTCCTTTCTGCAGCAGCTCTCACAGCTGCCATGTCTTAGATGTTCCCACCACATCCTCACTGTGTCCATGCCATGGTACCATTTTTCTCTCTGCTTCAGTCTGAAATGGGGGTCTTTTCTTGGGCAGTTCTAGTTGCCTTATCAAGGTTAAATGTGGGATTTAGCAGTCTCATTTCTGAGCTGGATTTTCCACATCCTGAATATTATGTTTTTATCTGTGTCTCAGCCACAAAGTTGTAGAACTAACTCTCCAAATGTAGACCAGGTATAAAATCCTCAATGTTTTCACCTTCTTATTTTACTTTTTAAAATTTTCCCCCTTTCTTTTTTTTGTGGGGAAGTGTGGGGATTGTTTTTTCATGTTTGTGAGAATAGTTTACCACAAGTTACCCAAAGAAGTGGTGGGATAACTTTCAGTCAAGTTTCAGAGTTTAACAAACTTGTTTGATTATTAATGCCATTATTCAGTGGTCATGCATAGGGATGGGGTTGGAAAAAATACTTTTATCCTGCCTGACCTTCAGCTGTTTGTAAGATGAAGTTTGAAATAACACAGCACCCAGTTTCAGCTCTCATGCTGTGAGGTGCTTCCTAATGCAGAATGTTGAACATACTTCTAAAAGCTTCTCACTACAATCCTTGTCTTCAATTATTGACATAATTTAATTCCTTTTGTTACACAGTATTCTAATGATGTGTTGCAGACCACTGTGTTACCAGCAGGACAAAGAAAGTCAGGGCACATCCACAGTGCTGGGTCCAGTTCTGAGCTCCCCAGTGAAGGAGATATGCACATACTGGAACAAGTCCATCAAAAGAGTTCAAAGGTGGTGAAAAGATGGAATGTCTGTCATTCAAGGAGGAGCTGAGAGAGCTAGGACTGTTCAGCTGCAGAAGAGATGGCTCAGGGGGATCTCATACCTGATTGTGTCAATACCTGATTGTGGGGACCTCCTTGTCCAGAAGAAGGCCACAGAGCGGATCAGAGGGCTGGACCATGTCTTCAGGAGACTGATTTGGGCTTTTAGCCTGGAGAAAGCTCTGGGGAAACCTTACAGCCTCTGCCAGTACCTAAATGAGGGGCTGCAAAAAAGCTGGAGAGGGACTTCTTTCAAAAGCACGTAGGAATAGGACAAGGGGTAATGGCCTTAAACTGAATGAGAGTAGATCCAGATTAGATATTAGAAAGAAATCCTTTAAAGGGTGGTAAAGCTATGGGACATGTTGTCCAGAGAAGCTGTAGATGCTCATCCCTGGAAGTGTTCAAGGCCAGGTTGGATGGGGCTTTAAGCAGCCTGGTGTAGTGGAAGGTGTCCCTGCCCACGTCAGGAGGGTTGGAATTAGAAGGTCTTTAAGGTCCCTTCCAACCCAAACCATTTTATGATTCTTTGACTCTAATTAAAGAAGGAAAAGCCAGACTCTTCTCTGACATGAAGTGACAGGATGAGAGTCAATTGAAATTTAAGAAATTGCATGCAAATATGAAGTAGAATTTTTTTCCTTTTGTAATGTGAGGATGATTGAAGACTGGAACAGGCTGTCCAGAAAAGTTGTGGAATCCCCATCCTTAGCCACATTCAAAACTCATGTGGGTGTAGCCCTGAGCAACCTGCTGTAGCTGACCCTGCTTTGAGCTGGTGACTTGGACAAGACAGTCTCCATAGGTGCCTGCCAAATTCAACAAGTCTGTTATTTGGTGAATCTACATATGTAGTATGTATAAAAGAAAGGTTAAACAGTACAAAGGTGAACTTATAACTGAACCCACACATATCCTACTCTCAGCTGCAACTGATCTGTTGCCCAGTATAAGCTAAATTAATGGATAAATGCCATACTATGGTCACAGGTTAGAATATTATTTCTGAAACAGTAATGAATGGTTATTAACTTTTACCCATGAGGTGCTCGTGTTTCACCACAGTGTGGGTCATCCACTGTACAAGCACAGTTGTAATGTCCTTGTCAGGATTGCTAGCTGGCTGTTCAAGCCAACTGGAGTGACTTTAGGCAACGTGTACTTAAATTTCTGTTTAAACGTCTTGGGCTGGAAATAAGCACACCCCCACAGGTGGTGACACTAAACAAGCAGTATCAGTCACAGGGAGCTGATAGAGGATGGGTGTTCCCATTCTCCTGCTGGCACAGTTCCAGCTGATGGCTTGATGATAACGTGGCTCCATCTTGGCATTCAAATGCAAAATGCTAATTTAAAATTCTCTTTTAAAAAATGTTTTTTCTGGAGGTGGCATAAGCAATGCTATCCCAAATCTTGTGAAATACTTTGTGGTCAAAAGGCTGATTTATGTTTCAGCAATGCTTGGTGCAGAGGAGCTGGGACAGAGCAGCCTTCTCTCATTTGCCCTCCTTCTCCACAAGGTCATTCCAGCAGCTGGCAATGTCTGAAATAGAAGCAAGCGTAAGCAGTGTGGTCTTTTTGCATCCAGCTGTTCCCAGTATCTAGCTGTATCATTTGGAGATTCTGTAGGAGGCAGGGAATTCCCACATAGTCAAGTCAAAGGTAGTCTAGTCTCTGTGTGCCAAAAAATTGTGTGGAAAAAGATGGAGATGTGAGTGTGATCTGAAGGTGGATCAGTTAAAAGTAGACCACTACCTGAGGAGCAATACATAAGTAAAAATGCATATACTAGAGTTCCTGCGTCAATTATCTGTTAGGAGCCATTTCTGCTTTTAACATGTCTGAATGAGAAGAAAAAGCAAGGTATAATTTCTAGTTTTGTGTTGAGAGACTTGTAGCTATCCTGCTAGGTTTTCAGAGCTGAATGTATTGAGTCACTACAAACACCAGCAGGCTGGGATTTCCGTTCCTGCCCTCCTATTTCGTATCATGCAGCTGCTGGAGCTGCAGAGCAAACAGGCAGCTGGTGGAGAGCTGCCTGCAACCATCAGCCTCCTACATTCTGCAGGCGTTGCTGGGCAGAAGTACCCGGAGACCAGCTGGTAGCACCCACCTCCTTTCTGAAATGAATGGAGAGAACATAAATCAGCAGCAGAGGAAGAATGGAGGAAATGCCTGTCTTTGCTTGGCTGTTGTGGAGCTCTGTTCTTTGCTGCTTTGGTGGGCTGGTTAGCAGGGCTGAATCCAAGCTGCTAGCTCAGGACACAGTGCTGATCCCTCCAGTGATCCTAAGTTTTAAATGACAAATATCTTATCAAAAAGTTAAAAGGCAAACTGAAGGTAGTGGATGGCAGTCATGTAGGTGATGTCAGTTATTTGGAGAGGAGCAATTATTCAATGCTATATTCATGTGGCTGCAACATGCTAAAAGACCACAAGCAAGGGAATCAGTAATTTTTGCTGTTATTCTCATTACGGGTTTGTATGGTAGGCACTACTTTCACCTGGTTCATATGAGGATTGCATAATAAACTGTAATTAGCTTATAAGCTCCACTATCTGTTCTAGATCCCTGTACTTTCTAACTAAAGATCGTAAAAAGCTAAAAATTGTTTGCATTATTTTGGATGAGCTTCATGTGGACACTTGGATATTGCAGATGTTACATTGTGCGTGCAGAGCTGTTCTCTGTGGCTAGGAGCTGAGACCTTTTGCATGATCTCCTATAAAATCTTTCTTTTTTCCTCCTCTTTTAGAAGAAAAAGAATCTATCAGATGCTGGGTTCAGCTAAGGATGCCTTCATAGTTTTGAGAGTTGTTCCTTACGCTTCTATTTCTTCTTTCTATTGACCAGTAAGATTGTCACACCTGTATTTCCTTGCCAACTTCCTGGTTGATGTGTGCATGAGGTCAGCATCTAGCTTGCTTGATTTTGTTGCTCATGTAGCTGTTAACACAGAACCAGTTCTACTTTTTGGTCTTAACTGTCCTGGCTCAGCCCAAAAAATAAATAACATTCTTATAGCTGTTAAATTAAAGTAGAGTCATCATAAAAGCCTAATAATTACTGTAAGAAGTAGCAAGCTGCATCCTGAACTTTGAGACCATCCTTTTGGTGATTGACACTGCTATGTCAATGAAACTTAAGCATGAATGAACCATAATAATAAGAATTTTCCAACTGTCTCCTTGACTCAGTCAGATTGGTTGTGAAATAAAACCACCCCATTTTATTCTGTTAAACACAGAAAATGTAGGAATATAAAACTCCTCATATAAATAGCTCTACTTTTTAACTATTTCACTTGCAGGCTGTAAGAGTTTCTGGGAGATGCCATTGTGAGGCACTCCAACAAAGTTAGTAGGGCCATTTCTTGTTGAATGTGCATTTGTCCAGCAGAGCTTGGGTCTACATTACTCACAGACTTTTTAGTTCCTTTGGATTTGGGAAATGAGGAAAAACAGTTTAATTTAACAAATCTTTTTCAGATAACTGACATATGCCTTGAAGACTGAAGATGCTTAAAGGGGCACACCATCCAATGGTGTGATCTTGGGGGGGTTCTGTTTGGGGACAGGAGTTGAACTTTGATGATCTTTGTGGGTCCCTTCCAACTCACCATATTCTATATTTCTATGGTCAGATTAAAAGAATAAAGATGTTAATTTAAAAGAAGAAGTGTTAAATTCACAAAGTCTGAAGAAAATGAAACTGATTTGTGTTTACAGATAATTTAAATTTCAAATCAAAATTGTTCCGGGGTATTATTCGTACTGCAAAATCATGAGGTTTTTTTTCCTGTCACTAACATTGCTCATGTAAAGAAAAATTACTCCTTTTGCTCTGCAGCACCTGATTCCATTAGCAAGGTGAATTTATTAGCAAAGACCCCTCCAGGAAAGTCTTAAGAGTTTTGCCTTCATGAGAATGCACCATGTTGCCATGTTTCTTTCCTGTGGCATGTTTGGTGAGCAAACAAACCTTTTGTGAGTTCATAAAGTGATCTGGTTCACACTCAGCAGAGAGACTTCAGCTTCCAAATTCTATGTGCATCTGTCTTACTGCTATTTCTAAAAATTTAAAGTCAAGCGCTATTCTTGGCCACTTGTCAAAAGGTCATTGTTTAATTTTTGTACGGGAATGTAAATGTTAAGTCAGCCCTTAAGTGAATCTCAAACTGAGCACCCTTTGCTTTTTCTGACTGCATCAGCTGGTATGATAAATCCAGCTCGCCTTGCAAACTGCTTTATATAGAAACCTTGCTAGATAAAATGCTTTGCATCAAGTGGAAGATACATTGTGTTGGAGTTGAATTCTGTAAAACCTTCTAACAAGTTCCAGAACAGTGCTGCTCTCCAGTTTGCTTGGTTTCAGTGAAATCTGCCTTGTGTACGAGTCTCGCCCAGGACGACTCGCAGAGCTGGCGAGCAGGAATCTCTAACAGCAATAGCCCTGGGTGTTGGTTCTCTGCTCTGTGGCACCATAGCAATTGGGAGTGGCTTTGTTTAATTAATAATCAAAATATCCTACTTGCTACCTTTAGTTTGAATAGGGAAGTGGAGAGGGGGAGTGAGAGAGAGAGAAAGCGAGCAAACCTACCTGTGGCATATAACATTAATGAGGATTAATATTACAGGAGATAAATGACAAAGAGTTTATTCTATGCATGAAGGAAGATACCCTTTTACTTTCTCTTTGTGTGTTCTATGCAAGATGGTATTGCATTCTGAATGTGTTGGAGACAGCATCCTAATGCAGGAATGCAGCTCCCAGTCAGCAAATCTGAGAGGGATGAAAGTTAATGCTGGGTTTACTCTGCTGGTTGAACAGGAGCTTGCAGCTAAGTTGTACCAAAAATATCACTGCAATTCTTCCAACAGGAAGTGAATTGGATATAAAACTAAGTGCAAACAAAAACTCCACCCTACATTTTTGGGGATTTTGTTGTATTATTCTATGTTTTCAAGATTGTCTTATTCTCCAGTTCATGCTAAGTCATGAATTTAGCAAAGATATTAAGGAAAGACTCACCAACATCTCTTTGCCCATTTGCTACAGGTGCCAGGGTTGATATTTTGGAAGATATTTGGAGGCTAGAGTAGTAACACTTGTTCTTTGTTTTGGTGAAGCTATCCCTGCCCTTGGGCCTATTCATAGGCTCTGCACCATGCAACTTCAAAATAACAGTGGAGTCGGATTCGGACCACTCTTTTTTCATTCATTCATTCATTCATTCATTCATTCATTCATTCATTCATTCATTCAATCTTTTTTTTCTCAGGCTTCTGCAGAAGGATGAAAACCATGATTTAGCCAAGATTTTTGGGAAGGGTGACTGGGGGTCCAGGGAGTTATTTGTTGTCAACCAAACATTTAACCAAACATTTTAAACAAAAAAAGGTAATTTTTTAAAAAAGAAGTGCTTGATCAAAGACTTGCATTTTTGCAAGTGCCAAGATGTCATTTTGCAAAAAAAGAGAAAAATCTGTTTGGATGTGAAAAGTAAGATTTTTTGCAAAATTTCTCATTGAAGTAAATATTTATTTAGAAAAAGTAATTATTTTTGCTTCACTTCCCAAAATGAGACTGTCACAGAGAATTGCTTGCATGATTCTACTTGTGAAGATCCACAGTGTGAATAATTCTGTAAGTGAAAGCATGAGTCATTACAAAGTCTATGTTTTAGAAAGTTGAATTATTAACGAGTTGAATAGTCTGGTGGGAGATTGGTAAGATGAAATAATTTTAATTGTAATTAGATGGTGGGGTAAGACGTAGCATAACACATGAAATTTGTAATTTTCCATAGAGTCTCCCACTCCTGGTAGAAAATCAGATAGTAGAATTTTGCCTTGTAGAGTAAAATGGAGATTTAAATGCTCCTTGAAGTGTAGAGAAGCTTTAAAAATTCTAAGGGCAAGAGATTCAAAATTTTGAAACTGCTATTCATTCAAGCTGCAACTTCAGGACAAAATGCCCCTGAAATCTGAACAATATTGGACTCAACTCTTGAATCTACAACCCGGATTTGCATTTTGAGCCTACCATTACTAAATTTACTTGTGACTTTCTACTAAGTCACCCTGATGTTCTTTTTGATTAGAAACACTTTGTTAAACATGGTTTAGGAGTTTAGCACTGCACAATGACTACAGCTTTTACCATTCTGAAGGAGTTTGTTTTGGATATGAACTTGGGTCATTCCAGAGTTCTTGTGGGGCATCTTAATATGACATCTACACTTTGAATCCCAGTTTTTCACTGGGGCTCTACCATTTATATCTCCAAAGAGGAAATCAAATAATCAACTGGAAAGCTCTAAAATTATTTACATAGATCAATGCAGTTATGGAACTTTGTCAGTGAAACTGTGTTGGCAAACTGTTGCTATTATAATAACAAAAAGAGAAATTGTATAAATGGAGATGTGAAACCACAGGGTGCTTGTGAGGTTGATGGAGTCCCCTGTGCCAGAGCTACTGGAGCAGAGTGTTGTTGTAAGTAGACACAGCAGTGGAGGAATTGGCAGGTCACAGCATAGCCACAAAAATGTTTGGAAAAGCTTCTCCTTTTGAGTGGTAAATCTTAGCTTATCTGATATAATACTGTGCAAAAATTGACCTAAGCTCTACTGGGGTTATTTGGGACAGAGGAGTGATCATCCTGTCATTTTGACAGATGAAATGCACTGGGCTCACCATTATGGGTAATCAGTCAACTGCTTAGCTGAGTGCCTTCATTCCTAAAGTCCTTTTCAGTCACTGAACTTCCCCTTTCTTCTTGGGTAAGCTTTGCCATGGTGCTGAGTAGCTGTTCCTTTGCTAGCTCTATATGAAGAGTTTCACTTCTGCCAGACACGGTTTTAAGGTTAAGCTGTCTGACGTACAGCTTGTGTGTCATGTGTTAGTGCTCATTTCTGTTCTGGTTCCTGTCCAGTTCCTGGGGACTGGCTTTGAACAGAAGCACCAGCTTAGAGTGAGGTCTCTGCCCTCTCCCTGAATGACCTGGGGGCATGATGATATATGTGTTCTGATTATAAGTCTTGGTTTGAAAACAATGTGGTGGGACCACTTTTTGTTACTGACTCAAATTTTTAAATTAATCCTTAATTTTTTCCAATTATAGTGATGCCAGTATTTAATAATCTTTGAAATACTGTCCCTGTGGCATAGAATATGGAAATATAAGTCAATATAATGCAGGGGTGTAGCAGGTGTGTGTTCAGGCATCCTGAACAGGATGTGCTGGCGGAAGTGTCCTGGAACTACCTTCCTCTTAATTCCTGCATTTAGCTCACTTGCAAAGCTAATTGGATATAGTTTCTTCTTGTAAGCAGTAGCTTGACTTGTACTTCTACTTTGTTTAATGACTAATCTCTTCCAATCTATATATGTTTAATCAGGAGATGACCTAGGTCAGATAATAAGTCTGCTGCAAATGTTCTATTTGCAGTATGTTGTGCTAAGCAATAGCAAATCTGTTGAGTATTCTTGTAGTGCAAATCCCTTTCAAATCACTTTTACTGATGGAGAGAAAACGTGTCAGCTTCTGAGTGGCTGCCTGCCTATTCCTGACTGACTTGATGTTTTCAAGAAGAGTTTCAGGGAAGAAATATACCCATGCTATATTTATCCATGATGGTTTCAATTTGTCAAGCCGCTGCTAATTGAAGTTGCAAAGAACTTCCTTTAGTATTAAGCAATTATTTATAGGTTGATTAGTCTTAAATAATTTGTCCTAAATCTCAGACCGGTCCCAAATCTTGTGTACTTTTATACTTGTTGTTTACTGTTTTGATAAATGAAAATCTCTATATATCATTAAAATCTGATCCATAGATTTCAAATTGCCATGTCTGTCTGTCAAATCTACATTTTAAAAACATCTATCTATCTATCTATCTATCTATCTATCTATCTATCTATCAATCATCTATCTTTCTATCTATCATCTCTATATACATGCAGACTCTAAACAGGATAAAGGATCTTGCCAGAGTAGTGATGCAGAAGGCCTCTATTTCAATTAATATTTGGGAACAGGAAACAATCTTCTTTCATGGTGGTCATTTTAAACATTTGATGTCTATTAAGATATTAAGACTACTGCTCACTGTTGCAAGATTGAAAAGCCTCATGGACTTTTCTGTTTTTTTTTTTTTTTTTTTTTTTTTTTTTTTTTTTTTTTTGTGAGGAGTGACATCAAGACTGTCCATCAGAGGGTCTTTCCATTGCGGTCATCAGGCAACCCTGTTCCTCTCTGTGTGAATTTATTCCGAACCAGTAATCCATGCCTGGGACTGGGGACTGCCAAGTTGGAGGAATCTGCCCCTTGACAAAGGACACGCTGTCTCATTACAGTGCATAGAATGATGTCAATGATGTGGTTGGTGCCCTCTGAGATCACACCTTCTCTGGTGGAGGGGAGGGCAGGAGGTCAGCGCTGCCAGCCCAGCCTGAGGAATGCCTCCGTGCTGGCTCTAATAGTGCTTCTGTGGTGAGGAGCTCAGAAATGAGAGACTAAATAACTGCACTAAGCTGTTGTGCTGGGAGGACTATTGAGAGGTTTCTCACATGGTAACCTGTTCAACAAAGCCCCTAAATATACCCACGCTGGGGCATGGCTGTCATTCTGACCCAGGCTATTTGTTTCCTTCTTGCATGATTATTGAGGATTAATATTCTGTCTTCTTGGCCCCTGTAATATTCTGGTCTTGAGGGAGCATAGGAAACAGCTTATCCTATCAAATAAAGTGGTAGAGAATGATTCTTAAATGCTTGATCATTCTTGTCATACTGTTTGACAACTCTTTTTGTGTTGTAAATGTGCAGTAAGACCTTTGATCCCTGAGCTGGTCACATTAAGTTCACTCAGGCTGAGGCCCTGCTGTGCATTCAGTAAAGGTTTTGTATCTGTTGAAAAGAATGAAGGGACACAGAGTGCTTTGTGCAAACCAACCTAGGAGGATAGATGTGTTCTGGAAATCAAGTTTAAGCTGTGCCTCTGCAGAGGGAGTGGCATTGCTGTGCAGGCTGGCAGCTGCTGCAGCTGAACACAGCTTTGCCTTGCCCTGTTTGCGTAGCTGGGTGGATGCTGGAGACAAGGGGAAGTCGGATAGGAGCTTGGGCTGGTTTGCCCACCATGCACAAGGTCCTCGATGAAACACAGGAGTCATCATGTGGTGGAAAAGGAAGAAAACTGCCCTGTGCTTTCTGTGCCAAAATGGGAGGGTGTCACTGGCAGCTCTTCCTGCCTGGATGCACTTTTGTGCTGGAGGAGGAAATGAGAAGTCAGGATGGTGATATATGCGTTTATGGTGTGAACTTCCTGTAGTGTAGGAAGGGATGCTGTCCCACAAAACCTCCCACAAAACCCTGTAGGAACGATTGCAACCACTCCTGACATGACTAACTCTGAGTGACTGCTTAGCAGAGTCCACGGTGAATAGCCGCATTGTGAAAGGCTGGGCTCCCTTCTGTTCTCATAGGTGTTTCAGAAAGAGGGATCTCTAAATGAAGATAAATAGAATCAGTGATATAATAAACCAATGACAAAGAAATGTTGAGCAACAATCAAAATTCCATGCAGGAGCTGGAAGTTTGCTGTCATGGATACATGCCTGTTTCTGGGTTATTTTAATTGTGCAATTGAATTTGTATTTCAGAGAAGCACAAAGTGCTGTTTTGGTGAAAAAAACCCCCTATAATACCTATAGATTTACCTAAAAATAATTATTTTAATTATAACACTTTTTCTCTGATTGTGAAAATTCCTTTGACTTATAAATATTATATATATTAGATTATATATATAATATATATTATATATTATATGATATGCCCTGATGATAAAATAATTTTCTAATCGGTTATGACAGAAATTCACTGGAGAAGTATTTCCTTATTTATACCCCATGCTGTGGAACCTACATTCTTGACTTTTTTGATTAATTTACCAGCTCAGTTAATCCAGGTGGCCTTCCTTTGGTCATGTCCACAATTCCTTTCCTTCTTCCTTCCAGGAAGGACCAAGACATAGGCACGAACTGCCTACACAAGGAAGCTGCATGGTCTGGAAATATGAGAAAGAGAGCAATGTGTAATCCCTGTAAATGAGGAGGCCAGATTCCAGAGCTCCTTCCCTAGGAAATCCATGCTGGGAAATGGCAGTTTAAAGTAGCTCAGACCAGCTTCTCTTTGATGCATTTTTTTTTCTTTCCTGGAGAAAAGAACCTATAAAGGCATGATTTGCACTGTTGTTCTTTACAGCCTGTGTCAGTCCATCTTCTGTTGAGTAGGAGAAGACTGTATGTTACAATATTTGTCTTAAATACCTGTCAGTGATGACCCTCCCTTCCCCAGACAGCCACTGACAGCTGACTCATGTTTTTTCCTAGAGAATGACAGCCTCAAGGCTTTAGTTTTTGGCTTAATTCTGGCTCGAGTTCAGGAAAATATCATTTAAGATGTACAAAGGAATTTTTGAGTGAATAGTTTATCCTTTCTTTCTCTACTGTCTTCCAAATTCAGTCTTACTTTTGACATTGCTTTCTGTCATGTTTTTCCTCTTAAATCAAGGGAAGATGAACATTTTTTTGCAGACAAGGTAACAATGACCAGGAGAATTGAGATGCATGTACACATTTTAAAAACAAATTAAAGAAGTGCATTGCTGTTATGTTCCCTAGTATGCAATGTCTTGCAATAAATTGGTTTAGTAATGCCGGTTGCTAAATTTTCATCCCCACCTATAGTCCCTTTTGCTGTCTTATCCAAATAATTAGTTGAAGCATAAAGATGAATTTTAGGTCCATATGGTATAAGTGATTTTGTCAACATGAAAAGGAAATAACACAGCTATAGACAGAGAATACGTTTTTCAAGTTTAAGATGTAGAATGGCTACACTTATGTAAGTTGCTTATATAAGTTATCACTTGCTTCATCAATTTGCACCTAAAATTAAAAAAGAAATCAGTGTTTTATTCAGGATTTACTCATGCCTAGCATTGTCCCTTCAACTGTGTAAAAGCTGGCCTTTCTTTATTAAACAAGCTAATTTCTATCTGCTGTTCTACTCTGGTTTCACAAAGTCTAACTTATATAGGAGATGAGTTTGAAAATTTTCTGTAATGATCACACAGTAAGTGCCTTGGTAACTTTGAGGATAATTAGAGATGTTGTTTGTTGCCTGAAGAGGTGCATAAAGAAGTGATTAGAACCAACATATGCCAGGAGGAGGCAGCCTTTCTATATCAAGCTTTTTATAACAAGAGATTATAACTACTCACAATGTAACTGTAGAAACACACTGGCAATATGTTTGATGTTTCATGCAGTAAATCTATATTCATCTTATAGGTAATAAAATCAGTCATTAAAAATACAACCCAATACAGGAGAGACAACATGTTCCAAATATGTACTAGCATTGCATGAAAGCACTTGATGTGTAGGTAAATCACAGGAAGTGATTGTGCACACTTCCCTTCAGGTATCAGTAGGGAATTCAGGCATCTGTTCAAACCAAAGCACTTCATGCCAGCAGTTTATCTGATTTCAGAGTAACACTCCTAAAATAAGAGAAAATAACTTGTAAGGAAACTTCAGAACACGATAACTAGCTGCACACTGAAGGCCAGGGCTCTGCTCTGAGGCAATTGTTGCTCTCCAAATAGAAGTTAGCTTCATATTTAGTAGATACAGTGCCAAGCCTTTATTTCTCCTGCCACCTGCCTTAGGCTGTAGTGGATACTCTGAAACCCTTGAAACACAAGTTTCTCCCCTTAATTTGTACAAGGCTACCTAGCATTTAGCTACTAGTTAAACTTCAGATAAGCTCGTAACAGTCAAGGGATTATGATTTTTCTTTAATCATGTGTCAAAATGAACCAGGGAGAACAATGATGACAGCTACCCTTGCTTCCCTTCATCAAGCAGAGCCAGTATTGTTGAGCAAGAATAGCGCATTTTTGTGCAGTAATCACTCATCTCAAGTACAGTGTGAGGGGCATAATGGCCAAATGGGAAAGTGTGCTCATGTCAGCAATATGTGCTGCTGTTGGAACTGAGTTCTGCCCTCACTCCATGGAATCAGAGAATTGTTTGGGCTGGGAGTGTTGCAGCATTGTAGTTTGGTAATACCAATACCATATGGGAGGAACCTTAAAGATCATCCATTTCCAAACCCCCTTCCATGTCAGGGACACCTTCTACTCCACCAGGTTGCTCAGGGCCCCATCCAAGCTGGCCTTGAGCACTTCCATTAGAGTTCTAGTAAGCCCAGCAACTGCATGCTGATTTTTAATTCCTCCTGTTTGTTCCCCCTGCCGTGTGTGTCTGTGGGCAGGTAGTATAGAGAAGCACCCAGTTATGTTGGTTATCCACAAAGGGGATGGGAGCCATAATCCTGCCACCTGTCCTCCCTCCACCCCTGTATCAGGGTGCAAAGCAATCTACAGTTTCATAAGTGAAATACCTCTAGAAGTATATTTTTTATTCTTGATTTAGCAAGCATAGCCAATACCTTCACAAATTGTGTATATAAATATATAATATTTTTATTTTTCTCTGCACTGTTTTAAATTATTATAATTACATTTATGGGAGATTTTGCTTGTTTTTCATCTTTGCTGCTGCAAAATGTGGCTATGAGCCTGACATCTTTTTGGCAACTTGCCCCTGTAGTCCCTATGTAGTTTGAATATTTCCATGATTTATCAGCATACTGCTACAAACATATTGAGCCTACATGACTAAAATATACATCTAGTGTAATGTCAAAGTATTTACTGGGACTGGGAATGCTTGCTGTTGTCAGACTTGGAGCCACAGTTTCTTCTTTAAGTGAATTTCAGCTTTACCTGAAGACAAGGTAGCTATGAAAAACCTCGAGCACTGTAGATAGAACTGTGGAATTATGTTTACCAAAAGTATTTTGGGAATTCACTTTTTCTCAAAGACATTGTTTCTTCTAGGTTTATGGCTCAGTAGACCATGTTATGAAACTATATAGCAGGAAGACTTTTCTGTAGCTTTCTTGGTGAGTCATCCTCTCAAAGGACACGTATCCTTTGATTTGTTTCAGTGCAGGAAGGAAAGGTTTTGTGGTTTATGTGTTGGTTACAAAATTGTGGATGCTCTCTTTCATCTGTCTTAGCACAATGCCTTTTCTCCCTTAATTTCAGGAATTCAAATGACTGATAAAAGAGATTCCACAGTCAGAAAGAGGCAGTGCTAATTAGTTGGTGCTTTTTCCCATTAATATTAGCTACCTAAAGGCACCCTCAGTTCCTTGACCTGCCTCATGCATTTTGTGTGATCTTAACCTTCTTGTGTTTTAGTTCCTTCTCTATAAAAATATGGAAAGCTAAACATCCTTAGCTCCTGTAACTCGCTTCAGGGTAAGTAACCAAAGGAGCTGTCAGCCTCTTTAATGCTGCCTCCATATGGCAGGACACCTTCAGGCAGCACAGCTGCCTGTGGATACAGCTTTGCTTAGTGCTTAAGGTGTTTGGTTCTTTGTGCTCCAGAGATGCCCTGTAGCTGTACCTAGGGCTGTACAAGCTCAGCTCACCATCTGTGCAGTCAACACACTTGGTCAGGAAAGGCAGCCTGAAGGTATCCCCAGAGGTCATTCTTGATGGTGTTCATAAAGTGGCTGCCACATAAACACTTCAGATAGGTTCACTTTTGCACTGTTGCCTTCTAGAAATAGTGTATGAAATAGTGCTTATTAATTTAAAATTCTCTGTGAGATATCCACAGAGCTGTTCCTTGGCTTTTATAAACAACAACCAAACAAATGCTAAAGGTTTATTTCTCTTTAGTAGAGTTATTCCGCATCTCATATCTCGAGACCAAGAATGCAGGACAGCCCGTAATACATTTTTACTGGACTATGACTCCCTCTGTATTCATTTGTTTGGTCAGTAAATAAGAAAGGGCGTTTTTCCAAGGAAGGAAAGATTTAATCTCCAGGTCCAGGGCAACTGTTGCTCTGAATTTTTGAATTCCTTTTTTGGGAATTCATTATGGAATTTGGGATTTTTTTTTTAATTGTCAAGGTCGAGAGTATACGAATTACTGAGAATGAAGCCATTGAGGCCATGAGGAATATTTTTAATTAGGGCAAGAATGCTCCTCAGTAGGAATATATATACAGAAATGTTGGAGAATACAAATAATATTGAGAATAACATAATAGTTTGATATATCGGTTGTGGAGTTGTCTTCCAGTGGAGATCTGGAAGATGAATGCTCTTCTTCTACTCTTATGCTCTGATAAAAATGCTCAAGAGCTGTATAAAATCACAGCCCCAGCTACTTGTAGGCTTGAAGCAAAAAAATCCCTTAGCAGAGCAGAGCTACTTTTCTCTCTGTCCTGTGCAATATTCCTCACCTCACCATGGGGTGTAGCTTCTCCTCCAGGTAGTCACTGCTCTCTTCCCTGCATGAGAACATAAGCAATGAGGCCAATGGTTTTTATACATCCGTGCACTTGTCTCTCTGCAGCTGGCTGAGTGCTAAATAGCAGGGTGGGTTCTTGTGTGCCAGCTTTTCACAAAAAATCACCTGGGGACGTGTAGCCAGGGTGTGCTAAGGAGTAATGACTGAGACCTGAGAAAGGTAACAGAAGACACAGTAGATCTTTTTGAAGCCATTTTAGGCTCTTTCCTAAACCAAGAACACAGTCTAAGCACCAACACACTCCATGTGGAGTGTTGTCTTTTGAGTCTTATGAACTAGAAGAGTTATTGTGTATAGCACTTTTTCTCACAGGTCAGACAAAGGGTGTACAAAGGGTGTACAAAGGGTGACTTGATGAATGTTTGCTGGAGTTGGCATTATAGGGAAATTTCAAAATGCAGTCCTTGATATGGCAGTGTGAACTAAAAGATGATTCTGCTTATTTAGGTTTTTTTCTAATTACACAAAAATAGGGGAAGCAGTAGTTATTGTGTGTATTCTCTGATTCTAAAGGGATCAGAAAATATCTGATACCTCATAAAAGAAAATAGTCTGCTGAAATAGATGCACTTTTAGTGATGAGGGGTCAGTTATTTACAATACATGGTAGCAACCAAAGATGGAAGTGATGAATTACACTTTTAAGCATTAAACACTTTAAGCAGCAAGGAAAAGGAATTCACAGATAGACTGCAAATTCTGTAGATTTTCTGGTAAAAAAGTAAGTATTCTTCCCCTTCCATTCAGTGGTTTTGGACTTTTTAATTGCCATGGAGACTATTCATTTCCTTCTGACTTGCACTGTAGATGTCTACATCCATTTGAAAAAAGGAACAAACAAAAGGAAGCAGATCAGTGACTTGGTTGATCCTGTGGAGGACACCTCAGCATTTGGAAATTTCTGTGTGTCAGCCTTTGGCAAGAACACGTGTAGTACATGAAACAAGCCTAATTATATCACTCTTATTCTGCAAGATCAAGTTACTTTTGCATTTTAAGTGCTGAGGTGTCCCACAGTCTCTCGCCTCCAGGGTACACAAAGGTATGGTGCCTTTTCTTTTGTTCTGGTCAGGTGCAAATATTTGCACATGGGAAAATGTTTTAGCTCCACAGACCAATAGATCAGCCATCTGCCTGGAAAAGGGAACGCCTTTCTGCTCTGAGACGGATACACAGGGGAGGATCCTGTTCTGTCAGTTCTCAGATTCCTGAGCCTCACCTCACTGACGTTAAGTCCACGTTTGTTTGTCTACTCTTGGTCTGATTACACCAGATAAGTCCAGACAGTAAAGCAGAGACGGATATGTGAGCAGGTGGCAGTAATTTTGCTTCCCAGAATATGTTGTGTTCATACCAAAGGCAAAACTCAGAGAAATCTTTTTGTATAAAACATGGATTTCTACAGGTGATGCCGCATTATGCCCATGTGAATATTAACATCTAAACATAGAGAATACAGGTTATGAATTCCGTAAAAGCACACAGTCTGCACAGATAGGTTTTCTCACCTATTGGCCCTTTTACTGTGAATGAATTTATTCTGTGTAAAAAACTGCTCTCACATTCACATTTTCAGTCTTTTATTCTCTTCTTTCAGCTCTAACCTGGTTGGTTTAGTTCCAGATAACTAAGAACAAAAGGAACAGTTCCCAACTCTTTCCTTAAGAAAGTGGAAAGTAAAGACTATAAATAAAAATCTGCCCACTAATACTGTGAATAAATTTGTGTGGTAAGCAAACAGAAAAGCAGGGAATAAAAGAGAGCAGATTATCATGCCATTTATTTCAGAGGAAAAGAGGGGAAAGAATCGTGTTAAGTCTGTTACTGAACAGGTTACAGGCTTACTCTCTTATCTCAGAGCAATGAGACTATAATCTGAGATATGAGTTTCTGTTCCATCAGCAGAAATATTACCTGGCAAAAGAGACTTCAAAGAGAAGGCAGAAATGTAGTAACAGCTCTAAAATTAGGGATAAGTGTTGAACTGAGTAGTGAATAAAAAATATGTGCATGCAGGGTGTCTTTTACCTGAATATCTAGCTCCACCAAAAGGACTTGATCTGAGTCTTTAAGAATCTCAAAGATTTAGTCCCATTTCTGAAGGCTACGACTGGGAACAGATTTTAGCATGGTACTTATGGGGATTTGAGAAGGGAAAGAAGAGGGTGAAATCCCCTTTACTGACTTTGCAAAGAGATTTCATTTGACACAGCATAACTCATGTGCCTGTGACATCCCTAGAAATTAGCTACTCTGCTTGAATGAGTGGTTTGTAAAAACTGTTGCAAATTTCCACAGCAGCGAATACTGTTCAAGGTTGCAGATGCAATCATTATCAATAACACCTTTGGAAATGAACCTGGATTTTCTTCAGATGTTAAAATAACATTCACTGCAGTGTAAATCTAAAGGCTAGCTTTTGTCTGACAATTAAATCAGTGATCATTGCATTGTTCAGAAAGTTTGGTTATTTATTTTGTCTAATTCACATAGTTTGTTTCCTGTCTGCTGGCTCAATATCAGAGGCCAAAATAAGCAGAACAACCATAGCCTTCCAGAACTAAGGTTTGAATTACTTGTTTCTTCTACAATTTCAATAAGTGGTAATTCTACCATATATTTCCTTTTACAGCACTGAGGTGAGATTATGAAGTTAGGTTTTCCTGAGGTCAAGCAAGATCTAGACTGTTGTCCTGTATCACAAATCTTTTTGGATTCCATCTTTGTGCATTCTTGACAGTCACCTCTTGGCTTATGAATTGATCCACTAAAGGAATAAAGAACTTAAAACTGGATTTGAAGAGGGAAGGGGATAAAACCAGGCTCCCTGGAGTTAAGACTGGCAGTGTCACACAGATGTTTGAGGGACAGTGTGCGAATGAGGTCCTTTGGTCTGTTCTCTCAGTGGAGGTAGGGGATGGAGCCATGTGGCAGCAGAGACACAGGGGTTATTGATATTAAGAAACCACAGAGTCCCTGGGAATGGTCATGTAGGAATTAGGGTTTCTCCCCTCAAAATGGTGTCAGGATCAATAGCCCAGCTGAGTGCATCTACACAGTGCACACAGCATGGGCAACAAACAGAAGGAACTGGGAGCCACTGGGAATCAGGAAAACTGGTGTAGGTTGCCATCATGGAAACATGGTGGGCTGACAGGCACAACGGGAGTGCCATACTGGGTGGTTATAAACTCTTCAAAAGGGACAGGCAAGGGAGGGGAGGCAGTGGGGTGGCCCTGTATGTTCGGGAGTTTGGATGGCCTAGAGCTTGGTGATGGTGATGGCAGGGTTGAGTGTTTATGGGTAAGAGTTTGGGAAGGCCAATAAGGCAGGGGTGTGTCCAGAGAAGGGCAATGGAGCTGGTGAAGGGTCTGGAACACAAAGCTCCATGAGGAGTGGCTGAGGGTACTGGGGTTGTTTAGCCTGGAGAAAAGGGAGATGAATGGCTGCTGTGGGTACCCTGGGTCATCTCTGGCAGCTAGTTTGCATTCCTTTCTCCAGAATATCTCTGGCATGCTCAAAAGAGGGTATGACCACAGACAGGGAAATCTTGCCAAATCTGGAACAGATAAATATATAAATGAGTAGAGCTCAGCACAAATCAAAGTAATGAGATTTGCAGTATAATTTTACTTCTAGCATTTTTCCCATAGGTTAAAAAGATCTTACTGATTGTAAAGACAATACATTCCTAATTACTGAACTATTTTTTTTCCTCTTAGTGTACAGGTCATTTATCTCCACTCTGTTGGAATATATGCCTATATTCAAATTTTACATAATTGTGAAGACATGGATATGTGCAATATAACTCACTCCTGACATATTAATACTAGGTATTGTGAATTAGTAAAGCTTTCCTGCAGGGATCCTTCTCTCATCTCCTATATGTAACATAACATACATGCTCCTGCTGCAGGTGAATTGCTGACAATTTTGCTCTAACAAAAACCCACATTGGTGGGATAGTAAACCATTTCAACTGACTTTAGCTTTTTACTCAAAACAGGTGTCCACCCTTGCATACAGTAATCCTGTGAAAATTTTGCCAAGATTTTGTATGTACAGATTCCCTCAATAAGCTGCCAAATTTATGGGGAAATTCTGCAGAAAAAGAGGGAATGACCTGGGATGAGCTTCCCGTGACTGAAATGACATTTAAATGCCAAGAGCTAGGATAAACCTCCTCATTTTTCTCATGCCAGAATCTACAAACATCACTTAGCCTCAGTTTTGGAGTTCTGGGTCTATCTCCTTCCATCTGTCTTGCTTCACTGTGTCTTTATTGCAGCAAAACATGTAGCTGCCTTTTGATTATTATCACCTCACTGAGACTGTATGCTCCCTCTCTTCCATTTTCAGCTACCACAACAAAAGTTAAAGGATTATACAGAGGAAAGCTAAGCCCAGAACACTATTGTTGTGGGGGTTTTTGTTTGTTTGTTTTGTTTTTGTGGTTTTTGTTTGTTTGTTTTTGTGGGTTTGGTTTCGTTTTTTTTCTTTTCTCCTATGTAAGCTATTCCAAAATTTATAGGATGAGCTTTCCAATCTGATTTGACAGCAAAGTTTCCTTTAATGAAAAATGACTGTATAAAGCAGGGGTACACTAACAATTAATAAATTTCTTGCAATAAAAGTTAAAATGGGGAGGCAAGATGTAGATATTAACTCATGTAATAAATTGCAAATAGACATCAAAAAGATTGTTTATAATTCCTCTTCAGAAGTCGTAGCTCACCTAACAGTCACAATTGGATTGCTAAAATACAGCTTGAATTTGATGCACTTATAACCATAATTTTCAGTCATTTAGATAATTAATTTCAAAGTGTTTATTGTATTTCTTCTCATGTTTTCCAAATGGGTGCTTTAGTCTTTCTATTTTTGTTCTCCTAGTCGTACATATACATTTCGTATGAAATCTGATATACCAAATCTGCTTGGTAAAAGTTCAGCTTGCAAGTAGAGACAGAGAGGTGCAGCTTCACCTCGTAGAGGTTATGATCATTTCACTGTTACTGGTTACAGTTCTGTCTGAATGAGGCGTAGTGCTTTCTTCATGTTCTCTATTACTGAAATAAAAAATAAATAAGAACTGTGAAAATGTATTAGAAGTACATTTGTACAATTAAAAAACCCTCCCTAGTTTGGTTTAGTAAATTATTCACAATGAAACTGGTTAATGGTCACACATTTTATCTTAGAGATTGATACTAAAACAGAAAGTAAAAAATTTCATGAATCAAAATGTTTAACTTAAAGGATTTGACAAGAATCCTTGCAACTCCCTCATTTCTCAACAGCAAGCTGGTAATCAGATGTGATGTGTGTATTTGTGGTGAGACACTGCATTGGTGTCAAATAGATGGCATAGAGTAAGAACTGGCTCAACCTGAAAAATCACATTCCTTTCTGATATATGGCTGTTAGGGGTACGGACAAAACCACCTGCATTTCTTTACTGATTCCCTCCCACCACTGGCTATTTACATTGTACAGTCAGATACTTCTGAGCATAGTGACTTTCACCATTCTCCATAAAACTGCTCAGGTCTTGATCCTGAAGGTTCTCACCCATGATCTTTCAATTTTTCTTACTTGAGTAGTCCCAATAAATTCAATGGGACAATGCGTGTGGTTGTTTCGCTAGAACAGGCTAGGCCATTATAATTTATTGCAAATGCTCTCACAAGGAATTTATTCTTTACTTGGAGATCCTAATGGATTCTTAAGCCCAAGTGATCAGGATGGGGGGTATCTGGCTGCTTACAACGTGAAATACAGTCACACGGCCAAGGGCACTTACGGAACATCATGTCCTGCGGTTCATAAGTGTAAAGCCGGTTGGAGTATCTTCCTGTGATGTCAGCTCTTACCGTGAGAGATGGGTCTGAAAAAGTGTTTGGGTTAAACACTGCCTTCCATTCCCACAACAACTGAGGGTGATGGCTTGGCATTACTTTGGCAGCCCTGTTTCTGATTTCATCAGTGCAGCAATTACGAGGCCGTTACGCTCTGTTCCAAGCAACTGCTCTTTACTTGGAGAAATCCTGAACAAAAGCTAACACTCATTTTTATAGTACACAGCTATTTTTAAGTGCTAGGTTACACATTCATGTTTAAAGAAAAATATCCTGTTTTACAGGTTCTGAGTTTACATCAGAAGGTTAATCTGACCAGATGCACACATAGTGGGGGTCATGCCTATCTATGGCAATAGATATCATGACTTACATAGAGCCTTCAGAACATCTGATTCCTAATGTTCCCAAAGTGGGAATAAGTTGTTGTGAACCTCTCTTCTCTCAGTTACCCTTCCAATTTATTATTAATTTACTGATTGCTGAAACTACACTGCTCTTTGTCTGAGTGTGGGCTGAACTCTGAATGCAATCACAGAGCTAGTCACTCCAGGCTCCCTGTGCAGTGAGTGAGAAGGAACTCCAAGGCATAATTAATTTGGTCCATTCCAGAAGTCAGCTTTAAAAGGGGACAAATCCTTAGATGCCACTGACTATTGCTTTATTCTGTGATAAAGTCCACTTTATAGCCATCTACATTCAGTCAGATATTGGACTTTTTCAGTAAACTTTGTCTTGTAACAGCACTAGCAAGAAGCACAGAGAGCAAAAGACCAGATATTAATAGACTTTTAAATGTTCTGCTCTCAAGACCAAATTAGTACCCTCCAGGACATATCTGTAATGTGAGGAGGTTTACAAGAGTCAAAGTATACAACAGAAGCAGAGAGATTTTCTTTTGGCAAAATGAATCACTTTGATGTCCCCACAGGACAACAGTGGCATAATTCAGATATAACAACTTCGATGATACATAAATATTTTACATACCTACAAACATGATTCGAGGCACGTATTGTCCATCAGGTGACAGGTTTTTATCTGTGGTTTCATGCTGGTATAAAAATTAAGGCTAGTTGTTAAAATGTTTCAGTAAATTTTGCTGAAATAGTACTGCATGTGAATAACCTTGTAGCAGAAGACAAAACCAAATACTACTCATGTGTGAATACACATGCGCAGTTGCATTACTTAAATAACTAAAATATCAGATATATTATCTAAAATGACATGAAAAAACAAGGCAAAGAAAAAGAAAAAACAGACCATGAAACAATACCAGTCAAATCGCCCCAAACCCTTCATACCATGAGATTCAGCATAATGAAGTTATTTTGGGCCATTTCCTGTATTTCTTCATTTTCTGCGAAAGCTTTCTTCAGTGCTAGAAAAGACAGGATCACTTTGAAATCCATCTCAAACGCTGCATTTCCATCTGTGCTTGGTCACCACACTGGCCAGAGACTGGGCCACATTGTTCCTCTCTCTGCTGATTCACATTCCTGAGGAGACACTTAGGGCCTCTATCGCTGCTTTTGGGGGCATTTTGGCCTGTGGCAGTGCAACCTCTGGCTATGAAAATGGAAGCTCTCTTCTGTTATTTATGAAGCCTGTTGTCTCAATGGATACCATGTCTTGGCTTGACAAAAGTGCATTATTCTCAAAAAATTCTTGTTAGATCAATTTCAGCAGCCTTGTCCTTGCCCCCTTCTTTAGTTACCATTTCAGGAGAGCTAAACAATATTAAATCTGTTCAATGAGTCAGTAGCCAATCTGTGCCTCTTAATTTAAACTGAGTGCTGCATTTGGGATAGCAGCACAACAGCAGTGAGAATTTTTCATGTTCTTTATTGCATAGTTTCATAGTGGAGTTTTTGTAAATAATGGTAATAAATTTTTCACTTTTCATTTACCTGTTTTTCTGAATAATTTTCAATAAGTGCAATGCAAATATCGGTTCAGTTTTTTATAAAAGTATTCACAAAATTTTAACACACAAAAAATCAAAATTACCTTGGCAGTATTGACAGTCTTCCAAATGATGTATTACCATCAGTGGCTTGTTACTTTATTAATAATAATAAAAGATGTAGTTAGGTCATTTGACATGTATTTAAATGGACGATTTTACTAGCAGACTGAAAAAGGTAAATTGCATTTAATTATATGTTAACCCACAGTAAAACCATGTAGATATTCTGTAAAATATTACAGAAATTTCTGAGCAAGGGAAAAGAGTATAAGCACTTCATAAAAGAAAGAGATAGAGAAACAGAATTTTTATGACTAAATAGGCTGTCTATAGTAAGAGATTCTAGAAGAAAGAAAGAACAGATCCACCATAATTTCATTCCCAGGTTAAATAATCAGATTGAATAGGTATTTGATGTTGCTTAGGTGTGAATTTCTCCAGGGTTAAGAAAATAAAAATAATATATATGAATTAGAATAAAATAGATTTTATAAGATTGGCCTTATCATCAAATACTTTCCATGAAAAGTTTCTTGTGTTTTAAGGCTTTCTTGAACAGCTATTCAGCATATTACTTATCTTCTGTAAATAGCTTGATAAAGTGTTAAAATTTTATATTTTGGATGTCAAAGCATAAACAAATTATGTGCATTTCCTCCCATACTTTTTAAACTATATTTACTGTTCAGCAGGTCAGTTATTAATGCTGCGTCTACTTTCAATATCAGGAGTTGTTAATTTCTAACCATTTTCACACAGGGTACATTAAATTAATTATCCTTTGTTTTACAAATAATTTGTCTTCAATTTAGCAATAGCTCATGCTACACTATTGTCATCTACAAGAAGCTGTAAAAGATATTTAAATAAGTATTGTTATGAATTCTCAAATATATTTGCAGCTGGGTCTCAGAGAAGACAGCTTGGAACTTCCTTTTCTATCAAGATAGTGAGAAAATATATAATGAACATATTTCAGCTAATAAAATGTTGGGGGAAACATCAAAGGTAGTAGATTACCATACAGAAGAAGTCACAGATTTCAAGGAAGTAATCAGAATCACATGATATTAAAAGACAATAGATGGTAATTTAAAAATTATGGTATCCATTTATGAGCGATAATTTAAATAACAACTCTTTTGTGGCAAAGAAATGCCAGCATTACATTATTGGTCCACGATGTTTCTTCAGAGTCATAAGAGTCCTAGAAGTCCTTTTGTTTATAGACAGAGTCTGTTTATTTAACTGGGTGGTCTGCAGATCAGCTCTCATGGTGTTTCTTTGCTCTGTCTCATTATTGTGTATTCCAGCAAGACAGATTAACAACTTTGTCTTCATGCTACTTTTTAATCTCTTACCTTTTCTTTGCTTGATAAAGCCCTTCTTCATAAGTTTGTACCCATGTAATTTCATCTCCCCACCCTAGAAATGAAACAAAAGGACTAGCTGCTGACCAGGCAAGTAACTCATAACAAATTCATTTTTTTCTCTTTTTTCTTTTTTGTTTATGTGTATTAACTTGTGTATGCACATAAGATTTGGGGTTTTTAGTTGAAGATTCTCTAACATTGTGGATATGCTAATTTTACATCTCCTAATAGATACACTAAAAGTTTAAAAAACCTCAACCAAACAACCCAGCCTCCCAAAAATCTCAGCTGGTTGCATATCCAGCTCAAGTCCTTTGACAGACTTTTAGTTATCTTTCTAAATGCTCAGAGGTCCCTAAATCAGCACCCAAGTCCTTTCTATCTTCATATTTTCTGTTCAGTATTTCACGTAGACCCTGGGACTTAAAGAGAAGCTGGCATATCATAAGATAAAAAGAAAATATGACAGCTCAAATAAGATCAGCTTTAATATGAATGTCATTAGAACAGTCTTGGAATATACACTTAACTCCAAAGTAACTTCAATCCCTGAAGTTGCAAGCCCTTCATTTAATTAAAGAATTCAGTCAAGGAATGGCTGTTAAATAAAAATATCCGCTGAAACAAAATCCTAACAAACATCAGCTCCATAGCTCATCATAGCTGGGGATATGCAGATCTCAAAAATCAAATTGTCCAGTTGGTTTTATGCCTTCAGGTCCAAAGGATGCCAGCCCTTGCATAGTAGATCCCTGTATCCTAGGCAGTGTGGCTCTATTCATGACAATTCTCATGGGAATTGTAGAACAATTTCTGGACCAGGTTTTTCTTCTGTGCAGTACTTTGACCAGCCCAGGTTTGCTGTTGGATTTCTCACAGGACAATTGCTTGTGATGCTTCTAGATCATGTCTTCTTCCAGTACACAGCTCTGTCTGGCTGGTGGTGGGACTCTGGCATGCTGACCAGTGCCTTCCCAACCCTGGCTGCTTCAGCTCCTGATGCAGGTAACTGAACACAGGAGACAGCAATTTGGGGGCATTTTGCAGCATGTTTAAGCATTTCCCCTTGGTCTGTGAAAATTACAGGTAAAGTGCTCAAGGCATCCCAATAGGCCTGAAATCAGAATTAGAAAAGTTACATCTGTTTTCTGTGACTATTTTGTAGTTTGCTGGGGTTGGTTTTTTTTTTTTTTTTTTTCTCCTCCAAATCTGACATAATGTAAAAGATTTTTTTAATCTTTTTTGTTCATTTAGGCTTACTGGGAAAAAATAAATCCTGATCTAGGCAAACTAGGCAACACGTTCCATATTGATAATAACCTTTCCCCAAGGACACTGGTTGCAAAAAGTATTTTTGTGCAAAAATTTTTCTTAGGCTAGTCCAGGTGGTGAATGATTTTGTCAAATGATCTCTGAGCAATTAGGCTCAGATGGAACGTCTGAGAGATGTGCAACATTGCCAGGATAGGGAAAACTCAGATCCTGTGGGATCTGCAGGCATTACATGGCTTGCAGAAGAGATTAGGAAGAGAGATGAAGATTTTTTTGTTGTTGTTGGATAGGCCCAAAAGGAGTAGAAAGATGGGGAAGAGAAAAAGACCTTGCTAAGCTATTTTTCTGCTTGTATTTCTAAGGATTGATTAGATATAAATAAATTAAAACAGGGTCTTTATTTAACATTCAGGTTGAAAATTATGCACCCTAGGGAAATGAATTACACACAGTCATGCTTTGCAGTGGATATCTGATGAAAAGCAGGAAAAAAAAATCATGCAGGAAACCCCATCAATGGTTCAAACTGTTCTGTGTACAAAAATGAATCTGTAGAAAATTTGTTCCATAGCAACTGATGTTATGGTAGGTTGCAATAAGAACATATATTTTGAATGGTCTATGAAAGAATATTTTTTCACTGATAGTCCTACATGTACATCTTGATTTGAGAGACTCAGTTTAGGTTATTTGCTTCTGTTAGGTCACTGTGAATTATCTAAAATATGCAGGTTATATGAGACCCTCAGTCATATGCTTAATAAACTGTAGGAGTCAAGTGATGTGAAATTAGAATATATATTAATTAGAGCATCAGTTAACACTAAAGAAAACACACCTCAGTAAATATATATGTGCATTCTAGGTAAGTTTTATAAATGTGTGTGCATGTATATAGATACACATTCCATAAATGTACACTCAAAATAAACATATTTGCTGGCCTGTGTGGTGAGGTAAGGAGATAACTACATTCAGTGAACACACAATACCTCTTGACAGTGTCTGAGGTGCTCGTTTTTCCTTTTTAATTGCCATTGCAAGGTTGGAAGTGACTGCAATTAGCAGGAGGGACAAGGCCAGTGTGGAATGGAGCATTATTACCCTTCCAATGCAAGGAAACTGGAAAACAAAGAAACAGCTTTAGTCACATGGATTTATCACCTGGTGCGCTGTAGATCAATATGTTAATGGCATCCTAACAATCTGTACTTCAGAGACACTTCTGTTTTTTTCTAGAAATGCTTGTCTTTGTGAGGAAAATGCAAACTGGAGGTGCTTAATTTTACAGTGCAATGCTACTTTCAGCAGTCCAAATGAGGCTGCAGGGTACTGTTCTCATGTGATTCTCATGAACTAGTACAATGTTGTAATACTGGATCATAACAATTTCAAGACCCTGCTCAAGGTTTTTTCATTTCAGTGAAATGTAACAGCATGGGATTTTTATTTATTTTTACATTGGACCCTTTTTATCAAAAGATGTCTCATAATATCCTTCTCAATTAAGTAGGAGGATTGGCAAGAATTTGCCCCAAGTATAATAATCTTTAAATTGTCCAATCCATCGAAAATGTTGAAATTGTGGTAGTTTTTAAAGTCTCCACTTAAAAAATTTCCCGTTCTTCATTGCATCTTTTACAGTGAATTTCAACTCCTTCTGAATAAAACAATTCATCAGTGTTTCTGGCTGGTTCAGTATTCTCTTCCTGGCCCAGATCAACATTAGAAATTCAGTAACTTCTTACCTTGATAAAAGTCAGAGAACAGAAGCAAGAGTTGAGAAAAAGCATTACAAAGCCAAATTGTTTTTAATTGATAAGTTTACTTTCTTCCAGTACAATCACTTCTAGGCATTAAAGATCTGATACTTCAGGTGGATATCAAATGGTTTCAACTGAGTTAAAAAATGTAATGCATGTAGGTCAGGATACCTGTCTCAGTCATTTACTGGAGATCCCACTTTTCAGAGGTTGCGCTTTAGGAGCTACCAGGATGCTCCACTGAGAAATTACTTTGACTTGAATAAAAAACCCCAAACCAAATGAATAATAATAACAATGACCATCCTTCCCTGCTTTGCCAAAAAAACAAAAACAAAAACAAAAAAAAAAACAAACCCAAAACCCCAAGACATTTGTGCCTGTACTGATAAAGAAAATCTCTAACTTGCATTTAAAATTGATGTTAGTATGGAACTGCAACCCTGAGCACTGGCAAAAGAAAATGCTTCATGCATTTAAGGACAAAGAGGCATGAAAAGTACTGTTTTAATGAATCTTCACATCACAGAATCACTGTTAGCAGTTAAATATCTTGTGAACAAATTAAAACTCCATTTCTAATAACTGGCAATCTCAATTAGAGAAATTCATTCTATTCAGGTGGCTGGAGAAGAAGTTGTACATTAAAATATGTAAAAGTTATTAAAAATAAATTGTAATTTTGTAGTAAGAAGTAGTCTTTCACAATGTGTTAATAAAAAAATGAAAGTGCTAATCTCTTTAAATCACAGGTAAAATCATCTGAAGCTTAATAATGGATTATCCTATTGAAAATTAAGAGGACTTTGGAACTGCAAGTGGAGGCAGCTTAAATTTAATATTCCATATTTTTGATGCTGCATATTCCAATATTATTTAATTGATTCAGATAAAAAAAGGACGGCCAACACTACATAGATTGCCTTCAATTGCCTGCCAGAACAAACATTTGCTAGCTAATCTCTAGGCATCTATCACTTGTCTTTTTGTATAACTAGGCTTGTAAGGCATTTGTGAACAAAACCTCATTGCTTTACTAAAGGAGAGTTAAGAATGAGAAATACTTGCTCACCAGCGGCGACCAGTTCTCCTGATTGAAGGTCCTTTTCCTGGAATTTGCTAGTTAAAAACCCAGTGATTGAAGCACAGAACACCTGAGCTGCCCAGGTCTCTGTGTAGCAGCAGCACCACATTCACCTGGGAAAAAATGAGAGGAACCTTTGAGCTGAAAACCAAAATGATGTTTTTCTACCCTCCCCCTTGCTTTTCTGCCTTGCCTCCAACTTTCTCTCTTGCAAGTTCCCATGCTTATGCACTGAATCCTTGCATTTCTCTTCATCTTAGCTTGTATCAGGTGTCTTGCATGAGGACTGGAAATAAATAGTGGCTTGTGTGTGTCTGCTAACACCCCCTCGAACAGTTTGAGTCTGGCTTATGTCCAGTGAAAAAAGAAACCACCAATGAAAGCTGGAACTGGAGGTGCTTTTGTTCCCAAAGAATGGCAGAGTTCACTGGTGCTTGAAGATAGGAATGAACCTAATAGGAAGACACAAGGGTTACTTTGTGTAGAGAAGTGTAATTAACAAATAAAACAAACTCTCTTTTTTTTTGACAGGGAAATAAAATTATTTATTTAAAAACTATGGTTTAAACTACCTGAGTATTGCTCCTGGGAGTTGTAGTTTTAAAATATCTGGTTTTTTGGATATGATACTTGATATAATTTTACTGAACTTGATGAATACAAGCAAAGTCCTTTATTCATCACCTTTGCATAAAGAAGGAATGAACTGGATCACCTTTTATCTCCTCCTTGAATAGCTTTTGCAGGGGAATCGGAAGAAATCCTCTTTTGCTTCTTCTTCTGTGTATTTTTTTATATGGACTGTATGGTTACCATTCTCAGAAATATTAAATTTTTCAAAAATTATGGAAATAATTTTGAGATATTGTGTTCTTAAATTCTGAGGTATTGTGTTTTTCATGGAACAGGTTTATTATTGTAAGGTGTAAAGGGATAGACTATATTCAATGAAATAGACTGAAATTAGTGCTGAGCTACCTGAGAGTTCCCTTTAGCAGGATCATGTTCAGCAATTTGTCTCTATATTTGAAGGTCAGAATTTTTGAAGGTTGATTTTGCTAGAGATATTGCCAGCCCTGGTCAAAAAGATGCTGTTAAGGTTTAATGCTGAAAGAAAATTATTGTTATAATTTATAAAACCAAGCTGGATACCTTCAGTGTTGCTATTCAGTCCCTGCTTGCTAAGTGGATCTGATCAGCTGCCCGTCCTTGACTTCTTCTGTTCAGCATCCACACATGAATGGAGTGTGAAGCCAGAGCTCCATCCCAGCACAATCTGTGTTGCCTGGCAGTCAAACCAGTGACCTGTGCAGCAGCAGTTACCAGCCAAATGTTCAATTCAATCTCTGCAATGTAGAGCACAAGCTTCTGCAGAGTCCTCATGGAACCAGTGTGCTCCCACTCATTGAACTCAGCCAGCTTAGTCTCCAGGGTAATGGTGGTGGAAAGTCTTTCCATTTTTCTCCTCCAGTCTAAAGATCAGTTTTGGAGATACAGCTATGGGTTAACTGTGTATACACAGTTATATCTAAGTCAAAATTAGGAAATGTAATAACTATCTAAAAGCAGGGCACAATAAGGCAGCAATAAGGCATGTGTCAAAGACAGACTTTTAGAGAGAGAAAGATGTTGCAGGATAACTGGCATTTGGAATCTCAAGCTGCTGCTTTTGTCTGAGTCATGCAGCAGCGGATCTAGGTAAGTATTCATATATGTAGCCTATTTATGAAAAGTGAGACTGACTTTTAAATTTTACTTTACAGAATGCTGCACAGATGAGGTTGCTGATGAAGTTCTTATTCTGCCCAACTCTGCCTTAGCTCCTGTGTGAGCAAAGGATGAGATCACAGCTCCTGTGACAGCTGCAATTCAGCACCATTCCTGCAACCTCTATGGGCAATTCTGCCAAAGAATTTTACATGTGATCAATGTGCCTCTGCAAATCAATACAAAATTAATTAGGAGATCAAAAAGAGAGGTCATAATGTGGCCTGGAGGGTGGAGATGCACCACCACAAATGCCCAAACAAATTTACAGTAAACAATATGGGAAAAACTTGCAGAACATATATTTTCATGGGTGGGAGGTACTTCTGGCTCCTAACACTGGCATTTGGTGTGGACTGAGTCTGGATCTCAGTGTGCGTTCAAGTAGCACATGGTACCAGAGCAGAGAACTACTCTTGGGGCTTAGAATGCTGAGCATTAGTTTTCACTGCCAAACAGTAAAAGGAATTAGTGCAAATCTTCACTGGGCTTATGCCCTGACGGACAGCCGAAAATCAATTTCTGGATAATTTCAATAAAGAAATTTAAAGAAATCTAGATATGGCATGGTGTTTTTTTTCTGTGTCTGTCTTTCAAAATAGTTATAATTGTGGAAATAATTCTTCTGGTACTAGAAGCTGATTCACAGCAGATGTACTTTCCTCCCCACCCCCTTCCCTAAAAGCAGGGTTCTATGTATTGCTCAAGTGAACAAACTACTCCAGTGTTTTCTGCATGCCAGTTGTTTGCTTTTGCTTCCCCATTGCACCTTTTTAGCTTTGTATTCCTGTAAAGACATTGTTATGGAACATAAGCATAATAATATAACCAGGAAAGCATTTACTGAATTACTTTTTTCAGTGGTTTGTACTGACTGCAAACAGTGTTCCCTGCTTTCCAGGCCAGTGTCCATGTTTTCACTTCTAAGCCTTCAACTTCTTCCAGTACTGTCACCTCCAACCCCTCCAAGGTTTTCTCTGCATTTTTTGGAAGCTGGCCCCTCCACCCTTAAATGGCCCTGTGGTACAGCCCCTGGAAAACTTGATTCCAGGCTTCATTGACACCTCGCTCTCAGCGGCTCTGCAGCTCTGTGCCTCTGTGAGTCACTATTGTCTATTGGCTCCCACTTCTCAACAAGATTATTTTCCTGCCCTCTGGGCTTCTCGGATTTCCCAGAACTTTTTATAGATACAAAGCTTTGAAGACTATAAGTGGAAAAAAGTAATTTATTATTTTTCATGGATTTTGCTGAGATTTACGGAATAAATGTGTTTTGGTAAATAAAAGGAAACCAGCTCTAGATGTTGTTGGCTCCTTCCTTCAGTCCAAAAGTATGAGCTGTTCTGGACTGTTTATTTAATGTTGTGAGAGCCTGGCAGGCAGGACTTCTTTCTATTCTACCAGCAGATCTTTCTGTTACAGTATGGTTCCAGCCATGCCAGGCAAAGTCTGGGAAGCCACTGCGACCTCCCAAGCTGCTGGTGCAGCCCAGGGAGGAGTACAGCACACTCCATGCCTCTGGGTCTTTCCCCAAGGCTTTGCTGGACCTGGGCTGGCACGGGGACCTGCAGAAGGTCCCTGTCCTTCTCCATTCCAGCTGCCTCTTGCTGCATGCACTGCCCAGCTGTGGGCTGCAGTGCCTGACCATGGTGGGCAGGGCAGGGAGCAGGAGGGGCTGCAGCACAAACACCCACAGCTCTGCTCTGGCCCCTCTCACACAGTGAATTAACAACCACAGACACGTCAGGGAACCACATGGGACAGGCAGTAGCTGATCTTTCTGGTCAAGGATGTTTTCTCTATTTTCAATATTGCTCCTTCAGCTGTGAACACTGTCTTCAAAGTGTATGCCACCCTACAGAGCTGAAAACCTATACAAAAACTGTGTGTTAGACCACCGGAATAGACTATGATTTCTTTAAATTATGAAGCCTTATTGAAATTATGCATTGAGAAAATAGCTAGAATTCAGTTTGCTGTGAAAGTTACAATTTAAATTTTCTTAAAATGCCTGCAATGTCTCGTGGAGGTGTATTTCCAAAAGCTGTTAAAGTGTCTCCATAACTCTCTGAAGAACCCAAAGTAATTTGCTATCTGACTTGATTTTATTTGTTTCTGGATGATGTGATGTGGTGCTTGGACTCAATAAATGATGTACTGAAGGAAATTATATGTAGTTTAAGGACTTGGGTGGTATTTCTCTAGTGCAAATATGATATTTTAATATTTATAGGTATGCAATCCATTGAAGTTTATCCATCTGGTCCACATGACAAAAATTTGATCATTACCAGTGCCTCTAGTTGGCAGTGTTGCATTACTAATAGCAAAAGGACAAATCTTTCTGTTTGTTTCAGCTTTGCTGTATTCTAGTGATATGTTCAGAATACAGATAATTTAAACATAAAAATGAGTGCACATAAAAATGCACAAAGTTTGAAAAAGTAATTTTTAATTTTTTTTTTTTAAATATATGTGCTCACCAAGTAATTTGAGAGGTGACAGGGGTAGAAACCCAGACCAGATTTTAAGGAAGAGAGCCAGGAAATCCAGCATGTGTTTTGGAAGAGATTGAGAGCTCAGAAATATTCAATGAAACTTTCTGACTGCCACAAGAAATGAAAAGCGGCTGCATTTCCCTACAGTCAGAGTGTCCCAATAAAGACTTCACAAGCAAGAATGCTCTCCAGAAACACATTGGACTACTTTGCTGCAGCTGTGAGAGTGAGTCAACCAGGCCTCTGTTGAAAGAAATCCTGTTGCTGCAGTGTTTTTGCAATGTTTTCCTGCAGTGACATCACAATATCTGCTTTAAAATGTAATGCCGTCTAAAAAGCAAAAGACATTGTGTGCTGCAAAATGAGTTGCAGTGTTTTGGCTTTCTGCACAGGTATTCCTTTTACTACATGAAGGGGTTTATTCCAGGGTTTGCTTCCTTGAAAGACTGACGCGAGAGGGCATGAGAGCAACTCAGTATCTCTCAGCTTTTGTCTCCCTTTGTACTCTCTGTTCTTTGGCCAAACCTTGATCCTGCAAGCTTCTGAGTCCTTGGTCCCATTCCAGCACAGCACTCGACACATATTTCACTTTAGGCACATTAGCAACCCCACTGATGTCCATGGGGCCATTCATATGCTAGAAGTTAGGCATGTTCTTGAGCGTCTCTGCTGGATCAGAGAATATGGGACTGAGGTGTCTGGCAAGTGTCCAGGCAGACTTCTCCTGAAGAAGCCAGACAAGCCTCTCTTCTGATGTGGACATGTCATGCTGCAGTAATGTTTATCTCCAGCAGCCAGTTGCTAAAAAGGGACTACAGCAGATAATTCCTCCCTGACTGAGCAGACCATGCTGCTGTAGCCACAGCAAGGCTTTGGCTTTGGCTTTGGCTTTGGCTTTGGCCACCTCAATGCAGAACACCACCAAAGGGGTTAGTGCAGGCACCTGAGCAGCTCATAGAGCTGCAGCCTGAGGTGCCTGCACTAACCTCTTTGGTGGTGTTCAGCCATTCTCCTAAAACTGAGCTCTTTCACTGCTGTCCAGACAGATATTTTTTATATTCACTATTATATATTTATTTATATACTTAGTATATTCAGAAAACTTGGACAATAATATTTATAAAACCCAAAGCAAACAAAAACTTTATGGCTTGCTATGGCCTCCTCTTTCAACAATTCACGTCTGAGAAGCAGGATGAAGTCAGCATCACCTAACTGAAAACAATTTCACTTTGAGTGGCACAGATGGAGATGGCAAACATGTAAAAATACGTGGGACTATCTTGAAATGCTGACAGGTATCCAAGGTCTTGCTTTTCTTTATCTCCATGGCCTTTATAAACTGGCAATTATCACAGTATGGTTTCCACTGAGTAACAGTTTGCTTTTAGTGTGGAATATATTTTTAGCCTGGCCAAGCATAACCTTTTGCTATTTTGTTGTTACATTTATAGCCCACATAATTGACGCAGAAAAAATTTTAGCTTCAGATTAGCTTCTAGCTACAGTATTTTCTTGCTGTTGCTTTTATAAAGCCAAGGATTAATAGGAGACAGACAGAAACATAGAACTGAGTCATCAGTTTTTTTTTCTGTCCTCCACTCCTGGAGGCAGCCACATCATAATATCCTGCTTATATATGCATTTAAATGACTTAGTGATTTTGCCGTTCTTCTTTCTCAAGACTGTCTTTGAAACTGACTGCTTTGGAGAAACTCTGATTTAACTAGCCTGAATTTACACTTGGCAACTTCTGATCAAGTGTTCTTTTGCCAGCATTGACCCAAATGCTGCTTCTCTCTCTCTCTCTTTCTTGCTCTCAAGTATGTCTGCAGGGAAATCATATCTCAGCTTGATCTTCTTTCTTTTGGATGGAACAAAGAAAGGATTTTGAGTTTTTTCCTTTAGCACATCTAGTTGCCCTTTTCTGCATTTATTCCATCAGGAGTTCAGAATTCCTGAACAGAGGTGTACGATTATGTTACAGATATGGTCCCACACATGGGCCTGTGCAAATACTCTCTCTCTGACAATATATTGTTTTACTTCTCCTTGAGTCACATTTGCATCTTTTACAGATTTTTTTTAATGTACTGATTACTAATGATTAATCTTAATATGATCTATCCTATGACATCCACATCTTTTTCCTTCCAGAATTGTTTCCAATTTCTGAGGCTCAAACTTTGAGTAGAAATATCTGTCACTGACCTCTGTGAAAAGAATTTTCTATATGAGTGCCTTTTCCATCTTATACAGTCTTTATAAGATGTGGATGAGCTGGCCTAGAGGCCTGTGGGGAAAACTGGAACATCTTCTATTTTCCTCTCTAGGAGTATTCACTCAGGCTATGCCTAGCCTAAAGCAATTGGTCTCCCCAAAGCCACTTCTTCAGGCAAAGGAGAGGAACAGAGATGACTACAAACATATGGATTAAGTCTACTCTAAGTCACCATCTGGAGAAGCCAGATGGGATCCGGATGGGAGGTACCAGATAAAGACACCCTAGGAGATTGGCTGCTATCAGCTGATGTTAGTTTCTTCAGATATCTTTCCAGTCACATCTTTGGAAGATCTCATTATATCTGCATTCTTCTTTAGCACGAACATCAAAATAACATCAAAATGTTAGATCTTAAAAAAAAAAAAAAATCCCCAAACTCAAAACCTACTTAACAGATTTTAAGCCCAAGGATCTAGATATCTGAAACAATTCTGTGTTACCAATACTGAAGCTAACCTTAGTGAATCTATTATATTCCCTAGCTATCACCATACATTTGTTTAACTGATATTCTCCTGACAATCATTTCCAAGGCTTGCATAATAACTTCCAGCTGTGGTACATTCCCACATATGCTTTTTTTTTCAGAATAAAGGCTAATCTTTTGCTTGAATTAGTGAGGTGTCTTAGTAGACAGGTGTAACCTGACAGTTCTTTGTTATTTATGATGGTGATGCTGCACAAAGGATGATGTTAGAGATTCCAGTGACTTCATCTTTTTCCCTTGATTGAATGAAAAATATGTTATTGTTGCATATATATGTAAAATATTGTAATTGTTATTTGGCTGAAATATTTTGGTGCAATGTGCCAGGAAGCGTGGTTTGTGGTGCCGTGTGGGTTGCAACAACCCTGGGGTTCTGCTCAGCTTCTACCACGTTGCATTTCCATGATGAAAAGGAAATTAGTGAACTTTTGGAAACTTGTTGAAAAGAATGTCTGTTGTTTGTCATACGAGCACAAACTACAACAAAGGCTGAGCGAGGTCTGCAGTGTAGAGTTACTGCAGAAGTAATGGGCAGAGCCCATCATCAGTGGGACCTGGACCGTGTGAGGAAGGGCTGGTGGCTTACAAATAATTTCCCCTTCTCTTGTATGTAGATTTAATTCTAGCTTAGCTTGCCAGTAGCCATGAATTGCATGGGAGTGCTATTTGGATGCCACAGCACAACTGACCATGCATTTTTATTCCAAGTGGGAGGAAAACCCCTGTTCTAATATGAGCAAGATGCAAATGTCATGGGGATTTTCCCTCTGGCAAATGCACTCTGATTAGGTGCCTTCTAATAAAGAAGTCTAAAATAGGTTTGTAGGGATCTCATGATTTTGTATTTCTACTGATAATGAGGCACTTTGATGGAGGTTGACCAGCTCAGATATGGAAGTGTGCAGTGTGGACATCTGTACTAAAGCTGTGCAGGGAAATCTATCCCATATGTTTCTGTTGTGGATGGCAGAGGGAGAGCAGGGCAGAGGAGCCTCTGAAGCAACCATCTACCAGGATGAAACCATCCTCAAGGACAGAAAACTGATCCTGGACTCTTCCTGAAGGGAGGTCTCTTAGACTGACAATATCCACCAAATTAAAAAGGAAGCAAAGGCAACAGTCATGGCAGCAACAGCAAAAATCAGTTAGTGCCTGTACCATAGCAAGCACATTTCACAGGGCCCACATTAGCTACAGTTCTGAGATTGCATTTGGGTAACAGGATGATGCTCTAAAACCTAGCAATTTCTTGCCTGTTTATCTTCCTCTCATCTTTATAAAAGTCTCTTTCTTGGCTGTGAGGTCATGGTATTTTGACTTTTTCCAAAGCAGGCTTTTTAAAATGGAGAAATCAATGTTTTCTTCAATTATTTAAAGATAAATGTGTTTCCTGTTTCCCAACTTACTCCAAATTTGTTAGTGGTGTTTAAACACAGAAACATCCAATTTGGAAATGGCCTTGGGAGGTCCTTAGTCCAATGTCCTGCTCAGGGCAGATTTAACACTGAATTCAGACAACATTGTTCAGGACTTTGTCCAGTTGAGTCTTGAAAACCTTCCAGGAAAGGATTTCCATTACTTCTCTTGGTAACTTAATTAAATGTTAAATTATCTTCAAAGCTTCTTTTTCTTTTGTCCTTGAATCCAGACAGAACCTTCCTTGTTCCAGTTTACATTTTCTTCCCTCAATTAAAATCTTGCCTCCTTTTTCCAACCCCTCAACAATTTCTCTTGGGTTCTTCCTAACACATCTCTTCCTTGGGCTAATCAAGCCCAAATCCTCTTGGTTTTCTTTATGGGTCAGTTGCTCCAGCTCCTGACTCTCGGCAGAATCTTTCTACATACCCTTGACAAGGTTTATCTTCATCTTTCATGTAGTTGGTGGTACAAAACTGGATACAGGTTTGCATATGCTGGCTAATAAATGCCATGCAAAGGGGAATAACCAGTAGCAGGATACTCATTAATTCAGTCCAGGATGCTGTTGGCCTTTTTTTCCAGCCAGAGCACACTGCTGGCTCATGTAGAGCATATTGCCAAGAAAGACCCCAGTCTTTTTCACCAGAGCTGCTATTAAAGCTGCTCAGCCTCCAGACTACCCCACTGCAGGCTGTTAGCTCATCCCAGGTTCAGCAGTTTGCATTTTTTTTTTTAATGTCATGAAACTCCAGAAATATAACCACATTAAATTATACTCAGCATAAAGCATATCTAGTTTCTCACCCCACAGCAACCAGCAGAAATGCTCAGAGTGGAAAAGCAGAAATGGTTAGAACGTTAGAACAGGACAACCACAGACTAAAACTATGCAATTAAAAAAAAAAAAAAAAAAAAAAAAAAAAAAAAAAAAACCCAAAAAACAAAAAAACAAAAAACAAAACACAAAACAAAAAAAAAAAAAAAAAAAAAAAAAAAAACCAAAAAACAAAAAAAACCAAAAACCAAAACCCAAAAAAAAAAAAAAAAAAAAAAAAAAAAACAAACAAACAAACCAAAAAAACCCAAAAAAACCCAAAAAACCAAAAAAAACAGGCAGGAACCTAGAGGCAATCTCTCAGTTTGATTTTTCAGCTCACAATTAAAGATTTTAAGCTCATGATGGCAACATTAAATCAAAAAACATTCTCTTTTCACAACCATGCCATAAAGATATGAAAAGATTTTGGGTATGTGAAGAACCAAACTGTTTTTCTGTTTTGTCCATGTAAGCAATTCTTAAAATTACCTGTGATATTCTCATGTCTCCCACATGGAAAATGAGTTTGTGAATAAATAAATCAATCAATCACTGTATATATATATATGTGTGTGTGTGTGTGTCTGTGTCTGTATATATATATATATATCTGTCAGAATTTGTTCCAGAGGTAAATCTCAAAAGCATTTTTGACATGACAAAAAACAGAAAATCTGGAAAAAAATCCCCTCAGCAGGCATAACTGAAGCTAGTAAAGCAACTGTACTGAGAGAAATGCTATTGCAAATGTCTAAATGCATTTATTATAAAGAAAAAAAAGGAATTTTATGTAGAATTAGTCATCTCAGACTACTGTAAATATCCAGTTGGTCTGTTTTTGCAGCTCTACTGGTCTTCCATGGCAATTTTTCATCCAGTCTACTACTGCCTGGTAGTAGATTTTGCTTTTTATAAAAATAATGCCCATAATGTCTTTGGTGAGCTTTGTGTCTGAATTTTATTTATTTCTCAGTGAAATAGGGACAATAATGTAACTTGATCTGTTTCTTAATCATTACATGCAGCAAATAATGAGTATTTTCAAAACCACTGAGAAATTACATAAAGGATAAATAAACAGGGGAACATTTGGATAATGTTATTACATGAAGTAAAGAGCAGAAGAAATAGTGGAAGGTCTTGAAGAGAACAAAAATGTCAAATACCCCAGCCAAATTGCAGATTTGCATGGTGTTTCACTGCTGGGGTGCCAATACCCTGCTGATAACCTGATTGTCTCAGAGACTCCTAAATAATTCAGAAAACAAACTCACAGTACCTCAGTACAGTGTTGAATTAACACAACTGCCCTATGAAGAGCGGCTGAGGGAGCCAGGGCTGCTTAGCCTGGAGGAAAGGAGGCTCAGGGGGACCTTATTGCTCTCCACAACTGTCTGAAAGGAGGCTGGAGTCAGGTGGGGATCGTTCTCTTCTCCCAGGTGACCAGTGACAGAACGAGAGGATACAGCCTCAAGCTGCACCAGGGGCAGGTGAAGTTAGATATTAGAAAAAAAATTCTTCACTGAAAGAGTGGTTCAGGACTGGAATGGGCTGTCCAGGGATGTGGTTGAGTCATTGTCCCTGGAGGTGTTTAAAAAAAGACTTGGTGAGGCATTCAGTGCTATGGTTTAGCTGGTAAGGTGATGTTAGGTCACAGGCTGGACTAGAAGATCCCAAAGGTCTTTTCCAACCTAATTTATGCTATGATTCTGTAATTTCTTTGTTCTGGAGGCATGAATAATAATATTTCCTCCCCAAAAGCAGTAATTAATTCCAAAAATGATGGTTTAGGTTAAGCTGACTCAGGTTATTCAAGCCATCTCTCCAGGCCTATCAAAAATGAGCACAAGAGAAGTCTGGAATGCAAAAATGTTCCAGGGGTTCTTTATGCTCTCCCAATCACATTATTTTCTGCACAACACTCCCAACTCTGAAATGCCTGCAATACCACAACACCAAAACACAACACCAGGTTCCTGTTCCCCAGTCTCTACCCATGTCCTCTTTCTTTCAGTATGGGTTTCATCCTGCACCAGGGAGGTCGCCTGTGCTGTGGAGGAGGCCATGAGGTGAAGATTGATGAAGTACATGTAGTGCTGACATATTCACCATCACATGACACTGTAGGAATAACCTAGACGAGGAGAAGCTGGTGGGTTGAGAGAAGCATGGGTGGTGCAGTCAACTGCACAATGGGCAAAGATTAGGCTCTGCATTCCCTTTGTGTCTGGGCAGGACTAGAAGGGAAAATATTTTCTTTTATTCTCAATCTGAAAGGATTACTACATAAAACGATATCTTTTACAGCTGTGAACGCAGACATGTGAACCTCTTCTATGGTAATTATCGCTGAAGAAAGTCCCTGCCTCCTCTGCTTACTGTTCTTATATAATTTGCATTAGTGAAGAAATGACTGGGAAGGTCACTTACAAAATTAAATTTTTTCCTATATCTTCTCTATAACATCATGATAATGCTTCATCTTCTCTACATTAAAAGTAAAGATTCAAGGTAGGTTACTTATGACCAATTCTATGAATTTAAAAAAAGCATACCAAAAAACTATGTAGATTTCTTGTAATCCCTTATTTAATTCATTTGCCTAATATATTTAATGGTGTTTTATCATATTTACCATTTGCTTCACATGCTTCTTATCCCTGACATCTGAAATACTTCTTGAATCTCTGTCCTTGTGACTTTGATATTTTGCTTTCCAAGGAATTGACTAAATCTTTCAATATTCATGTCACATTTTACCAATGAATCAATATTTTATCATTTCTGTGGATATATCTTCTGTTGTGTAATATTGGCTTGAATAATTTCCCCCATGTTTGCCTGAGCTATCCTTTCTGTGACTCTGTGGTGATCCTTTTTGGTTATGCTCACTATGAGTCTCAGAAACTGCATTTTCTGCTGCTTCTGAACTATCACTTTCATAAATTATTTTGGAAATACCCATTTATATCACAGTATTTTTGGTATGTTTATACCCCTGGGAAATTGTAATACATTCATAATATTGCGTGCCATGGTGATAGTATCTATCAGTTCCAGTTATAATTTTGTTTTGCAGACAGTGCTATGACCATCAGATCTTTCACTGAACAGTTCTGAAACAGAGATGTAAAGTCCATGGGAGTTTTTATGGCACATTATGTTGTAGTTCAGTTTCAGGGAAACTCCTGGAAAGTTGAAAAAAACCTAGCAGTAAAATTTTCACTATTACTGTTTATTATAACAGGTTAACTGAAGTAGCAGATCTCCATGTGAAATGTTTAATTAATTGCATTTGTCCCCTCATCATGTGAAAACTTCATCCTGAATGGTTGCTTTGTGTTTTTGTGACCAATGTCTGTGATAAAAACAATTGTCTAAATACAAACTGTATAAAGATACGAACTTCTAGCATACAATGCAGGTAAGGAACTGTACAAGAAGACAAAGAGAAAAGAAATCTCTTGAATTAACAAGATGGAGATTAACTGACAAGGTATTTTTCAGAAATCTCTGGAAAAGAGTGCTGCCTGGAAGTTCTGTGTGCAGTCAGTTTTGCCTCACCCCAGACAGAAGTACGCTTCCTACTACAAAAAGTTAACTTGTTTGAAGTTTTTTTATAGCTGGCTTTGCTTCATTCTTCTTTGGTTCAGAGAACAGGATGTGCAAGAGAAGTCTTACAAACCACTACATGTATCAACAAAACTGCATTTACCACAAGGTGCCCTATTTTTTTTTAGCGATGAATCAAGTATAGGTATGTCTGAAAACGTCTAGACAGGACTTCTTTTCCAGAACTATGGCAGTATTGTGATGCAAAAAGCAAAATTTTTTATGGCTCTAGAAAAAATTTTTATTACAAGAGAAGGAAGGATTATTTTAATCAAATGATTAAAAGTTGGAGTTGATTTGTTAATGCCACTGGTTACTGTCAGTTCTCTCACATCCCTTCACAGGTACTGCTGTTGGTTTAGGTCATTGTGTGAATGAATGAGCAGTTTTAAGGGAACCTACAGAAGGAGGCCTGTACCTGCTCCTTTAGGGCAGATTTCAGCTTCACAGAAACACCTTACATTTAGGCAGAGCGAGAAAGAGATTTTGGAAACAGACAATGAAGAGTTCTGCTTGTGGGGTTATTCGGCTGATGAGAAGTCCACTGTGGGTCTACAGGGCATACACTTTTGAGTAAGCAGGAGAGCCTTTGTTCATGGATGCCCTCAGTTCTGTTAGAGACTCCAGGCAGGAAAAGGAGCCTTCCTTCCTTTGTAACCACCTCACCAGCAAGCTCTGCAGCCAGGCTGTGTTATCCCAGTTTTTCAGGAGATTATTAATGAGCTAACAGAGGTTAAGTAATACAAATCCATGTCTGCCTGGCAGATTTGGTTTATATGGTGTACCTCAGCAAGATTTCCTAGCTCTACCACACTGGTGTCTCATGTTTATAATGTGATGCATGCCTTCCAGACCCTGGAAGAGAATGTAGTACATGATGTACATGAATCTTTTTTTAGATTGAAAGGGAAGAAACTGAAAAAGTAAAATTACATGTACATGGCTATCTACAAGGCCTGCTGCTTACATTTTGTTTAAGTTCTTAGCTAAATCACAGAAAACAATGACTTCATCCTAAATTTTTCTTTGTCTTTGCGCCTTCACTGAATTAAGAAGGTTCTGCCTTTGACCATGAAGAAATCACATCTATTAATCCTCCCTTGACTCAGCTGGGAACATTGGCATGGTGTAACTGCAGATCCACGGAGCTCTAGCCACAGTGATACATATCAAATGAAAAGAAACTGTCCAGTACAGGGATATTCTCATCAAGATGTCCATCCTCTCAGTGGTAGCCCATGTATCTGAAGTAATTCTCACAATGAAATGCTCTTTTATGTAGGCAGTGTGGTTTTCCTTGCCTTCTGAGGCTTTACACGTACAGAAAATTTCAATAATCATGAAGTCTGCCTCTTGACGTGTAATGTGACCCAAACAGCTGCCCTTTAAGTATGAAGTTGTGATTGAAAAGGCATCTTCTTGAAACAAGTAATTGAAACTATATGGCCTCATTCTTGACATTTGTGGTAGCATACTGGATTTTTATAGGAAACATGAAGGGATGACAGGAAACATTTTCACATGTGGTCATGGAACTCTGAAGGCATTTAGAGAAAAACAGTTCATAGAGTTCTTGCATATGGAAAACAAACATTTTTTCCACATACTTCTCTATGCACAGAAAGTATAATCATCTTGCATATTTTTTAAGACATATGGCAGTATTCAGGAAACATAACACTAGAGTGTTGAATAAATATAGAAATTTCCAGTATATACTGGCATGTTACCTCTACAACCCATTCAGTCTCAAGATCTGTGTCTTAAGCTGAGAAACTTATTTACTTAAAAAGGGACAAAGACCTTGTGCCAATCAGCAAGTCCATATCAGTTTGGATGGAGAGCTGTTTCTCCTCCCATGAAATAAAGGATTATTACAGGAGTGCAAAAGAGGAGGCAGTGGGAACAGAATAATTTATGCAGGTCATAGCTTCATAAGGGGGCAGTGCAGCTGGCATTAAGTACAGTCACTTCTGACCTTCCAAAGTGATTGGCAGGTAGCCAGTTCTAATTTGGTTTACTGTGGTCAAGTTGTGAGGCTTTAACTGCTGTCTTAGCTCTTGCAGTAAAAACTACTCAGCTAAGTGGATTTATAAACACAGCTCAGAACAGAGGCATATTGAGTGTGATAAAAATGTTGAGGATCTGTCCTGCTTTCTGTGGCTATAATGTCTTCAGATGCTGCAGATCACCAGAGCTTCCCAACTCTCAGCTCTGTTCGTGAACCCTGTCATTAAACTGAGATCTTAGCAAATGTGTTTGGCCAATATGCATCAGTAGTTAGCAAAACAAATAGGATGCTTGAATGTGGTAAATTATGGCTATGAAATAACAGAGAAAGTGTTATGGACTCAAATAACATGAATTCATGTGCTGACATGCAGTAAATCTCTTCTCAAGGCTTGAAGACTTTGCTAATTAAAGCACATTTGGAGGGGAGAAAAAGAAAAGAAAGACAGTCTTACTCCAGATTTTAGTAATGCTAAACACAAGGCTGAAGACTGCTCTTTGGGGGATGGCTGTTCTTTAGAAAGGATGTTCTTAAGGGGATGCAGCACTTTATTAGAGTTGAAAAGAAAGTGAAAACCAATGACATTAATGCATTTTTTGAGATGACTTCTTAGTGATTTAGATTATACCTTATTAAATTTTTGTGGCTGGCAGAGACTGAGAAGAGATTTGTGTGTGAAACATCTTGAATAAAGGAACTCATGTTTCAGCTGGAGCTTTGAGACAGCCATGCAGTGCAACTGAAAGCCAGTACCAACAGAAAAATGTTCAGTTGTGGTGGGTTGATCATGGCCAGCAGCCAGACACCCTCCCACTCACTGCTGCTCACTCACTTCCTTTTCTCAACAGTACAGGGGGAGTAAATAGAATTAAAATTCTCGTTGAGATATATCACTTCCAGCTAACATCTCAGGCAAAACAGACCTTACTTGGAAAAAATTCATTTATTTCCAATGAGAAGGTATTTATATGATGAAAAGCAAAACCAAAAAATAAATCGGCATTTTCCCCCCTGCTTGCCCATTTCCCCCCAGACTTCACTCCTTCATTTCTACCTCCTATACCTCTTCTTCACCTCAAGCAGTACAGGGAGGATGGACAATGGGAATTTGTGGACAGTCCAGAAGCTTTCCTCTCTGCTGCTCCCCTCTCTGCTGCTTCTTGTTCCTTACAATTTTCTTATTGCTCCAGCACAGGTCCTTTCTGTTGGCTGCAGTCCTTCAGATAAATTAACTTTTGTGTGGCCTTTCCACAGACTGCTGTTCCTTCAGAAAATATGCTCTGACTTTGGAATTGGGTGCTCCATGGGCTGCAGTATGGACACCAAATAAAACAATTCAACTGGTAATCCTCTAAATAAGAGCATGTCTAAAAGCACACAGAAAATTGCACCCCTGTATCTGTCTGAACACAGGAAACCAGGCGTTTAACGTTTCTGCAAGTGTGTTTCCCTTGTTGAAGATGGGTCAGTTTTGTGTACGTGGTGCCTTCCATTGAAGAAGAAAATTACAGGGAAGCTCAGCAAGGTGATCCTCCAGTATTTCCATGTTTTTCACAAAATTGAATGCACAGACAAGGGAAGAATGATGAAGGGGAATTCTTCAGGCTGTCATGAGTGACCATGTGTTGTCCTCATATATGTGTAACTGACCAAGGAACAGCTGATGCTTTCTCCTTCTGCTCAAATGTAGTATTTGTTTCAAACTAGCAATCCTGCCAACATATTTGAAGTCTCTCTGAGTTTTTTTAGACTCCATGTAGTATGATTTCTGCACTTCTGTAATCCACTCATGTGCAACATCAAAAAAAGCAATGGAGAGTGGAGTTACTTGCTGAGACAACGAAAAAAGTAAGAGAACTGGCTAAGCTCACTTCCTCTGGGATCATCTGTCCCCTATTTCTGGTAGACATCCAGCTTTCCAGATGGGCCAGCTCTCTGATCTGGACTGCTTTCCTGCGCCCACCTCTACTTCTTGTCATTTCATGCATTTGTTTTCCAGTAAAAGATAAAGAAGTGAAATTAAAAAGTTTGGGGGATAGGTGAGATGAAATATATTTATAACTAGCCTGCTTCGCCAAAAAAGAAAAGCACATAAATGAAAACAAAGGGTCCCAATGCAATTTCACTGTTGTAAAAAGCCATTTTTCATTAAAAAAACAAGTTTTATTTAAAAAGTGATTTCACTGAAATAAGCAAAAAAGCATTTTAATTGCATTTTTGTTGACTCAGACCTGCTGAAGCCAACTGGGAGCTTTCCCACTGATTTCACTGATTTGGATGAGATCTCTCATGAACTAATGATGTGTTACTGAATTGATGTTTGTTAAAGAGAAGCCAGAACTTTCAGAAACTTTTCCTCAGACTCGTTATCCTCCACTCCGTTTTTTTCTACATTTCTTTCAAGAATGTATGTATGACATTAAAAGGGACAAGGGAGAGATGAGTATGAGTTTACATTTCCCTTTTCCAGAACTTGAATGCAAACTTCATTCCTTGTCTGTTGTTTTAATGTACTGCAGGCTCATGTTGCTTTCAAGATGGAAGCAGCATTTTTCATTATTCTATAGGAAACGCATTCATGGCAAGATCCTTTGAACATTTTCCATTCCAGACTAATGGGGAATAGGAAAAAGCCATGGGATACCACTAGAAAATCAGATTTCATACAATTTTATAAAGAAGTCTGTCTTCTTTTTAATCAGTTTCCTGGGATCCTGCTGAGGACCCCTCCTGACATTTTGTCATCTTGTCAAAAATAAATTTTCTTTTGCCTTTGCTTTGATGGGGGTGGGGCCATTTTTACAGATGGTTTGGTAATGTGAGTAAGAGCCAAGAATAAGGGATAATTATTCATAAATGACATTTCCCACTTCTGTGGGTTTTCTTGAACAGGACAGATATTCTAATGTTCAGTTCTAATGACAGGGAAGAATTTATAGTCTCTCTGTCTTATCTCCTGGGAGTGTTAATGCTTTACTTTTAACTCTTCAAGATGTTTCAGTTTTCTTAAAAAAAAAAGTCCCTAATGCATCTTACATCAATTTTGGCATTTAACTCCAGTCAGTGTTCAGAATCTGAATATGTAAAGACAGAATGTCAGATAGCTGGAGAGCTGTTTAGCTTTCTAACATGCCTTTCATAACAATCTCCAGGAGCACATAATTTCTTAAGGTTAAGCTGTCCTGGGTAAGAGGCATTAGGTCACGCTGCTTGTTTATTTTCAAACCCAGGAGGTGTGTGATGGGAAGTGTTCCCTTCTGGGACTCTGTGAAGCAGATACGTGGTTAGGGCAAGACAGACAGATGAGTCATAGGTGGGAAACCATCGTGATACTGAAGAATTTGACTGTGGCCACTTTCAGTGTTGCCTCATTTTGAGGAGCCTTCCTCTGCCCACACTGTGCTGTTCACTTCTGACTCATCCTCAGACAGATTAAACCTGGGAGTCTATTGAACTACAGCAGAGAATATTTCACATTTCTAGGCACATATAGCTCTCAGGACTGAGTACAGCTGTTTTCTCCTTCAAGATGTGTAGATTTAACAGCCAAATTAGACCATAGGGAGTCAGATGAATGAAGGTTTAACCTCGGGCCTTAGTTTTGTAGCTCATTGACTGGAGACATGTTGGGAAGCCAACAGAGATTTTTATTATTCTCCAGGAACCCATTCACAAGGTCTTCAGAAAAGACTTTGGGAAGCCTGGAAGGTCCTTGCAGGCTGAGTACCTTCTCTCTAAACCGTCATTCATATCTCATCTATTGCTCCAACCAAAAACCTGTCTTTTGTCTTATGGCATAATACCCACTAATGGGTTGAGAATGGTCTGAGTCTCAATGACGATAAATAAGGAACAGGAACCAGGGCACTGTATAAACTTGTTACTGAAAAGTGAATTTAATAGAAGAGCAATCTCTGCCTCTCTCTTTCCTTTAAAGGAAATAGTGTATCTGGCATTAAAAGACCCTATGACAGCTACACAGAGAGACTTTTCCTACTTTCTTGTGCACAAGGAACTTGGAGATCTCGTGTGAAAATCTTATCTCACCTGGAAGACCCAGAAGAGTCTCGAGAGTTTCCAGTAACTTGCTTGAAATTTATGGACAGCATTGGTAAAATTGACTGATGAGCTGTGGGAAAATGGGTGCAGTCCTGTGTGTCTTCAAACAATTTCAAAGAAAAACACAGGGTACTGTCACTGTTAATTTTAAAGGAGAACTCAGGCAGAACAAGGGAAATACCCACTTCTCCATTCTAAGACATGACTCATATAACTTTCTTTTCTGTCCCCTCTTTCTTTCTTTATTATATTTATTATTGAATGTAATCCTTTCTTTTTAATATAAAAAAATAAAACCCCACTACACAGGTGGCTGTGTTCACTGCACTGTGATATTCTTTTAATTGCTGAAAATCCAAGCTACCCAGAAGGTCCTGTTCTCCTAATGTAAAATCTTTTTCCTACACAAAGTACCTGTAGAGTTCAACTTCTGTTATATAATCATACCGCTTCATGAAAAATGCACACATATGCCATCTTTTATTTGGTGAAAAAATCTTAGAACTATTTTCAGGGTAAAGGATATGGCTGAAAAAAATAAAAGAGCCAGAGTGTCATGAGCTACATGATCTCTGTGAGAATGGGGATTTTCATCACGCTTTCAAAGCCAGCTTCCTACAGAATGTGATATCACCACCTGCTAAGCACATGGAGATTGTATGAAGGAAGAGTTTATTCAGTGTTTAGTGAATTGGCTGCTCATGAGAGGAGGCACAACAAAGATGTACTTGCTCAAGAATTATGTGTAGTAAAGGCAACCACAAAGGAAGTAAAGGTATCTACTCCTCTGGTGCCCATAATGCCCTTTACTGCTAGGAGACGAGCTCTGCTTCAATGCTCACTACTGCTCTGGCCCTTTAGCTCTCCCTGTCAACCAAAACCCCAATTATGGAATTCCCTGGATTCATGAAGATGCATGGTATGAGGCTGGATTTCCCCATAGCTATCTTTCACGTAAATCACCTTATTACCACAAATGCCATTCAGTGTTGACATGAGACAAAACACCAATCAGTCACCCAGGTCTGGCTAGAGTTCTGCAGTGTTTCCTGGCCAGTTCCGTTGAAGCCCCATCAAGTACATTGTGGTATTGCAGAAATGGACTATTTTTACACTTATTCTGAAATACAATTGTTTTAAATGCAGGCATTAAGAAAGGTTTTTCACATTTATTGGTGAGGTACAGTGATTGCCTTTTAACTGGATTGTCAGAGAAGGCTCTATTGTACAGATTTGAAGCAACATGGTTTTTTAAACAACTTCATTTTGTTCTAAAAATATTTACTGGTTGTTCCTAAGAAAATATCTCTGCTCTAAGTGGTACTGTGCTTGCTATGATATACCTACAGGTAACTGTGCATTAAGCTCAATACTGTGGCTGCAGTAAACAGCAAGGCTAGGCCATAACTTTGTTGCTGGCATCCCTGAGACAGCTCCTATGTCTGGTAGCCTTTTTCAGGTGCCCTGTAATTTGTTCAGCTATATCTGTCCTGATTTCAGCTGGGACTGAGTTGGTTACCTTAGCAGATGGCACAGTGCTGTGTTTTTGGGTTTGATATGAGAAAATTATTGATAACGCTATTGCTGTGGTTGTTGCTAAATGGTGCTTACCCTCAGCCAAGGACTTTGCAGTTTCCCATGCTCTGCCAGTGAGCAGGTGTACAAGAAGTTGGGAAGAAGCATAGCCAGGACTGCTGGCTTGTACTGGCCAAAGGGATATTCATGTCATGGGATGTCATGCCCAGTATATAAACTGGGAGAAGTCGCTGGGATGAGCCAATTGCTGCTCAGGGACAAATTGTGAAAATTTGTGAAAAATTGTCTTGTGCAGAATTCGTCTTTCTTGGATATTATTTCTCTCTTGGATTTTATTTCTCTCCCTCTCTTGCATTATCATTATATAATTATCATTACCATTACCATCACTATTATTATAATTATTATTTTTAATGTTGTTTTTATTATTGTACTATCTTTGTTTCAATCATTAAACTGGATTTATCTCAACCCCCGAGATTTTACTTGTGTTTTTTTAATTCTGCTGCCCGTCCTACCGAGTGGGAGGAGGTGAGTGAGTGGCTGCGTGAGCTCAGTTACTGGCTGGGGTTAAACCACGGCACATCCCGCCTCCTGCGCGCTGCGACAAGCCCCGCACTGAGGGAATGAAACAGCCAGCAGAGGGCAATGAAGGTCAGTTTTTGGAAAAGTTACATAAAATAATCTCAAAGTGGTCGAAAATATAGGGCAAAAGGGTCAAACAAGAGCATGTTGTGAACTGCTGCTATACATCCATTTCTACTAATTACTATGAGACCCAAGTGAACCCTTGTGGTCATGTGGTCTATAAACCTCCTTTTTAATGGCCACATTAAACAATGCAGCTCCTTATTTATGACAATGGAGTTAATAGCCATTTAAATGGGGGGAAAACCCCCAGTAAAAATTATACTCTTCTAAGATAGGACAAACAGCTTAAACCAATAGCCACTACACCCACAGCTCTTCATATAAATTCTGTTTTATTGGTCTGTTCTGGACAGCGGTTGTTTTGTTTAAGTTGATAACAGGTCATTTTTCCCAAGACAATTAGGTGCTTGGATGAAATAGAGAGAGGTCCAGAGAAGTCAGCTGTTGCTCAGATCAGACCAAAAAAATATGCTTCCTTCAGTCAGACTCAAAGCTCTTTATCATAGCTCTTAATCCCATATGCTAGGAATAATGTGAATTTAGAGTAAAGAACAACGTTTTTTGACTTGGGTGACATCTGCTAAGGATGTAACTTTTATCTAGGCAGTTGGGCAAGCCAAGAGAAAGCAAGCTGTGTTATTTGCCTCTGACAATCTGGGCAACATCTTTTTGAGCCTGATTGTGGCTCTAGGTGCCAAAATTTTTTAAACTGATCTCTTGACATTGCTACGCTAACCAAAGAACAGCTTAATAGCAGGAAATGCCTGGAGTGTTAGTGGGAAATTGTATTTATTTATTCTGTGGAAGATCCTAAAGGAGCCCTTCAGGAGTGGGATCCTGTTGCAGCTCTGCTGTGCTGCAGAGAAAAGCTCCTGCGTGCTGTAGATCTGGGTTTCACTGCTGTATGTGTCACAGCAGCTTGGCTATCCTGGGCATGGAACTTGGCTTTTCTGCACTGAGCTTTCCTGCACCTCAAGAAAGCATTACTAATTGCTGCAATGTAAAGTGCTGTGACTGAAAAGACTATATAAAAGCTAGGTTGTATTTTTGATACAGGATAGAAGCAAGAAATCAATACTGCTTTTATGAATTTTATTAATATTTATAAATGTTGTGAGTCCAAGAGAAAGGTCCTGGGCTGTTTAAGTGAAATTAATTATCTTTGCCTCCTAAACTTTCATCAGAAACTGGGAGCTATTATTGTCTGGGTAAAATTTCTGTCTGACTATTCAGAGCAGCAGAATCTAGCAAGTGTACCATAGGAGTCCAGGCAAAAAAAAACCCAAAAAAACCCTCATTGTAAAAATGGAAAAAAAAGAGCGTGAAATAGAACCTTGCAATGATGACGTGATTTTTGCATAGTCATGAGAAGGAAGAGCAAAGTCCTAGAGGAAGAGGAGGGGTGAGCCACCCACCTGGTGCTCCCAGCAGAGGTTCCGGGGTGGGATGCAATTGGCTGGTGGTAAGTGCCCTAATGGTCCTAGCTACTAACAGTAATGCTAATTTTAACAAAAGCTCTCTCTCTCTGCCTGTGTGTGCTTATTTCAGAAAGAATACAGGACATGTTACACTGTGTCAGACACAACAGGCAGATGTTAACAAGTACCTGTTTGCATATGAGATAATTGCTGCTTCTGGGTTTTTATGATGTCTCATCAGCTGATATCCACAAGTCTGGCTGGCGCCAGATCGGACGCCAGGTGGGATCTGCCTGGAAAGATGGCAAATATTTGACTTGGTGCTGATGAGGTGGATTTCAGTCATGGCTCTTTGTCCTCACCAAGAGGATTGTGGCAGAGATAGTGGGTGTGTTTGAACCCTGTCAAGTCTTCTTTCAATGACTGCTGTGTTTTTCTTGTTCACTTGTCTGATCGTTCGAATGCAACCAAGAAGTTTTGTTCATGTGAGCACAACCGAAGTGCAACCAGGGTGGCTCTGCTCAGGGCTAGAGGTGCTGATCCCAGGGGCACAATACCCCTGGCAGGGTAGGAGCCAGTCCCCTCGCAGGAGGAGTTGCTGGGGCTTCCTTTCGGCAGACGGAGTCTCCTGAAGGTGTGCAGTGGAGGGCAGCCTGCCTGCGCATCCCTCTGCTGGGGCTGACTTCTCTCCTGGCTCATGGGGGCCAGCTGAGGATTTCAGGAGGGCAGGGCTGCCCCAGTTTAGCTGCTGTGCAGTGTTTTAATGGAGTCAGTGCACCGTAATGCAGCAGCACTTCTGCCAGGCTGACGTACTCTGCCAGCGCACATTAAGTGAAATCAGTGAACACAATAGTTGTAGGCAAGTCACAAATATATTCATAGGCTTTAAATATTTTATTATTTTTTTTCCTGAGGCTAACAGGGGTGATAATTCAGTCTCCTATGTCTCTCCCACAACAAGAATTTCACCCTTCTAATCCTAACAATTTGAGGGCATATTTTAGACCTTAAAGAAAAATGTCAGCATTCATTGTCACCTACTTAAGTGTGTAAAATAAAAATCTCTATATCTCCACCCATTAAATTAATTACCAGGTGGTTTTATTTCACTTTCCTGTGTTGAACTGTAGGAGAAAGAGGAAATTGCTGAAATATTTTTCTCCTTTTTTCTCCTTTGTCTTGAGGTGTTCACATATTGGAGTGAAATGAAAGCACTAATCTAGAAATAGCCAACCTTCCTTACTCTTTCTCCCCTCACACCCATTTTTTTTCACAGCCAGACCAGCATCAGCTATTTGGAGGATGGGGCGGACCAGCAGCTCCCAGAAGGGTGGTTCATAGCCAGGGGAGTGTGGCAGTGGTCTCCTGGGACCCTTCCAGCAGGGTGTGGGTGGGATGGAGGGCAGCTGAGCCCTGCACGGGCTCCTTGTGTGGGTATTTAAGCACAGCAGCACCCCAGCAGGGCTTTGTGGCTGGTATATATATCATCATATATCGTATATCATCACCTATGAGCTGCATGCAGATCAGATACTATGGCCACGGAGTCCCTGTGCTCAGCTTTTCACAAGAGAGCCTGTAATAGTAAAGTAATAAATAAGATTTTGAATTCCTACGAGTTTATGACAAAAGTGAAAGTGTTGAAGGCATTGGGAAGCACACTTGGAAGAAAGTGACAATTTGACACTTTCCAAAAAGCAAGATTAAAAGTTTTAAAACTTGTGATGGAATCACAAGTTCTTGAGGTTTTTTTCTTTCTCTACCATTCCTGCTTTGGCTTGGGTGAATCATGCCCCATCCCTGTTTTAGATGTGGAGAGTATTTTCTTGAATCCTTTTAAAAGCAATCACTTAGTGCTTACTTTCCCTCTGAAATAGAATATTAAGATTCTTTCTTAGCTCATAAGAACTAAGTTATGCATTTTAAGGAGAGGAAGAGAAAAATAACAGAATAAATAATAATAAAATATTTTTAAAAATTAATTGTTGATTATTTTTGTATTCAAATACCTGAAAATGAAAGCTTAATTTATTTTTCGAGTCATTTTGTGCCACTGCAGCCACAGTAAAAAGCATTTATTTGAATAATGTATAATAACAAAAATACCCAGAAGAACAGTTGCTCACAGACATATAAAAAAGGTTTTCTGTTCTCTGTATTATGGAAAAATTAAGTTGAGAGTCGTGAAGGAAAACTTCTTAAGGGAATGGATTTGTTAACATTGGAATTTTAACTTCTAGAATGTTTTTCATCTTTAAAGAGCAAATGCTTACTGCTGTGTAAGAATCAGCTACAGCATTTTTACTGTTTTCAACAAGAAAATTGTATGGTTTGTAAATGAAAAAAACAAGACATAAAGAGGTAAAAATATTTTGTAACCATACCACAATAGGAGCTAAGACGTGAATTGGAATTTTTTAAAACCTGACAATATTCATAGTCAAACATAATCAGTTTATTTGCAGTTTATCTGTAACCTCCTACAGAAAGCAGCAATGCATACATTCTTTAAAATGAAACTGCATGCTCTTGTTTTAGGCTTATTATATTTTACAATGTACCTTCACATTGAGAAAGTTTTGTGTTTCTTAATAGTGAATTACAACATGTCTTCTTAGCTGAGAGAAATTGCCCACTTTCTGCTGAAAGGGTCAAAAGTAAACTGGAAATTTCCATGTTGATAAGAAAGCCTGAAAGCAAAAAATATTATACATGAGGAAATGCAAAATGCATGTGGCTGTGACAGGCTCTTAGCCAGAGCTGTTCTGAGCTGATCCTACCTTTTTCTGCCCTGCTCTCTCCTTTCCCATCTTTTTCTTCTTTCCCATTCTTCATCGCTCCAAACCTAAAGATGGCCAGATATAAAATGCTGCCAGTCACGACTCCTAAGCTTCAAAAGGATCCCTCATCAGCAGTGACAGAGGCTCTTTTGTGCAGCTTTTGGAAGTGGCTCTGGCTGCTTCCGCGCAGGCAGGGAACTCCGGAGCTCCTCTTCGCTCCAGCCTCTCAATGCACCATCTGGATGTCGGAGGGATTTTTGTGTGTCTTTCCCCCAGGGCTTCAGGCAAGGTAAGGCTGCAGTCAGTGTGATGGTCCGCAGGGAGACATCATTCTAGATGAATGAATACAAAGAAATGGGCCCTCTGCATTTCAGTCCATCTCCCTGAAAGGTACTTTTGGCCATGTGTTTTGCCAGCTGAGTAGTCTTAAAATTACAGGAAACATGCTAAAATTGTGCTGGAAAGTCATCAGCAAATGGATGCATCACCATGGGTACTGTAACACAAAATGTGAAAAGCAAATTTAATAGAGGTAATACTAAAATATTTAGTTTAATACCATTGTCGTGGGTTTCTGAGGGTCAGGAAATAGACTGTGCTTTCTGAGAGGGGATTTTGTAGGAAGTGTCAGCTTGATTTCACAAGGCTTTGTTATAACTTTTTGTGTCTTGCTCTGCGAAAATGTGAGTGCAAAATTCTGCTATACCGACAGGTCAGTTAATACTACTTAGCAAGGGGCACACAATCAGTCAAGTGCAAGAGCCAGGGAGAGGTGACCCTTGTCTTTTGAGCAAGTGATACAAATTGAGTGAGAAGGCATCATAAGAACAGCCACAGTCGGTCAAACCTCTGATCTGCTTAATTCAGTACTTTGTAAGCTAAGGTGGCTAACAGGGAATGTTTAGCAAGAGGATAAAGCATAGTGTAGGTACAGAAACTGTCCTTCTGTAATGCAGCTCATGAGCTGGGAGGGAGGGAAGAGAGTCACTGAATGAGGCTGTGAAAATCCTCGTGAGTCTCTTGCAGTACAGAATTTCATATTTCTTGTGATTTGCTCTTATGCAGGAAGATAGCATTTATCAATGGCTTGGCCAATGGCAAACCTTGCATTTATTTTCTCTCTGCTTTCTGGCAGCTGAAGTTCAGCACCACTGCTCTCTGGGGCCGGGGGCTCCCCGAGGCAGGTGCAGTGTCTTTCTGTGTGTCAGCAGCAGAGTGCCAGCTCTCCCTGGGGCTCTTACACCCTCCTATTCACTGCTGTTTCTTCCACTTCACAGCACCAGGAGACCTTACCTCTGGTCAGTGGCTCATGGTATCCATGCCTCTCTACATCATGTGACTCAAGTTTTTGTTTCTGATGTCAGCATGGGCCACTGGGATTGTAGGAGTGAAGTGAACCTTCTGTAGTGACTTAGATGTGATTACTGATCACTAATAAAGCTGGACATGCAGTTTTGAGAAAGAAGCAACAATCAAGAAAGAAAACTCTCCTAGGGAACTCTTTATACCCTTCCTTGTGGATCTGAGGGATCTGTGAGACTTTAAAGCTGGTGACCACTTCAGCTCCCCTGTTCAAAGAGGTATACAGGCATGGAAAGTTTCTTGCACAGTTTCTTGGGTTATTATTACATTATTTTCACTTGTGTTTCATGAGTGGAAGCACTTCGGGGTGTACTTTCTGGTATTTTAACTAAAAAGGAACCTAAAAATGGTGTGCTGTGAGCTACTTTTTGAAAATAATTTTAGATGTGCTAAAAAAATGCTCCTGGAACATTTGACTATTGAAAACAAAAGATCATACTGAATCCAAATCAGCAGAACCTTTTTGCCCCTTGGGCTAAAAGATTTTAAGGGCACACAAAGGCACCACTGGAGGCAGAGCAGAGCAGTACAGCAAGGAGAGGGTTTGCTGACAGTGCACCGTACAGTGGGTACAAGATGGTGCAGCTCTTTCCCCTTCCCTAGGCAGCACTCCAGCATATTAACATCTTTTATTCAGCATTTAACAAGACCATCGCTGTGTCATGGCTGCATTTCTGGGCAATGCCATTCTGACACTACCTCAGGGTAGAAATGCTTTAACTGCAACACAAATGTACCTTACAATAATGGAAAATCCTTTTGCAAGATGGAGAGTAATGCATTCCAAACAGAGGAGTTCTGGTGGCCCCAAGCTGATATCTGCCAGAGCAGCCAGAAAGATGAATTTACAACAGCAACTGTATTTTACAATAATTTACATGAAAACTCCCCAGAATAACAGAATTGGAGGTTACTTTGAAAACAGACAAGATTCCTTTTTTCCCTAGCACTAATGATACAGAAATACTTTGTGTAAGAATTTATTGAAACTATATATTTCCTGGAGAAAAAAAAATGCAGTTTTATCCCTTACTTTTTCCTCCATTGCCATTTGGAGGAATCTCTTCTTCCTCAGGAGACTCTATGCAAATGGTAAAGTTATTACATAAATAGAGGATACAGAAGGAATATTAATTTTCCTTCTGATATATCTCACTGGCCAAAGTAGTGGAGAGCTTTTCCCCACTGCTTTCACTGTGACGGATTTGTAGGGGGATGTGTGCAAAATTCAATGGAAGTGTGTTACCTTTATAGTGTGAAAGGTGGTTAGGGCCACAGCATGTGCTGTTCACCAGCACCTTGGAGTCTCTCTCTCCATGACTCAGCTCCTCCCAGGAGCCTTGGCTGTCCTCTCACTCTGCAGCAACACCTGGTCATGCACCAGCCCCAGCAAGATGTCCCTGCTATCCATGGGGTACAACCATGGGGACAGAGGCTGTAGGGGTGCCAAGGCATGCCACATGCTGTCTGGACAACTGAGGAGCCTGTTGGAGGGTAGGGATATCGGGAAGAGGGATACTGCAGGATGCAGTAGCCTCACATTTTCCACAGTCTGAGTGTTCCTGTATAACAAAGGCTGTGCATGATACACGTGGCTCCAAGCATCAGAGCCTCCCAAGAAGGTACTCCTCCCCTTACATTCTTTTCTCTCAAAAAATATAAAAGGATTATTAACTAGCAGTGGATGTTGGTATGCAAGGGAATCTCAAATACTTACAAGATATCTATGACCCAGAGCAGTGTCCAGCAGCCCAAAGCTGTCTGGGAAAAAACGCCTATGGATGCCATTGCAAGGAGATGTGGAAGGGCCATTGGACACCAACAGGAAGTGCCTTTGTATGCATTTGCAAATAGCCTGAGACAAAGCAGCCAAAACTGTTTACTACTTTTGTCTCCACGTTAAGGGCATGGAGTTAAGGGCTGGAGGCATGAAATATCTGGTGCATGTGGTGCTCGCCTCAGAGGAGCCAAAAGTTGTTACCATCTCTGTGGCCTGGGCAGCAGAGGGATATTCTGGGGACCAGCTACAATGGCTCATGTGGTTGAGCTATTTAGACTTTGGAGCAGAGAGATTTTCTTGATTCCCAGTGTTTTAATCCAAATTTTCAGGTTTTTACAACAGTGGCCTACAGATCTCTGCCAAAATTAATGCAATCCCTTCTGCTTTCAGGCAAAAGTAGTTTGGCAATCTCCTACTGCAATCTTACTCTTTATTATGGGAGTAATTGTCCTGACCTAGCAACTCTGTTGCCTTTCTTATTTACCCAAGTTTTGCATACTTGAATGGTAATGCAAATTCAGGCACAGAGATATAAACTATGAAGCCTCTTGTATTTTTTTTTTTTCAAACATCACATGTCATCTTGCTGTCTGCTTTTGCTCTAATTTGTGGGACTCCTTGTGTGAGAGCATGGCCTTGGACATTTTTGCCTCAGGTCTCTTGTGGTATATTTGATTTCTCATTGTGTTCACAAAGACAGAGCCCCTTTCAAGATTCAATCTGAACTCGTGAATTTTTTGCCTGTAATATTCCAGTTGCTTTGTAAAGGCTGATTTCAGGGCTTGCCATAGCCCAGCCAGGTGAGTATTTGTCCTCAGTTCCTAGGAATTATTAACAGGGTCCCCTCATGTGTCAGCCACAAAACTGAGCCGCAAAAATGATCAGATTCAATATGGAAGAACTCCTTTTCCAGGTTATGTGGTAAAACCCACATTTTGAGAGGCACAAAGGAGCCTGGGGGCATGATGGAAGGCAGGAGAACCCCTTAACCCAGTCAGGGAAAGGGACATGCTTTCCCAGGGCTGTCTCAGCAGGGCCTCCATTCCCATGTGCTGGGGATGACACCCAGCACTGATGATGGCTGGTCCCCAGACCACTCTTTGGACTTCTGGAGACACTGCCTAGGGGTATGGGACATGTTACAGCAGGCACGGGAAGAGTACTTTGGGATCATTCAATGTTTACTACGGGAGGTTTAGGGAAGGGAAAGAGAGGGATAAAGGCAAGCTGGGGAGGAAGAAATGTCTGGGAAAATAGAGTTAAGGCTGGTTGTAGGTAACCAGGCTGATAGTCATTGGCTTTTTTGGCCATCCCTTGTCCCTGGCCAGCTCATTCTGTCCTACCTTCTTATTAACTCAATTTCTAACCATCTTTCCTTGTGAGGGGACTGCCTGCTGTGTGCATGTGTGCTGGGAGATCTGCATGACAGTGGCTGGAGCTGGGCCATGGTCAAGTGAACCACTCTGGTGCCACCAGTCACCATAGTGAAAGTGTACAGTGTTCAATAGCTAACAGATATCAAACTGGTCTTGCCAGTAAGTTGAATAACTGTTGTGGGAGCCAGATATAAGCCTTTCCCCTCCCCCGCCCCCATCTTCTTTTAAAAGTCATTCTCACATTGAATACAGCACTCAACTTGCTGCAGTATAATCTCATATCTAGCTCCTTATTAATAAAAATCTGTTGAAAATTTCATTTGACACAGTGTTGTAATAAAAACTGCCTTTGGAGTGTTTCTGACTCTTCCCTGTTTTGAAGGCACCTGCTGCTAGCAAATGACATGTGAAACCTTTCTTTGATGATTTTTCTGATATCTACACTGTTTAAGTGTTTCAAGTGGCTTTCCAGCATTTTCACTGCCTGTTTGGTCCTAGCAATAGGTGTTGATCAGCCATCCATTGAACCCTAAGTGTGACAGTTGATGCACACACGGCGATAAGCATAACTTCTGCATGAGACAAAAAAGCATTTCTAACTGGCTTGCACTAAATCTTTTTAAGAATGTAGCTCCTCAGAAAGTGCCTTTTCTTGCCTGCTAGTTTTTCTTGGTGGAGCAGGTCCAGGATAAAACACATAGTTAAAACTTGCCATGCTTCAGTGACTTAAGGGCAAATAATCCAGATAAGTATTTTGGTTTTACAAATGGGTAAGTGGGTAAATTTGGTATTTCCTGTGACATAATCCAAATTTATGGCAGCAGACTTATTTGTATGCCAGATCATGTACAGGGTGCAGTCAGTGTGGTGCCACAGCTTTTCTTGAAGATGATTCATATCAGACTTATAAACATAACACATTATCACATCAAACGATGTCTAATATCTATTCTTGGAAAAGAACAAGAGTGATGAGATAAGGACTGTAACAGAACATCACAGTTTTCAGGAAATTAGATCTTTCTCACTTTAAGTCAAAAGCTGGATTTCTTTAGGCCTATATATATATGTCTCCAAAGATCTCTCAGAAAATTATTCTCATACGGTTTCACATTTAATGTGATTGTTTGAAGCACTATCTTGTGGTATTGACCTGTCATACCTGAATGGAAAAACTAAAAAGACTTAACTGCAGAAAACTTTTATCTAAGAAAGGTACGTGATAGGTGGATCCCATAACAGTCATGTGTGGGAGTTAAAATACAGACAGACCTAAAAAGAGAACTGTACCTTGTGGAGTTAAAATCAAACCAAGCATAACCTTGATTCAATAGAATTGACTCATTTTGAGGCAGACATGGGTTATGCAAATAATCCTAGCCAACATAATTTCTGAAACTATCATACTCTATCTAACTCGTGATAAGGCAGCATTGAGAGAGGGAAATTGCTTTCATTAATTTTAACTATTAGCTGATGCACTGCTGTTCATACAGGAGTTCATCCTCACCAGTTTTCTCAACTTGTTACATGCACAGAACCTCTCTTGGAAGACCACTGTTAGCATTGCATTTGCTGTTCAGCACGTGAAGCAGACTTTGTCACTCTACAGTGTGCAATGTTTTTATGGAAGAGCAAATTACTTATGCTGTCAGATTTCTATGTAATTGTTCATTAAGTGGTTTCATCATAGGAAGGACCCAAATACAGGTTAGGATTATCTGTATCTTTTCCATATTTCCTAGTACTTGACTTTGCTATATTTGTAATATTTTGATGTGATTGTGCCTGTGTGAACATACCAGGGGGCACTGGGTTCCAGATATCCTTTCTCAGGCTGCATCCAAGACAACTCCAACTATGTCCCAATTAGCTTTTACTATACAATATACAGCTGGGTGCAACTCACCTGTAATGTCAAACTATAAGCCTGAGCAACTGAGTTGAATAACTGTTGTGGGACACTGATTCTTGATGAGCAACTGATTCTTGTGATTGAGAGAAAACTATTACTGAGGTTGGTGCAATAGCAATTTATTGTGCAAGTGATTTGCCAGATGTGCACTGCAGATATGAACGCTGTGCAAAACAAGAAGAGTCAAAAGTGGTTGAAAACTGTCGTGTTGGCTTGGTGGTTCATTTTCATGGAAAGACTGAGAACTTGGTGAAGATTGCACCTTGTGGTTCTAACCTTCTGCAAATAAGAACCTGTCTTGCTAGAATGGCATCTTTATTATTTCCTGTTATATTATTCCCATCCAAATCTTAACTTTTTTCCTCTGCACATCTGACCCATGCAACTAAAGTGGCAATCAAGAAAGAAGCTGAAACTACTCTTCAGGCTTTCCACACTAACGGGTGGGAAGCCTGAAGAGTAGTTTCAGCTTCTATCAATTTCTGTCAATTTTCTGTCAATTTCTATCAATTCTGAGTTACTCTCAGAATTGATAGAAAAAAACTCTTCAGGCTTTCCACACTAACGTGTTACTCTCAGAATTGATATTAATCCCAGCCCTGCAAATTGTTACCTTTTTTTTTCAGATATTTTAAAACATTACTGAGCCTTCTGTTTAGATAGTGGATGTCATCCATTCACAAGCAGGAAAAACTCCAGTGTAGAATGCTAGCTCAGTCTCTAATTCCTCCCTCAGAACTCTCACAAAGTATGCTGCCTTGTGTTTAAAATAATAAATTGAATTTTTGTCTCCATAAAGACTTCATTGGAGTAAAGGCTTAATCTGAGGACTTTAGTCCTAAAATTAGGAGCATCTGTTCTGAAGCAAAAGTAACATGATATTGAAGCTAACTTTGATGACCAAAATTCTCAAGACTGAAATGAAATTAAACAAATTTGGTTTACTGCCCAGGGCATAGATAAGCAATCAGATTTGAAATTATTGGTCTCAACCTTTATTCAGCTTAAAAAATTGGGGCGATTTACAGGTTAACAGCTTTAAACTAAAACATAAGTTTACACTATTGATCATTACAGATTGAGTAAATACAAAATATTTTGGTATGTGAAGTTGTGCTAAATATTATAGTATTTATTTGAAGTTCAGGGTTATGAGTGCCTCAAGTTCCCATATTACATAGCTCAGAAAAGGCAGGAACAATCAGGTTAGTCTGCCCAGTACCACATCTTGAACAATATGCAATGTATTTCTGTAACAAAATCATTTTCAGAATATGTTCTTAAACATTTTTGTACCATCAATATTTAAGACACAAAAATATTTTTAATTACTAAGATAATTTATTATGAGAGTGTTATTAGATTTGTCCTTGCTACATCAACTCTTTGGCTGTCTCTGTAGTAAGCAAGGACGGAAAACAGTCCAAAAATATATAAATGGACAAATATTAAGAACAGACACCATACACTATTACAGTTGGGCAGTGTGTTATAAGGTGTAGTGGCAATGAGATTTTGGGTGAAACAGAAACCAGTTTGTACCATGAGAGATGTCTGTGGTTAATATGATGAAGATAATAATCTCTTTTGGAAAAAAAAAAATATAGTGCCAGTGAAGTGCCAGTGAAGACAGGGCAGGATTTTAGAATTGTGGCTGGAGAGTACTGCTCAGAGTGGATTCTTTCTGGGAGGTTTCAAATATATGGATAGAGGCAGTGATTCTTGCAGATGAACTTTCACTGAAACTATTTTTAATTCTCTGAAATTGTTCTATAGTCACTTGTGAGAGGGGTGTCTCCAGATGCTTGTTGGAACATCCCAAGTGGCTTTCTCCCTGGTTTTGCTCAATCAAAAATTATGAGTTTGGTTCTGGTTTTATTTGCCTTTTTTAAATGTACAGGTCCTGAATGAAGTTCAGTCTCTGAAGTAGTGTCTCACTAAGTACCGAGCCAGGGTACACGTGGTGCTCACTATCATGTGTTTTACATGTTTGCAGCATTTAAATATTTGTTCCTTTACTCTCTGCCCTGAAGATATTTCCCACCAAAATCAGGACTGTCTTAGTCAAGCTGGGATGGGCGGTGGCCATAGGTTAATAACTATGCAAAATTTGATTCATTTCTTATTAGACAATATGTCAGATTAGATGAGTAAATGCATTATCCTCACAATTTTGAGAATTGTTTTAATAACAAAGAGCAATATTGTTGGTGGAACTGTGAGAAAGGATCTGAGAAATAGAATTGTTCCTATATAATTCAGTGCACACTACCAGTCCCAACAAACAGAAAATGTAAATCTGCTGCACACCCACTGCATAGCCCAGACATTTGTCCTTGACAAAGCCCAGTCCCATTTCATATATATGAACATCTCTAGTTCAGACTCTAGTCCTGATGAATCTTTGGCTCATTGCTGGGCAGATGCCTAAGCTGGTGGGCTTAGCTAGTGCTGAGTCCAATTCATGCTAGTCAGTGCTAGTCATTGCTGGGTTTCTGATTGTGGATACTCTCCCTCTATTGTGTTATAGAGCCAAGCCATGCCTGTTCCCTGTGGGAACAGACCTAGGCTGCCCAAATAATTTGGCACTTGGTGAGAGGTGTTCACCATCATGGTGCTGTTCAGACTGCAAGAGTTGGATGTGCTGGGTGAGCCCCCATCCTGCCTTTCTGAGGAAGAAGCTCAATTTCTACATTGCACAGGAGTTTGTAGGCACAGAGGTGGGAGCAGGAGCTGTCAGAGTAAAGGTCAAGAGGTTAATGGTCTGCATGGCCCAGAGGTCAGGGCTCAACCTGACTAGTCTTGGCACAAGCCCATCTGAACTGGTAAACAGAGTTCCCTCCACTGTCACATTTATTTATATTTCGGCAAATCCTGCCAAGCATTCTAAACTAGCATTTTCTACTTGCCTCTGGGAAGATGTTGAAAGCTTTCAGCTCCCATTAAACTCATGCTTTGCATAGGTATGGGTAAACCTTTAGTGCACTTTTCACTTCTCCAGTCTCAAGACAACAGGGAATAAATTTTCTCTGTTCTGTAAAAGTGTGGTTTCTTCTTATGCCCTGTGTAGGGTCTGGGACCTGGGTGTGATCCACAGTGGCAGGTGTGGGTGAGTGCACCAGCCTTCCTGCTCTGCACCTTGCTTTCCTTGAGGAAGAAGCTCTGATACAGTGGCCAGACCCAGGCATCATGCCTGAGGCAAAAGGGATTGGGACTGCAAATGGCAAGACCATCCATGCCTGCTCACCCAACAATCCTATTCTGGCACTTTACAGTTGCCTGGCACAATAATTGCATTTTCCAGCCCTGCCTTTGTCCCTACCTGTGACCAACATGTTCTTCCTGACTCCTGGAGATGACTTCACAGTTTAACCTACTTTAATGCAGCTTTGTGCAGCAGGCACTGAAATTCATATCCACTCTTCACATCTTGTATTCTCAGTGATTCCTCTAGAGTTGCTGGTCTAGGGCAACAAGTCTACAGAACTTTTGTAGCTGTTCTGGTATAGCCAGCATAAATTGCTGTTTTCCCGTCAGTGAACATGTTTGGACATGAAAGTATTAAATCTATGAGAGAAAAACTTTGAGAATGCTGTTTGTGTCTTTTGCATTAATCATCATTACCACCCACACTTTAAAAAAATATTCCAGAAAATTCTCTGTCAGATAACACCATATGGGATTAACATATAAATTCCTTAGCTCTGAGCATAAATAAAGAGCAATGTATTTACAAAATGTTAGGATTCCCAGTTATAATTTAATTGCCAATCATGACTTAACAAATTATTTTGTCACTGTAAAATATTAGTAAGACAATGAACAAGAAAAAGTTTTTTCTTTAACTGCAGTCTCCTATTATTCCAGAAAGTTTCTAAGCATAGAAGAGAGAATTTTGTTATCTTAAGTGCTCTTGAAAGATAATTTTTGCACATGTGAAAAACAGGGCAGAGTGTAGCGACTGACTGGATTATTTTGATGAAAAGTCTCACAGGTTGCCAACACAGTGATAAATGTTCTGTGCTACTGAACTGATTATTTGCCTTTTGTTTTCTCCTCTCTTCTTTCTACTTGGACTGTTATTCTGTTTAACTGGCATTTGAAATGAAACCAGAAAAGTAGATAATTTACAAAGGAGATGAAAAATTACTGTCCAATTAAAATTTTTTCTCTGTTTCCAAATTTCTAAAAGAGCCCACCCAACAACTTAGGTCTAAATAGCATTTGAAACCATGTCAAACAGATTTTAAAATTCACACGTAGTTATGAAGTTCCCGGGTAAATGAAAATATCTCTCAATTCAAAACAAAGGTAAAGTATTTAACTGATTTGCCTAACCTCATAAACCCTAAGGAAGTGCTGCACCTCTCTGAATATTGTATTCTATAGTTCCATATGCTGGGTACACTCTTGGAACTCTCTCTGGGGAGATGCACCTTTCCTGTATCCCCCAGCAGGGAAGAAGGAAGCTAACCCTTCAAAGGGGAGTGCTAATTACAAATCTTACGTCCTATCAAGAGCAGAGACTAAAAAGAATTTAATGTCTGAATTTCTTTTTCCTTGGGTCTGTAGTAATGCTGTTTAATGATACTCCCCGCTCCCTCAGTTATCTCTTTACAATAGTGTATAAAATGAGAAACTAGAAAAAACTGAAAGTCACATGTGACAAGAAAGAATTTAGCACCCAAGAGTTGCACGTTTTAGGCCTTTTCCCTTCTGCTATGAGAGACAAATAAGTTGTGTGCAACAGATTTACACTTTGTTAACTTTTGTCTCTATGGATTGCGTCAAGATAATATTTTTGAATCATGTAAGACATAAGGAACCTAATTTTCCATTTGAGATCTTTTTCAGAGGTGAAGGTAAGGGGTGATATTTTTTCTGATTTTTGTAAGACAGATTTTCCTTTCTCCAGACATAGCTCCCTGCTTTTCTGCTTGTTCAGCTGATCTGAATCTTATAGATTTTTGATGAAGTATCTATTCAAATCAAAAATGTTTTGCTTAGGCTTTATTTTATAGCTTTGTATTCGTGCCCTTTAATTTTTGACCTATTGAAATTTCTTGGAGTACACAGCTGCCTGCAAGCAGATACCCTATCTAGTCCAACCACACAGTGCTTTCACAAGAAATGCTTTAAAGCTGTTATGCAATATCCTTGCGTACTATCACTTAGTTATCTTATCTTTTGATGTGTATTAATAAGAAGACGCTGAGTAAATAATTTCACCCCCTTGAAGTGCCTGACTTATTTCCATTCTGCAGCTGGAAATCACCAGAGCATAAAAAACAAGCACTTCAATTACAGTGTAGCAGTGCTTCAAATATAAATTTGTGTGAGCAAGAAATGTATTTCCTCCATATCCTTGGTGCAGTTGAGGTTGTACGGCCCTCTCAGAGTGCTAGCAGCATTGTGTTGGTTAGATACAGTGTGTTGTGCAGAGGACATACCCACCCCCACAGGCCCACACCCTCTTTATTTTTTAGAGCAATGGCATCTTGAGCAAAGAAAGCAAAATTCAGTAGCACATTTCTAGGTAAATAAAGGCCTTTAGTTTAATAAGAGCACCACTACTAAACCAGGAAGTAAGTTTTAAATGTATATTCTAGTTATAAGTTGCAATAGGTGAATTTTTCTTGCATCTGCACTGCTGTTAAGATTTTTGTTTTAGAGGTTATGTTTCAAGGCACGTTTGTTGCAGCTTAAGAAGTGGAAATAGACCTATTACAGCAGCCTGATCTGGCGTCCTCTGCTGTCCATGATAGGACTTCCATTGCCTTCAGTGGGAGCTGGATCATGCACTTAATGCTGCGGTCATTTGCCCTGAGAGGCTCACTTAAGAGCTCTTCAGTCACCTTCCTGGAAGCTTTCAAACTGTTGAGTCTAAGAGTTGGCAAGAAGTTTGAAACTGAAAAAAAATCCTGGCATCAGATACCTGGTAGCATCATTAATCACTGGCGGGGAAAAAAAAAAAAAAAGAGATCAGGGACACAATGCCAAATCCTTGTTTGGCTCCATCACATTTTTATATAATGGATGTGCACAATGCCTTATCAAAGCACAGAACTCAGCTTTCTTTCAGTATGTAGACATAAAATGCTTCAAGCACTAAGAAACAAATAGCAGCATGAGTTCTCTTAAATGCCAAATTATTTTTTTTTTTGTTTTGCTTCCTTCCATAGCAATTCTAAAACACATTACAGGCTGTTGCTGTTATGTGGGGAACAGGTCTGCTCAGGCCAGAAAAGCATGTCTGCTTCTAGGATCTCTCTTTTGTGATAATTGCCACGGTATTATAGCTTTCTTCTGCAGTGACAGGAAATGAAATTCAAATTTTGTCTTTCTGCTTAGCCCACATAGATGCTTAGCCAGAGATGGTAAGTACCATACTCTGCAATTATGCTAGCTGAGAGTCTATTATCCCTTCAAATCCATGGTCTGCACAGAAGGGAAATCTGAAAGGACTATTTCAGTCATTTAGGGTGTATGTTTCTCTGGCACACTCATAATCTGACCAAAGCCATTATTTGGAAGTCAGTTGCACTCAATCATTTTGCCTGCTAATGAGGAGTTACTGAATCCTCCAAGCATTAATCCCATTTAGGAAAACACAAAGGCAATCTGTACCTTGTATCAAGCAATTATGATTGCATTGAGCTTGAGGAATTCAGTTATTTGTTGGAGGTTGTTTTTCCCACAACAGGCCCTGTAAATAGAATTATCAAGCCTTTCAAATGTTAATTTGTTAAGAAAAATATAATGGCTAATAAAGACAATTAAGTTTGTATTGTAAATATTGGACTGCAGGACAAAAGCTGCCATAGCTTGTGAAGAAAATGTGGCACAACTCTATAGAACTGTGAAGGCTGGAAACTATCTTCCTAACTGGATAAAGAACATGTAGGTATTAACATCAGCCACAAAAATATGTTTCATGCAAGGTAAATGTAAAGCAGGGTCAAAGAAAATGCGGCCTGATATGTGCAATTTTTTCATACAATGGCAGTTAAGCAGGGAATACTGAAGATTTGAGACTGCAAATTGGAAAATATGGACACAATATTGAGCCAGTATGCAGCTGGAAAAATATATCATGCAATGGATGAGCAACTAGCTCACAGGTAGGGTGCGAAGAGCCATAGTAAATGTGGTTAAATCAGGCTGGTCACTTAGTGGGGTTCCATAGGGCTCCATTTTAGGTCCAGAGCCCTTCAATACCTTCATAAAGGACTTGGACACAGGACTGAAGGTAAGTCAAAGACACTAATTTGGGAGGAGCTGGTGACTCCCTCAAAGGCAGAGAGGCCCCGCAGAGAGACCCCAACAAATTAGAAGGCTGGGCAATCACCAACCATGTGAAGTTTAACAACAACAAGTGCTGGATTCTGCACCTAGCATGGGGCAGCCTGGGTGCATGGGCAGACTGGGGAATGAGAGGCAGGAGAGCAGTGCCAGGGAAAGGGACCTGGGGGTCCTGGTGAGTTGAACATGAGCCAGCAGTGCCCTGGCAGCCAGGAGGGACAAGTGTGTCCTGGGGGCATCATCACAGCACTGTCAGCCAGGCAAGGGAGGGGATTGTCCCTCTGCTCTGCACTGGGGCGAGCTCACCTTGAGTGATGTCTCCAGGTTTGGGTGCCACAATGTAAGCAAGATATAAAATTATTAGAGAGGAAGGCCACAAAGATGGTGAAGGGCCTTGAGGGGAAGCCTTCTTCCCCTCAAGCTGCTCATATGAGGAGCAGCTGAGGGCACTTGGTCTGTTCAGCCTGGAGGAGACTGAGGGGAGACCTTATTACAGTCTACATCTTCCTCTTGAGGGGAAGAGGAGGGGCAGACACTGATCTCTTCTGGTGACCAGGGACAGGACCCAAGGGAATGGCTTGAAGTTGTGTCAGGGGAGGTTTAGCTTGGATATGGGAAGGGTTCTTCACCCAGGGGGTGTTGGGGCACTGGAACAGGCTCCCCAGGGAAGTGGCCACAGCACCAGCCTGATGGAACTCAAGAGGTGTTTGCACAATGCTCTCAGGCACACAGTGTGACTCTTGGCTTTTCCTGTACAGGGCCAGGAGCTGAACTTCAATCATCCCTGTAGGTCCTTTCCAACTCAGCATATTCTATGATTTCATGGTTTTGTGATCAGTAATATGGCACTGCTGGAAAAAAACCATAACTCAGATATAAGAGCATTATACAAATAAAAGATTGGAGCTTGGAATCCTTTACGCCGTGCTCTTTGTTCCTCAGCAAGAGCCCAGCTATGCTTATTTGCACTAAAAATTTAAAAGAAAAAAAAAAAAAAAAGGGTTCACAATTCTTAGGTCTGCGTTCAGGAATATCAAAGTATGTTTTGGAAGGAAAAAACTGACAGGTCTTTTTCCTCCTTTAAAAAAAAAAAGAAAGACGTGATTGTAGTTTGTGATTTATCCCCTTTTAATATTTTTCATTCAGAAGACAAATATTGTTTATAAAATTGAGAAACAGAGGTAAAATGTAGTACAGCATGTATAAATCATGGGGTCTTTGATGTCTGCAAGTTTATGCTCATATTGGTAACTTGTCTGGTCCCAGCTATGTTGCTGTAGAAGTTGTTTACAGAGGGCTAAACAGGACAGATTTCCAGTGTTTGCTGCTTCCGCTTCATCCAGAAATACTGTGAGAAAAGTGTACTGCTGTTTCAGCACTTCCTCTTTCAATCTCGCTTGGAACAGGAGCTCAGGGAAGTGAGCAGAGGAGAAGTCAGCAAGAGAAGGGCTCTGTTACAGCTGGAGAGAGGCACTTGAGAGGAAAATAGTGCAATCTACGGTAAGAGTTTCAGCTCAATGCCTGTCCTTCAGACAGACAAGTCGAGTTCAAGTGAACCTCACTCCCTTCTGGCCATCCATACTTCCTGCTGCCTTACTCTCTAAATGAGACCATTATAGGACACAGAGATCAGGAAAGAGTAATTGGAAACTCTAAAAGCGTGGAGTCTGCCCTGTAACCTCGTGTGTCTTCACTATTGGTTTGTGTTAGCAGAAGAAACACCAGGCTCACTAGATTCCTCAAGCAGAAACCACAAGCATGTGTTTTGAAAATTCAGCCAAATGTGAAAGGTGCTCTACAAATTAACCAGATATAAATCACTCGTCCTTTTTTTGTTTGGTCTCCACAGAGATCTGAGATATTTTTGAAGTTCTCTAGCCTTTTCCAAGGCCAGATTTATATCTAGACAAAGCAGAGCAGAAATACTGCCAATATAGCATGTACTTATTTCCAACGTGAATGACAAAAATCAGCTTCCTCCAGGCTGTGACAGACTTCAAACTGCTCTTCTTGACCATGAGCACAGGAAGAGGTGAAAAGGGCCATGTGTCATGAGGCCACTTTAATGACAAATAAGAAATATTATAATTTCAAATAAGAAACTGAGAAGAAAATTGTTGGATCCAGATGTCCTTACCAGGAAGCAGAGATATGTGTCTGAGATGTGACTCCCCTCTTACCAATAGACTGCTGACCACATTTGAGTTTTTATTTCTAATTACTGCTCCAGGAAGCTCACATGCACAGCTCTCACTCCCTGCTTTTTGTTCTAATTTGCTGCTCTCACAGTTGCTTGCTTACACAACACGTTCTGACTTCCAAGGACATGAGCAAGGGTCCACTTTATTCAAAGCCTCACTTGCAGAAGGGTGCCGGCTCTAAATGTTCCTGAGCCCCCATGCTGGGGCTCACACTGATGATCCCAGAAGTGCAGCAGGAGCAGACGTTTCTCAGGGCTGTGCTTTCACAGCTGTGCTTACCTGTATGGCTTCATGCTCATGTCTGTGGGAAAGATACCTGAGCTTAGTGAATGTAAAAGTCCAGCATGAGGAGGGAAATTACTTGGGTCTTTCCGCTTTTCCAAGAGCAAAACCAGCCTCACAGGATTCACTCAGACTGGGTATGGGTAGCACACTTGAATTCTGTAAAACTTGAATTCACTACGATGAAACATCCGCCATTAATAATAATAATAATAATAATAATAATAATAATAATACTATTGCTTGGGTCCACATTTTACTAATTTTACTGTGTTCTTGTTGTTGTTGCCACTTGTTCACAGTGTTAGAATGTTTTGATTAAAGATCATATGTAAATGTTCTGGGATGGGAATATGAAACGCAAGCACACGTGTGTGTGTGTGTCTGTGTAAGTCTGCATCTCCTATTTTTTCTGACCACCAGAGATGATATAATACTGGGCTGGGAGTTAATATCTCTTCTGCCACTAAAATAATGCAAAGAAAAAAATCTGAAAATACTGAACTTTCAGAACAATTAAAAAAGCATACTTTTGTTTGCCACTTTTTTATAAACGTGCATGTAAAACCCTTTATGTAGATAATCACTGTAACTAAATATCCACATTTTGAATTAAAATTTAATAGTCTTTAGGGCTGGCAGATCAACTTTAATTTCAAAATCAAGTAAGACTGTATGGAACTTATTCAGAAAGAACAATAAAAAAAACAAATGTCAAGAAGATGTATGCTATAAAAACAAGATGGACAGCACAGTTAAGACATTGTAAGAGAAAAAGGTTATATCAAAACAAACTGTTTGAGGCAGTGATTGCATGGTCTGATTTTTGTGAAACTAGAGCAAGTAAAATGAGAGATAAGGTTTTTCAAATTCTGCATGACCTCAGATATGAGTGCAGGAATTACAGCAGATGTGGTCTCAAATGATGGAATTGATAATTAAATTTGTGCCAGGAAGCTATACCTTTTAATGACTTTGCAGTTCCTCTCACGTTATTAAAAAAATAAAAATTAAAAAATCATGCTTATTATGGAAGTGATTGAGAATGACCAGGAACAGAGCCAGTCTGTGGTAGTCACCCTGTCAAGAGAGAGTTTGTAGGCTGAAGAAAGTTACCTGAGACAAACTAACACTGAGAGCCATCTTTGTCCCCATGTGATGATGAGAGGCAGCAGCTGGCAGCAGCTGGCAGCTCTCCCCAAGTGGAGAGCAGGGATGTTCCCTCCTTGGCACAGTCATTAACCAGACCTGCTCAGCCAGCTCTGCAGGAAGGTCTGTGGGCATGGTCTGCAGTGAGAACCCGTGCCGAAAAGAATGAGCTGTGAACCCTTTCCTTGTGCCTGCCTCCCTCTCACTCTGGGCCTGAGGGAGAAGAACTTTTCCAGTTGTGATCCATAGCTGGAGTTTCTCTGTCAATCCTAAGGGCCCCATGTCATGGCTTTTGAGGGAATCATCTGGCCTTGCTTTTTTCTTCCTGTGTGTTTTGTGATGGGTGAGTACAGGCAATATGACTCTGCAGTACAGTAATGCTTAGGGTACTGATGAAATGGAAATCCTAGGATTCAGTAATTTTTTTTTAACTGAGGAATTTCAACATGCACATTTATACAACCCAGAAAAGCCTTATTTTAGAAGAATGATATTCTCTGTCCCCACTGCTGAAACTGGGCTTTAAGCTCAAATGAGAGAGTCACAGCAGAGAGTCTTTTTCTAGCTAGAAGTATTTACTAGAAGGTGTTGGCTTTCCTGACATTTTTTGAACATCTACATCAATTTCATGGGCTGTGCACTTGCTAATCTCAGAATAATCCCTTGCCACAGCTGTTTGTGTCTTCAGAGGAAATTTGCATCTCAGAGCTGGGTGCCAGGGCAGACTCAAAAGACTGATTCTCTTAAACCAAGGTGCTCAGGAGGATGAACTACAGCAAATCTTTTAGGCAAATGGGAAAACTTAAATTAAAAAAAAAAAAACAAAAAACAAAAAAACAACCAAAAAACCCTCAACAGCAAATGCTTAATTAAAACACATCAAAATGATGGGAATTGTTTCAACACAGGAATGTTTTCCTAGATCAGGGCCTCCAAGAATTTATAGGCAAGTTCTTAAAACTTCAGGCAAACTTTCCCCTAAGAGTCAGTAATCAGTAATCTCTACACACAATCTATTTTTCTAATAAAGTCTTTATTAGCATTCATATGAAAGAAGCAGATTGTTGAACTGTGCACAGTGTTATTTTTAAGAGGGTGAAATGAGGAAACAATGTTGTATGATACAAAGGGTAATGCAAATAGATTCTGAGGCAATTCCTGGAATTTCTGGTTTATGAAGCATTTACAAACACTGAGTTACAGATAACTACTAGAATGGATACTGAAAATTGCTATTTTGTTACTGGTGATTCTAAAAAGAGAGGAACTACTGTACAGGGCTTATTTCTAGTCTGATATAGTCTCAGTAAATCAGAATACAATGACAGTCCCTAAAGGGGAAGTGGTAACTTCTTATAAATTGCCAGATCTTTAGGTTCCTTTTTACAGTCAGCTCCTTCTAGCAATCTTACCATCACAAAATAGAAGTGTGATCTCCTTTTTCTTTTTTCCTTTTTTTTTTCTTGTCTCCAGATGCCTAATGCTTAATGTTCTTGTTTTACTTTCATTGCTGCTGCTGGAGAAGAAAAATTAAGCACATATATTCAATTTTTCTAAGGTACACATAATGGCACTTATTTGTGGAACAGAAAGAATATTTGTGGAACAGAGTCATTATTTGTCTCCAAGTGCCAAAAGAATATTTATTCAGCCTTTGTGCATAATATAATCTAAAGAAGGGCAAGTGACATTTCAAAAGGTAAGACAGCTTCCTCTCCCAAATTTCTGCTTTTAATTAACTGAAACTCAGTGTGAAAGTTTCTTTAATTTCCTTTCTCCCCATTTTCCAGTCAGTCTGGGAGCTTTGAATGCTGTACCAGCTAGGAAGAAGCTGTTTGTCATCAGGCTTTGTGGAGTGCTGCCATTGTGTCTAGTAACATTGGCATATTTATCACACTTGGCAAATTGCTTCTGTCATCACTGGATGCTGTTCACCTTCATTTTAATTTGTTCTTTCCACTTAGCTCTAAATAAACAAACCAGCAATTTTATGATGTCTGCTTTTCTTGTTAAGATAGAAATGTCCCAATTTGCACATCAGTAGAAATCCCTGGGACACCCTTTCTAAACGTACCTCTGTTTATCACAGGGATTACCACATTTCCAAGAAGGACTTTTTCTGAAATTTCTATCAAAAAGTCTTGTCTAGTTGGCTTTACTGATCCAAAACATTTACTGAAACGGAAGGGCAGAAGGTCCTTTTAATTTCCTGTCATTTATGTCTGGGTTTGCTTGTGGTTTTCCAGTGTAATCACTAATTGAGAAGGTAAGACTTACAGTCCCAAGAGTAATGGAAATAACATTTTCTATGTGTGGGCTGAATGGTCACCACTCTTAGATGTGCTGCCTGAGTTTCCTCTACTGCCTTCCCACCAATATTTCATCAGGTGGTGCTTATAGGTGAGACACACCAGCTCCTTTCACACCACACAGGACAGGACCCACCTTACACTGCTTAGTGAAGTTACAGCTGCTAAACATTTTATTGTAATTTTTTTCTCTTGGGACAAATGAGGAAAAAGGTCTTCCACAATTCACAGAGGAAAAAGCTCACGAAAATGTGATTGAACTCTTCTCTTCCTTACCTATGCTGTCACTATATATCCTTGTCTGCCCCTATATGTGTTGGCCAGAAACAGAAGTAAAATACTGAACACTGAAATAAGTATTACGCTAAAGCATTCTCCCCATCTTATTGCAAAAAAAAAAAAAAAAAAAAAAAAAAGAAGTACAAGAACTTAAATTTGAACGACTGTTGCAAAATTTCCAACACAATTTTGCAGACCCAGGAGATTAAAATACAGAACTTTCTGATGAAGATCTAATATTTGGATGCTTGTGAAAATATCCAATCTTAGACAGTGTATATTAAGGTTACAAGTTTTGGAAGTTCAGCTTAATTTTGTAACTAATTATTAGGAGGGAATACAGTGGGGTGTTTCCTAAGGCAAGATGTGAGGAAAACAGGATAGAAGGGAAATCTTAGGCCAGCTAAAAGAGGAAAAGGAAAGATAATTAATGCTAAGATTAAAGAGATTAGCTCAGTTGGTTAGAGCATGGTGCCAACAATGCCAAGGTCATGGATTTGATCCCTGTGCAGTCTATTCACTTAAGAGCTGGACCTGATGTTCCTTTTCAGTGCCATCAAACCCAGAATATTCTGTGATTCCAAAAATTAAGACCAAGGCTGGAAAGAAAAAAGGTGCATATAAAAGATGCATTGTTCATGTGAATGTGTGAGATTGGCTAGTGTGAGTTGTGAGTACTAAACAGTGGCCATGTGCAGTCAGTGGTGTTACTGTTGAGCTGATAAAACAATGCTTGCTGGCCTCCACCCTCAGATAATTTATTTTCTGCCAGTGCACATCATGCCATTTTAAAATTAATTGTGGGTATTGTAGGTACAGACCTCAGCAGGGTAGTGTGAGCCCTGAGGGATGGAAAAAAACCAGAGCTGCATGGTAGGGATCTCGTTTTGAGGAAAGTCAGACTGGTCCCAGCTTTGCTGTGTTACAAGCTTCCTGGCATTAAATGAGCTCTGAAACTCATGGAGTTAACTAGTGTTTTGCACCTTCTGGAGAGAATTTAAAGGCAAAGTTATCAGTATGCAGCACCTGGATGCTGGGTGAATGAACACTTTTGGTGATCACATTGAGAAGATCTTTATCAGTGGAGAACTTGAGTTGCTGAATATTTGTTTGTGCAGTCGGTACTAGACAGTAGATGAAAAAGATCTTGTTTGGTTTGTCTACTTTATGTAGGCTTCTTTGCCACCAATAAGAAATCCCTAGAGCCTGGCTTGAAGCATATTGTTAATGACACACGTATAGACATGAGTACACTTGGCCTTTGTGATCTATTTCCTCACTAAGTCTTCTAAGCAAACAGCTGTGTAGGCAATGGAAGGAAAGAGATCACATTTCATTAGCACTGACTTTGACAGATCTGGCACTGGAGCTAGAGGTAAACCAGTGTATGTCCCCAGTTAAAAAGATCTGGGAATGAGGTACAGTGTTTCTGTCTTTCACCTCATCTGGGACATAAAATGATGAGAAACAGATTTAGCCAAAATCACCTCCTTATCCTGTTCTTACTTGAATACAGTTGTGGATCTATGCCTTTCAGCTACTCCATTAAAGGTGTGTTTTTTGATGATAGCCAGCATTGCTTGGCAAATAAGAAGCAGTATATTGTTATTGGCTCTGCACATAGGCTGTTATAATTTCCATACACAAGGAGCAGTGCAGATGTTTTCAGCTCAGTCCCTGGACTTCCCTTAGTGCTACGGGAGAAATATAACTTTTGATTGCTAGCAAGTGTTTATTTTAAGGTTTGAACACCTTACAGATTTCTTCAGGTGATGAATTTCTTATATAAAAAAGTGAAATGCATAGAGCCAGAATCTAGCTGTGTAGTCATTTTCCATGAAAAACTGGGCATTTTGTTCCTGTAATTTAAAAATCAGGATATAAGAGGATATTTTTACAAAGAAGAAAACAAATTTTTTCTTGGTTCTTTAGCTTGATGAATTAAACAAATAGTTATTACATATTCTATCTTCAAGTTAATAAGCAATTTAGGCTTTTTGTGCATCTCCTGCAAAATATGATTTTCATTTATATAATTTTTTTTTATTCAGAAGCCAAGAGATAAGTCATATTAATTTTACTGATTGTAAAATATTATTCAAGAAGTATTAATACTTGCTGAATTACTTCCATCCCAGTTTGGTAAACAAACCTACATCCACCTTGAGGTAGAGTGGTGGGGGGCAGTGTGAGAGTGTGTGCATAGAGAAAAAAAAAGGAGGTTTAGAATGTGTTCTATGATATTCAGTGACCTGCACTTTTAGTCTTTTTCTCATATTTTGAGTGAAATATCAGGCATTATTTTTTATGATGCTCTAGTACTCTTACAAGATTAGAGGGGTTAGCTCTGGAGTCCTGGGCAAATGCCAGTTGGCACAGCATGTACTGACACTGCTGTTAAATGGGTGCATTATTTCTTCTTATGCCCTGTTCTTCATTTCTCTTCTATGAAGTGCTGTTCCAGAGGTTTCACTGCTAAGTGATATTACCCCTCTGACATGCAATTTATAAATCAATTTGTAAAAAGTGGTGAGTGCCTTGATCTGTGGATTAGAGATGATTTATAAATAACCACCACAGAAAAAAAATGAAGCTTTTTTTTTTTTTTTTTTTTAATTTCACAGACAGAATTGTCACAGTGCTAAATGAATTGCACTTGTAGCTGATTATTTTGGAGTGCTGTGTCAGAGCATGTAAATCATCTGGGTCTGGATGAGCTTTCTCTATGGACAGTGAAAGGAAGTGTGGCACAGCACTTCCAGCAGCTTTAGCAGGGGCAAAGCACTGGGGGTGAGTTACAGAGCCCTTGATCATGGGACTGGTCAGCATTTATTGAGGCAAATGCCAACTCTTCCACTGACTTTGCACTAGTTATACTTGGTAGTGCTTCCCAATGTCTTCTTATGTCTGGCTATGATTTTACCAGGAAAATTATTGTGAAGCTGGAAAAGAATTATTTGAAGCTATTGGTTCATTTAGGGTATCTAGTGAAATCTCTTCTATAGGCAGGTCATGTTTAATGCTCCATAAACTGGAGATAACTTATTTAGAAAGTAATAAAGAAAAAAATGGTTTCTAATTGGCCTGTGGCAGAAAAATATGTTATTTTTATGTGCATATGCCTAACATAGAGTTATATAAAATAGCAAGCTTTTCGTTTTGCCTCTTTAATTTGCAGTAGCCCAATGATTCTCCAGCATAATATACAGGGTTAAATTTGGGACTCAAAATGTTACCAAAAAAAGCCAAGCACAAAACCCAAAAAGGTTTTCATTTGAGTATGTGAGTCCAATAAAATGCAGTAGTTACACATGCCATGAGACGATGTTCTTTCGTTTTAGTAATTTCATATTTGGTATTTTTACTCTTCAGCAATTATAACTAAAACATGGATTTTGGTATACTGTGGAGAAATTATTCACATTGGTCAAGAGAGGTATTTTTTTTTTCTTATTTGCAGTGTGCTGAATGGCAAGTCCTATGATTATACCGACCTAAATTGCAATGCTTAGCAACTTTTTTTTACCTCATTTTAAGCATCCGTGTTGGTGTGGAGCTGGCTGGACCACCTGTTCTAAAAACTGTCATCCACTTGGACTCTCAAAATGACAAAATATTTTTTAAAATTTAGACCATAATTGTATTTTTAAAGACATTTCTACTGTGTGCCTTTTGAACCTTAAGGGCCATTCCATTAATTACTCATTTTTAGTGAGATAAACATTGCTGGTGGAGCACATAAATAAAATGTGGGGAATGAACAGACGGGGGTCTAATCTCTCAGGTTGTGCAGATGTATTATATTAAATGACCTCTGTCTCCAAGAGATTAATGTTGACATTCCCAGGAAATATGTATGTTAAGGAATTGAGTGAAGACTGTTTGTCTTTCAGAGGAAAGCACTTTTAGAAAATGTGAAAGAAAACATGGTATGAGAGAAGCTTAGAGACAAAGTCAAAGAAAGTTACTGAGAAGAGTATGCTTAAGCATATTGCTGGGTACAGGAATTAGAAAATGTAAAAATATGAGGCGTGGACAGGGTTTCCTTGCTCTGAATAGGGAACAGAAAATTAAATAGTGATACCATGAGTGGGAACAAATCTCTGTTGCTTCAGGATCTGAGTCAGAAATATTGTATGCAATCACAGATACAAATTGTTAAATATGACAAAAAACATTCAATGGACAATACTGCTGGATTTCCTTCTTGTAAAATTATCTTTATACAAATGCATATATGTTTATATATATATATATATATATATATACACACACACATTAATACATGTAAGCATATTTGGAAGTCTGACTAGCCTGAAAAAATATGTCACTGTCTGCTTTCTTTTAGAGTTTTCCTGGGACATGACACTTTTTACTACAGAATGAATTACACTGGCTGTGAGCAATTACCTATAAAACTTAATTTAACTACTATTTCTGTCTAATATTTGGCATTTTTTACTTCTCAGTACTTCCTTTACAATATTTTGATAACAATTAAAAACATTAGAAGACCCCCTATATTGCTGCCGTGCCTTTCAGCAGCAAAAACTTTCCTAGAAAGGTGTTCACTAGTTTATGAACACTAAATGACAGCCTATTGTATCTGTGTAATCATTTTTCTTTAAAAAAACACCTATTTTCAACACATGGTTTTCAGCATGGTCTGGAAATTTTCAAATTCAGCATTTTGGGAGAGAAATTTTTCGCAAGAAACATGAAAATAAGATTTTTCTGTTGTAATTGAAGTCTCTGTACCTCTATTAATCATAATGAAATAATATCATTAAATAAGTGATGACCAATTTTTATTTTATAGAATCTGAATGCAATCATCTGTTTTGTGCTTTTCTTCTTGCATTTGTAATTGCTACTTGCTGCTGAGCAGAGTCCTACACATTTTATCAATTTTATGCTTTAGAGCAAAGTGCAGAGCTCCCTAAGAAAAATGTCCCAATCCAAACAGTATCCCCCAATAGATGGGGGATAAAAACCTTTCATCTTTTTTTGTGAGTTGTTGCTTTTTTCTCTTAACGTGCTTCAAGACTCCAGTCTGCCAAGTTATTCAAGACAAATGTAAGAATCCAGTCTTGATAAAGCTCCTGCTCTAATGTGTTGTGAGGTGAGCTATTAAAGCAGTTCTCACAGTTCTTGCTTCTGGCTTTGAACCTGAGGCTCCCAGTTCAGTAGAGCATGGTTATATTCCTGGAGCAAGAAGCTGGAGCAGTCATCAACAGTATGAAGTAATTGCTTATTATTTTAATAGTCAGTAAAAAACATCATAAAGATGAATTTTGAAGTGGAACATTCATAATATCTCAGTTTATGCTACCAAAATGTTTTCAAGAACTCAAAAAAAGAAAGCTTTTTAGTGGTCTGAACAAAGAAAAATACTCCCCCAAACATTCAGAAGTTATGGAATCTGTGTTTATGTTAAATTATGTAACAAAACAGAGACAATTCTGGGAAAGGGAGCTTTAGCAATCTTTCAGGCCTCCCATACCACGTGGTTCAGCCCTAAGGCAACTCCAGGCAGCAGAAAATAAATGAGAGCCCTTGTCAGAAAGAGTTTATAATCTGTGGGCCTTCACCAGAGCTTAGCAAATGCAATCAGAACATCTCTGGGAGCCCAAAAGGGTTGTTGAGAAAGAATCAGTTGGAAATTTTCTGAAATAGAACTGAATGAATGATAATTTTTTACTCCATTTAGTTCACCAGCATTTAAAAGAAGAAAGCAAAGTAGTTTCATGCATGTTTCTGCTACTCTCTGGCTGCATGGGCAGGAGAAATTGTGAGCTATTTTTACAGTTGGTAAAATCCATCCCGTGAAGGATTATCCAAAATAGAAGTCCTCAATTTTCTCAAGGAAACTAGGTTAAAAATAGCTCCTGGCCAAATTAGAAAAACAGAGGGACATTTTAAAAAGACATTTTGAACATTAAAAAAGTATTTATTTCATATAACTATTGAAATGGAATATCTTGACTTTTGGGGAAAATTTTGTTGCCCATTTCCCTCACGTCTAGCATGTGTAAGTCACATAATTTATCAAACTGGCACAATCACAAAGCTTTTTTCCACTTCCACAAAGCATCCCCGCTTCTGATGTTTGCAGTGGGGAAATTTCACTTTTAAGAGTGAATTAACTGTTTTCTTGAGAAACTGAATGTTTTTCAAATTACGCACCTAAAATATATTTCCTTTTATTTCTTCCTTCTTTGCTTTTGGAATTGTTTTCTCACCATTTGGGTGTCTACCTCCTTCCTCCTATCTAGTTTTTGGTCTCAGAGAAAAAGTTTGTGACTCACACCCTGTTCCTTTTTCTGTGGCCAGCTTTTGCCTCATCTGATATATTTGCTGCCTTTACTATTTCCTGTGTTCTTGTTGTTTTGGTCTCAGCCCTTGCACATTTGTCATTTTAGCTGTCTTTGACCTACAATCACCATTCCTACTTGCTCCCTCATGAAGACTTGCAGCTCTCAGTTTTCCAGCTTTTCTTGTGCCCTTTCCCCTCAGCATCTCTCTTGCTCCAGTCCTCAACATTTCAGCTGGGGGACCTGACCGACAGTTGAAACAAGGTGACCCTTGTTCCTCAGGATCTGTCCCGGATCCTGATTTTTATGTTTTGTTAAGAGAAATTACACTGTAAGTGCTGCCAGTGTCAGAACCAAGGGGTCTCTCCAATATTTATCAGGGCATAATTTGTGAGAGGTGTGGGGCAGAGATGAAGAACAGCTGTCAATTAAAGTTTGTACTGATCTGACATCCTGATACATCCTGCTAGAGTTTAAGCCTTAAGTTCTTGGCATCACTGTCTAACATGACTCCAGAGTCGCTTCTGTGATTTGCCTGCTGAATTCTGCTGAATTTTGGACAAGTCTATGTGTCCCCTGTGTTCCAAAAATAAGTGAATATATCTTCATTTCAGCATTTGTCATGGAAAATCCCACTGAATGTTCTGTATAATCAGTATTAACAGTATTCTCTGGTGTATTTACTTATATAAATATTATATCAAGGCTCATAAGAGCAGATGACCTTAAATTTAAGTGCTGCTGTTGCTGTACTGCAAGAGGATTAAAGCACTTTAATCTCAGGCTATTGTCTATCCTTTGTGATCTAATGAGCGTATTTTTTTACTGATCTTTAATATGGCTGGAGTAGTGAGTTTATGAGATAATTTTAGGTATTTAATGACAGCACATAATTAATCATGTACCCTCTTTTTAACGTAATTAAATATTGATGTTTTATGGCAACCTGGCAAATATAAACTTTTCAACCTTGACAAATTTTGAGATTAAGGGATAAAAGAATAACCAAAGAATGTATAAGGTGCAATTCTTCAGCAAAGATGTCAATTGGTCATTCAATCCAGTTTCTTTCTAGAGGGAAGTTACTGCGATGATGATTGGACAGAGGATATCTAATAATTTAAGTCCCTTCATTCACACAATACAGGTTGTGTGTTCTCAAGAAAAATAAAAATGAAAGATTATTTCTTCACATATTCACCTGTGAATGGATATTTTACCTTTGCCAGGCCAGCCTCTCTGTGCTTTGCAGAGGTATAAAAAAAAATGTATGTCTGCCTTCTCAGCTCTTTGCTGAGGTTTCAGTTCTGAAATTTGATCCCAACTACTGGACACCAAATTTAGGAGGGAAGAGTAAAACTGTGCAGATGATGGGCTGGGTGGCTACCAATAGGAACACCCAGAAAAACAACAAAAAAAAGCCACTGCAAGAGAGGGATTGAAATTCAAGTACCTTCTCCCTTCTCTAGTCACCCCTTGTGCAGCTAAATATCACTTGTCACCCCACCAGCCGTGTTTCTGTTATCATTGTGAGGAACCTGATATTGTACCTTGAAGGTAAGTAAGACTGTCTGGAATATCCAAAATTAGATATTTTGATTCCTTTACGTGGAGATATCATAGAGGCACAAATGCTTACAGATGTGCTCACAGAGAGGTTTGCATTCTGTGCCAGTGCTGACTCTGGCCCTGAGTCTGTATTTTCACCTCATGTAATTGATAACCTTCCCTTGGAGCTCTAAAAGGCCTACTGTATTTGTCTGAGACAGTATTTCAGGTTTTTCCTACCTACCTATTGACCAAAGTGACCTATAGCAACATATGAGACTTCTAGAGAAGATATGTTATGGGGCTAAACTTTTTGGTCTTTTTCTTCATAGTATATTTTTCCAATGTACATGTAAAACTGCTAGAGTATTTTACCATTTTGCCTCTAGCTTTAGCCAATATTAAATTAAATATATCTTGGCCAACTCAGAGCCAACAGGAAAAAGGTCAGTTTACACATAAAAAAAAAATTGGAAACTGGTCTTTGTTAGATGAACACATCAGGCACATTTCACAACATAAAAACTGCTATCACTGGAAAATGTAAGCTTAACAGATGTGTTTATTTAGGTGATTTTCAGCCTAGTCTGTGAATATAGATTGCAAGTCCAAGAAGAATAGTACAGATAGTATTTTACTTTTGTTTAGCTTACCTTGACATTTCTTATATTTAATTACTGGTGAATCAAATGCACACATAAACAATCAAAATAAAATCCTTGTTAGGGCTTTTTTTCCCCTGTTCGTTTTGAATACTAAAATAATTAAGGTAATGCTTAAGCCCCTTAAGCAACCATGGCATGCGGAAGCCCTTGAGCACTCCTAAACTACTCCAGCACCAGACCACAGGCATTACTTTACGTGACTCAGACCTAGGAGCCAGGTTGCTTAGCTTCACCTTCCATGGGCAATATTAGATTGGTCCTGGTATTCTAGTCTTGTATAAGTACCAAAATTGCTGCTATGTGCAGCATATTTATGCTATCTTGGAGGAATAAACAACAAGCCATTCTTCTTAGACATGCTGTTATGCCTTCAGACCAAACAGACTGAAGTATTTCTATTTTTCTATCTGTATTTATGTATATATTTAGTAGTTGTCAACATGTCATATTTGACAATACATTTATTTATATGTATTTATGTGTGATGTTTCTAAAATAAATCAATATAGGTGGATAAATTGGTGGTAAAAGGCTGGTGTGCTAGCAAAACTAACATTTCTTTAAGCAGGGCACTTTTACATAAGCCCGATTACCTTGAAATCAGCAAAATATTGACTGTGACTTTGGGGGGCCTTGGGTCTGTCCCCATTTTTTGTTCTACTTATGACATGGTCTGGCTTAATGCTGGCATACAGCCCAACAGTCCTACAAATGCTGCAAGTATTTTTCTAGCCTACAGGATTTCGATATTTGTTCTTCAATGTTCTTGTCTTTCTGATGTTAAATTTGCACAAACTACATTTTATTAAAATCTCCAGGGATTTTTTTCTGTTTTGCCTGAAGTCTCTTTTTTCATAGTAGGGATTGGGACTCTCGAAAGGCTATTTCGTCACATCATTCCCTTCTGTCCAGACCACTGGCTTAATTGCCTTTTGTAAACCTCTGTCCACCCATTCCCATTCCCTCAGAAACTAGAGTTGTGCCAAGGGAAAAAGCCATGAGAAAAAATACTACGCCGTTGGTATGTCTGTAAAATAGGAAGCCTCCATCTTAGTATAAGCCACTGTAGTAATTGTCTGTGTCTAATATTTCAGTTGTGTATATTCTCTGGATAAGGCATTTTTGCTAATTGGCGTTTCTTGGCTCTTGTGGTTAGCAGTTATAAACTGTGGACTTTTAGTTAACAAGATGTGTGAAGAGATTCTGAGGAGCCTTCATTAAGAATTTCACAATATTATTAGAAACTGTAGCCAGGGAAGCAGCTAATTTAATTTTCCTTGATCAAATAGGCTAAGAGAGGGGATTATTCCTAAATGTAATTGTTCCCCAGGGAAATGAGGAGAGGAGAAAAAGACAGGGATGGGGTTACCTTCCCAGAAACCAGTTTAATGGTGTGCATTCCTACTCTCTGTTTTTCACTCTCCAAGTCTCCAGCTGAATTGTATGTAGTGTGTTTTCATCATTGATTGTTGTCACAGGCACAGAGCAAGTCAACCACAGAGGAAGTGGAATAGGAACCAAACTGGGCAAAAATGAGTGTAAACACATATTGATTCCTCCAGGGTACCTGGAAGCAAAGTAGTACATGTCCATCACACTCTACCCTCATTATATCAGCACCTTTGAAGCTGGGCGTTTTTTTAAATTAGAGGGTATAGTAAATAAGGATAATTAGAATAAGTTTTAATTAGTTGGAAGCCAAAGCTAGGTTAGTAACTCTACAGTTAAAACAAACAAACTGTGTAAGCAGTCTGTGCAGTCCAGTTTCCCATACAGCTTTACTTCAGTGGTTTTTATATAGCCATTCCCTTTGCCCCATTCTGTTAAATTCTAGTCTGCCATGGCAGTCTCAAACTATGCTTTATGGGATTTGTAATTTGATAATGCATGTGCTGCATGCTAAAACTTAGACCTGAGTCATATAGGCTCCAATCCAGTGTGGGTTTCTTCCTATTTCTTTCCCCAAAAGCTATGGAAAAAATATTCCAGTTAGCAGCTCTCCAAGTCATCAAAGAGGGGAAAAAAAAAAAAAAAAGGCTCAACAACCCCAAACTCTTTGTCTCAAGTAGAAAATCTCTTCCAGAAAAAAAATGCTTAGAGATTTTTACTGTAAAATAGAACTGGATGAATGTGTGTCATCTGAAGTAATCTGAAAATTCACCTGAAAATTAGTTTTGATGCTCAACTAAATATCATGTATGAGTTGTACTACAAAGCTTCAGTATTGGCTTGTTTCAAAGCAAGTGTTAAAGCCTTTGCTGAAGGAGAGGATCAAGAAAATATTCTAGCAGAATATCTTTCTGCTAGAGAAACCTAGCAGAGCTAAAAGAAAGCTAGCGGAAAAGGTTAGGTAGAATTCCTGAGAGCTATAAGAAGTCCCCAAATAACTACATAGACATCAAAATGTCATCAGGTTGTTAGACTTCAAATTATAAACAGGTGATTCAGTGATCTGATGCAAAAACCGTCCAAGTCCCTGAATTTCAGACCAGGAATCTCTTCATTATTTACTGCTAATTATGCTGAACTGTGAACTAGATTTAAATTAAGCTTGTCCTGAACTCTGTCTGCTCTGAAACTTCTAAGGTCATTAATCAGACACTCCACAAGCACAATATTATCAGAATTATGAGTTGCTTTTGGCTTTTCTTTTGCTTTTTGACTCTTTTCCCTGCACATCTGTAGGTGTGTGGTTCCCTTCCAGCTCAGCTGCTGTGCTGACTGGAGCTGAAGGTGGAAATGCTCCCTCTGGAGAGCAGCAACAGGGGAGCTGCTAACACCCTGGGGCGCAGCAGCCCTTCTCCTCAAAGATGTTGGGAAACTTGAACTGCTTGTGGGGAGGACCCCTTGCCTGAGCCATTTGGGGGATGGGGTTGTGACACCTCCTGATGAAGAAACAAAATAAATAATTTGCACTTAGTCATTCCATTTGTATCATCAGAAGCCCCTTTTTGTGCATGGCCTACAAGAGCAGATGTAGCTAAATTACAGCTTTTGAAACTCGTGTTGTATTTGAGCTGTTCCTGAGCAGTTCCTGCTGGGAACAGCCTTGTGTTTCTGGAAGCAAGGCTGTGGGGAGGGAAGGAACCTAAGGCATCTGAAACACAGATCCCATTTGCTCAGTGAACTGCCGAGGACACCTGGAGAACCACTTGCACTTCTTGCCAATTGATTTCCCCCAGAATTCCCCATTTTTGAGCTTTTTAAGACATGCAGAATGTCTCCATGGCCTTTCAGGCTTCCAGCCTTGTGAATATTTTTGCTGTGAGCTGCAGCCCTGGGACAGCAGGACATCCTGGTGTTAGAGATCTCCTGTGCAGATGCTTCCCAACTGTGGCCAAATGGGAGATCTGATGTGGTTCTGAACAGAACTTAGGTCTCGTCTCACTTACTGAAATAATTTTGTGAAAAGACTGAAGGATTGTTTTCTCCTACCAAAGCTGTCAGGGTGCTGTTGACCATTCTGAAGTGGTCAGAATTACAGAAGTCACTTGCAAGTGCAGCTGAGGATTTATGAACTCTAGATTTGTAGCAGAGACAACTTCCCTGAATCAAGGAAAATTTTCAAGGAGAGTTGAAATAAATTCTTCCATCTTCTTTTGTCTTCCTTCTACCTTATTAACCTGACAGCTGAAACAGCCAAAGGAGGCAGAATTAGATTGGCAAGACTCCTCTGGAGACTGCTGTTTCCATTCCCTACTTTCACGAGTGCAGAGGCAGCACCTTGAGGCCAAAGAAAAGCAGGTTTCAGTGTTTCCCAGGGTATGGATCTGAAATGTTTTCTGTGAGTGACTGAGTAATGAAGTTACAGCGCAACTATCTTAAGAATTAAGGAGACCATATGTAAAGAAGGAGGAGAATGCAGGTGTGTGGCAAACAACAGTAGTTTGCAATAAAACACTGTAATATTGGAAGGAACTATTGCAAGCAAGGTGTGACCAATATGGAGGTTTCTGAGCCCTAGAATATAGTGTAGGATAGTCTAAATGATGTTTTCCTTGTTAAGTTGTGGAGTTGGATGGGCAGACCCCTCAGCTGAACTGTGTCAGGGTCTTTGCCTGTTGTTGGAAAACCCGCCTAGGTCAATACTTCAATTCTGTCAGTTTTTTTGGTCAATACTCCAATTCTGTCAGGTTTTTCTGAGCGTCTGTTCAGGTAGACACAAAGGCTGTTCCTTTCCTTTCCTACAGGGACAACCTATACAGCTCTATCTGACATACAGCAATCTTTAGCTTCTTGATACCTCTGAAAAATCCATATTGGGAGGTTTACAACTGAAGAGTGTAACTTAGAAGTCCTCGAAGAAAACAATGATTCTTGTCTTTCAAAGTGAGATACAGCCTGTTTCATATAATCATCATGAAGATAAATTCAATCGTCTTTTACCTTGCTTTGGGAATCTCAGAAGGATTAATAATAATTCATCATTTTTGAAAATCTGAGATACATTTTAACATGGTGTTTGACAGGTTTGCATAATGTGTGATTAATCAATTAGAAATTTTGTACATATGCATGACACTACATGAATATTTCTCTGATCTTTCTCCAATACACTTGTAGACACAAGGTTCTTGTACAGTAGTTAAAGGGAAAAAAAATAAAATCTCTTCATTCAGCTCCCACTTATGAAAGGTTTCAAAAAGAAATAGCATTGCATTCACTAATGAAAGAAAAACCCAGAAAATCCATCTGTCTATCAGGAAATCTGATATGTGCTACACTTGCTAAATCCTCTTTTCAGTGAAATGGATTAAGAGACCTTATAGAAAAATGTAAGTGAAAAAATGGGATGATAAACTGCATGCTTTAAATGGAAGATAGGATTATGCTTACTGCTCTGGGGAAAAAAAAAAAAAAAATGTTTATTGCACTGTGGAATAAAAAGCAGTTCATATATGCTGCAAACCTTTATTCTGGACCTGAGCTGTCTAGGAGTTTAATGTTGTTACTTAAAATTGGCAAGGAATTTCAATGGACAGAGCTTGCACATCATTCCTTGAAACATGGATGAAACTTCAGCTGGCACCAGTGGCATTCACGTCAGTACACCAGAGGGCAGGTACTGGGTATGAATGCCTCTCATTAGTCATAATCTACAAGTAAGATCCTAGATGAAAATAGATCCAAAACCTAGAAGTACTCAAAATGGTTCTGGATCCAAGATATACTCAAGAGAGTTTTGATCCAATGAACTAAAATGTGTACAATAGGTCTGGCAAACAAAACTCCCTTTCTATTCTGAATCTTCTTTACCCATCTCAGTTTGACATGGATGGAAATGCAAAAGCAAACCATTCATCTCATACTAATTCTTGTAGAGCAGCTCAAGATGGCTGACCAAACACCAGCAAGTGGAAAAAGGAATGTGACTTGTTGACAAACACTTCTGTTAACACATGCAAAGTGTGTGCTTACACATGCTGGTTTTGTGGCCTCAGTGGTCCATTTGATGGAGAAAAGGCAATAGGGAGAAAATTAATCATACTGGCGCCTGTCTACCTGATCTTTCTGGTGTACTGCAGAACTTCATCTACAGCAAAATTTGGCAAGTGATTCTGATTTTCACTGAAATCATCTATTTTGCAACATTCTCTCCCCTATCCTATTTTTTGGCATATAGTGCACTTGGAGATTAGAAGGTCAGATAAAAATATTCATTAGTTACCTAAAAATGGTTACAGCCTCTGACAAAGAAGAAATCAAGTCACTGAAATCCTTTCCAGAGCAGGCTGTGAAAGGCTGCACTTGGTGCCAAATGCGAGGCTGGTCAGACCTATGTTTAGAAACCCGTGATAAGTTCTAAACACAGTTTGATGAAAACCTGATGCAAGCCTCTCCTTTCCCTGTCATCCGTTGACATTAAACTGTGAAGTTGCCTGTGATGTCAGTTCTGAATTATTCCCTCTTGATTGCTGACTCAAAGGCTGGATACTAATGGGGAACCAAGATTTTTAAGGTTCATCAGAGAAGGCATTATAAATCTGAAAAATATGCATAATTCTGGCTGCAGTATGCTCACATGGCTTTTCTGTACTTTGTTAACTATTTTTTAGCAATAATTTTGCAAGAGGTGTTTTTTTTCCAAAGGCTGATTTCTTTTTGGTTTTGTCTTAATGCTCTGTCCATAGAGAGGGAACATTGCCATAAAAAGAGAAATTCTTTGCCTGAGTTTAAGGGAAATTTCATGTGGGAAAGACTGGCCACTCTACACTAATAAGAATGCTTCAAGACAGTGCTAAATCTACTTTAGGGAACTTTGGAATATTTGAAATATTCAGAGGAATAATTCCACTGAAGTTATGAGATTTTTCTCTTGAATTGTCTCAGCTGAAAACCATAAAACTCACTGCAAAATAACCCTCTGGTCCTGTGAGACACATGCTCTTAGCTTTGACTCAGTGGTTACTGCTTGACTAAAGTTTTAGCAACAGTGGTGTCTTGACTAGAACCAGGCTGGCAGTCCAGCCTTGTCTTCTTCAGACAGCTGAGGGAACGGTGCCTTTGCCTTAGTCTTCTTCCCAGGATAGTTCTCTTATTTGAGAACCTGCTGCTATTAAAACCTCTACCCTCCCTTGCTACCCAGGCTTTTACTTATCTTGTTGTCTTCCCTTTTCAAGAGAAAAGAGACTTATCTGTGCCTATTACCTCCTGTCCTTGCTGTTTCTTCCAATTGATAAACAAAACAAACCTATCTTACAGTGACTATTCCAATAAGCAGGTCAGCATTCAGTATTTGTAATTATTATAGGGCATCTCCAAATATGTTCATGTTCAGCCCACGCTTTTCAGTTTTGGCATGCTTTCCTAATGCTGGAAGCATTTCACAAATATTAGCTGGTTATACTTTCCAAGGAATCTGGTGCAGTTAAAATAGTGTTGTTTCCATTAAAAATAAACTGTTACCCTTGTTTTTTCTTTCCTTTGTTATTAGAAGAGGTAGTACTCTGTGGGATTTTAAATACAGGTGTGATGTAATTTTGGAGGAAAGGTACCTCTTTAAAACTTCTGAGTATCTAATACACTGTGATAGGGGGGTGATGTAGGAGAAAAATATTGGACTAAAACCCAGAATGAGGATTAGCCCTTGGAGGAGTGTGTAGCATTGAATAAGTGGGATGATGAGAAGAAACAGAGAGAGATGCAAGGAAAAATGCCAGATAAGAAATTAAATGCTGATGAACTATGAGAATGAAACCAAATCTAGGGAATTATTACATGATGAGAAAAGAGAACAGCAAAAATACTCAAATGCTTGAAAAAACAGTAATCCAATTATGCTCAAAAAGTGCGGAGAAGAAAAACAGAGATGGAACAGAAGTTGTCAGACAGACTTTGCAGAATAACAGGAGCAGGACAAGAATGGAATGAAATAGGGGGGAGCTAAAAGTTAAAAGAAATGCACACAATCAGCATAGAATGCAACTGTCTATTAGGTATTTATGGGAAAGCACTTATAAAGATCATGGAATATATAGTATCCCATAGGGTTCTTATTGTTATTTCTTGGTACTTTCACTGGTATAGTACATCTACCTGACAGAGTAAAATGGTTTCAAAGTGAAGGGAATTGAATGATCCTTTACTGATTTTCTACATGGTGAGAAAGAGTGGCCAAATGTAGAACTTTTCCATCCTGGTTTCTCTCCAGACTCTGCATGCAAGCAAGCCTCAAACTTCCCTGGATGATGTTGGTAGAAGCAAACAAAACTTGACAAGATTTTTTGTAAATGCTAAATTATCCTTGTTTTCCCATTATGTGGCTAACCCAGTCTGAAAACTCATTTTACATCTTGAACATTTCATAAACTAAATTTCCAGTCCATCTCATGATGGAAGTAAAAGCAAGCTACAATCTTTTGAGGTCATCTCTTTTTAAGGGTGAGGTATTTCTTGACGTTAGTGTGTGGTGGAGAAGCCGGCATTATCAGAATCACCCACCCCGCACAAATGTCAATCCTTTGCATGGTGAAACACTTTTTTGGCAACAGTGCCCAAGTGTGGGGGCAGAGCCCCATGGCCAGGCTGCACAGGCTTCCCCAGTGTCTGTGAGAGCAGGAGATGAGTGTGGGCTCCTGAGATTTCCCAAGTCTGAGCCCATTGCCTCGCAGGCCAGCTGCCCCACTCCAGGTCCATTCCAGAGGGTGAGACAATGTGCAGGCAGTGCTTTTGAGCAGACAACCTCAGTCTGAGCCCTGCTCTGGTTTGATGCCAGCAGGTATTGAAATTGCCAGCAGGTATTGAAATTTGTTCTTCACCCTGTTTACATTTGCTCATTTACTGAACAAAGCCTTTTGCACTTTATGAGATTGAAGCAGGCAATACTGTGTCAAAACTATTGTTGAGTGGGGTAGTGGGACAAAGTCCTCTGCTGATGGAGATCCACCCAAACAAAAAATTGCATCAACTAGAAACTGAACTCAGCCTTTCAGTCTGTTTCAGTCAGCTGCTGCAGAGATGGCCTTGGAGAGTGAGCAAGAGAGAGGAGAAAAAAATCCCCAACAAGATTCTCAACTTCTGGCAAAACAGGCTCTGTCTTAAGGGCTAAATGTAGAGCCTAATGAAGCCAACAGAAATTTCAGTAAGTATCAGTCAGCTCTGGATCAGAAAATTACCCGTGTGTTCATTTACAGACTCAAGAAAAATCCAAAATAATGATGTAGTGATGGGTAAACCTTGCCTCTTCCCCTTTCACTGCTCTCAGGGCAGGCTGCCTTTAGCAGCTATTCTATTTGGTGCTTAAAAAGTTTAATAATAGTACATATATTGGGCCAGAATTTAATGATAATTTCCATCATTACTGCCATAGAACACTCATAAAGGTTCCAGTTTTAATAGCTACTCTTTGGTGTGACAATGTATTGGATTTTCAATAAGATACACACAGAGTATTTTATGAGAAGGCTGACACATCATGCCACCATTGCATTTGAAGCAGAAATATAATATCTTCTCTGAGATTTTTCAGGACTCTCTTGCTGGATCTTTGAACTATATTATGCCCAAACTTTGTGTAAACAAGTTCATTTCACTCCAATTCAGCCTGGCATTATAAGTGTCTTGAGGGAGGGAAATGGGATAGTATTGTAGCACAATGATTTCCAGATATATTTTTAGTCTATTTTCCTCACAGCAGTGTAATTTGGTGTAGTGGTGTGCATGTGTCTGGAACTTTATTGTTCACAGCTATAAATGAAAGATATTGCTTTTAAAAAGTCATAATTTACACTGAACCTCTGAAATCCATATTAACTTGAACATTGGGAAGGAGATAAATCTGCCACTTCAAATCTTAATGGTTGTGTTTCAGAGGATTCTAAATTGTCATCATCAGCATGAAAGAAGTAATTTTCTTTTTGCTTTTGTGTTTTAATTTTATTGATTAAGAAAAAGTATGAAGAAATGGCACTGAATCATGAAATGGAGGTTTAAATATTTTAGGAATTTAAAATATTTATGATGTGTAAACAAGGAATCATACAGAATTCCAAACTGCATGATGTGATAATTGCTCATAAACTAGGAGAGTGATCACAAAGGCACACATTGCCAAAGCAAGCCACAGGCTCTCCTGACATTCCGAGATGACTTCAGAAGAAAAATGCTGCTGAATCCATGTGCACTTTACACATGCTGATGCCTCAAATGCAACAAACTCATGCATCCAGGACCTAAATGGACCTTTCTAAAATGAATCAGACTGAACATGTGGAAAAATGTTTCCACACTCAAGTCCAGTTGCAGATTTTAATATCAGAGGCTAAAATTTCTAAGTTTTCTGCCAAGAATGTATTTTAAAACTCTAAAATATGAACTGAAAATCAATGCCAGATTATGGGCAGCTGGACTATTTTCAGTGAAGAGCAACGCTTAAGCCATCGTTTACATCATAAACAAACCATGGTGGAAAATGTGTGCAGCTTTTCCATTTAGTCAAAAGAGGAATCTAAAACTTTCCCTTGCAATTGGCTTGTTAGCTTGTAGCCGGATCATCCTGGGGGCTTTTGCACAGAAAGGGGCCTTTGGCACACATATCAGCCTCTGCCCAAGCAAAAGAAAAGAAAGACAGAAAAAAGTCCTTCTGTGGTATATTTTATACAATTATTTCAGATTTCTAAGCCATGTCTCTGCTGTGTTTGCTCATTAATGATCTGATTTGAGAGATATTGGATTAAGTGGTGTTACTAGTCCCCTCCAAGGGTGATGGATCACAACTGGGCCACCTATTGTGCATAGCACTGCTGACAACAGAAGTAGAAGGAAAATCAAAGGTGCAGTGCTATGGCAGTTTGTATTACAGGATAACAGATAAAAGGAATAAGGAGTATTCACAGCTTTACTGAAAACTACCAAAGCTGCTGTTTAAATAACAATCTGGGCACGATTCATGGTGCTTTTTTACAACTTGTTTCATGCTGCAGTGTGAAGTCCCACATTAGATTACCTCAAAATTCATGTGCCAACAAACTTAATTCTGTATGTATTTGAAAATATTTTGTGTTTGGAGTATCTAGAAAAGAGGACTGAGTGACCAGTTTGTTTCATCACAGATATGCTGGAGTCTTAAGAATTCAGTGAAGGGTAGGCAGCAGGCTTTCGTTTCCTGTTGTTGTTGTTGTGACAGTTTTCTGCACAGCTGTTTTGAAACAACTTGGCACAACTGATAAGGCAGAAATGTTTCCATTTTTGATGTGCTGAAGTTAGTGTGTTTTTTGATAAAGACTGGTGGAGGAGTTTTCACTCACTGAAATCCAGTACATGTTTAACGTCCCGGTAAAAGTCAAAAGTTTTCTTTAATATTGAAAGCCTGGCTGGATCAGGGCCTGAGAGTCCTCTGCTGAATTATACCTGTATACCCTACTGCCACAGGTGATAAAAAGGAGAAATCAAAACTGCCCTGGGGAGATTCCGGCTGTCACTAGTAGCTGGCATGAACAATCTCATGAAGAAAAACTAGTTTTCTCTTGCAGGGGTGGTTAAGACAGAGAGATGAAGACAGGAATAGTAAAGTACCATACTGCACTATGGGGATCATCTCTTCAGAAGATCAGCAGTATCTGATACATGTTGAAACAGTCTCGTATGCTTTACAATACTGGACATGTGGCTTGATTTTTTGTGTTTGTCTTTTTGACTGTTTAGTGGATTTTTGTTCAGAATATGCTGAATTATATTTTCAGTGAGGAGGGACAAACTAGCTTTTATTCTCTTACTGTAGTTGACAGAACTGTGTGGTAATGTCCTTTTCTTTAATTCTCTTTGTATGTGGAGGGAGTGGACCACTAAAAAAGGACGACTCAGTTTTTTCTGTAGTTTGTTTTCTAGTGGCTCTCTCTGATGCTGATCTTTGGAGGTTAGCTGGAGGTCATAATATGGAGACTGAACCACCAAGGAGCAAAGCATTATTGTAAATAAAATTTAGGAGTAGAGAGGTTGAACCTTCAAGATTTTCTTCAGCAGTCAAAGGAAAGAATTATGACTGGTCAGGGATCACTGTGACTCTATGGCCAATGAGGCTATTATATAATTAACAGTAGGAAAAACGGCTGGAATACAACCATGAAGGAAGATTTTCTGCACCGAGATCTGCATCCAGGCCATGTTCAGAGACTAAAGCTCCTGAATTAATTTATTATGGTCTTCACGCTATCCTACATTACTGAGACTTTCATGTAAGAACAATCTAGGTCCCACTGAAAAATTGACTCACTTTCTCCATATCTCCTCATCACCTGTTAGGTGTAGGTGAGAATGACAGTGGGAGAGCAGACTGCACCCTTGCAGAGCCCTGGGGGCTGTGGTATTGACATGCTTTTATCAGCAACATGATCTCATAAAGAGTTCCTGAAAGTCTCTGCATTGTGGGAAGGAATTAAGTTCTGCGGCAAAGAGATGCGTGTTCTGTCTAAGTCTAAAAGAATGAGGAAGAAAACCACATCTGAAATGCTTCACTTCATAGCATGTTTCCCCTCATGCCTTCAAATCAACAGCTAACATGAAAACCCGAGCATACTGGAAACACATTTTCATGTCAGCTCCAGAATTTAGTTTTCTTTAGAGTTATTAAAGGTTTATTAGACCCAACCTTTTGCAGAATGAAATACTTATATTGGAAAAGTGCTACCTTTGTTAAGGATTTTAACTGAAAATTGGCACATAATGAGTCAGGTCTTTACACATGAGTACTTTCTAGAGCTAAGTGTACTAGAGCTGCATCATGACAGCCTTCCAGGGGTTACTGAGGTGAGAAGAAGGGAGCTTCAGGGGCTTCTGATATCAGTTGCTAATGGTCTCTCCCTGGCCAAACAAGGCAAGAAACAATTCTTAAACATAAACATGGCTCCTGCTCTTCTGACCAAAATCAGAATGATTGGTTTTGAAATGTCACCAAGGGCTGCCTTTTCATTAATTTACTTCACCTATTACAGCTGCATCTTCCTGAGCTCCCTGAAACATCGGTTCATTGTATCTTCCATGGCTCCTCTTATCATTTTGTTTGTCACACAAACACATATACAGACGTGCAATGAAAGGAATCAAAGGAAAGATTTTGTGTTTGGACAGAGTTTATTGAGCAATTAACAGATAAATATGTTCCTTGAAATTTTTCAGGAGCTGTTAAATAATGTAAGTAAGGTAAGTAAAACTTTATTTTAGGAGTGATTTTTGCTGCTTAGGGAGAGCTACTTAGGATCCTGAATTGGAAAAATGATAATTTCAATGAGGAGGGAGAAGATGTATCATGAAAAAACAAACAGAAAAAAAATCACATTAAGTATATTTGTACACATATTGATAATGACAGAATTTGTCTTTTGCTTTATTAGGCTATAGCTACTTCTTTTGAACAATTTCCTAAATGTGCCAGAATGGCTTACAGACATTGCCAAAGTGTCTACTATTCTGCTTGTGACTGCCATTTAAATGTAGCTCTTTGCCCACATAAATGTAAATTTGCATATAAGTGCATACACAAAACTTTTAAATGTCAATGTTAGAAATGAATACAACTGTATGATATCTAGCTGGCAGTTAAGTCACTCAAAAAAAAAAGAACTTTTTCATGGAAAACATCATCTTATACATCAATTGTATAGATGTTGAAAGTGACACTTAAAATATATGGCAGACTTTATTCTTCAAAATTGGTTTTAAAAAAACCCTCAAAACACTTTGACAAAATGCAGCTGCTCTTTGGAATTTGTAGCACTATACTGAAGTATTTGAATGTGAGTCTGGGTGGCATCACAAACATTTGTTTCCCATTGATTTAAAGCTTTAAATGCAAAATCCTTTGAAAAACCCTCCTATACCAAGGGTCTAAAAGAATGGCTTGAAAGATCCAAATGTCAAGCTAGAGTCAAAACAAATTTGAGGAAACAGATCATTGAAAGTAGAAAAAAAGAGCATTACCATTGCAAGGCAGTTCAGCTATAGTCATGTTTGTGCCCTTGCAAATCTGGTTTATACTGTATATGCTAATCCTGTGCAAGGCTTGGTCTCCCAGTAAACTGGCAGTGGAGTATGGATGGACTGGGCAGTGCATTGCTGACATTACTGCAGTGTTCCCCACGCCCACTGCAGTGGAGCAGTCAGTCTTTGCAGTGGTTCCATCCTCAGCACACCAGAGGCCACTGCCCTGCTCCTGATTGCCTGGGCAGTTCGTCACTCTCCGGAGCTCCAAGGAAAGTGCAGCACTGACTGCACGTAACACCTGAAGGGCAGCACTGTGTTTCTTTACATTCTCCAGCACAATAACTTCCCTCATTATTTTCTTTCCTTCAAAGAAAATTAGCTTCCAATTATTTCACAATTTGGACATTTCTTGGGCCATGCCAAGATAAAGGAAAACTTGCCAGCAAAGTTTGTGATTCATCTCTCTTTTCATCATCAGCTTATGAACCTGCTTTTTGTTTGACTGGAAACTGTCTGGATTAAGCAGATGTGGTTTAGCAGTGCCTTGTACCAACAGCTCAGAGCCAGTAACTGACTACATCTTCTACCTGTGTTTCATCTTACTAAAGAGCTGATTATTATCGTGCCACTGGTCTCTTGGGAACCACACTCCTTGTGTTCAGTTTCCAAGAGTGTGTGAAAGAAGATGAGGGGAAGCCAGAACAGCAAATAAAAGGCTAAAAAGCACCTGGCTCTAACAGCTGAAGATGCTGCTGTTCTAAAGAGAAAAGCACAAAAGGCAGCAATGCCCAGTAGTGCTTAAAAAATTATTTTTTCTACTGTTGTTGAATTAGCTAGTCATCTAGTCATCTGAGTAAACCCACTGCAGGTTACTAGCTTATAACTCACAATACTAAAATGGGAAAGAGTAACATTACATAACTGAGGAGTTCCTGTACCTTAGCTTCCTATTTCTAAGTTTGTATTAAACTTGCAGTATTACATTTCTAAATCAAATAGCTATAAAATCTCATCTGAGATGTAGTACATGCTTTATAATGTTACCTAGTAGCTAGCAACTGATATATCAAACCTTGACATTTCTTGATTGATTGAGAAAATAATTCAGCATTGAGTGATAACTGATGCAAATCCACTTTTGGGCTTGGTAACATGCAGCTATGATTAATAACAAGATTGTTAAAAACCCCTCTGAACCAGAGCCAGTGCTGACTGTTCCCTGTTAGCCCTGCTAACACAGGAATGGCTCTGAACAGAGGAGCCCACTTACCCAGCTCCTGCAGCCAAAGCCATTTTCCTACTCTTGAATACCAAAATGTTGCTATCATATAGGAAGCTGCCCCTTTGTATTGCATGACTTTGACTCGTTAGACTACAAAATTGATGTCATTTGCTATTTGCTGAAGCTTTGCTCTGCTTCAGGGATAGCCATCAGAGAGAATTCTGCCCTCTGTAGAGCAGAGCTGTGTAGGCTGGCACTTGCTTTGGCATGCCCCTGAAAATGAGGAGCAGACTTGATTCTTGCTGTGCAAACATGTCAGTGACAGCATAAAATCTGAGTAAAATATTTATCTGCTAGGTTCAGTACATGCTTGTCAGCATGAATTAAAAAAAGAAAAAGAACTTGTAGAAACATATCTGAAATGAGGAGACATTTTGCCTGCTCCTCATTCACCTGGACTATGTTGTCCTTTCATATATGTCACTAGATTAAAAAATATTTCATCTCATATTTGTCATCAAACTTTGGGATAATTCCCATCCCTTCTCTTTTGTCATTGTGGGGAGATAATTAATAATTGTACTTAGCAGAATGAAGATATTTGAATATTTTATTTCTTTGAATGGTGCAGCAGACACAGGAAGCACTCATGTCGTATCAGTCCAGATCTTAATGGCTGATGAAACTTTGACTTTGGAAAGTCAGACCTGGTAGGTCCAAATAAACAGTTACAAAGAAAGTACTCAAATCCTCAAGGATTTTATTAGGCAGAAGAGGAGTGTCCACACTCTGCTTAGTTTTCAGCTCAGCTGGAGAGTGAGCTGAAAAGTTCTGAATAGTTTACACATCCTCCAAACATAACTAGAAAATCACAGAGCTACAGAACAGGAAAAGACTGGGAGACTAAACCAACTCTGGATGTGCTGAGGCATCTATCTTCAGGACACAGCTGCCTCACAGGGCTTCAGAATGAAGCAAGACAAACTAGAAAGAGTGAGCAAGAGGGGAGATTTCAATTAGCACGTGTGGTTTTTGTGTTGGAGGAGTTCATTTGGTCTGCTTTTGGTAGCATTGTCCTCAATCTGTTTTCATCCTTGTATTCCTTTATAGGGTTTTTTGTCCCTTTAGTTAAGACAGAAGATTATGGAAAGTATAAATTTAGCATGCTACTTTTCTTCCAAATGATTTGCATATTTGAATGTTTCTGAGCCTTTATTAAAATGTTAATAAAAAGCAAAACTCTAGTAATTCCATTAAATTGTTATCATTATCCCCACTGTAATAGATCAATCAAAGGATGCTAAAGCACAGTCATTTTATTCTAGTCATATCTTAACATTCTCTCAATTCATGTAACATTTCACAGACATAATTTCCTCCCCTCTTGCTCTCCAGATGTCTGGCTGCGTTCCTCACGTTTTGTGTTCACCTTCATCCGGGCAGCTCCTGCAGTGCCGGCTCTCGGCAGAGCTGGAGCCGCTGTCGGCACCGGGCGCTGCAAATGCTCCGCCAGACCCCTCCTGAGGATGCCACGCACTGTGCAGTCTGCACAGGCAGTGTGAGACGTTTGGGGTGATCCTGACTTGCTGTGAGCAAGCACTGCTTTGGTATTGACCTGCCTGAGACTCTCCAGTGTAAGCCCCTGGTGCGTGGACCTCCCAGGGTACGCTACCACCCTGAACCAAACCTGGGCACTCAGACATGACCAGAGCGAACACTGGTTCTGGGGACGGTGCTTTTTGCCCTGGATCTGTTCAGAGGTCAAAGAGCAACACATATATTGCATTTCCCAGGAGCACGCTGATGATGCCAAGGGCTGCCCAACCTGCTGCTGCTGCAGCTTGTGAATTTTGCTTTTGATACTCAATTGCCACCATTTAGATCTACCAAGTCATGCAGGTGGCAATCTGAGGAATGATACACGGTGTTAGAGACTTCCAAAGTCCTTCTTAAAGAAGGTAAACCTTCTTTACCATTCTTCTGGCTCAAAAGCCAGCTACTCTGAGCATAAAGGCTTTGGATAAAAATCTAAAACCAGGAAAGAAAGTACCAAAGTTTGGAAACTCTTAAAGTGTCTTTCTATTAACATTGTAGTCACTCTCCTTCGCTGCCAGAAATCAGTTTTATACATATTTCTACCATGTTCATGCAGCCCTCTTTCCAACTTGAAAGAGGGAAGGCTGAATTAAGGGGAAAAAAGAGCTGAAACAGCCATAGTTAAACAACTGTAGCTTCTTCAAGACTGTCTCTTTTCTTTGCTGCTGTCACACACAATTAATGTTTGTAAGTAAAATTAGGTCAGTATTTGTTACACTGTTTTGGAGTGAGGTGTCTGGTAACTGTGTATTAGAAATATGCATTTGAAATAAAAAAGTGAAGGTATTACAGTTATAGCAAAAGTCTGACAGACTGGCCAAAGTACTTACAGAATGTAGCCCAAATGGTCTCAGCTTTTAAATATGTGTATTAATTTTGAGTACACCCTTGTCACAACACAGAATAGATTATCAACACTACTCACTAACCCAAACAACCTGTGTCAGTAATTTCAAAAATCATGTTGTGTGTTAATTTGCCTCAAAAATTCATGTGACACCTTTAAAATGCAGTTTCCCATTTCACAATTTAAAGAGATAATTATTGTCCATAGAGTGTTGGCAAAGTGAAGTCATTAACATTGTAATATCTTGACAACCTCATACCTATAGAAAAAGGAGAGGAAAAAAATGTCAGCTCTGCTCAGTCTGCTCAGCTCTTGTCCTATTGGCTTATAAGATCCAGATAAACCAATTACAGTCCAGTCCATACCAACAATAAGAAATAATAAAGGTTACATTTTTTCTTTCAAAATCAAAGAAATCATAACTTGGAGTTTTCAATGGAATTGAGAAGAGAGAGTTATTTTTGAAAACCACTCAGGTTTGCATTTATCAGTATAGCATGTAGCAGATAAATGAAATCCTTTCCCTTGGAATTCACTCAAACTCTTATTTTGCTTGTTTTTTGTTGTTGTTTTGTTTGTTTGTTTGGTTGGTTGGTTGGTTTTTTTTTTTCTATAGAAATATCAGACACACAAAAGTATACAACAGTATAAAATTAAGTTATGGAAATTCACAGCAAGTGCCTTTCTTCAAATAGTATTCTGGGATTTTGTTTGTATTGGAAACTCTGAAAAATTAAAACACAAAGTCTTCACAGCTTCTTTATCTGTCAGTTTCCCCTTCCCAACCAATAAACACAAAAGGAAAAATACACAGAGAGAAAATGATGCCATAGAATCAGGAAAAAAGATTCTAAAACCTGTTTTCCACTCTCCTTTGAGCCAGTTTAGCTCAATTTACATGCTTGGAATTCTGTATACTTTAGAGGAGGTAAAAAGCATGACCTCCTTGCTTTGAATAGGCTGTGCAATGACCATTTTATGGTTTAGTCTCCTTCTCTTTACATATTCAATCTGCTATTTCCTTTCTATCCATTATGATGTTGTATATTAGGGAGCAATGAGAAAGACACAGACCTCACAGTCTGGCTTTCTGTTTTGATTTGAGCTAATTCAACAAGGCTTTGTTTTCTCTCCGTGGCTTTTCCTGCCTCCTTGGCTGGCTCTGCACCACGTTCGAAACACAGACCACGCTTCATTTAGCAGCGACCTTGATCTGCAGTTGTCAGAGTGGGCACACTCTGCCTGGTGTCTGATGGGTCCTGTTTTGTTGCTTTTACTGCTGTCTAAATATTATGACAGAGGAAATCTTCCTGCAGTTGTGGATGCCTACAGCCAAGCTTAAAGTTTTCAGCAGGTAGGAATATGGGAGCACGCTTTTGGCTTAGCCTGGCTGCATGGCCAAATGTCTTGAGGCCACTGGCTGGTGATCAGAGAGGCTTCAGAGAGCTGGTGAGTAGCCAGGGGGGAACTGGTTTTGTACAGCACTGCCAGTTCTTGTAGGCTAGTCCAGAATCACTGAAGCATACCTGCAATCTGGGACAGGTACCTGGAAAATATAACATGACAGTGGCTATGAGAAGAATAAAGAATAGATAGGAGGAAGGAAGTGGGGTCAATACACATCTTTCAGGATCAGACAGACTACTTTACTGGCTGATTTCTCAATAAAAATGGCTGGATAGCTATTTCTTACCAAAGATGGATACTAGTTTTAATACTAATCCTAAAGTTAGGCTGTAGGTATCAGGCAGCCTTTCCTTATAACTGTGTCTCCTGCAGAGGCCAGGGGTATAGCACAGTGGGGAGGAGACAGGCTTTTCTGCAGTTAAATGCATACAAATGTTACGGAGATGGCTGGCAATCTTCCACCTTCCTCATGGTGATGAGCTTTTTGTTTTAAGGTGGAACCATGGGTTGGAATCTCAGTTCTCCACACAGAGGATCTGTGGCAAGGTTTCCCAAAGGTTGGTATTTCACACACTGATGATCATTTAGACTTCCTGTTATTCACAATAGTCACCAACTCAATAAGACATTGGCATAACTGTTTAAAGGTCACATTGCAGCCTGTAGCTGCACAGACAACTTCTCTTTCCCTTTACCAGTAAATGACATACAGGCTGCTATGACATAAACCTGGAAATTAACAGCTCATCCCAAAGAAAGCTCTATCACTGATGGAGGATACAACAATCTTCACAGATTAACCTGCTGGCCTGGCTTCCAGGCTAAAGATGGTGACACCACCCTCCATTGTGTTGGACATATCCCTGGTATTCCTCTGGTATTCAATTTCAGCTTTATTCCTACTTCAGAACTGATAGGTGAAATTCCACTCCTCACACCTAATCCAAAAATTTTCTGGAAGCTCTCTATCCCAGCTGAGTCTCATGGTAACTTTGCAGCCTCCAGACTGGCTACCTGGCCTCCACATAGATGTTCTAAAAGAAACAAGACCTCTAAAAATCTTTTGTGGCTAGAATAGATGTCGGGGAAGAGGAGAAGAGAGGGAAATCATGGCTTTCTTTCATGCAGCAGATTTCTGAATTGCTTACCAAAAACTGGCTACAGAACCAACATTTAATTTTTATTTGTTTTATTTCTGATTTATAAGCAGCACTTTTTTGAGGCTGTTATAGTGTACAATCAGATAACTATAATAACTAAATTAAAAAAGGGAAGAAATCCTGAATAAGAAAACAGGGGATGATGAGGTCATTTACCAAAGACAATCAGAAGAACCCCTGTTACTATCTTAGGAGCAAAACCTTGTCTATGTTTTGAAGGGTCCCATAGGTGGGAGAGTGGCTGAAATTTCCAGAATTAGTTGCATATTTTGCTATTTGCTCTGCAATTACTGTTGTTTCTGAAGAACCGGCCTCCCTACTGGGGTTTTGTACACTTTGTTGGTGTTTGACCACTTCATTTCTCTTAAGAATAAAAAAAAAAAATAGAGAGAAAAAAACCCCTGTGCATTTAGATTATATTTAGCAGCCAGCAAGATATATAAAGACCTATTTACATTTATGTAACAATCAAAGACTCAAAATCCACATTGCCCTACCTTTTAATTAGTTGATTTTATTATAAAAAAACATGTGTAATCATGCAAAATAACATATGCTTCTCTTACTTTTCCCCCTGTCAAGACAGTTCAAAAAAGGCTGTTGTTGTGTAGCCCTAGTCACTGCTAAGAAATCTTTTTCACAAAAAACATTTTCTTGAGAGTCCATAGATTAAGAGGACATAAATGCACAAATGGGGAAGAAATACTAGAATAAAGCAAGAGCTGTTTGGTGCAAAGTTTTTAAAGCCATTTTTCCTGAACTTTTAAAAAGCCATTATTCCTGAACTCTGTAATTTCTCACTCTTGCAGCTAGTTCAAAAAGTGTGAAAAAGATCATACAATCAAAAAAAAAAAAAAAAAAAGCTACTGTGCTACATGTTCCAAGCCATAAAACACCATCTAGTCTTTGCAGTATTACAAATAGAATAAATGGGTGAAAACTTCTACATAAAATCTAAAAGCATTGATGTGACCCAGATAGGTGACCTGGTGTTATCAGAAGAGGTTTAAATACCCTGCCTATATCTTTTGATGGCAAAAAAAAGACGGAATAAAAACTGAATAGAAATTGAACTGACATGAACCAGGTTTTTTTGCATTACATGTCAGCGGCACTCAGAGGAAGCTGAGACCTTTGCCCAACAGCAAGATGAAGAGAGTGCAGAGGGCTGTCTAACAGTTCTTGTTAAAACCTGTAATTATTTTTCCTAGTTTATACTTCAGACTGGAAGCCATTCCACAGGTGCAGAATCTTGGGCATATTTAAGAAAACAATTGAGGAAATGCCATGAGAATTTCAGCTTGAAGATTCAACTCTTGGTGTATTAATTATTTTTTCTATTTTTTTTTTTTTCATAAGGTTTAGGGAGAAACCTTTTGAATTCCTATCCCATAGTCAGCTCTTGTCTTATGCTTAAATTGAACTGGATATGATGGCAAAATCAAAGTGCGTGGTCAGCCAGAATACTGAGTTAGCATGGACTGAAAGACAGAAAATACACAATTAATCCCTGGTTCAAATTATTAGGCAAGTTTTATATGCCATTTATTTGTTTATATGCCATTTATTTGTATGTAAAATAACTCATCTGAAAATGTATATCAAGAGCGGGATTTGGAGTTGAAGCCTCACTCAGAAATATTCAAAAGCATAAAAAATGTGGCAAGTTCATGACCAGCTATTGGAAGCAATGGGAACTTGTAGGGATAGGATCAAATCTTGCAGAATGTTCCATAGACTGCAGACTGCCAGCAAGGGAGAGCACAGGTGGCAGGAAAGAATGTTTTGGTTTTCATCTGAGAGAGGCTGTAACTAGAATGAGAGGCATACAGACTTTGGCCTATCAACAAAGATTTTTAGAAAAATAGCAAGAGGATGTTTATTCCACTGCAGAGGTGGAGGGGGCCCTTCCCAGTATTGGTATTGCCAAGCAGAGCATTCACCTCAGTGCTGACAGCAGCAGGTCAGGGAGGTGAATATAAGGCAATTGCTCCAATCAGTGCTCTCTCCCCAGTCTGTATGAATTACTATTAATAAAACATGAAATGCCTTCAAGAATAGTATAACCAAGAGCCTAGTGTCAAGTTGAAGCTTGCTCATTCTCATAAAAGGAGCTGATTTAGAAGAAATGGCATTTTCTAGCAGGAGCACTTTATAGAAGACCTCTCAGCCAGCTTTGTTTTAGACACAACACAGTCTGTGAACATGGAAAAAGAAATGATCTTATCAGAAGAATCAAAATGTCTCTTTCCAAGAACAAACTTAATGGGTGTAATTCAACCAATAGCAGCACATTTCAGATTAGATCTGCAGAACTGAACAGTTTCATTCTATAAAAAACTAACAATAGACAGAAAAAACCCCTTTGCTTTCCATCAGCTTTCATATTTATGTTTTTCTTTCAGCATATCTCTTCAGCTTTGTCCCTTGGTTTCTCTGTTCTCTTGTTTTACTCTTTTCTATCTACAGTTTCTGTCCACAGTATGATCTTTTTTTAATGAGTACTTTGTTACTCCATTTATGCAGTGCATAGCTCAGTAGCCCAGATTTCATCACTAGCAACAAATAAGAAATATATATCTATGTCTTGGCAATGCTCTGTCTGGCCAGACGCTGTAAGGATGGAACTTAGTTGTATACATTTGCTGCTTCTTGGCCTTGTAGTTTGCCATTAGTTCTATTCTCTGCCAAAACTCTACCTCCTCTTCTATCTTCTAAGATTTCTTAGTTATCATCACAGTAAATACTGATGACTTTGTGATTAAAATATGACAAAAACTTGTGAAGACATGTTCATTTTATCTATGTCAGGAAAAACAACAGGGAGCACCAAGTCATGAGAAACAAAGACCCATTAAGGACTGAATCCACAGAGCTGGCCTGAGCTTGATCATTCTCAGAGATCAAAAGTAGACAAAGAATCTGCCTGTTGGCATAAGAACAGGCCCAGATGCTTGAATCAAGAGAGAAGGGGCACCATGGGTTGAAGCAGTCTTGGTGGAGACAGATTTTAGTAGCTGTTCAGAAAAAAAGATAAAATTTCAACTCCTGCTTAGTATAAATCAGACAAAAATGCTGTCGGAAAAGATCTGGAATTCTACAACTTGCTTTGATTCTCGTTTTCTTTTGTCATGTGAATACTTCTTAGCTGTCAAGTATAATTTAATTTCCCCCTAGGAGGCAGATTCTATTTTATCAAAACCAGCTAACCTTTTCTGTTGTGTTCACAACTCAAAAAATCATACAATGATGGCAGCTGAACCAATTTTGCAGAGTTGGAGAACCTATTCAAAAGTAAATCATCACGTTGCATTTTTATTATACAATCCTCTGTTAGCTTTACTTTTGAATTTCAGCCCCAGGAGTGCCAAATCCTAACTTCATCTAGAACCATATCATTCACATGAAATCAATAACAATAGCCTAACTTTAAAGCCCTGCTCATTTTGTCAGAAAACCAGTTTCCAGACTCATGAGTTACGTAGTTACCTTATTTCAATGCCTTATTTCAGTGCCTTCCTATGCCAATAGATTTGTGTCTCAGGTTGCACTTCAAAGAAGAAACATAATGTAAGAATGACTCTGTATCTTCCATTGTCTCTGAAAATGCTGAAAGATTGTGAAGAAAGTATAAGACACTTCTTCACAGCCAATTACAAAATATGTGTTTAGCAAGTTGGGACTTGCATGCTCTGTGTAGTAAAACTTGGTAATGTGCTAAAAATGTGTAGGACTGTGCCTCTTTTGTCAGTCTCTGTATGTGTTTGGGGGTGCCAGTGGTAGGATGGGGTCAGAAGGTGCTAATGGTAGGATGGAGAATTTCCTCCCACTACTTGTCTTTACTGTTTGCTGGGATATGGAGCTGCAGAGAGGACTAAACTGTATGGATCAAATGCAGTACTCATTATAGATCTGGCAGGGAATATGCTGGAGAATCGCAGGTTTTGGCCATAGAGTTGCAAGTGACACCCACATACTAACTTGAGTAGTTATTCTTTTTTTAGTTTATTCTTCTGTGAGAAACTATTTATGTTAAAAATATCCAAGACATGAATAAATCCACTTTTTTTTCTAAGTGCTGTCAATTTGTGTCTGATCCTAATGGCACAAAAATACACAAGTGTTATCTCCATTCCCTCATATCCATATGGAGACACCAGTCACTCTGCTGGTCTTAATGCTTACCTAGCACTGAAAGCTGTGAGGCTTGTGACACTAGTTCTTCGAGCTCCTCAAGCTGATAGTCATCTCCTTCTCTGCTCACAGGCCCTCATGGCAATCTCTGAGCTCTAAATACACTCCTCAGAGGCCTAAACAGTGCTTGTTCTTCTCCTTTAAACTTTGTCAGTTGAAGAGAGAAACCTGAACCAACCTACTGCTTCCAGTTCTCTGCCCAACACTTGATGTATTGAGGATGGAAAATCTGTTTTATGAAAGGCTTCTGGATTTCAGCTTTTGTTTTTGGTTACAGATGGGAACAGATGCTCCAAAATTTGAAATTCCTCATGTGGTGGAGGCAAGGGAGGCTAGTAAATAAGTAAAAGACAGTTTCCATTACAATGTGCAATATGGGTAATTACCTCCTACTTATGCAAAACGTCAAACATTTCATCTTGGAACTGTAGAGCATTCATTTTGACATTTTTCAGGACCCATTTCTGTTTTAGTGAAAGAAATTATAGTTGGAGTGGCCATGATAACAGGAAGCAGCTCTCTTTTACCAAATGGCTCCTTCAAAGCTTTTTTAATGAGTTCTGGTTACGTGACTTGGTAGTCTTGTTTTTGCCTTAGGCAGGAGGGAATAAACTGTGGCTCAATCTAACACAACAATGAAAGGGTACAAAATGCTCATAAAGCTGCTTCAGAGCCATTACAGCAGTAACAGAAAAGAGAATAAACTCTCTGCTCTTCACCCAAATAAGTGAAAAGCCTTCCTCCCTATTTCGAGAAAAAAGAGGCAGACACCTGGTTCTGTACTCTCTTTGAAGTGCCATAATTAAAAGTGATCTGAAACAAGAGAAAAAAGTGTTCTGAATCTAGTAAAAAATCATATAATTTCTTTCAGTGGAAACCAGAAATGCTTCATTGGTTTCCTCTGGAAGTAACACCAACCACTGCTCAAAGTCTCTCCCTACTCCAAATCAAAGCTTTTTGATATTTTTATCATTAATTTTTAGAGCTACAATAAAAACATGAAAGATGCTTATTTTCAGGATGAACTAGAATGACTCCTAGAGGGTTTAATTGGTGGTAACTTATGATGCAAACTCATGCTTGAAGCAGTGTTTATAAATATCCCACTTAATGTAAAAAAGTTATGAGTGATGATAGAAATCTGTCTGCAAAAAAAAAAAAAAAGCTGTACAGATTCTCAGTACAACTGCAATGTGTGTCTAGTTTTGTTAAAAATCTATATATCAAAGATAATTAAAATATTATAAATTAACACTCAAAACTGTTTGCTCCAGAGGTAGCCTGCTGAGTCAACTGCTGCTGAAGCTCCTTTAAACTTATTTCTTAAAGCTATTGATTTTATCTCCTAATAAAAGGACAAAGCCAATATCTAGGGTGAAAATGTCATCAAAAGAGCACTTGCAGCTGATCCATAGTTTTAACTTTCCCACACATTCACAAGTCTTCCTACAGTAGTGTAGAGCTATAATTTCCTACTAGGGGTATGCCTCCACAAGAATTTAGTTATATTCTGGTTTAGTTACTTCTGGCTTCCCCAAACACATATATAAATATATGTACATATCTATACATATTGCATGAAAGAGGAGCTAGCACTAACTGAGACATATCTGCAATATCTGTCAGCAACAGTAACAACAGTTAACTACAACTGAATACCAAAAAAGGATGAAACATTTTCTCATTCTGGCAAGCAGCACTTTTTCAGGATATTTGATAAGCAATATTATGCACTATAAACCACAGTCAAAGAGAAAGAATCGGTTTGATGACATATACCACATCTGGATCATAGGCAACTTGACAGTGTTTTTGCCTTGAGCCATAGTCATGTCAGCTTTAATGTGACATTTAGCATATTTAACCATGAACATATGACACGTCTTTAGAAGCCCTTATTGTCTAAATAGCTTATTTTTACATGCATAATTGTCAACAACAGTAAATAAAGTTCAGTGTGAAGTGACATTTCATAAGACCTTATCAGTTTTGTCCTGTGGCATTAGTCTAGCTCATGCTACAGAACATGAGGCATATCCTAGATGGTATTTCTGAAGTCCTGCACATTGACATTATCTTTAATATTCAGTGCTAACTGTAACAAGGAATGTGAACTTTCCCTGAAATTTCTGTCCTTTTTTTCCTTTGCATTTTCCAGTCCTTTGGACGGCAACTTACTGTGTAAAATTCCAGTGATTGCCATAATTTAGGGCCAGGAGCAGGGGGTCATGGCTTGGAAAAAATCAATAACTGCATAAAATATCATTGCAATGTGTGGGACCAGCTGGAAAACGTATCTGGTGATGTTTAAATCTCTACCTCTGGAGTCCACAGTTTGAAATAAAATACTTTTAAAATTAATTCATTACATTCAGGGACTCAAATGGGTTCTCTGAAGTGATTAGAAAATGCTAATTTTTTTTCAGTTTGTAGTGGCATTGGTTCTAAACTTAAAACACAACATGAAGCTTCTGAGGTATTAAAGCTCAAACTGTGACAATCAAAGATGTAATTGCCATGTATTTGGTTTTAGCATACCGATATTCCCGTTTACCTGTTCAGGACGCACTACTCCATAGAAAATCATAGGTCCTGTATAATTGTCTTGCTAAATAATAGTATGAGAGCACCAAATCCAGACTCATGGAAAATTTAGAATTTGATTCTGAGAAAAAATTAAAAGAACCTTGTTTCTTTCTTCAGTGTTTATCTTGGTAGGATTATGGTATCAATCTTCAGTCTTGGACATCTAATGGATATGGGTGATTCTTTCCAGTTCTGTGACTAAAACTCCTATGACGTTTTATACAAAATTAATTTTGGCAATTCTATTTGTTTGTACAGAGCTCATATGAAAACATTTCTCATCCTTACATCTGTATGTTATAGAAAACAGAAATAAGGTGTTATTGTCCACTCTCACACACACATATATATTTTTTTAAATTTACCTATATATATTTAATATATATGTGTATGTATATATATACACATGCATACACATATCTAAGACCAGAAACCATTATTTATTTCTGATGGTATGAGCCAAAATTCAGCCAAGTTAGCATTCAAAGTCAAGAAAGACTATGAAATTGCATGGGATATACACTTTGGGTTTCTAAATGAAATTTTGAACACTGAGGTGCAGAACCTTTTAGGACTGAGCCATGTGGCGTATGTCAGCTCTGTGATTGATATTTTACAGCTTAATTCTTCTTTTTAAAGAAGACTGATCATTTTGGCAATAGTCATTAGAAACTATAGAAGTTTCCATATTACTTTCTATAACTACATACCATAGAACTACTGAAAGTAGTTATACATGTATATGACAAGTGTATTGGTATTCAGGACCCGGCAAAGGCACACACCCTTCCCAATTTCTCACTAAAATGAACGATATCTTTATTAGAAAGAGAAGTGCTTAAGGCAGCAAAGGTTGTAATGATAGAGATTCAGGGATCTACGTCTTCTTAATCAAAAACCTACTTGGCTACATAGGTTGGGTTTCACGTAAAGTAAGAACATATATAAGGGGGAATGTGTGTGAATACCTTTCTATGGAGAAGCTGTTTAGTGAACATCTTTGACAGACCCATTATTGCAATATGCACCAGCCCTTAATGCAGATACCAACAAAAATAAATGGTTAGCAACAACAAAATATCTCGTCATCCTTATGCTTATGATGTTGTCTGCATTAAAAATGCTACTATCACAGACTTCATTGTTATGGAGACTGAAATTCTTGCCCTGTCCTTATGTGATAGAATAGCAGGATAACATGTATAGCAGTAGCTGTAGCAGCTGATAAAATTGTTAACACGCTGTTATTGTCAAAATTGTCTCTGTGTCATACTTTGTGTGGCTCAGAACTTCATCTTTCAATAAATCCACTCATTGACATACCTTAAACACACATGATTTCATATAGAATTATTTATCTGATATTCTGCCAAAATGTCATCTGCTGTTACAGAAACTTCTTCTTTCATTTAGTCACGGGAAGATTTGTTAGATTTCTTCCACCATGTGAATTTTGAGATCTTATCATCAATGACCAGCTGATGACCCCTTTGTTCACAGACTTTGGTTTGCTCTTTGCTGTTCCTCCTCTTTAGATTGAAAGAGCCTCTGGAGTCCAGCTTCACAGAGAAGAGTGCAAAAGTGGTAATTATTAGTTATTCACATTTTTAAATTAATATCTGCATTCTGCCTTCTCCTCAAGCTTCTTTATATACTTGTGGTGGATTAGGAATTTGTTGAATGATCACATCCAGAGAGTAATGATCAAGGGCTCAGAGTTTCAGTGGGCATCAGCGATGAGTAGTGCCCCTCAAGTGTCTGTGCTGGGACCTGTGTTATCTTCAATAATGATGTTGACAGAGGGACTGAGTGCAGCGTCAGTAAATTTGCAGATGACACCAAGCTGAGTGGTGCTGTTGACACATCTGAAGGATGGGATGCCATCTAGAAGGACCTAGACAGGCTTCAGACACATGGGGATCTTATGGTTTAACAAGACCAGATGCAAGGTACTGCACCTGTGGTGGGGCAACTCTGGTATTAAACAGGCTGGGGAAAAATGGGTGAAAAGTAGCCCTGATGAGAAGGACTTGGGGGTGCTTTTGGATGAGAGGATGGACATGATCCAGCAATGTGCACTCCCTGCCCAGAAAGCCAGATGTGTCCCGGGCTGCATTCAAAGCAGTGTGGGCAGCAGGGCCAGGGAGGGGATTCTGCCCCTCTGCTCTGCTGAGACCACACCCACAGTGCTGCATCAGCTCTGGGATACCAGCAAAGGAAGGACATGGACCTGTTGGAGTGTTTGCACAGGAGGGACAAAAGCTGAAAGGGATGGAGCACCTGTCCTATAGGGAAAAGCTGAGAGAGTTTGGATTATTCAGCCTGGAAAAGAGAATATTTTGGGGTGACCTTATTGTGGCCTTCTAGTACCTAAAAGGAACTTACAATAAAGATGGCAAAAGGCCATTTACAAGGGCTTGTAGAGACAGGAAAAGGGGGAATGGCTTCAAACTGAGAGTAGGTTTAGATTAATAGTAAGAAAAAATTCTTTATTGTGGTGGTGAGGGTGGTGAGGCAGTGGAAACGTTGCCCAGAGAAGCAGAGGATGCCCCTGGCGGTGTTCTAAGCAAGGTTGGACAGGGCTCTGAGCAATCTGGTCTACTTGAAGGTGCCCCTGCCTATGCCAGGGGGCTTGGAACTAGATGCTCTTCAAGGTCCATCAAAAACCCAAACCAGACTTTGATTCTGTGATATAAATCTTTGGAATAAACTCTGTAACCTGCATCTTTCTAAGTGGTTCTGACCAGTACTTCTTGGCTTTATGAAGGAGCAAAGCTAAAACATTGCAACAGGGCTGTGGAAGAGGTAAGGCTCGATGATCATGGTAACATATTCTGATCTGATGAAAAGGGGGTTTTTGGGTAGAAGATAGAGGAGAAAACAATTCTGCTAAGTAAGTCTATTTCCTCTGTTATTCTTGAACCAGATGACCAGATAACTGTGGTACACTTCAATTTTACAAACACTATAGGAACACCATTGCTTAAAAAGTATCTGATACATTTTACAGGTCTAAAGTGTTCTGGGGTTTGATTTACTTTTTTTTTTTGGTTTATTAATGAAATACATAGTTAAGTTTTGAATCATAAAAGAACTGAACTTTCCCAGGCACAGCTTTTTGCTAAAACTGAGTTTAAATAAAAAAGAACTGAGATTTCTCGTATGGTTTGATGTCTTTAACATGTTTGTGTTAAGCGAATCAAGCATGGAAAATCAGATCTACCTGATATAACAGAGTAAAAAAGATCAGGCTTTAATCTTTTACACAAGAATTTACAAGTCTCCAAACTGTCAACTAAAGGTAATTTTTTTTTTTTCCATGATATATATTACCTGTAAAAATGACATGTGATGCACCACTTAATAGTACTTATGTGCTGGGAACAATCACTTTCCATAATAACTGATAGCAGTAGTAGGTATTAAATAAGAGTATATATGCTGCAAATTATTTCTGTTTTCTTCATTGAGATTTAACAGATCTTCCTTTGTGAAAGATTTCATGATAAAATTGTGAACTTTTCAATGTGCTAAGAGACATCTGTGAGTTGATCAGGCTATGTAAAGGTATCTGCTAAAGAAGAGGGAGCCTCAGTCATGAACGGTTAGCAAAATAAAGCTGGGATAAATGACTCCTCCAACCACATACATATATTAAAAAAGAAAAAAAATAAAGGAGAATTGAAAATTTATTACTAGATCAAAAGGTCAAAAACTGACTAAGTCAGTCATTTTCAAAAAGGATTTAAATCTTTTGCAAGAATAAAAACTGATGGACTAGAAGGAGAATCAAAGGACATCCTTATAGGGCAGGAGACACTTTCGGCAGTTAGACCATTTGAGATGAAAGGAAGTTTATGAGGGATGGGAAAAAAAAGAGATTGTAAGCAAAGTCATATACCCTGATTTGAAACCAAGCTTCTAGGAGGACAGCAGATGCTCAGGAGCACAGCTGCCCACAGGAGTGATAACAACGTGCAGCTTGGGACCTGGTGAGCCTCGGGTGCTGTGCGGTCCCTCCGTCAGCACTGGGGCTGCCTCCAGCTCACAGGGACACAGAGTCCAACCCGGCAGGAAGAGAGTTCCAAAGCTGCAATCTGAAGAAAGGAAAATTTGGCTCACTGATCTTCCCATCCCCACTGCACTCTGCTTCATTTTTCCAGGTTTACAGTGAGGATAAAGATGTTTGCACAGCACCATAAATAAAAGGACAGAAATGGTACTTGCTGAGTGCCTCTGCCACAGTATACAGCAAAAGGCCCACGAGGAAGCATTTGGCTTTGCATTGTATGTGTGGTTTCTGTCTTAGTTTGCAAGAATGTTTGAGGATTTTGTTGTACACCCTTTATTTTCTACTTTTTGACTAATTGTAGAACCTAAGCTTATATTAATAACTTACTTATATTTCCTTTATTAACATATTTCAGGTATGTTCCTTAATTTGCTTTGTCCTGCTTTCCCAAAAAAATATGTTCATGAAAGAAGCAATAAAGCAATTTACTTTTTAGAATTAACTTGCTTTATTACATCACCTCTGTGTGTTGTATGTCTCTTTCTGTAATTATATTAATTAAAGTGTTGATCTTATCAAGCTAAATCAAATTAACATAAACAATCAAACAGCAGATTTCAAAAGTGGATTAATTTAATGTAAATTTCATGTTAGACGTATTTTGTCACTCTTGTTTAGCCTTAGGTTTTATTTCAATTAATAAATTATTCTTTACAAGTGACTTCTTAATATCTGTCTTTTAGAAAAGGACTAACAGTTTCTTTGAATATTTATGCTGTTGTAAACTGAGAGAGGTTAATCTTTTTTTTTTCTCATAGATTTTCTTTTCATTGAATACTAAGACTTGCTGAAAAATTATTTTTCTACCAGAAAAGCTTTCTAACAAAAGTATTAAGTTTTCTGTAAGACCTGATGGATATATATTTTATGGGATAGAATGGTCTTAACAGGAAATATTCTCAAGAGCAAGCAGTAACCCAACTAGATTAAATAATGAAACAGTTTTTTCAAAATAAAGGCTTGGACCTGGAGGAAAGTATGGCATAAAATAAAAAAGTGCTTTTAATTTAAGTTGTTTTGGTTATAACTGAGGATAAAATGTCTATGAGCATATTTTTTATTTTCTCACATTAGTAATGTTTTCAGTATCCATCACGTTTTGTTGCAACATGTCCATAACTTCTTGTTATTATGATAGGCATTATGGGGAATACTCTCATGAGGTCAATTTCCGGTTAAAATGACAAAAGAAATATCTTTCAACATTCCTACCAACTATTAGTCATTGAGCTGCATGAAACTGTGCAAGCCCACACTCTGACTGTAGTAAAGAATGAGGAAATTAAATGTTGAGAAAATTCCCAAACCTTAGTATAAGAAAACATTCCGGTCTTAGTTGGACTCCTGTAATCTCCCCACATCTCCCTTCTTTGCTGAAAATCACACCACAGGTTTTCTCACTTTTCAGTAGCTTTGGCATTACATCTCTCTGCTTCTGAGGACCACCTCATTGACTTACTGGCTTTTACCACATGAAGATCCTTTCCTAACTTATTTGGCTTTAGGAAGGGTCTAATTGCCCTGATTTCCTGCTTTTCCATATTTTTTCATCTTTCTTCTGCTGTGAAAAAAAATATTGTAACCTGCCACGGGTAAGCCAGAGCAAATAAAGTATTAATAAACAAGTCAGCATTAATACATTTCCCCAGGCTGTTTGCAGACAGGAGCACACCAAGCCTGAATTCTGCAGAGGGCGAGAGGAGCAGTGATGCTCTCCTAAAGCCCAGCTCCAAGCCTTTGGTGTCACCCCTGAGACACGGCACAGTGCCCCTGACCCAAACCCCCCAGGCTGAGCCACTTACGAGGAGCTGCTGGCTCCTGGAACCAGGGGCTTCATGGACATCAGCGAGCAGGAGCTGTGCCTCATTTCTGACACGTGGGAACATACCACAAAAGGAAGCTCTTTGAGAAGAATGGGGTTTAATCAACTTTAAATCAGTATGAATCCGTTGCAAATGGAAAGTCTTATTCAGACTGATGCAGTCTCTCTCATTACATAAAAGTACATCCCTGCCTACCTTGGGATGCTGTTTTGTCTGTCCTGTCCCTCTGTGTAACCCGAAATCTGTGGAACAGTGGAGAAATCAGACAATATTCTGTATTCAAAGAACTATATGCTTAAATACAAATATACACATGTGGTTTTTATGCCTAGAATTACACAATTGTGGGATGATTCATACATTTACTTCACAACAATATTGGAGTTATTTTCTCTGCTTTCTGATATTTCTCATCTTTACATTAGTTAAATGCAAAATAATTGTAGGTCTGTGTATTTTATGTAATTCCCCATCACTTTTGTTTGCATTCATATGATGTAGCCACCACAATTCAGTTGATAATTGCCTACTTAACCTTTAGTTTCAGTTCTATAACTTTACATTATGAGGACATCAAGGAAATTAAGTAATTTTGTTACTTCATTTGTGTAATTGAGTTTGTCTGTACTATGGCTGAACCAGAATCCAAACCTGAGTAGAGAGGACTAATCTATGCTTCCAGATTTAGTGTCAGAATGTTTTTTGGACCATAAATTAATTTCATACCAAGACTACTGGATAAAGTGATGCTCCTTACCCCTCTGAGCAAGGAGCATTTAGTGCTTCCTCTCAGCCCACTGACTGTGTGGTTGACTCACTGCTGCTCTCCTGTGCTACTTCACCCACCATCCTCTGGGCAGCAGCCCAAAATTTCCATGATTTTTTCTTTTACAGCTCTTCGAGGTGCTGACGCATGTCCAGAGAAAAAGCAACACAGCTGGTGAAGGTTCTGGAGCACAAGGCTGACAGGAAGCACCTTAGGTTCAGGGGAAACCTTACCACTTTGTACAACTGCCTGAAAGGAGGTTGCAGAGAGGTGGGAGTCAGTCTCTTCTTCCAGGTAAGAAGCGACAAGAGGAAGCAGTCTCAAGTTGCACCAGGGATGGTTTAGATTGGATACCAGGAAAAACTTCTTCAGAGGAAGGGTGATCAGGCACTGGAACAGACTGCCCATGAGAAGTGGTTGAGTTGCCATCTCTGGAGATATTTAAAGATGTGTAGATGTGGCACATTGGCAGTGTGGGGTAAATAGCTGGACTTAATGATATGAGAGATCCTTTCCAGCTTAAATGACTTTATGATTCCATGATCTTCAAACATTCACATGGTTTTAGAAAGCAAAAATTATTGTTTCATATTAGGTATGTTAGACTACATTCCTGGACTAGTGGCCATTGGATTTGAAATGGAGTAGCATGGATCAGCGATGGCAAAAGTTTTCAGCATCTGTTGCCAAATTTTCTTCAGAAAGCACTGTAGCTCACTGCCAGCAATGCCCACCCAAATCTGTCAGTGCAAAACTTGGCATCAGTACAAACACTTTGTGATCATTGGCTTAGACAATGGAAAAGCCCTTTGTAATTTGAGCTGCTTGTTGAATGTGTGTGCTATACAATACTGCTGGCCAGGCTGCCATCATCCTTCCAAAGGATTATTTTGCTTTCAAAATTGCTACACTAACAAAAAGAATTTAACTTAAAAGAAATATATGATGTCTACTGCATTTTTTTCCCTGCTTGTAGAGGATAATAAAGCTCTTAAGCTTCACAAATCAGATGACTATTCTGTGCATCCTATCTTCAGCCCAACAGTTGAAGCCCTACACTTTTCACCTGCCTCAGAAGAATAAGGACAAAATTGTACAGGAGCTTATACTTTTTAATCTATGTTAATTTCTTACTGACTTCTATTAGTCTGAGAAAAAGCATGATGGTTCTCATGCACTCCAAAATTACTTAGTTGACACTCATCTTTAATGAGAACAAGGATCAGCTTAGAAGATTTAATTTGCAGACAGTATTGCAAAAGACACTTCAGTGGGAAGGATGTTATATTGCCTAGCAATAGATCTTTGTAGTTGAGTTCCAATTATTTGTTTATGCATTCTGAGGTCTTGTTTATCCTTTTTGTTTTGTTTTGTTTTGAATGCAGACATACACTAAGCTTTATTCTGCCTTTCAGTGTTTTTTTAGTGCTTTATGACTTATCTATTTATGCATACTTGCTATTTTGGTTCCTTGTCCTCTAAGTGTATGTAGTATATTTACATTAGTGTGCTGGTTGCATTTTTGACTGCTGAACCATTCACCTAAAAGCAGGATGTGAATGCAGGGTACAGATTAAATGCTGTCCTTCTCCCTACAGTGAAAGAGGGGTAAGGTTGAAGGATTGGCCAAACCTGCCTATGACTGTGTGCCATTCCAGAGTAGTGTGAGTCTAAAGAGACACACAACAAGGTGCATTTAGAAACTAGTCTTTAAAAATATTTGAATCAGTGTTGAATAACACAACAGCAGGGGCAATATAGTGAATCAAAATCAGAGCACAGCCCCTTCATTTCAAGAAAAGTGACAAGTGTTGTCCCACATACAAATCATTAGAGTCATGATACATGATCTGGCTTAATTATTTTGCTTCTTTTCTCTCTTCTCTTCTCCCCTCCCCTCTCCTCTCCTCTCCTCTCCTCTCCTCTCCTCCTCTTCTCTTTTCTCTCCTCTCCTCTTTTTGGCTTTCATATTAAGATCAGTTTCCCATTAGCCTTATATGTATGGCATTTTCCCAAACCATTCCCTCCACTTATGCATTAGCTGTGAAAGACATGGTCAGTCACAAGACACAACAAAACCTAACCACAGAGAGAAATCAAGGAACTCTTCCCAGCCATCATAGCCCTGACTTTCGACATAAGAGCAATATTACATGTGAGTTTGTGATACCACATCAGAAGGCAATGAACATGCTACTAGGTGATTAAATGCCATCACAGTAAAAAGTGCCCAAGAAAACAATCAAAATCTGGGAAATTGGGCTTCAAGGGTACTGCTATGGTGACTAGGTCATCTGTATTCTTTTCTGAGCTACATGACAGATTTTTGATATTAGCTCAGTTGAGGGGTGGGGTTGAATGTATAATAATTTCTCTTTTGTAAATCCAGACAGCCAAAAGAATAGATTTTTTTTCCTTCTTTTTTTAAAGTACAAAGTCTAAACGCTTGCCTTCTTAGAGACGTGTGAACACCTACTGCTTTCCTCACAGATATCCTGCAAGGAACTAGGAACTAGGAAACCAAGTGGAGTAGACTTACTGCTCTTTGTTCTTAGACTCAAAGCATAATTTTGCATTTAGTTTTTAAAAGGCAACAATTGCCTTAAGTGGTAGGAGAGCCAGTATTTTAGAGATAGTTAAGACAATACAAACATTCCACCACAGTTGATTAAATGAAAAGCAACACTAAATAACAATCTATCTATAGTACATATTTCATTCATTGCGCAGACCTGGCCTGAGGCTTGTTTAAAAAAGCACCAGATGTTTCTCTAAGAAATGTATTTGTCTTTGTGTGATGACAGATGCTCTTTGAAATCACAAAGTATGTAATAGCAGAGTTTGCCATTTGAAATCAGGAAATTCAATTTGTTTTCTCAGAGGCATGACTGAAGGGCAAAGCCCAGTAAGAATTGCTGTATAAACTAATGCTTTTCAACATTTTGTACTTGTCTTGCTACTTTGAAGCTCATTTCCAATACTGTTCCAAACAGAAATGGGAAAATCAGCTTCCAAACACGAGACTTCTGCCAGTAGGTATTTTTCCTCTCTGCTTTCTTAGTGTGTTGGTTTACTTAAACTCAAGTTTGCCTATTGTATTAGTCACCTCACATGGGCAGTGGTCTGGGCTATGAACTAATGGAATGGCTCATAGGGAAAAAACGTATCCAGTAGAAACTAATTACATAGAGGAAATTTCTATGTACTATGCAACATGTCCTCTCAGTAATTCTCATAATGTTGCAAATGGAAATCACGACATGCAGCAAAAGATAAATTCATGCCTAAATTTGATAGCAGACTGATTTTCTTTCAAGGTTTTCAAAAACCTTGGCATTCAGACTGGTACTAAAAAAATCACCAGTGTGATGAGCCCAGTATGTGCATTCATGGCTATATATTAATAATCCAGAGAAAGTGATAAACAAGTAGAAATAGAAATTTGACTGAAAATGAGTTTTTAACCAGACAGGGATCAAAAATTGTGGAGAGAAAGAATGTCCAAATTTTCCCTGTTTGGGCTTCTCTTACAAACCCATAACTTCTGCCTCATTCCTGACAAAGTTTGTTGAGGTTCAAAACCTGGAAGATTTTCATGGTCCTTAGTTCATTAGTGGTATGGGATACAAACTGTGTAAAAAACCCTGCGGTTTGGGCAAAGGTTGAAGCATACATATTAGGTCATGCATCCTTAAGAGTACAAAACAGTGGTTTAAATACTGTCTCATAATGTATATGTCCTGCAACATGTCTGAAAATGCAGGACATAATTCTTGTCACATTGAGAGCAGCAGAGTTGTTTCAGGCTATTGCAATTTAAGTCTATATTACTTTGAAGTGTCTAAGACCAGGTTTTTTAGGGCTTTTTCAGTCTTTCAGGGGTCTCAGTGCTAAGAATTTTTTTGGAATAAGCTCTGAAAAATGTCAAACTCCTTTAGCTAAGAAATAATTTTTCTTTTAAGATATTTGGCAACCACTGGTTTGAAGTAAAAATAACACAAAACCCCAATTACTTGACATATACTAACTTGGGTGCAAGTGTGATATATGCTAATGTGCTGGCATGAAAACCAGGGCTTTTGTATTGTGGTTTAACTACACTAGTCTACAGCAATATAAATGTTCATAATTCTCTAATAAAAAAGATATGGATTTTTCCACTGCTATGAGTGGACACAGAGTAGGTACACCTAATCCTTTTCTCACTTGTGTGACTGGGCTGTTCAATGACAATAGCCAGGAGCAGAGGAAATTCTGGTCCAAGACTTGTTCACACAGGAAAATCAAGGTGATTGAAACTTGGATGTCCAATAAAATGTGCCTGGAAAAGGCAATCCTGGCCTCCTGCTCCTCTGCACCTCTCCCCACCTTGTGTCAACATCAACACATGTAGGGCCACGTGCTAAAGTAGATCCAGGAGCAGACTGAAACTGAACTGGCACGAAGGAGAGAGGTTCATTTATTTTTTGGCTGCCACAGTGAGTGTTAGGCTATGATATATGAGGAGAAAAGGGGAGGGCTCTGCCCTTAGGCCCTAGCCTTTGGTAATGTAGAGAGTCTTGTGAGAACAGCTTCTTAACTTGGGCATCTTGTCTTCCTTTTTGTTTCTCCCAGGCTGCTGTCCATGTGTGCTGAAGGTGTGGCACACCACTCAGCTTCCAGAGTCACAGTGAGGCTGAAGTAGCTGAGAGAAGCAGCTACTGGGCTGTGTGTCAGCATTCTGGTTTACAGGGAAAACAGACAGAATAAGGCTTGCCTGCAATCCTGCACAGTAAAAAAATCACATCTTCTGTTAAGTTGACTCAGTTTAATCAAGTGCTGAATGAATACAAAAGAAGTCAAAATCTGACTCAGAGGTTCAGACTGCAGAGCCAGTGTTGGGGAATTCCTGAATGTTGCACTTCTCCAGATTTTATAATGCGTACAAATAGTGGTACATTTATGCCTACTTCCAGTAACAGCTTGCCCCTTACTGAAAAAGCATGAATTTAGCTAAATTATTTTAGGAAGTAATTACTGATACACACGAGTACCACTCGTGCAGTAACTGATACACATGAGACCACTCACTTCTGAACATTATGCACTTCATGCATACATGACTTCCATTCATTTATGACCTTTTCCTTTCTTTTTAATTATTGGCAACATTTAAAAAGTTTTTCACTGTAAAATTTAAATCCTCTAAATTACATAATGTGCCTTTTTACCCACTCTTTGATCATCACTCAGAAATATATCCTACTAACACACATGTGGTATATCTGGCTTTTGAGGCAGGATTTTTCTTACCATGCAATACACTCCTGGGAGTTTCACTTACAATACAAAAACACACGTAAGACTGTGTGTATGTCTTTATGACACTGAGGTCTTGTAAGTCCTAATTTTTACACTGTGTTTACTTTTGCATTTTTTCCCCCAATAATAAACACAAAATCTTAGATCAAGTTTCCACATATCAGAATTACATGCTGCATTTTTTTTTTAAGTCATTAACTCAGGGCTTGAATTACATGACCAAACCAATGATGGTTGTTGTGGTGCCACTCTGCCTTGATCAAGACATTTCTGCTTGTCCCTAGCAGCCTTTGCACTCTCATTAAACCATCAGAAAATGCCACTGCCAAAAGGAAAAAAAAAGTTATTTGCTTCCTCCTATTTTAGCCTGTTAAAATCATGTGGCACAGGGTGTGGTGCAATTGCTTCTCCAAATGCTGGCATGGGGTGGATGTGTGGTGCCAAATAGTGGAGGTGAAGCTATCAGGGTCATTGGATGAACTAGAGATCTGTAAAACCAATGCAGAGAAACACATTTTCCCATGGCTGTTAATTTTGATAAAGTAACTAAGAAAACTATCCCTCCCCCTTGGTTTTGTCATGAAAATGATATACCTCATAAAATCTGTGTGAATACCACTTCCCTGTGTCTAACATCTTTGTCACTGGAGGAGCAGGCGTGTAATTCCCACCAAACTCCAAAACTCCTCTGTGAAATTTGTCCTTGAAGAATCTTGCTGGCAAAGTCTGCTGGCTGAGACACGGGTGCAGTTTATGAAGGCATCTGAGGTTAATGGACAAGAGCAGAGGTTTGAGCCTTGGTGAATCTCTGAGAAATATGAAATGTAACTTCAGTGAAGGCAGGATTTCTCTCTAAAAGACTTTTGTCCTTAAAGATAGGCATTGCACTGCTTGCTGAACTTCAGTTTCTGAGATAAAAATTTTTTTCCCCATTTTGCTCCAGGTTTCCCATAACCACTTCAGGACTTCATTTTATCATGTCCTGTCAAAAGAACTCTAAAAATTTGGTTCTGAAAGAAGCATCCTGGTTTATAATCTCACTTCTCCCATCACATCATAGAGTCCCTTTCATTAGTTCACCCTCATCTACACATTCAAGTCATTTCCTATAAATTTAGTTTTAACCTTGAAGCTTCCAAAATGTGTTACACTTGTATGTTTCATTCTTTTGATACTATATTTAAGTAAGAAAATTCCACAAGCTCATAAGCAATCATCACATAAGGACCATCAGCATAGAAAAAATACACACAAAATTGTTACCAAATGTTCTTAGTATATACTTTTCAATAAAAGAGAAACAAAAACCATGAATAGTCCGACTTGTCAACATGACTACTTAATTACTTACTTGACAAACATTGAATAATAAAATGCAAATGAATTCTTTCAAGATTTTGAATTTTTATAGATATACAAGGTGCAGAAGATTTTGCTGGGTGGGTGGTCTAAGAATTTGCCTTTTGTTCAACAATTTTTCTTGGGATATGAATAGGTCTCTGTTTCCTAAGTGAATCAGTGCAACAGTGATATATTATCAGATAATTCCAAAGGCAAATTGGTGGGGAAAGGGAGAAAACATGAATGAGCATCTTTTGCAAAAGATTGACTATTGAAAGCAGGAGCTACTGGTAATGAACTCCAGACATTGCTGTAGGAATGATAAGAACAGGAAATGCTTTGGGCAACATTGTTCTACAAAAATAGCCCTTTTAAAATGCAACATGGCTGGCCTGTCTTTAGCAGCATAGCTGCTGAAAGGATTGCATGAAATTAATTGTACCATAGATGACTCTTGACATGCTGGGCTCCTCCTTGTTTCTGATTCTACTTTGTGATCTTGTTAAGCTCTGGAACTGGAACAGCAGACTCTTTCAACAGATAACACTAAGTTCAGCTACTCTTCTCTATAGCTCCCTGTTGCTTAGCATTAATGAAAAGATTAAGAATATCAGCTTATTTTCAGTTGATGGGAAAGACTCTGTGGTTTTTTTTTACAGTTATGAAAGGAGTGTCTGACACAATGTGGGAAAGCACTGGCATTCAAACAAGTATTCTTCTGAACCCAGACAGTTATATAAGTTTCACTGGGTGCCATTGCCAATTTACTGAAAGCAATTTCTTTCTATATTACATATCACTTCAGTGATGTTGTAAAGACACTGAAAACTTGAATATTTGCTACTTCTTTTCCTGAAGACTATTTGTTTGGGAATGTTAGATTCTAAACAATGTAGTTATTCATCATTAACTTTTTCCCACTCTTCCCTCTGGAATAAAGTCCCTTTCAGGCCAGGCTTGTTGGGAAACTTCAAAAGATGGAGAGAACAACCAGACACTAAACAAGTGTGGAAGTTCTTTGTCATGGAAGTATTTCTAAGTCATGTCCTAAAAGCACTGCTCATACAAAGGTGTGCAGGTGTGCAAGCATGATTGTAGCTCATGCAATACAGCAATTATCTATGTCTAAGGACTTTGTTGTTGGCAAAAGAACCAAGAGTTCCAGTGAGCAGTCCACAATTTGGGCACAGAAAATTCATAACAGATGTTTCTTGCAAAAGCCTGTCTCTTCAGCGGGAGGTAAGACTTTTGGATAGAACCTTCTACAAAGTACTCATTACTACTCTTTCAAGACATTTGTTTGCTGCTTTGATAAAAAAAAAAAAAAAAAGTTTTTTTCTATTATTTGTATAATTATTAACTCCTTGCAAAAACTTATGGTGTTTTTTTGAACAATCTTAGCTGGGGGGCCCTGCTCCCAATATTTGAGTTGTTCTAAAGGGAATTCTCAAGAAGTGAGAATTGAGGCACATTTTCCACACTTGTTTAACCACAGCTGTAGTCAGTTATTTTTTTACTAACAGCTCAATATTAGTAGACTGAAGATATATGTAGTAATTATGGTGTCTGTCTTATAATTCTTTTTCCTAAAAATGAAGTGAAATAGCTGGATCATCAATTTGTATAGCAAATAAATTTATGGAAACACAGAAAAGATCATCTTTGGAAACACCAGTGTTTGAAAAGGCATGGAGATACTTTCTTACCAGATTAAATGGCATGGCTGGGATGGCCAAGGAGGTGGCATGGCCATTTTGCATTTCTCATATTCTATCTGAAGCCTATGAAAAGCAGAATATAATTCAAAGTCATGCAGATTTTACTTCAACTGAAGTAAGAAATATGTTGGCTTAAAGATGTCTGAGTCCTTGCAAGCCATTTAAGGTCAAACATAAGAGAAAATGAGTAGAATTTCTGCTGAATAATTTGATTACTCCAATGAAGGTTACACAGGTATTTTGAACTTTTTGGGAAGACAGAATATTCAAGCACCTTCAAAATATACAGAAGTGGCTAAACCAAAAGTAGCACAGGCCAGAAAACAATTTTTGTTTTCTGACTTGAGGTTTCAGAGTCCTAAGCAAAGTCTATTTTCTCACTTTCACTAAAATGAGAAGCTATTTTCTCCTGCTATTTTTTCAGTTGAGATTAGTGGATGTCTGATGCCCTCTGAAAATATTCAGTAGATCCCATTTTTTCCTGTAGGCTAGAAGTTCTCCCAAGTTGTGCTCTGTCATATTGTAAATGCTGGGCTTACGCTGTGGGATGTCTAAAATGATGCCCTATGCCTATGCTTAAGGACTTGAAGCCTTGATGTGTTTGGGCATCTAGGACTACCAGGAGGGTGTGAATGAGCTTTGATGTCTGATCCTGTCAGGTCTGTGAAACTGAGGACTCAGTCTTTGCATCAGTGTTTAGCCTTTTGAAAGCCCACTTGAACATCCTGTGGATGGAATAAACCAAGGAGTCTCCTACAATTCCCCTGCTCAAATTAAGTTTTGAGTAGAGCAAAATACCAATTAAAATTGGAGTTAGAAATAGATTTTATTCCCACGAATAATCTGAGTCTTTGTTAATGAAAAATTCTAAAAGGAAGTAATTTTCTCTTTTGAAATTAATAATCTATTGCTTTGATGAAAATTGTGCCTCAGCTACCAGCCAGTTTCATTAATTGTGGGATCTGCTATGCAGTTTGCTGCTAATTAGTGAGTAATACTCTATAAAAGCAATTGCGTGTGAACTCTTTCCTTTAAAAACACAACCCTCAATGGGAGTTGACTTCCTCACTCTCCTTTGAAAATTCCATCCCTGGTATTTCTTATTATATTACTAAGCAGTTATTTTTCAGAAATTATTACTGGCTAATTACATTCAGTGGAGAAGGCAGATAAGGAGGAAACCTCATGAGTAATTACAGTAAATAACATGCATGTCTTAATGGTGGAGATACTGTGAGTTCTGCAAGAAAATCTGCTTGGGAGCTGAAAAGGATGCAGAAATAAGTAATTCCTCCTTCTGAAGACATGGACCCTGCTGAAAGAGCTCTTAATTTTTTACATGATTGCACTTGCATTTTTTCTGCAGCTATTCACTGCCAAAGTCCTACACTGTTGAGAGATTGTGGCTTCTGAGCACAACGCTGATCCAAGGTTGTCACAGTGGCCAAAAATATCAAATTCATACTCAGAATCTTTCTAAGTACAGGAAGAAACAGCGCTGCTGATATCACACAGACATCTATTGGAGTAAGTCCTTTTTTTCTCCCAAAACACACATAACTGGGCAGAACTACAAGACACTGAACTACAGCAAATATTCTCAGCCCAGTCAGGAGGACTTGAAATGTCCTAAAAAAGGTCACTGAGTCCCATAATGACACAGTAAATGGGTGTGAGTGAGCATTACATACCCTCTGAATATACTTTAATGCTGTTGCTCCTAATGCCTGCTTGGATATTTTTCTGATAGTCTTTGGCAATTTATCTTGGCATGGGACTATGATCTCTGTTGAAATGATAAAGGAGACATTGTTACAATGGAGTCTGAATCATAACCCCCTGTATAATTGTTTCTGTCTTTTACTGGCAAATTGCTATTACTGAGGATGCTTTTGGGTGTTTATTCTCTGTTACTGAGGTATTTACCCTGTGGTAAGTCTCATGGAACAAAGTGTCTGAAAGAATGGTCTCTTTAAGGGACTTTTCTGTGGTGTCTGAGGATAATAGGAAGATAATTAATATCTGCAAGTTGAAGTATTTCTACAAGCTTGTTAAGTGCTGTTATTCTATCTTTAAAGCTAGTTCATGGCAATATTAATGAATGATGTATTAGAATACAAGAACAACCATAGGAGTCCAGATCTGAGGCCTTTGCAGCTCAACATATTCTTTCTTTTTGTGAGCAATAGCAAATGAAATTATTCAGGAGGGAATGAAAGGGAAAACCTCAAATTCAAAAATCTGGTGGCCATTGTCCTGTATTGTGATAGGCAAAACTGAATTTTATATATATATATATATATATATATATATATATATATATATAAAGCTTTCTAATCCAGATCATGTAGGAACATGTGGTGTCTTCAGGCTTCAACCTCTTTCAGAGGTTGAAAGAGAAAGAATCTCAGTATGGTATGCCAGATCTGCATACCAAAAAGATATGTCTGACCTGGATTTGGGTCACAAGTTTAGGTATACATTTAGTGGGTTTTTTTCCCTCCTTAATTGTTTTTGAACCTGCCACAGGAATGCTAATCCACTGAAAACTGAACTCAGAGCTTTGAATTTCCAGCATCCTTTTCTAATATATGGATAATTTTGTTTCTTACTGAAGGACTATTAGCCTGGTCATAGTATTAGAGAAAGGAGAAGAGACAATGAACCATCAGGCATGACATAAATTTATTGAAGGTGCATACTTCCATGTGTTTTCTCTTTGATATAGATCTCTTAAAACATCTGACTCAGGCCAAATAATTTAAAACTAAGAAAAGAGAACAGTCCCTTCCACAAGTACCTTGTACTGTTTGAAGATATTCCTCTTTGTTAAGAAAAAAGGTAAGCTTGAAGTGCAAATATTTAATTTTTTGATTTACATGAAGAAATAATAATCTGGGTTGTAAAATATGTCAGTATTTTTGAGCAAACAACTTAGAACTTGATGCTTCCAAGGATAAACTAAACTTCCCCTACATACAAGGAAGAGACATAATTCCTTGCAAAATTAATTTTGATGTGAACACTCATAAACACCATGGCTGTAGAATCCTGTAGGGGAAAGCAAACACAGCAACCCTGATAATCAAGTGATCAATCCTTTTGCTCTATTACATGAAATTCTTTAACTAAGTGTGTGTTTCTCATTTAAGGACCAGTGCACATGGATGGTTCTTAATATCATCCACAGGGGGTCTCCTTTCTTATACTTGGAAAGTATAATTTATCCTTGAGCTATAACCTGCACAGTGCAACACCCACAAAATTGTTGAACTCCCAGTGCTATCAAAGATGAGAATACTCTAAACTTTATCAAAGATAATGGGAAGCACTTCCCCAAAAATTTATTACCCATCTTGATGAAGGTATATCAGGGTAAAATCCTCACATTGTTTTCTCTAGCTAGGTATTGAAATATTCTACTGGTGTCACTTGAGATTGAAAGTGTCTCTTAATAAAGGGCCGACATGTTGCTGACTTGACCCATAGTTTGTAACTGTATGTTATACACTGTGTATGTCTGGAGAAATAATTTTATTTCTGCTAGTCCAGATCACAGCAGCAATTGTCCCACTGTGATTTAGAGATCCTTTAATCCTTCTCCATTTGTTCCAGAATTATTCAGCATTAAAGCTAGCATTTCATGAAGTCAAAATTAATTAATAACATTAATTTTGAGCCATAATGCATTGAATGTGCAGGTAGATCTCACTCATTGAAAGAAATACAAATCCAGATTTTAGAAATCCAAGAGTCTGCTGACGTAGACTGATCAAATTCTGCCCCAGTCTGTTTTTCTCCCTGCATCTGCTCTCAGCTGACATGCAAACACCTGAATTTGAAATTACATGGTTGTAACTAAGGACATGATTTGGCCCCTCAGATGCCTCTGCACCTCTTTCATAAAATTATATTTTTCTTAGCAAATTATTTAAATATGTTCATATATATATATATATTCCAAGATATCTATCTGCTCATTAGGCATCTGTGTTGGGGAGTAAGCCATGGATCAGCAGTTAAACATGAGGTTTTAAACAGATTCCTATAAATCCTGCTTTGTTTCAAGTCCAGCACAAATATAGAGCTGCTCATCTTCATTTAATAGCTGGCATATTCCTGAGGTTTTTTGTATTTAAATGGCATAATTGGCACTTCTATACCTCATAATCTTCATACTTCACCTCTTCATTAAATGTTAGTTCAAGTCCATGATACTTAGCTTACAGTTGTTGAAATTTCCTTTTCTTTTCCCCACTATATCTCCTTTTTCAGAGTCCAAACTGGAGCATTCTTACAAGCTTAAATTTTGCTGAAACTTCCACTGAAGTTGGTGCCAATATTTTGTGGCCTGTTTTAATTCAAACTTCTTTTCATGGCAGCTGTCACACATTTAGGAAAGCTCAAGACACCTTTGGCCCCTATATTAGTTTCCCCAACTAAGACAAGGAAAGGAGCCCTGGGCTTGGCTCTGTGTGAGTATTTTGCTGCTACTTGCTTTGCTAAACAAATTGCTCCTGATGAAAATCTTTCTGCAAGTGCTCTCTTAGCACGCCTTTCTCCTCTCATTGGTTTAAATATGATGACTGGGTTACTTTTCAGAGCACCTTAAGTACAATATAAACAGTGCTCACATTACATATTTGCAAAACAAGAATAAATTTTCATGACATTTATGCAAACTTCTGGTTTAGCTTGTGTAAACTGTGCATTCCCTATGCACAAAGAATGGGCTTTATTACATTAGTGAAAATAGGTTGAGCATTTAGAAGAAAGCATTATACATTCCAACTCAATGCAAACATATAAAAAACCCCAAAATTAAAGATGATAATGTTTGGATCCTGGGGATTAGGTGGAGAAAAAAAAAATATCCTATGAATGTGAAAAAATAAATTAACCTTAGATCTATTGCTGGCATCCTTTGCTTGCACATGTGTTTGGCAACCATGCAATATTTGAAATATGAGACCTGGCAGTACCATGGTGCCAGACATAGCTAGCATTAGAAATATTCTTCCAAATTATTAAAAAGTGCTCTGACACTGCTGCAAAAACAAAGTTCCTTATCCTAAAATATACTCCTTACATTGAGTGAGTAAGTGTATTACTGTACTTTGACATTGAAATAAATTGGGGCATACTTACATAGCCAGGACTGATAAACTTCTGTCAAATGCAAGTATGAAATGGCTCCAGGTTTCAAAATAACTTGCAATTTTACTTTGGAAAACTTTTGTATTCCCTCACGGTGCCATCATAGAGACAGCTACAGCTTGTAGTGGCCAACAAAGGCTCTTTGTCACTCAGCAAGTCCTCTGTGTCTTCACTTACCAGAATTTCTTTTCATGACATTGATCATAAGAAATTGAGTGGCATCAGCATTCATTCACTTTCCATAATTTTATCAAGTTTTAAATTGTGCTGGTAAATAAGGTATACTTCTTAAGTGATTAAATTACTGTAATTATTTTAAGTTTATTTCAAGTTTAGATGATGTCAGTTCCTCTAGACATGTCTAACCAGAATGTGGTGATTACTTGAAAGGCTGAAGGGCACTTGGAGGTAAACTTTTCAATCTTTGTGTAGGATTTATATATACACACTTTCCCATTTGCCTTCTGCAAGTATAGAATGGTTTAAGGAGAACTGCTGCTTAAATCAAGGAAAATCAAAAGGCTGGAAAAGTGTACTGATTTGAATGAAAATGAATGAATTTGATTTGAATGAATTTGAATGAAAATTGCTTAAAAAAACAAAACAAAACAAAAAAACCCTGACTGTTTTGAATGGGTAATCTGAAAGTGAAAAAATAACCTTTTAAAGTGATGTACCAAAAAAGCTTCTTTTACACCTTAATGGAATGATCCTTATTTTCCATTACTATTATAACTAACACAATTCAAAACTCTACTTTTTAATACTGAAACTGGAAAAACTTGAAAGGTTCAGAACTGGAGCACGGGGCATTTTTTAATGTCTTTTTAAAACTGAATATCCTAATGCTGTATGGGGTTTTTGTGGTTTGTTTTGGTTTTTTTTCAATTTTTGTTTCCATGGGCCATCCCAGCACTTCCAGTTTATGTTCTCTTTCAGAAATTGACAAAACAGAAGAGGTTGTTGATGAAATGGACGGCCTGGTTCAAGTCAGCTTTATTAAAGTGTAACTCGAGGCAAGCTGAGTGACTTCCACGTTATTTTTACTGGTAACAGTCTCCATGCACTTCAAGAATTCTACAGATAAAACGTGCTATAGAGAGAGATCCATCATGCCACAAGGTGCTCCACATATTCTGCAAGAAGTTGGTATGAGTAACATCCAGCAAAGAGAAGCCTACACTAAACTAGGCTGACACTTTCCACAGTTATAAAATGTCCTGGATAAAGAAGTACCACAAGTTCCTGATATAAAGACTGTTCACATGAAATGGAAATATGTCCCTCTGGTGCTTTCTGTAATTTTAACGTCCCCCTCCTTTGGCTCACTCACTGGTCTTCGCCTGTGTTTTGAATCCTCTGATGAATTTAGTTCACAGTACTGCTCGGCTTGGTCATTTTGTGAGAAATTACTGCGGCTGCTAATCTGTGTGATCCCTGCAAGGGAGGGTGGGGAACTGTCCAGATTAGCAGCACTTCTATCTGTATGGCTAAACTCTTGTCTTTATACAATAACTTGGTATTTTCAAAATACAAAATATGAATGTCCCTTAGGAATGTAAGACCTCCAGGTTCAGGGAATACATAAAAAAATGTTCACCTTCTGAGGCTGAAATGGTGGAATTCTTTTTAGTCTTCTCCCGCAGTCAGTCTGCTGGGATGTTGGCAACAAAATTCTCAGATGAGCAGACCACAGGCTTGATGATTCTTCTTGATCCCAGAATATTTGTTATATCCCGCAGCTGTGATGTTTTGCTGCTCTGTATAAGTTCCTTTAACATTCCTGCAGTGACATGATCACCAGTACCCAACGCCTTATGCACAATGCCTCTAAAACACGATTGTGGGGTTTTTCCAGTTTTGCTAAGTAAGATTCTGAATAGAACTGTGGTCATTTCCGCTTGTCAGCAAGAAATGCTCCTTGCACTTGGCCTCCAGCTGCAGAGCACAACTCTCTAAGAAGTTATTTGATGAGGTCACAGTGGCAGAACTGCTGTATGCCTGTGTTATAGGAGCAGTACAACAACAGCCGTGTGCCTTGACTATCCCAGAACTTCTGGGTACTGAAGAAATTATTCATGCTTTACCCAAGATTTGCTACCTAGTGAAGCCTAAATGAACTCTACAGTGTGTTGCAATCCCTTTACCAAAATCATATTTCTGAAAGTATCTGCTTGTGTTTGCAAGGAGGGTGGGCCTTCATTTGTCTTTAAATCTGCAAAGGCAGTCCTAAGAGGCAGTCAGTGTCTGAAGATTAAAATTTTTTTCAGTGTTTTCAAAAGAAAATAGTGCAATGAACTATAGAAATGCACTGTTTCTCCTTTGTCCTAAGACATTCTAAACATGCTCCAGGGAACAACAAAATTCTCTGTTACAGTAACAGCTCTGTCTGTAACCCAGAAAATTCTTCTCTGTTTATAATCCTCTTTCTTCTGTGCTAGTAAAAAATACGATAGAAAGAACTTAACAGCTGATAGTGGATTCCTTTTCCTGACTTTTCTTCAGAAAACTTCTCAGAGTTCTGGCTGTCACAAATCATTCAGGGTATTGTTCCTCATTAACTAAACCCTGGATTTGATGACCCTTTTCCCATATCGATCTTATTTTTAGAAAATTGGTGTGAATAAGACATAGCCCAAGCTAACTGTGCCCAAGCTGTCTGGAGTGCTGTACATGGAAAATAAAGACTAAACATTGAGTTTAGTGATATAAAACTTTTGAAGTGTAGACAAATAAGAGCGGGAATAACAGAGCCAGAAGCTCTAGGCACAGAGGAGAACTGAAAGGAAATGAATGCACCATTACTGCTACATGACATCAACACTGCAGAGCTGTCATCCTAACCCACAGAAATGCCTACACTTCTCAAACAAACTTATCTGCTCTGCCCAATTCTGTATACTTGTAGAGCTGTGAGAACTGGTGACAGACAGATGTGGTCACTGCATGCCAGAATCAACAAAACTCCGAGTATAGCCCAATCCTCATATCCTCTCTGTGGAGAGATCAGCCTTCAAGTCTCCATTTCTGACAGGGGGACATGCTTGTGTCAGACTGGGTTTCGGGAAGAGAGACAATACTCATGACCACTATATCTGGGGTCAACTATCAGCCATTATTCTATGGATAATTGATTGTAAAATGAAAAGGCCAATTGGCCAATCAACTATATAAAAAGGTATACAAAAGAGTATCTTAAATTCCTTGTTCTGCATGTTTTGCATTTGTAAACCCCTCTAAGGCTATAAAAGCATTTGTGATGTGGGTGTCTAAAATGTTACTAATTTCACTGGTAAGATACCAGGATATAATCTGTGTAAAGGTAGTTGGTGGTTGCTTTAATTTTAAATTTCTTACACCCTTCTGCTGGTAGATCTTCATGTTCATCTTTCTATTCCAGTTCCTCAGATTTTCACCAGCCAGAATTTTGACTAAATCAATCAAATTTAAAGTGGCTTGGGATAAATTGCATCCTGAGAATTGGAGGGACTTCTAAGACTCTTTTAAGCTTACCTAGAAACCAGGCACTGAGATATAAGGACAGGTTCTCAGCAAAGAGGGCATGAAATGTATCTGTGTCTTCATCTTAATTCAATGAGAGACTCTCAGACTCAGTGGAAATTGTTAGCTTTTAAAGACCAGTCTGTCTTTAATTACACAAATAAACTCTGTAGGCCTATCTGTCTATTAGGGAAAACATTGCTGGCATTGTTTTTAATACAATGTTTTTAATTTACTTAAAGGATAGGAAAATAGAGTTAAAACCATTGTCCTTCAAACAGGACTTGGAGGAGAATTAAAAATAAGTGCCGGGTTTGCCAGTGGCTAAGAATGGATTTTCAGCAGACTGACACAAATTTTTCCTTCTTTTTCTGCCAAAATAAAGCAATAAAAAGTAGAGACATAAATGAAACACATGTTGAAAGTAACAGGTCATGGGCCACATCCTAGAATTCCTATTAGTACCCAATAAGTTCATAAAACTGGGAGACCTGACCATTGGGCACTTGAATAGGAGCTCATTGCAGCCTTCTGGAAGAGACAGACAGGATTCAGGGCTCCAAACTGGAGAAAAAGAAGAACAAGGGGCCCACCATCAGCAGCCCCATAATAAAGGCCTCTAGAGAAGCCAGAAAGAAATTTGACTGTCACTGTGTAGTAGCTGAGGAGCCCCTGAGGCATGGACACGCTCTGAGTTTTGGGACCTCATTGTCGTGCCTTCTGAGGGAAGTTGGGGACTGTCCCCAGCTGCCCATGGCACTCTCAGGGCTGGCTTGGGGCAGCCCCAGGCTGTGTTTCTACATGTGTGACATGGTTGGGAGATCCAGGGGAGAGGTGTGGAGGGAGGAGTGAATGCTCCCTAGGGGTCCACTATCCTCTTCTCCTCTCCTAGAAACAGACTGAACCTTTGGCTGCCCAGGAATCTGCCCTGCCCAGGCTTCATCCTGGAGAAATGAGCAGTTGTCACTGAAGGTTATAAGCAACAGTGTCTGGATGACTTACAACTTCTTACAGTATAAGAGTTTGGATGCCCTGAGTGCTCAGGATACAGACACTTGCAGTACAGGTTACACTTACTGCTTTTTCTTGCTCCTCCCCATCTTGCTATTTTCATTGTCATGGTAAATATTCATTTTACTTCTTATGTTTCCAATGTTTTTATTACATCAAAAGTCTTTTACTTCATGGCAAATTCAGGGTTTTATTAGTTCAAAACTTGATTTGTCATTAACTCAATAATTAATTCTCAAGAGTTTATACTTTTTGTACTCTTAGTATAGGTAGACTGTGCAAATTATGCACTGTACTAATAAGACATATTTTCTCTCATAAAAGGTAGAGTTACTAAAGTGAACATCTTGAAAGTCAAGTCCCTGGAAAATTATTCTCTTTGACACTACTAAAAGGCAAAAGTCCCAGTTAAAATTAAATGACAGTTGTTTATATAAGCAGATCATAGTTACTTTAATTATTGCTTTTGGCAGGATCCTAGAAGTTTAATCTTTCTTAAATCCCACATTAATGTCTGCTGGCTATAGGGATTTAGTTACCCTGAAAAAATATTCAGCCACTACCTAACCTAAATACAGCTGTACGCTAGGGCAGTGTTACCCAAGATAGTTTCACTTGAGTGAAATGGGAAGATTGTTCTCCATTACTAATTCAGTTAGAAGACTGAGGAACATGAGATACATATAAATCTAATTTATTTAGCATAGCAATTTAAAAAGGACTTCAGGTCTTTGAAGTTAAAAGATCTTATTTGTATTGCCTGATGTAGGTCAGTCATTGCAAAACAATTTGCTCATTTACCTTTTTTTTAGGGAAGCCATTATTTTCAGAACAAAATAGAATGCATTCATGATATGGATACAAGAGTGAAAATGGTTTGCCATGTGGGAAGGAACCACCCCTGTGTGCACTGAAGATTTCACTCCAGTTGCAGTTACACACCTTCAACTTGTTCTTAAAAGCATCATACAAAGAAAGAGTTAGATTCAGTGGGCTGTGATTTCTGGGGCTGCCTGGTGGGTACAGGTTTAGGATGCACCCTATATGTGGTTTAGGTGGGTGCAGGTTTTTTTTAAGTCATTCTCTGACTAGTGCTGCTCAAGCCGGCTCCAACGTCCATGGTCATAACCAGCACCAATGTTCAAAAGGATATTTCTGCACAGTTCAGTGAAGTTTGTTTAAAGCTCTGATATATTAGTTTGAAAATTTATTTTGACTGCAGAGTTAGCTGAAATTAGTGTTCTTTTACAAGGGACAGCTTAAAGCTGTATTTGATGGTACTTTTTCTGGAAGCCCTTTAGCACCACCAGGCCTTAACAACCTTTCCTATTCTCTTGGTCTTGTGATTCAATACAGATCCATTATTTAAGAAAAGCAGTGCCATGACTCTTTTGTGTTATCTGGTGATAAAATTCCCTTTTATTTTTTGCTGCAACTCAAGGTGGACTATATCTCTACTTCTAGGTCTCACAACCCAAACAAAATATTTCTTTGAGACTTTTAAGAAATAAAGATTACATGTGCATTTCAGTGCTGTGTTTTATTTCTGTTAGAACAATCTTTGGATTTTGCAAAGATGATTGACATGTAAAAAGCAACCAAGGGTATAGTTTCACATATTTTTAAAAGATGAATGTAAGTTTATATTGCACTTAAAGGTATTATATCAAAATTAAAAAATTAAATAGAAAAATCTAAATATTTCTGGAGGGATAATAATCTTACTGGTGGGAAATTTCTCTACTGACAAACCCTTATTTTTTTTAAGGTTTATAACTGAAATGAAAAGTTTCAGTTAAAAAGAATCAATCAGGTCCTACACTATCAGAATATCCAATCATTCAACAGCGACTGCGTGTGGCCAAGCCACATGCACACAATTCTGTTAGCAATCAAAGCAGCTGGTCTGTATGCAGCTACATTACACTGAGATTGTGTATCCCCACCAAATAAGCATTTTATTAGTTTAACATAAAGAAGGGTGACATCAGGAAAAAATAAATGGCTGCAAAATATTTTACAGTGACTGTTGTGAACAGCACTTTTATCCTAGAATGATTTAACTCATCCCCTTACTATTATAGTGCTGAGAACTTTTATTCATGGATGAATCCTTTTTCAGATAAAGTACAACATTCATGTACTCAGCCCTTGTGCTAGCTGAGACTTGATAACACATCTTTTTATTTTAAAAAAGTCAGAAAAAATAGAGAAAAGCATGATTTGAAAGCAAAGCAGTGGCTGCTTATAGCTGCCTTCTAGAATGAGTAGGTGTAGTATACAGAAAAAAGTAGATGTTGTTGTGTGTGCAACACCCAATACATTTTTACAAAAGCAGTGATTTCAGCCACATCCAGAAGAAAATAACGCTTGAATTGAAATATTAAACAATTTTTTAAGCTTTAAAAAATTATTTAGTATAGAGTAAAGCAGCCCCGAAATATCTCTTTGTTCCAGTACATGTTGCGTTAACGGGTGTTTTTGAATCATTTTCATGAGTTCTGGCATAAGACAATAAAGAAGTACAAAAAATATTGTTCCACACAAAGTTCTGTGACAAGAACTCATATGCTGTGTCAGAAATGATGTTGTAGACAGTGCTGACATTCTTTTTGGTAATGTAAGAGAAAACGGAAAAGTGTGTGGGGACTAAATGGAATTAACAAAACACGCTAAGCTATTTCTTGCACATTAAAAATTGAATCTTATTCATCTCAAAATGCGTTTTGGGCTATTGGATATAGATCTCCTGACAGCTGCAGATGTATTCAAAGTAGTATTAGAAAAACAGAGATTTTTTTCTCCCAAAGTTCAAGACCTGAGCACTGCCTAAAAAGGGAAACATGCCTTCGAGCACTGAACTTTTGATATTTTTCTGACTTAAGTGCATACCAACACTTGGAGTTCAAAGCGTGAGTTTAGTAACCAAAAGGAAAAAAAAAAATTAATTGTGATTACGTAACAATGAACAACACAAGGTAATTTTACCTGGCAAACCCTGAAAATATCTGACTGTTGTTTTGTTTTTCTTTTCCTTTTGGGATGAAAATAGTCCAGGGGAATAAAATGGTGTTATCCACCATTGTCTGAAAATTTCAAAGTTGGCAAACATTTCTGACGTGAGTAAAAGTGGAGATCTGTAACAGGTAGAAGCATGAATGCCTTCTACAACAATATTATTTGGTTCCAGGCTGAGGTAGATGGTCGTACTCACAGGGATCCAGACAAACTCTTTCACTGGGGCTCCTGCTGAAGTCAGAGGTGTTTTCTGGCCAGGTGGCAGCCTGGAGCTCAGAATATATTATGAAGGTTCCAAGGCCACCCTAGATTTCAATGAACAGCGGCTCTGCTACAATTGCAGCTGTACAGCTGCTTTCACCCAGCCACAGTGCAGGTTGCTGTATTTGTTTTGTCTTTGCTTTCGCCAGATCACCTTTCAGGCAGACCAAATCCCTGATCTAATTCCAGACTTCAGCTGGCATGCAGGAGAGCATCAGCCCTCCTCTTTTCAGGGGTGGTGCAGATTGTTGTTGAATTGATAGGTCTACATAAGAAGAATCTAAAAGTAAATGCTCCTGAAAATGAGGATTTGAGAAGATGCCAGGGGACCAAAGATAGATCTTCTCTTTCAAGAAAAAAGCCAGATGAAGGACTGCTACATCTCATTGCAGCCACCAGGTATTTCTATAGAACAGAATATTTACCAAAATTTTAGTATTCTTTATCCACCCTGACTCCCCCCAAAAAATTTAGATATGGAGAAGTTTATTTCAGTACAATGATGACACATAATAATCACATGGCTAAAACCTCTTAAACATTTCATCATTTTACTGCTTTAAAACAAATGCCACATTGTAAAACTGTATCTATAAATCCTTCCTAACACAGAAATCTTTTGCCTTACTCAGCCTAAAAGAAATACATTCTTTCATGGTTTTAAATTGAGCTTACAAAACCTGATGCTTTGAACGTGGAAAAAACCCCAAGGCATTCTTTCTAGCGGCATCTGAAGGGAAATTTCACAACAGCGATGCGCTGTTCAGCCTCCCTTCTGGGCATGAAAATATTATCGGGAAGACTCAAAAGAGTGCAGTCTATTTTCTCTAAAGCACTAGACCCAGTATTATTCTTTATTTTTTGTGGGTACAAATACCTTCCTTCAGAAGATATCAATGAGAAAAGTTTGCAAGTAACCTGGTATCAAATGGAATCCTTATCGACTGTGAGAAATGGTCTCAGGTTGTGGATTACCATCAAATTCTGGTCTCACTGAAGTCAGTAAGATTTTTATTGTTGATTTCATGTGAACTAGTTAAACACAAAATATGCTTGACATTTGACACAACAGGAACTTCAAGGACCTTTAGCATGAAGCAAACAGAGCTTGGCTTCCAGCTGGACCACTGACCCTGCTGGCCACATTCTCAGTTACAATTAGGTTCCTTTTTGCTTGTTGGGCAATATAATGGGCCTTTGAAGTCTGTATTTCCTTCCTGTGTTTCTCTCCAAGGCACTAAAGACTCATGACTCTGCTCCAACCTGGTCTCTCACACCGAGCCATTGCCAATGTGCCGCACACTCTCCCCTGGCTGCCAGCATCCACCCAGCTGAGGCCCCAGGCTCCTGGATGTGGCAGCCAAAAGCTGGATGAGAGCCACTGGCTCTGCATTCTTGCCACAGATTCTTTAATCCACTCTGGGGATGGGCAAATGGCCTCTCTCTGCCTCAGCTTCCTGACAGACTAGAGCAATACCCTGTGGGAATACGGCTGTGGGGAGTGAGGTGCTCTGCATCAGCACCTTGGAAGTGGACTCCAGCTTCAGTCACTGGCCCTGGACAGCTATGTATTCCATGAAAAAGTCAGTAAAAACATCTTCTGGCCCCAGAAATAGATTATATTGTGCCCTGAAGAGTATAAACAGATAATCTAATTTTTTCTCATATTGCAAAGCATCTAACAACAAATGCTAGGTTTACAAGGAATTCTCCTTCTTTGTTATCTCTCTGCTTTTGGTTATCAACTTGTTATCTGCTTACCTATGACTTTATTATTCATGATTGTATGGCTTTTTATCTCAAGTGTACTTAAACACCAAAAAATGTAGTACATACTTATTTTTTCGTGTGAGAAACACTAGAAACAAAAGTAGCCTTGAAACCTTTTGTTGAAATCTCTTCTATTTCCACATATAGGTGTGCATAAAGACATGTGTATGACTACAAATAACTTATTTGCACAACTTCGATGAGACAGAAATAAACACCTCTGGTCTTTGCATGGCCCTCATATTTTTATTTTCATATATCTAACAGTTACAAATATGTACAGCTTCTTATTAAAATGTATATAAGTTTTCTAAATACTAGAACCGTTAGATAGATTTACTTTTCGTACTGCAAAACCACACAGTACTGCACAATATGGTATTAAAAAGAAAACTTATAAAATGGAGTTATATCCCATCTCCACACTTTTGTACTGCAGAGTTTTTCTTTTAATTCTTAAAGAGTTAGACAAACTATAAACAGAAAGTTCAAAAAATGTTTTTCCAGTTATTTTCTAATTGTTTTTTGACAAATAAACCAAAACACTATAACTTTAATACGTTCCAAGAACATGACTATTTTAAATCATAGCATGTTTGCCTTAGAATATATTCTTATTAGATTCCTCCTATCTCATTATGCCTCTGATGTTAAAGGAACACTACATAATTTCAAGTAGCTGAAAGAATAAGATTTAAGTCTTGTTTAGAGCTAAGAATGCAAGTGCTTTCATGGACCAAGGCCACCATGCTTAACACTGAACCAGGCTTGCCAAGACTTCTTTCTGCTAAAACACAGCATAGTAAAACCCAAAAACTTCTAGTTTGGCAAAGAGAAATTAAAAAAAATATTCAGACAATGCATTTCTAGTAAAAGTATGCCACTGGACATAGGTTAGCCTGGGGAATAGGATTTACTAGGTTGCTTGAAGATGCAGATTTTGATTACTTTTCTTATAGGTTTGAAACAAAGGTTTTTGTCTCAGGTCACTCTGAATTTAGAAAATGTATGGACTTTCAGAATTTCTAAGCTCTTAGTTTGGAATAAGTACCATTCCTAGCAGGGTGTGGAGCTTTCTCACTCTTCCAGGCTTTTCTTGGATTCATTCCATGTTAATACCAAAAAAGATGAATTTTCTCTGTGTGCCAAAGAAATTATCCCAATGCAGTTCTATCCATCAGTTTGTAAAGCTTAGGCCGAGTGAGAACAGGAATTCTGATAGGCAAACTTCCAAAGAAACCTTGCAATACTATGATAACGTAAATATTATGATAATTAAAATATTTTATTTTAAATTTTTGTTGTTTATTTTATTATTTAATAACATTATTTTATTGTTTATTAAAAAATGGTGCTCTTCAAACTTTTTTTTTTCTTCTACAGTGATAGAAAGAGAGCTGTCTGAGGAAGGCAAAGGAAATTACGGAGTGATTCCACAGGCACACCTAAAGCATATGTGAGGCTTTGTAAGGCATTTCTACTGAGGGTATAAGGGACTGAAAAAAATGTCCCCTAAATTTCAGATAAACTGATTTAAAGTCAGAAAATATAGGACAAATATTAATTATCTTTACATATTAGAACATAAAATCTTCAGCTAGTTGTTTTCTTTAGAGGTCTATTTTTCAAGCCTGAAAAAGTTCAGTTAAAATGTATTGGATGTCACTTCATTTCCCTATCCTCAGAGCAGACATATCTGGTGACAAGAATGCCAGTCTCACTGCCAGTGAATAAGATAAGGGAAGCTTGCAGTTCATTGAAAATATTGAGAAAGATCAATTTAATCTCTCTTGAATGTAAAACATTAAAAATACCAAAGGAAAAAAAAAAAAACAAAAACAAACTAAAACCACAAAAAATCAAAAAGCAAACCAACCAAACTAAAGAACATTTTTTACAAACCAGAAAAACACTTTCAAGTATCTCCAATTCTAGCTTATTTCTTGTTGAGGTGGTTTCAAAAGTCAAAAAAATATTTCAATAACACCCCATAAACCTCCTTACGCAATTCAAGATTTGGAGTGTACCAAGGTTCAAATGACTGAGATGAACCAATTTAAAAGTATTGCGGAAGACAGATTGGAAGCTGCAGATCCACAGATCTTATCTTTTTCTTCCTGTGTGCTTTCTAGCTGGCCACTGATGGGTTTAAGCCATAGAACCTAATGAAGATATTAAGAAAACCTATTTTTTTGTGGGTTTTTCTTTAGAAACTGGTATTTAGCAACCATTAACGGCAACAAAACAATATTGTGGCTTGACGCTCATGGTTGTAACAATGATGTGATAGGAAGTGGGTGTCAAGTTCCTTTGGTGAGAAATAGGGAATAAATGAGACACTGTGAATCACCAATGAATCACTAATAGAGTTCTGCTTCTGTTTTTTTGGCTTTTACTGCCAAACTCTAAACCTATGACAATTTTAAACTGATGGATGAAGGTGAACACTTCACAGCATTCACAAGTGTGTGGTAAGGTCTGATTGCCATTATACTTCCTAAGACCATGAAAACAGGAAATTTTAATAACAGCATTTATTATTTCTTTTGGCTAATGTCAGAGTCAATGACTGTTCAGATTCTTTGTAGAGCGAGAGAGGATGAGGGTAGAAGGACATCTTTGTGGCCAGCAGCAAAACCACTAAGTTCAGCAGAGTTCAGGGAGTTCTGGATTTCTCTCACAAAATTTACAAGAACTAACTCTCTTTGAGCACATACTGTACTACATCTTATGCTGGAAAATGAACTACAGTAGCTTTTACTGTGAATAAATATTGTGCATTTTGATAGCCAATAAAAATAAACTGATAAGCTGTGCTAATGTGAAAAACTGAATGCTCCCTCAATTTTAAACATGATGACACAATTGAAAGTAAGAAATGTCAGGCTGTTAAAGAGAAAAATAAAATTGTCTAGTTGGAGTGTGTGTATGCATACATGTACATACCTGGGTTCATTATCATCAGTGTCAGCACTGAAATAGTTTTAAACAGAAATTTCAAAGCAATGTCAGAGTTCAGATTGTTCGGTTTTGAATGGACTGAATCACATGAATTAAAATATTTACTATAAAGGTACGCATAAATATTATTCTGCATTGGTTCTGAATTCCTGTAGGAGCTCAGTGAATAGGACTGGGTCCAGGTACTGGTGCCTTGTCACACCTCTTGGAACCAGACAGAGACCAGGTCCACTGGTGTCAGAAGTTTTAATCTCCATTTTCTTTTTTTATTCTGTTCTATATGACAAACTGCACACACTGAGTAGGCAAGTCCAGGGAGAGCCTGGGAAAATTTCGGCAAAGCAACTGAAGAAATTTATCCTGCAGGTTTGACATCTGGGAATCTCTAGATTCATATATGTACAGCAATGTTCATATTTATTGGCAATTGTATTTGCTGTAGTTTTGATTTCTACTATGAAATGATTGCATTTAATTAGCAATGATCAGGTGTTATAATCTAGCCAGGTCTCTGGGATGATTGCTGCATACAATTCAACACTCCCGAGTTTATAGTCCACTGGAGTTACAGTAAGAAACTGCTGAAGGAAAAATCCACTAGAACTGTGTAGGATAATCTATGACAAAGTGACAGTATAATGGGTATGATGAAAATGAAGTGTGGCTTTATTGAGTCACAACATTATATGCTCTGTATTAATGTTTGCATTTCTACTGAGAGAAATTTCCTCAGAAGAGAAGCACTGTGTTGCATGTTGGACTGATTTATGTTTTTTTGTCATCTATACTCTAGCAAATACTTTGTGAAATATTTGTCTCTGGTTGAAAAGAAAATTAACAAATTCAAACTGGTTCTGGTTGCCATCTTAGGGCAGAGTAAGGAGTAGGTTTAAGTTAATGTGTAGCCTATTGTCTTGGGAACAACACCACCACTACATTTTTTAAAATTTTTGCATTTTCTGGTGCATGTTTTAAATTATAGAAGGGTATTCAGCTGTGAAAGATCTTGTTGAGTCACTCCATACCATTTTCTTTCTAAGCTGAATTAAATCATAAAACTTTGCTTCCAGCAAAAGCTTTCAAAGCAAGGACGCAATGTTTTTAACTATTACTCTCTTCCTGTGTCATGAAGTTGTACATACATTCTGCCTACTTGGAAATCAATGTTTTTAAGTAAATCAAAGCTTTTTATGTCTTTAACAGAGTTATGTATCTTCTTCTTCTGTACCTATTACCTTAAATAGTGGTCAATAAATCTCTCTGCAGAGGTGAAAATTGAGACCCAAAACTTCAAAATTTTTTTCCCCACCTGTAAATAGGTACTTGAATGTTTAGATTGTAGTCAAAAGCACAATGCAATCCACACCATTCCAGTTCATGGTGTTGTCCGTAACAATTAGGAATTTTTAACATAAGAATATGAGAAACTAGTTGCCCAAGTAAACCAAGATGGACTCTAAGCTTGACTTAATACAAGGTTCTTGTCCAGTTTGATTTTTGTAGTATCAGACTTACAATAAAACCTCTATAATATTTTTGAAAATTGAAGCCCTTAATTATTGGTAAAGGGACATACATCTCTGCTTGAAATTACTGATATAAATGCAATTGTGTTGACTCAAAGGTTGAGTAAGAAGGGCTATGGTCAACTAACTATATTTTCCCTGGTTCCTAATACATACCACCAGCTATTTACATTACAGATTTACATTTCTCATAGGCTTCAGCCACTCTAGAGATTACAATGCAGCTTCACTGGGTGCTTTTTATGGATTGCTAAGCTTAGTTCACCCAAATAAAGGTAATTCTTCCATGTGCTACACTTACCTACTAAATCTTCACAGAGAAGGACCCTAGTAAAAAAATTAATGCCTGTTTATGCCGTAGACTCTGTCTTTATTTCTATCAGTAGCAGTAGCCTAAAGTATTTGAGGTCTAAGAGCTATTTCCCATTTACTGAGTCATATTAGAAGATGTCAAAAGAAAGCTAGGTCAGTTGACCCATGAAAAGATTGATTTTTCTAACATTTTTTTCAGTCCCTTACACCCTCAGTAGAAGAACTAGATTTCTGTCCAAAATTAACTGCAGAAGATTATATAAGTTTCCTGTGAATCCAAAGAAATGGAAACAATCTATGGTAAATGGACTGGATTTTCCTCTCCTAGTCTCCAAATATTTATCCTTCTATCTTGTGACCGTAGAGGAAATGAAGGACCTGGGCTGGTGAAGTCTGCTCCACCACAAATAAATTTACCACAGGTAAGTATAGCTATAACAAGACAGAACTAAACTTAGGCTGTGAGTTAGAAGAGTGATTCCTCATAAAGATAATTCCTGAAACTGCACACAGTGAGTGGGAGTGATTGACACTGTCTATCTCAACGTGCTTGTAGTTCATCTGAACCAAGTTGGGGAGCCCATGGTTGCCCCAATCCACACTGAAGTAAAGTTGCACCAACTCCAGAACAATGGTGAGAAAAATTCCATAGGTTTTGATAAACAAACCCAAACATATGTATCCAGTGTCTACCTGTTTTTAAATATACTAAGTGGTTATGCTGACATTTAAATTTCATGAGTACCGAGTTTCTGCTTTCACAGACTAATCTGACCCCTCTCTAAACCAGACAGAGTCTCTCCTTTGTGGGGTTGAGCAATTATTTTTCTCAATTTTTGACTTCTACTTCCTTAGTTAAGGAGCAAAATAAAAAGTATACCTTGGGAGTTTAGGAAGTTATTAAGAAGAGAAACTTATTCAGGAAAGGAACTGCTTGTTTCTCATAGATGCCAGAAGCAGACAGAAGATGTCTTTTTATCTTCTCCCCTCCCCACACACATCCCCACCCTTCCCTCCAGCTACAAAATACACTGTGGTTATTTGACTCATTATATTTCTTGACAGAAATCATAACTGAACATTGCCCCTTTATCTTCTTCAAAGAAAGTCCTGTGTCTCAATGCACAACCTTTTTCAGACATGTTTTTATTTTACAGTTTCCATCTCTACAGTTTCACCTGGCCAGCCCCACCTCAGAATTTTATCAGTGTCACAGGTGGAGATAATTTGTTATGACTTCATGGTTATTATTCTTTCTCTTTGCAAATGAGATAAGCTATTATTGTCCCTGAGGGCAAACTATTTTCTCTCATACTAGCAATGAGTCAGCAAGGTGTTATAATGCATGTGATCATCTTACTGCATGAATTTTCACTGAACTCTATATTGCTGTGCATTATCTATGTCTTATTGAAGCAGTGCATTCAGAGTCCTTCTGGGCTGAAAAATACTATGATTTGATGGTAGAGAAACTCACCTGCAGAGGAGTTTTTTCCTTATTCTTTCTACTTTCCTTCAAGATTGATGTGCAAACTTTCAAACTAAGAGCTTTCATCTGAAAACATGGAGTTACATATTTTACAGAATGATACTTAAATACTCGTTATGAAGTTCTTTTAATTAGTACAGTTAATGAGCAGATGAGAGATAGACACACAGGGTATTTACACCAGCATTAATAAAGTACTGCAAGGCAGCAGAAGCAATAGAGGTGTTTTCAGGAGAGCCTTAAGACTGTGCCATATCTAAAGGAAAGAAACCCTGTGGAATTCTGTCAATGATATATTGTACTTGTGAGAATTTAATCTCATCTTTTTAATGCTTGATAGTAGATTTGAGGGAGCAAAGGCTGTTTCATGTCACTCAAGTAATAATGCAAAGAAGAGGTCATCTGCCTTATCTTCATTTTTTTACCATTAACTGAATAAAGAATGAAGAAAATATATTTAGCACATATTTTTTGAAGAATGCTTATGTTTTTGTGGTGTCTGACACAACTGTATTTCATATACCTGCCATGGGATTTATAGCTAATAAACTGTATTATGTGGTAAATATAGCCCTGAACCACACTTCCATAATACTCCACTGTACCTTTGAAAAACAGAGAGTATACTTGCAGCAGTGGGAGGTTAGAGGGAAAGAATAGAGACTGGAAAAGGAGATTTGGCTAGAAGGACAACTGTGGTAAGGCATGGAGGGGATCCCAAGAAGTCACCTGTTGGTTATATTGAGCAGATGTTATGTTGCCTGGAATGCAAAAATTAAAAAAAAATTACCAAGGGGAAAGCAAAAAAGGAGGAATGACATTTCCTGCAATCATGTGAAGCAGAATAAGCAGAGTTGTTTAGGCCATGAAGTAATCTGTGAAAAGGGTTTACTGTGACAGGAATTACCTGCATTAACTATCGGTCACTGTAGTAAAAGAGCAAAAAGGCAAAAAAATGTGATGGCAGTAGCTGGTCCCAGCCAATGCCTGCATTCAGATGCCAGTGGAAACATCCTGGGCTTTGCCAGGAGCTTCACTGAAAGTCTCAGATTGGTTTGCACAGTGAAATGGTAAACTTTAGTTTCTACTAGTTTTTTTCTTTAACTACCTGTTGTGTTGTACCTCAGGTTCCCTTCTGAGATATGAAAGAAAAGGAACTGGAAAGAATTTTTCTTAAGGTTGAGGTTTTGGGGGATTGTTGGGAGGCATTAATGTCAACTCATGGAGAGATTGTCATTGATGAAAATTTAGAAACATCTGTAAATAACTTATTCCTTTTTTTTCCCCCAAGACTCTGTGTACTTTTGTCTCTTGGATACATTTGTAAAGTTTGTTGTCTTTTGATATCAGTTCCTATTCTTTATATTTCCCCTTCAGGAAAGAAAACTGCTCTTCAAATGAAGAGTCAGTCCTAAAACAACAGGAAAAAAAGAAGCAGGTGGACTACTCATTTTAGATAAAAAGCATTATTCTTGAAAGTAATTTGGATTGTCTGTTTTTGTTGGTCATGTCAGGACCTATTTACTTTACCTGCAGAGCAATCTAACTTCAGCTATTTCCACACTTTGGGCTGAAACTCTATCAAAAGACAAAGGCACAGCTGTGTCTATAGCAACTTGAACCTTAAACTTTGTAAAAGGCTCAACAAAGCACTGTATCAATGTGTTTAGCTTCCAGAAAGCAAATTTTTATCTCTTTAAGAATAAATGTTTCAAACATTAAGAAGAATATAATTACAAAATGCACACTCATAAGCTTCCTCTTAAAGATGATAATTGAATACCACTATTCTGGAAAATTGTAAAGATGTGATTATAATTTCTTGGTTCTTACTCCCAAACAAATTTTTTTTTTGCCTTCAGTGGAAAATTCTCCTTTAATGTAAAATACAGATTTCTACTTTTTCACTCTTATATCTAAAATGTATGCCCTGATCAATGAGTTGTTTCAAATAATAATGGTGTCACTGAGAAACACATTGCTGGGATGTTTTCTTTATTAGTGTTAGAACTTCCTCTGTGCACAGAGTTTCTTGCTTCTCATCAATCTGGTGACAAATTACCTGCCTTTTATCCTTCTGCTAGAGGGTAGAAAAATTTACTAGAAGAAAAAAAAAGGCTTAGTAAGAGTTTTTATGTAAGAGAGTTGGAATCTGAGACAGAGACAGATAACAATTTCAGGAAAAAAGACTTTTAAAAAAGCAGAATGGAAAGGGAAGATGAGAAGATAAGTTATACATTCTTTTATAATTACCTTTAAAGTTTTGACTTTACTTTGAAAAATTCTTTAATTTTGATTGACAAAAAGTACCATTTATTAAATGTACTATTGTTAGTATTAACCTTCTGGTAGATAAAGAAGTCTCAGGGAAGAACTGTAATTTAGCTGGAGAAGAAGGAAAGGAACATATTAATCTGCTTTTCCTTTCTTTTGAAGTAAATTAGAGAAGCGTGAAATTATGGCATAGGATACAGTTCCTCTTCCTCAATACAAGCAGGACTTCTTATCATTTCATAGTAAAGTAGAGCAGAATCTGTCTGAATGATGCTGGAAAGAAGATCTAATAACTTCAGTTTTAAATCATCCATTTCAGGGACTACCAGACTTTGAATATGACATTTGTAAATTAAAAGTTTCAGCACTGTCAGATCTTCCACCCCCTGATCAGCATTTCCAGAATTGAGAACATTTGCTCACAATGGTTGTCCTGGAAGGAGCTGCTTAAAGTCTTGCAGGAAAATCTGAGAAGCATGATATGAAGTTAAGTCTGATGAAGGTTGATACTGCCATTGAAAGTGGGTAGTACTGGACTCTTCAAACTGAAGGGAATTGAACCTGCTCTATCACTCCCCTCCTCACTGGACAGGGCAGGGAGAAAAAAACGTGGAAAAAACTCATGGGTCAAGATAAGGGCAATTTAATAAAGCAAAAACAAAGGTCATGCATGCAGAAGCACGGGAAACAAAAATATTTTATTCTCTGCTTCCCATCACAAATGGATGTCTTGCCACTTCCCAGGAAGCAGGGCTTCAGTACACGTAACATCTGCTCCAGAAGAAAAATTATGTACATAACAGATCACCCCTGACACCCCTCTCCCACCCCCCTCCTCTTTTCTTTTAGCTGCTATTGCTGAGAAGACATATGGTCTGGAATATTATGAAGTATCCCTTTGGCCAGTTTGGGTTAGATGTGATGGCTATATTGTCTCCCAAGGTCTTGCCCACCACCAACCTGCAGGTGAGGGGGAATGTTGGACAGAGCTGATGCTGTGCAAGCTCTTCTCAGCAACAGTGCAAACCCTGGTGTGGCATCAACACCTTTCCAGCTGTCAGTGCAGAGCACAGCACTCTGAGAGCTGCTATGGGAAAATTAACTCCATCCCAGCCAGAAACAATACACCTGCTAAGGGACACAACTAAAACACCATGTATGCATTTATATCAAATCATGGTGATGTATGCATTCATATTAGATCATCACTGAAAAAACTCAAAACCATTGCTGGAAGCAGGGACCACTAGCCCAACCTTTTGCTGAAGCTGCATCTTAAATAAGCATATGAATTAAAATGAGTTCTATTCACTGTTGGTTTCTCAACAATTGTGTTATTTGAAATCTTAAAGAAAAGCATATGTAAAAGCATGTAAACATGTCAATATGCATTGAAACATGCATGAATAGAAAAGCAGTAACTTTCTTAACAGAATCATCTGCTAAACTGTTAAGTCTTCAATGGTAAAAAAGAGGAAACAGTCTAATTGCTCTGTGCTTTATATCTTCTCTAACTGCTCCAAGTTTTCTTGAGAAAACCCTTGCCAGAAACCTGTGATTTCTTTATGTCTCAGAACTATATTGCTAGTTATTTGTATAATTTAGTGAGGTTTCATTTTGATTGTCAGATTCCTGCACTTCTGGGATTCATTTTTACTAAAAGAAGTCACCAATTCCCCTCCCCTTAAAATCACTTTCCTGGATGATTAAGAAATGCAGTCCCATACTACCACAGGACTTCCTGAATTTTCTTTCTTCAAATACTACATCCTGAAGTTCCTTTAATCCTGTTCCCGGAAAGTGACTCCTGATTCTTTATTAATTATCGAATATGTTAACTTAATGAATGCACTAGAAGTGTGCTTTTCTATTCTCACCATAGCTTGAAGGAAATATCATTGCCAAGGTATTACTTCTCACTGATCTCGTACTAGTGGTGTAAATGTAACTTTTTATGATTGATTCTTTAAAATTTAGCCAATTAAAAAAAATGTAGACCTGATTTCTATGGACTACATCTTTAATTGCAGGAATAATTGTAGACATTTAAAGCTAAACACTAAACAATTTCATGAAAAATGAAGACAAAAGCTTTCCTTCTGTAGATTGGCCAGTATTTTGCTCTGTTCATGCATAAGTTTGTTGCTGATATGACACATTGCATCTTTATTATTATTGTGTTTTTTGAACTGCAATAATCTGAATGATGCTAACCCACTTTTGTGAGTTGGATGGATAGGCTTATCCCAGTGGCAGGAAATAAATGGGAATATTCCAGTGTTAGCCTCAGATACATTCTCTGGTATCATCAAGGGCATGTTTGGAGAAAAACCTTGTGTTTGTATAGAGATGGTAAGTGGAGCAGTTCATATTCTTAGTTATGTTGTGCCCTCTGGCAAGCCTGCCAGGAGAGTGCTGTGCTTGTTTTGTGAAGAGAAACCTCCTCCACATTCCAGCTTGAGCATATCTATTGTTTTCAGACATAAACAGATGTCTTCCTTACCTAAGGGAAGCTCTCAAAAATCTGGAAGTAAAACAGAAGAAACTGATGTGAAACCACAACAGTATTTGACCTGTCTGCATGCATTAATAATCTCAACTTTAGCTGAAGGCAGAGTTCTGTTGCATTCCGTTTTATTTATTTGCATGGATTCTGCCCTGCAGTATGGAAGAACAATAAAGGATATTAGTACTAATTTGATTTTTAAAATTTCAGTTAGGATTTTGTTAAATACATACATTCTTATTATGTCATTCAGAGTCTTTAAAAACAAGATAATTCAGAGCTGCTTAACACGAGCTGGGAAAAGGGGGATAAACATATTCCTCATTCTGCCAAACTGCCCTGTGTTTGACAGGCCAAAATCTCAAAATTTGTGATGAGATTGAGCTATAGATCCAGAACAAAGCTTTTTCTAATAATTCTGACAGAGTGAATGAATTTTATTTGCATCAATCTTGTTTGTTTGTAACAAAATGCATATATTTGGTGGGGGGTTATATCTATACATTTACTTTCTGTGACAGGCTGATCTATCTTTTCCAGCCTTATACAAATGCCTGTAGGACATTCAGACTTGTGTTAGAGTTTAGCTGCCTGTGGGAGGTAAGATAATAACCCCAAGTAGGTCAGGTTTGCAAATCCTTCATGAAGACAAGGCACACCAAGATCACTCTACATTTGAGACTCATGTCCTTGAGTGCCTTGTCTCTCTCCCCTCTCCTCACCCACCTATGCCATGGTTACAACACAGACTGTATGATGACACCAAAACAATGCTGATATTGAGTAACTACCAGGAGTGTTGAGATAAAGTGTGTGTGTTCAAGGACAGCAGGATAAGGGTATCAGTGAAGGGGAAGAAAGGGAAGTGTTAAACACAGTGCAAGAACAAAGGCAGTGAAGTTTCTAAGTGAGGTGCAGTGCCCCCAGCAGAGCCCTGTACTGGAGCCAGCTCTGCAGCTGCTGGGAAAGCCACAAATCCAACACAGCAAAGGCTGATCCAGCATCTCTCCAGCAAACCACACTGCAGTGACACTGGTGCTGTCCTCGCTGCTTGTGTCATAGTGCAGACACAGCTGGGTTAGACCTGGCTCAGACACCTCCCTGCCAGGTTACATCCATTTGCAGAAGTAGCAGCTGGGATGCAACAAACCTTATGTAATAGTAAAGATGCCCAGAAATTTAGATGTTTTAATTATTATTTTTTAATTCAGAGGTATCTGATGGTCAGATTAGAACCAGGTCACGACTCCTCCATCCTGGAATGATGAAACTGTAGTTCTGCAAGAAGGAAACAATGATAATCTAGAGCAAGAAAAAGAAAAAAAAAGTGATGGAAGGATTCAAGAAATGAAAAGCAAATTTACTTTTAATTCTTGTAAAATTAAAGTGCAAGTAGCCTCTCATGCCCATAAAACTCAGTGAGTCATAATTTAAAATAAAAGACTAAATATAAACTAAAACTACTCACAGACAGAAAAATTTAATGTGTCATTCATAAGTAAACTATAGAATTTGATTTATTCATAAAGCAGACAAGGTTTCCAGTAGAAATTCTCAAGAATTATAGCTATCACAGTAGACTGCTATCTTTGATTTTATTTGTTGTTTCTGAGTGTGCATCATCTTGGTTTCCATGCTACGGTAGTGTGATTCATATCTTGTGGTTAGGAAGACTGACTTTTTGTTTCCGAAATTTCTGCTATGAGAAAACATCTGCTGAAATGTAGATAGTTTGTGGTGTGTGGATGAAATATGTATTCTTTATAACCTCCTCCAGTAAGGACAGACTCGTCACAAGTAACAACACTATTCTCACAGTTGCAGTTTTGGCACATTATCCCCTAATAACATGATCAAATATTTTGTTTATTTAGAAAGAAAGGTGCAATGTGATATTTATATATGTGTGATTTGCATCACTGCCAGGTTGCAGATGCATACACTATTCTTGTTTAAGGGAAGACTATTTCTACAATTTAATATTTTATAATCAAAATTGATATTCCATAAAATCTAATAATTTCTATTACATAGAGCAAAGCCTCCTTACAGTACCAAGAAACACTTGTTCAACTGGAAATTCGGTTTTAAGTCCTAAGAGCAGAGAGATTTTCTTATCAGTTGCAGTTTATCAGGCTGAAGTGGGAACTGCCTATCATGTTACAACATGAGCACTCATTGGCAGGAACTCCCTACTACTGGTGGCATCTCTCAAGATTTCAAATAGAGTTCATACACCTAGGCTGGAAATCCACAGTTTTGCAACCCTATGCTTCTCTGCTCCCTTTCTCAGCTGGGGACAGCTCCCAGAAGGAGTGGACCCCTTCAAAGCCTTCATGTGATCAAGCTGGTGTGAATTCTTAGAATAAATAATTAGCATGCTAGCTCCTAGAACATTACAAATTTTTCTGTGTATAACTATTGTTCAGCAGACACTAAGGCCAGCATCTTATCTGCTTTGTTAGGTATCCCAAGCAACTCCACTGCAATTATTGAGACCAGAGGCATAATGCTGCAATATTTGCCATGTACATCACTCTAGATAAATAAATATTCACCCAGTCAACTTATATGGGAAATTTCATACTCAGTCTTCTCTTTTTCTTGTTCCTTCAGCCTCACACACTTAACAGAAATTTCACAGGTCTTCACAATCCCTCCCACCCCAAATGCCTCAGGTGTACATGTTCTCCATGCTAAATATATAATATAAAACACAATTGAAAATAAATTTTCCCCAATATTGCAATAACATTTTGCAACATGGGAAAAACTTCTTTAACAAGAAGAGAGAGAAAAATGCAGTGTCTGAAAATATCCTTTACTCATCTAAATAAATTTTTTAAATTAATGTTACATATAGTAAGCTCACTTGTCCACAGAAGAGCTCATCTTCATTTTTTAATTCTTAAAATTAAACTGCATTCTAGTGTGTAGAAAATATGGCTATTAAAATGTGCACATATACCCTAGCTGGTTCTTTAAAACATGTGAAAATGTATTCTCACAGCTAAGTAGTTAATGTAGCGGATGTTTTATCTCCTTCTAGACTGATTTTTTCCCTTTGGCTGCTTCCTACTATGAAAAGCAAAAATATGCATTATTTTTGGTAAACAGCATGGTATTCAGAGACTAAAGCATTCAGTTGTGATTCTAAGAAATACTGTTTCATCACTGGTTATAACTTTCACCAGTGGTGTTGTACCATGATTTTCCCTAACTACTATTCTTTGGATTTCTTTCTTTTTTCAGAGTTAGAAAAGGAGCTCAGTTTTGCACAGTTTATAGGCGTATCCTATATGTTTTCTTGATATTAACCAGCACTAAAAGAATGCTTTTGATTTGAGATGCTTGAAAAAAGAAGTCATAGAGTGAAAGTGGGTGTTCCCCTGTTCGCAGAAATTTTAATAAGCTGAGCTAATCTTGACAATCATATATTCCTCTTACCTCAATTGGATTGCTCTTTCTTGGAAGTCATGAGATGCTCTTAAGAGGGAGGCTCCCTTGGATAGGGAACTGACAGTCTGATCAGCCCAACACACACTGTGTCTACATGCAACTGTGACCTGATTCAAAACCCTTTACAGAACTTATGTCACTGGTGACATTTTGAGAAGTCATGTTTCTTTGTTTGCTTCTAATTTTTGTACAAACTAGTCCTGATTTTAGCTGGGATAGAGTAATTTTTTTTCCAAGTAACTGGTACTGCTGTGTTGTGCTTTTTTTCATTCAGTGTGAGGGTAAGGTAGATAACACACAGATATTTAGTTCTTGATAAATAGTGCTTGCTCTTAGTCAAGGCCTTTCAGTGTCTCATGCTCTGCTGTTAAGCTGGTACACGGGAAGCTGGTAGGGACCATAGTCAGGACATCTATTTTAGGTAGCACAGAACATCATTCCCATTACATAAACTGGGGGGAGTAGGCTCAGAGGGGCTGATAGCTGCTCAGGGATGAGCTGGGCACTGGTCAGCAACTCGTGTGCAATTGTATTGTGCATCACTTATCTTCCTTTGCTTTTATTTCTCTCTCTTTAATTGTTACCTCCCTTCCCATTACTATTATTACTGTTGTATTATTATAATATTCTACTTTATTTCAATTATTGTGCTGTTCTTATCTCAACCTACAAGTATTAACTTTTTTCTGACTTTCCTTCCCATCTCACCACGGGTGGGGGGTGGCGAGCAAACAGCTGCATGGTACTCAGTTTCTGGCAACATAATGGCTAACACTCCATTAATTATTAATTCCATTTTAAAATATTTTCCTTTTTTTTTTTTTTTTTTTTTTTTTTTTTTTTTTGTAGTTATGGGGCTAGTTGTCAAGGAAAATGATTCATTAGTGTCTGTGTGTGGAGACAAAAAGCCTCTTAAACAGAGGAGTCCAGAAAAATATAGTGGGAGGAGAAATTGCAGTGAAGATTTTTGTCATCTTCAGAAACAATTGATGTAGTTTCAGATCTATATTTCACTATTTGGTTGTATCCATACTTGGTATTGAAATAAAAACATGACTCTTCAGTTGTGGTTGGATTTCCGTTATTTTATCTGATTAACAAATATAGAAAGATCTTGACTATCAAGTGGTTTGATATCTCTGTGGTATAAATGTCAAGAAATGGCAGAAATTTTCATTTCTGGGCTGATGTACCTGAGTGCTTAACTCTGACAAAAAAGGCAAGGGAACAACCCCGTCTAAATTCGAGGGATGAGCAGAACACAAGAGTAACACTTAAGGCATTACTAGATGCCTTACTAGTCTGAAATATATCCAGCCAAATTCACTCTGTGCAGTTGCAGGGGTGTATAAAAAGGAAAGGAGGGGGGATGGTGTCAGCCACCCTTTTAGAGATGTTTTAGAGCCTACCAAGAATGTCAAATTGAAATGTCAACACCAAAACAAAAGTGCTTTGCTGCAATATAGAGACCTCAGTGTCAACAAGGTGTCACTGAATGCAAATTTGCCTAAAAAGATTGACAATTTCTGCTCACTATACATCCATTCAAGTATAAATTTTAATGTAACAATAATAACCACCTTGTCCCCCAGTAAAGGCGAGCAATTGTTTTAAAGAAGGCAACTTTAGAAATAAATGTCGCTCCTATTTATGCAGTCTGATAAAACAGGGTGTAATTGGAGAGGTGAAGGAAGAATTACCTCAACACTTAGATTTCTGGAGGTCTGACTTTACCCCTCAGGAGGCCAATGGAGCCCCCAGCACAGAGAGCTTCCCTGGGAGCTGGGCAGGTAAGGGAACCTCTCATGAACCTCAGTGAAGGGTAGTTTCTTTTCTCTGTGAGGTCTAAACAGCTTCTTACCTTTCACCAGGGAGCACGGTGCCTTTTAGCACAAACTAAACCTGACAACTTGAAAGTAGCAAAAAGCTACTGCTCTCTGAATCTTTTGACCTGGCCCTTTATACTGCAATGTCCCAAGGCAAAATTCCTTATTTCTTTGCCACTAGAAAATGCTTTGCATTTCAGAGAGACCTTTGAGTTCCTTCAACCTGTACAGAAACTGTGGATTTGGGAAATGACTGAGCAAGACTGTCTCCCACATCGTCATTCTGTTTTGATTTTTTTGTTGTTTCTTGTATATGTGAAGCCAACGAGTTGTGATCTGACAAAATAGAAATAACACCTTCTCTTTTTGGCAGACAGGTGGATTTCTGAGAGGCGCATTAGCACCTACCCAGTGCAAACATGCAGGGCAATGTTGATGTGCTAATACTCAGAGCCTGCTGAAGCAGACATTTTCCTGATAAGCTTAAGAAAATTGGTGATCATAGGGTTAAGAGACTAACACTAAAATCAGAGGCTGATCTGAAAAGAGAGGGTAGAGAACTTGCTCCTGCAAAAGGCTAAAGGAGCCTTTTGCAGGAGCAAGGTGAGTGCATCACCTCTTAGAGTGTGGTGGCAGAAGCAATGCAAACCCAATGTGGCCACAGGAGTTACAAAAGGGAATTGTGAGCCCAGACACTTGCCTGAGGTCAAAGGTTCTCTAACAGAGATTTAAGAGTGCACAATTACAAGCAGGTCAGGCTGTGCAAATTTTTGTTGCCTGCAGCTGGAAAAATATAAAGTCATGTTTCCAATTTACAATTTGCTCCTGGCATTGCTGCTGATACTTAAGTAATGGTTCTTAGAATAATTTACTCATTATGCTCAGATTCGGCTCAAGACTTTTCTTGTATTTGTATATATTTAGAGTCGCTCATATCTAGAGTTTGTTAATTACAGCTTTTGAATCTGTTTGCCTTTGAATTGCAGAGACCCTTTTATTTAAAATATCAGTAGGAACATAATAAACCAAGAAAGGAAAATAATCAAACATAACTGCTTTTAAGCTGATACACATAATGTTATATTGGATATCCCATCAAAATTAAAAGTGCTTAGAAAAGAGTGATTCTATTATGACAGTGAAAGTCAAATGCTTTCAGCTTCTTATTGGAAATAACCAAATTGCATCATGTTGCTGCCTTAATCCCATTATGGTTTAAAGAATATTAGTTTATTCACAGCCTTCTTTCATCTAACACTAGACAAAACCCTGTATTAAATCTTTATTCAGAGCAGCTTTATTATTGTAGATCCCAGTTCCAAGTTTCTCACTCACACTGGAAGTAGCCCGTTTTAAGAACTGACAGATTAATATTAGTATTTCTAGAAAATGAAAAATAACATTTATTTTACTTGCCATGTAATTAATTCTATATTAATAATCTCAGTTGTTTTCATTTTTAAGATATGTGCTTTTAGCTTTTCTGGAAACTAAGGCTTTGGAAAATGATACTTAGGGTTATATTAAAAGTCATGCCTATTTTGTGGTTCACCCTTTCCCCAGAAGCCTCATATTTTATCTTTTCCATATTGTTATCAACACAAAATCTTTCTCAGTCCCCAGAAGGCTTGTTTTAAGCTACTTGTTTCCAGTTTGTTTCAAATAATTTCCTACAATATCCTTCCACACTGTACAGAGCAGATACTCACCAGATGCCAGATACATGAAGTACTCTTCAGTTGGCTCCTTTCCTCAAAATTACTGATTTTTATGCCAAACGAATTTCTAATTTGTATATGTCTATTATCACCTGCCTTAAATTACATGATTATGATCGTGGCATGGTCTCTGTGTTTATTCTGATCTCTAAAGAATTACATACAAAGGAATATTTAAGGTTTCTCAAATAACTGTAAATGCTAGAATTTTTACTGTCCTTTTTGCAGCAAGCTACATTTTATTATATTTTTTGTATGTAATAGTGGTACACGTGATGGAAGTATCTTTGGGAGTTTACAAATTATTAATACTGCTTATCAGTTTTCTCGGATTCATCTCCCTTATTCTAATTTAGGCTTTTAAAAGCCTCTTTTTTCCAACTACTTCATATCCTACAGCAGATGTTTTGCTGATCCTTTTCTCAGAAAAAGCAGAGAACACAAAAACAACTACTCCTCAGGAGCACAATCTGATCCCTTTAAGGGCTTATTTTAAGCCTCCCATCTGAAGGATTTCGTGGGAAAGCACCTGAGGAGTGAATACTTCTGATTTGCAGGGAGCTGCTTTCTCTTGAGAAGTGATGATTAGAGAAAGATGCTGGGGAGCTGGCCTCCCTCCCGTTGCTCCAGTCACAGGAACTACACACAAGGATTGAATAAAGTCCAGAATATAATTGACAGTATTCATTTAGTGAAAAGCTCATAGAGGAATCCCATAGGTGACGTACATATACACCTGTATTGGGTAAATCATTGAATAATCCCGAAAATAAGGATCAAGATAGAGCTTGCCAAAAACTGCTATTGTTCATTTTCCTGTCTGCATTTCAATTCATTTTACAGGTGACTCTTCCTGGTGTGAATTTATTTAGAGTTAACACAGATATTTCTTATCTAATGCAATGCATTAAAATAAAGTTGGATAATCTAATCTATAGCCCTTTCTATTTCTAAATAAAATTATCAAATAAAGTTTCTTTAATTTATATGCTGACGCTTCTGCTTTAGGGTCCAGCTTCCTCAGTGCTAACAGGATGGTTACAGGTGTTCAGTCTTCATGCCAACCCTGCAGGTCAACTATATCCAACTGTTTTAGAAACAGATGAGAAGAAGAGAATTTGCCTGCTATTTGTATTGTTTGAAAATACAGAAATGTTCTTGGGTGGTGGGAAAAGAAATAATATTTTCTGTCTTACATGTTACCAGGCATGACAGATAAGATAAATGACATGCTCATTGAGACATTTCATCTGCTGGAGAAACTCCTGAAAATATTTTGAAATCTATCCCCGCCTAGGAGTGTAGATGTTGTATTTTTTACAATACTTCTTTTTTCTCAGAGGTCAGTGTGTATATGATCAGCATTCCTGAATGGAGATACTATTTTCGTTCACAACGTTATAAAGATCTCCTGCAAAGGAAAAAGGTTAATTATTTAGATTCTTAAATGTATAATACAGATTATTAAGTACAGGCAGGCCTTAGCCAAAAAGCCTACCAGGCTTTTTGCTGTGAGTTTTTAGGTCAGAGCCAGTAGACATACAGATGTTTTCCTGTCTGGATTTGAATGTGTGCAAATCCTGAGAGTGTTTGATTCTCAGGCTTGGATCTTAATTTTTCATCTTCACCCATCTTTCTAAATAGATTTTTTATCTTGCTGCTCCAAAAAAGAAAAAAAAAAAATAAAAATGGCCTTCATGAACCAATTGTTAAGCAATAGTACAGATCTTTTCAAAGTTAAGAAAAAAAAACTACAGCTATAATTTAAAAGTGCACTGTCAAATCTTTATTCTTTACACTCTAAATATTGCTTCAATTTCTTGTGAAGCTAGTAGACTCTAACATCTTTGTTATTCTTGTTATCATTTTTATTATCTTAAAGAGAAAAGAGAAGTAAACCTGAACTGAGTGGACTTGTCAGCACTGTAAGTGTGTTTCTGTGTAGATTCTGTGTGGAAAAGATGAAGAAATTCTGAGAATAAAGAAGTCTGACAAAGTGCAGGAAAAATTTTACCTCAGTATTCTTCCTCTTTTGATTTTTTCCCCCAAATCTTTGTTAGGTTCTCTTGTTTTGGCAAAAATGATAGAACAAACATATGTGTCAAGTTGAACAGAGGAATGACTATTTATAGTCCCATTAAAAAAAAAAAAAAAATCAACTCTTTGCTGAGTAAAGCAGTTAAGAAAACTGAAGTCTTAGAATAGTCAGAAGCATTTGTTTGACGTGAAAATCTATGTACATGAAATACAGAGGTACTATCATGGCTACTAAAGTGGGACAGTGTCTCTTTGAAGAAGAGGCAATTTTTCATTATGGTGCAAGCCTTTGCTTCTTTTACCTTAATCTTCAAGAGAGCTGACATCCCTATGCATGGCATTATCCTTGCACCCTTACAGTGGTCTTAGGACTACATTTTGGTTCATGCCTGCATTCAGTACCTCCTCAAGTGTATAATGCAAAGAGGGATCCAGTTCTCTGCCTCTCCCTGGAAGCACCTTGAAGCTCAGTATTTCCCCTGTGTATTAAATTTCCCCTGTGTATTAAATTCAGTGTCCGGTTGCTGGAAAAGCAACAAAGGGGAGACAACTGGTGTCTTGCTTGGAGATCAGAAGTGTTGAAGTTGGTCACACCACCTAGGCAAATCGAAAGGTTTCCATAGGTTCCTTCTTTTGGCAGTTGTGGGAGTCCAGAAGTTTTCCCAAAACTGGAGACAGTATGAGCCAAATGTATTTTTCAAATGTCAGTTCAGTAAGTTGCATAACTATGAGAAACAGGCAAATGAGTTTCACATCTCTGCAAAATAATTCATACACACACAAAATTAAATTAATACATCATGCCACCAAGTCCTGAAATGCAGAGGTCTGTTCAGAACTCTGGTATTTTCTCCTGTACAGGACAAAGAAAGCAAGCTTTTTAATGTTTGTTTTGGTTTGGTTTTGAAGACATTTTTTAATTAAAATAAAGCCAACAGCAAATGCCGCAGAGGCTGAACTGTACTTTTGTTTCTAATAATTCACATACTATGTCTACACTTAGCATAAGAAGCAAGTTTTTATAAATTAATGCTTTATATAGTTGTGCCAGAAATTATGTTTTATAGTAGCTGAGGAGAGGGGACTCCCAGTTTAAGGAAATTTAGGAAAACATTTTAGGAAAAAAAGTTTGGATGTAAAAGATATTATGTATGTATCTTAATAACAGTAGATATACTCCAAAAGGAATAGCTAATTTAATCATATGATATCAATTTAAATATTGATCCTTACAGTTAAACACAATTTTCAAACTATATTTTATATAAATTATTTTTCTGTATTTTAAATAGAAGGTAGGTTGCTTTTCCATAGATTTGTTTACATTCAGAAGTCACCTCAGGTTTAAAAAAAAAAGATAATCAGACCTACTGATACTTTGTCTTTTTATATGCCACATATCAACTACAGACATAGCCTTCAGCATCATGATAAAAAGAATAGATGATATCAGGCGTCTTCCTTCCTCCAACTTGCTCCCAGGAAGCATTATTACTCAGAAATTTTCATAGCTGGAAAGAGAGTAAGGAAATATTTGAGGGCAATTATTTTCAAGCAATTGATAACTCCTTTTAATGAAAATATTTCTGAGATCTGCATCTGAGCATTTAGCGTGTGTAGAATGCAGAGCATATTCTGCTATAACGTGGATCTTACAAAATGAAAAAAAAAAAAAAAATGACCATCCACGCTTTGTAAATACATTTTTAGTGGCTGGAAAATTCTCTTGCACAAATAGTTTTGTGTTGTGCCAGGGTGCTGACCCCTCTGAAATCATTCTTGCAGGTGTTTATGGCTCTGTCTGCACCGGGGTGATTGCGCACGATGGTTTATGCAGTGACGAGCTGCTCTTTGCATCTACAGGTCTCTGTGCAGTTGTTAGGTTTAGCACTGCTATATATAAAGCACTATATATAAAGCATTAAGCTTATGATGCCCAAAAGAATTAAATTATACTGAGGCAATTTGATTACTCGTGTCCAAAGGAAGACACAATTGTAGTGAGGTAAAACTTGAATTGAATGTTGTTAACAGTAATGCTTTGCAATTAAAGAAAAGTATTTTCTCAAGCATTTTCATGAATTTTCATGAATCTGCTTTTCCTTTTATTCAGTTCATTTTGTGTCCCTGTAAAAATGTCTTTTGACTCCCAAATGTTTCAAAGTATGGAAACTGACTGAGCTTTTTAATCTTATTTCAGTGTTTATACACACTACACAAAATATTGTGTTCACAACCTGTATCAGAAATTCTGGATTTGTTGGATTTCTTTCAAAATGTTAAATGATAGGCATCTTAGTTTAATTTTTTCTTGAAACATCCAGGTCTGCATATTAATTTTGATACAAAAAATATAGTAGCACTTACTAATTTCAGTCTGCCAAAATTAGACCTGTCATGAATGGAAGCTGGTTGATATTTCATTAGCATTATTTTCAGTTGAAGCGAATGTAAAATGTAAGAGCCTCATGGTGGTCTTCTAAGTGCTGGAGAAGAGAGAAGACTGCTGAAGGAATGAATAAACACTGGGCAAATCAACAGATTCCTGCAGAAGCAGGTTATTCAAAATCAGCACCTTGCCTTCAGAAGCAGGTAGTGATGCAGTGATGGCAAGTGCTGTCTCATGGAAAGCCTTCACATCACAGCTATTTTCAGCAGTATATAATTTGATAATCATTTTCATCTCAGCACAGTTTAGCTTATTTATTCCTCCATAAGTTTTAATTCCACTTAAGAGGAATGATCCTATCAACATAAAGAGGTCATAAGGATTGCTGCATGATCAGATTAACCTCTCTTTGGCTTTATTGCCTTCAAGCTTTAGATCAGTTCTCCTTGATTTTGGAAACAGTTTGTGTGCTGTTCCCAGGCTACTCTTTCCAATTTATAAACATTGTACTTTATTTAATACTATCTATTGTTTTATTTTTCTCTATTAATATTTATAGGCCCATTGCCACCATATAGCCTGTTTCTATGAGAACAATATTACCTAGACACTACATTTTAGGACTTTTCTCTCTCTTTTTTTTTTGTAACATTTTGTAACTAGTTGGTTGTACCATACATAAAAAGAATTCACATTGGCATTAATAATGATTTCTTTTCTTCCTCACAAACTGAGGTGAACAAACACCTGTTAATAACAGTGCTGATTGCAGAACCGGAGCCATTGGAACTTCCCTTAAGACTAAAGTGATACCGATTTGTGAATCTTAGCTTACTGTTAAGGAAGTTTTTAAATACTTGCTACAGTGCTTGGAATGATAGATGTGATTATCCTACTGTGGTTGCTTACAACAGCCCCACACTCTCATTCTTTCTCCTTGCCTCTGTTGAGCTTGAAACACCTGATTCCTAGAGATTTTATTTGGAGAACTGAGAGAGAATGTTGACTTTGTTTCCATCCAGGATAAAAATATGGAATGAAAGAAAACAGGGGTGACTTAGGGTTTTGCCTAACCAGGGTTTATGCAGCATACTTATGCTTCAGGACTTGCTCAATATTTTTTTTTAATTAGTGCTGTTGTTATCCATATGCTTGCTTGAGACATAACCATGCAATGATTCCTTAATAGCACTTCCCTGGGAATCCTCTGTTTTGTACTGTTTTCCAGGCAGTAACAACAGTTCTTCAGAAGAAATTTGGCAACTGGGTATCAATATATTGCTACTGGGTTTTGATATTATTACCTGTATTGTTGCTAATTATGTTTGTATTTGTAATACAGTACATGAAAGAATGTACGGCATTCCAAAACTGTTAGATTTCAGGCAGGATGTTCAATTTAATTCTGACTTTTCAAGGCCCAGGCTCTTAGGATAATTCAAAATCTTTGTATTAATTACTATGCAGAATAACTGATGTCCATTTATTCAATCTGGATAGCTTCAAGTAGAATATATAACACATGGCAAATGTGCCTGAGATTCCATTTCAAATCTGAGCCTGAATTGTGTTGTAGTCATTGTGCATGAAGCAAATTTATAGCCATTTTGAGTAGAGCTGGATCCAAGAAGTTTATTTAAGTATGAGACTCACTTATTCCAGAAAATTCACTGAGCACTAATCCTGACTTTGTTCCAGCTGACATTGAAAAAAGAAAAAAGATTGCAATGCTTTCTAAACTGTTTACTCCAAAGGCTGGAAACCTTAACCCATGCTCAAGTGAAGGAATTTTCTTTCATAGTAAAAACCTGGAGATGTGGAAGTGTTCATTGTTTTCTAGCAAGTCTGAATTATTGCTGTTTCTGTTCAACCCAAATAAATAATTTCTCTTGTTCTCTCCCACCTTTCTTTTTCAACTCTTGAAAAATAAAAGAGTCTATATTTAAGAACAGGTCTCAACTTACACACTAAACCTGCAATTTTCCATTGTGTTTACAAGTCAGAATGATTTATATCTACTAATTTCCACCTCTGTTTTTCTACTAACACAGTAAGTGTGACTGTAGGTAAAACTGCATGTTTTAGCAGTTTTACCTACAGTCAGAATAGTTTTACCTACAGTCAGAATAGCAGAAGAACTATTAAAAAAAAAGTACTTGTTTTCATTACATCTCATATCACTTTCCAAGTATTTGGTTTAGACATCCTGAGCATTTTCTTGAAGAATAGAATTTAATTTCAGTATGAAAGCAATTAAAGAAGATATTTCTACTTATGGTTTTTTTGCTTGTTTTTCTTCTGTTCCTTGTTTTCTCTGTGTCTTCAAAATAATCAAAGTTGTGTGTGATTTCATGAATGTGTCTTTGTGTAAGATACAGCTGCAGAAGAAACAAAATGGATTCAAATGAAGGGTGAGGGAGGTACTTTCAATGACTAATGTGTTTGGCTTTGTATTGTTTCCTGTCTGCTCAACAGCAAGGCATTAGATAAAAGAGAGCAATAAAGGAAGACTTTAAAAAGTGTGATAGAAAGGTACAATAATGATACTGGTACAAATTCCCTCTACCTCCTTGGAGCTATAGATAAAAGTGCTTGAATATTGAGTAGATTGGGATAAGGGTGCGTGGCAGGAATAAAACACTGATAAGTCAGTAATCTCTGATCAGGGGAAACCACAAATATCAAAAATCCTGCAAATGTCTGGAAGGTTGAAAAAAAAGAAGAAGCCATCCAAAATGTGCCATTGATATCAGTTCAAAACACGAGGACGATTTTTTGTTTGTTTTCTTTTCAGTGGAGGGATTTGCTCACAAAGGGGATTTATTTATTTATTACTTTTCCCAAAGGCTTTTTACCTTGCAAAAAGTAATATAAATTACTTTGTTTCTAAAACCCTGTGTCAGCACAAACACGCTGTGACAAGTTCCCCCAAGGAAAGTCCTGTAGGGTCCAAATCCCAGCTGAAATTCCTGAGTGAGCCATGCTGAATGTTTGCTACCTGACTGCTGGTTGGAGTGACTAGATTGCAGAACACTGACTTGAAAGGTAGAAAAGCCTGAGGATCTGTACATCTGGCAGTACAGGTGGCTGCTCATTAAACCAAGGAGCACCATCAGAGATTTATTTTGAATCCTATCACTCCTTACAAAAGTATGATGCAATTGCGCAAGTAGCCTTCACTGATTATCTTCTACTGAATTTATATTCATTAATATCTCTTCCTGGACTGCATTTAGACTAACAGTCTTGAGCAGTTTGTAACTGATCCTGCAGGTCAGCTACCCTGATGCACAGCACACACTGACTTTCATCCCTACGGATGTTTTTTCTTCCAGTCTAAACTGGAGTACAGGAAATAAAGATAGAGGAAGAGAGAAAATGATGTTGAATTGCAGCTCACCTTATTCCACCACAGAATGCAGCCACTGCCTGCACCCAGGCTCAGGGGCTAACAGCACCTGCAGCTTGGATGAACCATTAATTCCAACAGAAGAAGCATGACACACAGAGTTGAGTAGGACAGCCACTTCTTTTGAACTGGAGTGATTTCTGGGAATGACATAGTTTGGGTATTAGATAACCAACATGAAATCCATAGTTTTCTGAAAAATAATACTCTTTTTTCTTCTAATATGACCACTGTAATAGTTTCAGTTACAAAAAACCACAAGGCTTACAAAACACCAGCTCACTGTCCTGATTAATTTCTTGAGCATCAAGCTTGAAAAAGATTGAGTTATTTCCATCTGTGTGAGTCCGTACATCTGTTAAGATAAATAGATTGAAAGGATTGCAAAATACTATCAGACAAAGCACTGATTTCTGTGCTTTTTATAGACGGAAACAACTTAGCTACTCAAAATAATGCTTTATGTCATAAAGAAAACACAGGTGACTTAAAATATAGAGTACTGTCCAAAGCTTATTCTGTAAGCTATGTCATCCTTATCAAGTATTTCAGAAAACATGTATTATGTCTGATGTTTGGATACATGCAAATATATTACCAGCGTGATAGAACCTCAAATAAATGATTATATCAAATATTACCAATACTGGGTGTTCTTACACCATGTGAATACCAAAAATTTCCATGAAAGGCCTGGTCTTAACAATATTAACTCAACAGCAAAAGGGATATAATAATATTTCCTTTCCTTCAACCATGACACACTGTGGTGTAAACCAGAAGCGTTTATTAATTCATGCAAAATTCTGCTCTGGGTTTGCATATATCTTGGTGTAAGAAATCATTGTTTTATCTGACTAGGCACATATAAATCATTGTATGATAGTTTGATGCATATATATGTATATATATATATATTTAATGTAGCTGTAATAAGCTTGGAGAGGATCACAGGAGGTGGCTCTAGCCACCACAAGCCCAAATAATCTAGAACATCATCTTAATGTTTAATGCCATTCATCATCCTGTGTGAATTATGTTAGGGAAGCAACCATTTAGCTGCTTGTGGATAAAATGTAAATAGATGTTGAAGAACAAACTTAGCAAAGCAGAGCATCAATTACCACAACAGGAGTAAAATGGCATGAACATATCTGAAATTCTTGTTATTTTCATTTTTATAAAAGCAGTTCAAGTGACCTGCAGCCATGATTTTAAGGTAACCATATTTCCAATAAACAGGAACTGTTTTAGGCTTAAAATCCTAAACTGGCAGTTTTCTTTATTCTGCTCTGCCTACAATAGAAAAAATTAAAATGAAGGGTAAAAAAACCCCAAAAACAAAACAAAAAACCCCACTGGACTGTGTTTCTTCCATCTGTATAGTTACAGAGGGAAGAAAAACAAGGGGAAAACACACACAGGAATCTACCAGGAGCCCAGGTATCTACTGTCTCCCCTGATCAAGATATTTGCCTCACTGTGTCTATTTTAAATGTTGTCATGACTTTGGTTCAAATTTTGGCCTGAAACAATGGAGACCAAGAAATATATATTTGCTTCTTATTGAGAATGTTATAGGAATAAAATAAATATTTTATACAAGGGTAGCAATACATCTTTAACAAGTATTGTCTAGCCATAACGTTCTGGCACATGGATTGCTGTAACATTGTTACTGGGGAGAGGTTCTGACAGGAAGACTAATATCCCAAAGAAATTTGTTTTCAGGTCTCCTTTTAGAAAGGCTTTCTTTTTTCAGTTTATTGCAGAAGGATCATGTGATGGGGAATGTGGAGGTTTTCCTGCATGTGCCTTTTCCTGAGGGCTTCACGGAGGAAGAATTATTGCAAATCCACAATATGCTCTATGGAGCCAAAAAACACAAGAAGATTCTATGGGGACAAGCTGAAGATTATTCCCATATCATTCCCTTTCTTTGTTCATTTTTTGGACTGGCTAATCCTGGAACATGAGTGTGAAAGGCAACACTAGGAAATTAAATAGGGTTTAGGTGTTGGCAATGACCCAGACACTGCTGCTCAGACATAAGTATTCTCTTAAATTTGTAGAATTCCTCATATGGCTCTCTGCCACTGTAACTACTGGCATAAAAGCTCTAAGAAATTTCTTTTTAATGTAGCAATATATTGATCACTAGCTCTTACAGTGACTTTTCTAAATGAGCTATTACAAGATAATAGCTTCCATGCTTCTATGAGCTACTAGTGGAACTTAATAATTTTGTCTTTTGTCCCTTTTTTCAGATTTTTTAATGTCTTCTTTTTGATCTCAAGTTCCTCCATATCCATTGTTAGTTTTCTCTTCAATATTCACCTCTTTTAACTATTGGCTTATTGTTATTTCTGGATTTCCTTATTTGCTGTGCTTATTCTCTTTGCTTTTCATCAGTTTTATCTTCCTGTTCTATTCTGGCTGCATTTCTAGAAAAGTACTGTAGGAATCCTACTTTTAGAAGGTAAGACTTAAACATTTCTGCTACTGTGATAAATTGTCCCAAGACTTTTTGTTGTTAAACACCTCAAAATTGTATAGGGATGCTTAATTACTTCTATCAGATGAGGAATGAATAAATGCACCAAGAACAACACAGTGTTGTCTTATTATTTAGCATGTAAAACACCATGCCAGATATCCTGATCTGAGGGAATTAGGGAACTGAATGCAACACAGACTCAGTTCACTTCATACTACTATAACTATTTCTATTTTTAATAGGCATAGTAGGAATGTTTACTAGGAAACAAGCAAGCAAAACAGAAAATTGAAAATTTTACAGAGTAGTTGCATTTTGTTCAAGAAGATAAGTTTAGTAACTGAAGTAGCCTTCAGCTGCAACTCATGATTCTTTTAGGCTTGAGGTAGAAACAAATACAGGAATTACTTCTATCATCTTTGGAAACTCACTTAAAACATATCAGACTGGCCTTGAGACATTATGCAGACCACAAGACACCTTAAGGCAAGCCTGAAGGCCAGCTGAAAGGTTCAGACACACCAACATGCAGCTGCTTGTCTTTGTTAACATAGAAGAGACCAGCTCAACAAATTTCTGTGCTTATTGTTTGGTTTCTTTTCACATCGTACTCTACTTCAAAATATTGTCATATGTGCCTTGAAAGGATTGTCAGCTACTCTTGAAGGCTCATCTATCATGCTGCACATTACCAGGGAAACCTCACCCTTAATTTGTAAGATGAAGGAGCTCAGATTCAAACTTATCAAGTGTGGACTTAGGGAATTCCTATAAAAGGAATCCTGGATGAAAAAGTAATGTTTGCTGGAGTTTTGCTGCCTCTAGGACATCCCTTTTGGTAAGTCTTCATTATGAAAGAAGCTGTGAACTGGCTCTGATATACACCCTCAGAAACAGCAAGCAGTATTTTATATCTCTGAAAATAGCAACTTTTAATCTCTGGCAGATAGTTTAGATAACACATCCATTGACTATTTAGGGAAAATGGTGAACTTCTAAAATTTCATGGTATCTTGCTGATGCAATCTATTGTAGTGCCAGGATAATAAAAATATTTGTGCAAAACACTGAAGAAAGAGTTCTGACACTATTGTGCTGAGATCATCAGAATTTCTAAGAAAACTGACATAAGAAACTGGTAATGTGCCGGCTTCAAAGTTGATTTAATCTAGTGTTTTTTAGAAGATTAAAGACATAGACTAAAAACAAGCATTTCTTTTTAAAATACATTTTATTGAAAAGAATGCCCATGATATCTCTTACCCACTCCAGTATTTTGTCATTTATTTACAATGTTATATATATATATGTATAATCCAAAATACATATTATAAATGAGGCAGCATTCCTTAGAAGAAACAGAACAGTTTTTTTTTTTTCCACTGGACAGACAGTTTTCTAGTTCAGTATCTTCATTATTCAGTATCTTTATTATTGTAAACAGAAAAATATCTAAAGGACATTCTGAACTGCAAAAGAACACACTAGACATTGGTCTGTGGTTCTTCTGTATGTCTATAACAGAAAAAATATTTAAGAGACAGCTTCTGCATAGCTGAGATTGTTAAAATCTTATTTTCAGACAACACCCGAGGCTCTACTCTTAAGCTGATGTTGGATAGCTAGTTCGGGAAATGAACAGGCAGGTCACTATAACTGAGGAGCTAAACATTTATCTTGCATGCAGGGCACACTGATTTAGAAGGCTCTGAGAAGACTCATTACAAGCAAGTGTTAAATACTAAAAGTTGGTCTGTGAGCCAGACAGAATTCAGAGAACCGGAGATAATGAGACTATAAAGATGATATGTAGCTAGCAACAGTTGTGGCTTGCTTAGGGATACATGTAAACACAGTCTGGTTAGGACACTTAACAGGACAAATGTGGAAAAATTAGAAAGGATAAAGCAAGCAATGCATCAAATGGTTTGTGGGCAGTTTTCAGTACATGCATGTTCTCCATTAATGCTAAGAAGCAATAACAAGCCATATTCTACTATTTGCAGAATAAAAGCATTCAAGTTTTTCCCACTGAAAAGATATCTGCTCCTGTTACCCTTTCTCCAGTGTTATTGTTTGTTCTGTGTAATGTGGTAACTCTCAGGATCCCTGCTGGCTTTAATTCTTCAAAGGCAGTTGTTTGCCTACTGTCCTGCCCTAACAGATGCATTGTCTTCTCTCCTCTCTTCACTTTAGCAGATGGCGCAGTCAGAGATGAAATTAAAAAAAAAATATTGTTTGAATGACAGAATATTATAGTATCTCTGGGTGGGAAAGTATGTTAGGTGTCTAAATTAGAAAGCTTATAAAATGGAATTCTTCTAGAGAAAAAGTATCTAGGAGTAAGCCCTGAGCACGTTAGCTGGGGAGGCTGCAGTCTCCTTGTAACAGAAGGCAGTAAATGATGGGGAGGACAATTAACTGTTAAGGATGACACAGATTCAGCTCACTATGATTTAGAGAACTATGGACTCAAGAAATGGCTGCATTTTGTATCATGTCAATGAAAATAATTTGAATGAAACTAACAGAGGCCACAGTTTTATTCTCTAGCAGGCTATTTCCTGAGCAGGTATTAAAATCACTGTGTTTGGCCTTGTTCGTTTGTTTGCTCTTGTCTATTATTAATTAGACATTATGTTGGAAATAGCTGTGTAATTATACAGATCTCATACTAGTTAAAGCCTTGGTCTTTGGCATTTAGATATCTGTGTATCTATTTGCTATTTTTGTTACATTCTTCTCTTTATATGCCCACTAGATTTGACAGGAAGTTCCCTAGAATGAGAAATAATACAACTGCCATTGATACAATGCCTATAGCTCATCTTTGTCATGGTAAGGTTTTATAAGGTTAAATTAAAATGCATGGCACCTAAATTTATTTATTAAAATTAGCTCAAGTTTCTTTTCACAGATATAAAACTCTGGCATGGAAACAGCATTGTCATGTCTAATTTAGATAATTTTTTTACTCATTAGTCTTGCTTTGTATGTAACCTTTTCTCTTAATGAGAGCAGAAAGAGAATTTGCAACCTACTGAGTCAGCCATCATAATTGTAAGCTTGTTTCAGGACCTCTGAAACCACAGGTTTTGTTAAAATTATAAGCCAATTTAGCAACAAAGCCCTGTTAATGAAAAGAGTGCAGTAGTGTTTGTAAAGCAGAAGTAAATGATCAGCTCTTCATGTATTTACTGTGTGTGTAAGAGAACAGAAGGGCTCAGTGCAACAATATTGTATTTGTGGTGCAGCTGGATCATATGCTGCCCACATTTGCTGATTGTCATGGTGATTTATTGTTGTGACCAAAACTTTCCTGCTTCTGCATCCTTGTGATTGTAGGCTATTTGGAACATTTACGACCAAAAGCGTCGCAAATGTTTTCTGAGGCTAAATCTATATTAGTAAATTTAACAAGTGTTGTGGAACTTCCAGGATGTTAAAACAATCACTGGTAGATTTAAATTGTTAGAATCATTCTTTAGACAGCTTCGCATGTTCCCACATGATTCCCAGGGGCAGTTCACAGGCTAGCACAGGCAGTGTGCAGTTTGCATGCAATCACCTTAATTTGGAAACTAAGAAAATATAACAGTCTGGATCTGATTCCTTTTGTGCCAGTGAGCCTCAGTGGCAGGGAAGATCCTGGGAACATAATGTATTTGCTGATCCTGGTGTTTTGACTGCAGAAAGCATCATACAATATATGCAAAACCAGTATTTTTCTCTTACTGGGTTTGTAGTTGCAGACCTAACTCTTTGTATGTTCATTTAACAAATATAAATTTAGTCCATCAACAAAGAAGGAGGGGAGGAGGAAGGAGTGGCTGTCAGTCATACTGGTGTCTAACCCCTGGTGTCTTGGTTAAGAGGTTCTCTTGGGTCATCCTGACTTGCCATTGGGAAAAGATGACTTATTATCACTGATTGCTTTATGTCTTCCAGTACTTGATTGGGAGCGGATTATGTTGGATGAAAATGAGTGGGCCCTTTACTTTTCAGGACAAAAAAGAAGGTCCTTGGGCATAATAATGGAAGACTATTTTAGCTATAATATAAAATTTGCTTTCAATGCTTGCGGGAAAAAGAGGATTGGTGAATGTTTCAGGCAGGCAACTTTCATTTAAGTTGCTTGGTCTATCTCTATATCTCTTCAGAACCTCTTGGTTTCAGATCAAAAAAGAGCCATCTTGAACAAAGAGGCAGTTTCTGTATAAATTTGTTCTCTTCTACTTGTTTCTACATACGAGAAAAAAACCTGAGAATACTAAGCAATGTACTGACTTTTATACTTATTTTATAATAATATTGTTCCTTTATCCCTGTACTAAGAGTGTAATATGTTTTTTTGTTTTACATACCATAGGATCTGAGCAGAATCATGACACTGCCTTAAAGATGATTCTTACTAATTTCCCAAACTTTTTCCAAGTAGAAAAATCTTGAACATAATCTTTAAATGTGTTTTTCATCTACTCAATAATTTTTGGGGGGCTCTGATAGAACAATTAAGATTATAGATTACATTGGATTAGTGCAAGTCAATGAATTTAAAATAACTAAAACACCATTATTAACCAAGACCTATCAGCAGGAACCTCTATGTGAGGATTATATTCTATATTTCATATTTTTAATCCTTTATATGGCCCTTCAACTTCTGGAAATGCTCCCCAAGTTAAATATTCAATAGAAACTGGATGTGATTTTAAACACTAATGCATCAGAAGCACCTGCAAGGGTAGTGGGAGTGGGAAGGCAGGTGTCTGGACGGGAGCAAAGAATATGTGGTGTTTCTGTCTTATATTGACAAAAATATAAATAGCAGAGTGGGGGAGGAGGAAGTTTATTGTCAATCCAATTTTCTCATTAAAACTGTAGACAGTTCAATTAGTACTTGCAAATGAGGCTTTTGTAATATTAGTCCCAATACTGACTTTCTTTGTTCTTTGTATAATTACTTGTGTTTAAGTTTTAACAAGTGGGGTAGAATCTCCTCCAACCATCCTTGTTTCTCTCAGTGATATGTTTGTATGACCCTTCCAGTCACCAAAGAATCCAAATACAAGTAATTCACTAACTCTCATTCAACTTGCACAGATGATTACTTCCCTGAAATGAGTAGGATGAGACCATCTGTGTATTCCTTGTTAGCAGAACACAGAAAATAACAGCTAAATCAGTGACAGTTCTGTATAGCCATAAAACCTGAGATCCATAAATCACAATTTTAAATCCCAATCTTCCCTGCATGTCTCCAGGGAAGGAGAAAAGAAATCACAGATATTCAGACCAGATTTCTCCTGTGTTATTTGCACTGCAAACAGCTAGAACAAGTCAGCACACAGAACTAAGCTGACGGAAGTAAAATTTGGCCATGGACAGAAAGAGTAGGGCAAAAGCTAGAAATGAGTCAGAGATGACCCTAAGATAACAAGCAGTGTTTATAGTTCTTATAAATTCCTCCCAAATGACAAGAGTTTTGTTGGTCTCATAGTGACCCTGTGAATCTCCAGCTCACTCAGGAATTTCTGTCTGTTTAGTAAAAGTCCCCTCTTCCAAATAGCCCTTACACTATGAAATGAGTGAGGGGCCAGGAGACAGAGCTTAGGAGGGAACTGTTCAGGGCAGGAGATGCAGAAATGGGGCAGAATGTGGAATTGTGTGGAACAAAACTATAGAGCTTATTTTGGAGCTAGGGCAACAGGTGTGACTGCTGACAAGTGAGTGCTCTGGAAGTTTCAGAGGAGGATAACTACAAGGTATACTGGATATGGGACCTCACAGACGCTGGGGATGGGAAAAGGCACAGTTCACTACATGCATAAAGCTATTTCTCTTAAAAATCTCATAATTGATTGGCATTACAGGTCATATCTATAAGGGAAAAAATGCTAGCTTTGAGTATGGGGAGAAAAATGACCGCTAGTAGTTTGAGAGAATTTATTCCAGGAAGAAGTGTTCTTTGGTTTAGAACTAGTAAAACATCCAGGTAGTAGCCTAAAGATAAAACAAGAGAGTACTATATGCATTAATGTGATCTCCATAGGAACTAAACCTTCTTTAATTGTCCACATGACATTAACCACAGTCATCCTTTGCAAGACCAAACCTGCTGTTAAACATGACAAAATACAAGTTCAAAAAGAAAAATAATAAAAAAGTCCAACAAAAATAATACACTATAAAGGAGGTTCTAAGACTGCTGAATCACAGTTGTATAATTTTTCTTGTTTTACACTCAATATGAGGCAACACCTCTACCCAAATTATCAAATAGAAAATACTGAGACAGTGCATTAAGCAAAGAGACATTAAGAACATCAGATGAGAACTGATTTGCAAAAGTTGTGGGTAATTTTTTAGAATTTTTCAGTTAACTGCCTAAAAGGCCCCAGTGACATATAAGGACATTCTCCATGCATTCTGCAATTCTCTGTGTGCTGAACATATGAAATCTCACATTTGCTGTTAAACAAGTGTCTCCCCCATTGGAGAGGATTTGTAACAAGGGGCAGTGGATTGGACTGCAAATGTACAGAAGATGCAACTTCTGCCTAGCAGCATGAATTTACCTTGCTCTCTATTTCCAAATTAGGGACCTAACTGTAACCACGGTACCTCACTATGCAATTCCCATGGCCTCAGAAGGAAATTTGAGATAAAGTCTATCATGGGAGGCTACTTCCTTCTTCTTGTAATGCCCAGTAGATTTGGAGTTAGCACATGAAACAGCGTAAGTATGGGTGTCTCTCTGCTGCCTAGGTAGCACAAGAGATCAAGAAGGCATTGTGATCTTGAGGCCAGTGGAGAATAAAGAAATCTTTGTTCCATCTCAAAGTGAATAAATAAAAGACTGGAAGCAATTAAATTAAAAATTAGAAGAGGAGCCATGAACAATGACTGTAACCTTTCAACACAAAGATAACGTAAGTAAAGAGAAGAATGAAAGCAGAGCAGCAATTTATGTTGTATGGAGTGATCACAGCCCACTTGTGTTGACAGAGAAAGAAACCAGTGAATAGGAAGAGGCTCAGGCTGAAAAGAGCACTGAAAGGGACTGGGAAGTTTGGGCTGGAAGAAACGGAGTGCTTCCATAGATGGGTATGTTTGGAATGAAGAAAGTGCATGAATTTCCAGTTTCAGCTCTAAAATCAAAAGAAGGGGCTGGAGAAGAGAAGAAAGTAAGACACATACAGTATTACTCACTTGTTTTTTCTAGGATGCTGGCATGATCTTGTGAAGAGAGATGAGAGTGAAGAGGAAAGGGACAGAGGAAAGAAGCTACCACGAAGTTGGTGTCCTCTGCAAAAATGTTAGGTCAGAAAGTTGGCCGGAGTGTGACTGCAAGGCATTGACCTCATAAGGCATAAGATCCTCTGTATTTTCTCAAATGTTGTATTCTGAAGACTTATTTTTTCAAAGCATAATTTGACAAATCCCTGGCATCTGACAAGCCCACTAGCATCGCTAAGGTTTAGTCAAATTAATTTTATCTGCCTATTGTGACTTCAGTGTACTTTGCCCCTGGCACAGGATCGCAGGGAAATAAACCCGAGCAATTAAGCTGATAACCAAGTGCGCCCAATGCGCGCCGCCAGCGCCCGCGGAGGGACCCGGCCCGGCCCGGCCCGAAGGGACCCCGCGGGACCGAAAGGACCGCCCCGGGGAAGCCGCTGGGCCGCGGGGCGGGCGCCGCGCTCAGCCCCGGGTTATTGCCCTACGATAACACCGGGAGCACCGCTGTCCCCTCCGCGGCAGAGCGGAGCAGAAACACCGTGTAAGCGGGGCTCCTGTCAGCGGCGGAGGAAGGGACGAGCTCCCCGCCGGGGGTGCGATGCCGACAGCCGGCCGGCCCCTGCGGACGGGCAGCCAGAGCAGCACCACGGACACTGCCTCGGCCTCCCGCCAGCGGGAGCGGCGGCTGCGGGGGGACCGCACCGAGCCTGCGGCTGCGCTGCGGCGGCGGGGCAGGGCCGTCCCCGAGGGGCGCGGGTGCCTCGGAAAGGGAGAAAAGGGTGCTCTTCCCGACTCTCGTCTCAGCCGTGACCGCGAACAACCTGTGTTTACACAGGGCGACTCCTGGGCTCTCAAGTTTAGCGCTGAGACAAAATTTATTGCGGTTATTCCAGGGGAGGGAAGAGCTCTGATGCTTGCGGCAGCGGCGAAAGGGACCGGAGGGAGAGAACGGGGGGAGGAAGCGACGGCGGGCCAGAGCGGCACCGGGGTCTCCTTGGACGGTTTTACTCGTCGGCAATTTGGCAGTAACTTTCCCATGCAGCTCCTTTCATTTGAAACTAATGTTTAGCCAAAAATACCAGCGTAATGTCTCAGAGAATCGTCACCTAATGGGACATGAGCTGCGTCCTCTGTCACTGAGACCCGCCGGTCCTCTCGGTGCTCGGCGAGCGACAGCCTTGCCCTCAGTGATTCCCGTTCTGTCCCCAGGTGTCCTGCTGTCCTTGTCCTCGGTGGAGCCGGGTGCCTTTCCGCTTCTCCCCCAATAAGCCCCTATTTTGGGCGGTCGCCTTGTTATTCTGGGCTTCTCTGCTGGGGCGACCTGCGGCTCTGACGGTGTCAGTCCGGCGCAGGCGGGAAGAGGAGGGGAACGGGGGAGGTGGAGTGACAGACACGGACCTCACGGTGCCACTGAGATGGTGTCATTTGTCTTTCAGTCTTAACGCTGTGAATTTTTTTCCCTCCCTACTATTATTTTCTGTTCTCGGGGCTACATGAGCGCTCGGAGCTGACCTTCCTTCTCAGTGGCCGCGGGAGCCCCGCTCGTATCGCTCCCCGGCCAGCAGAGGCTGGGGGTTTTTCCTTCTCCCCATCCCCGAGCCCACCCCGGAGCGCTCCTGCAGCCACGCCGGACCTCCCTCTCCTCGCGTGACCTTCCCAACATGGCGGCGCGGCCACCCCTGCTCCCTCCGCCCGCCGCCGCCGCGAGGGGCCTCCCCGGCGAGGGGGCGGTGGCGGCTGTCAGCCGGGCGGGGCGGGACCCGGCCGGGAGCGGGCGCGGGGCCGGGCCGGGCCGGGCGGTGCGGGGCGGTCCCGGCGCCGCGCACTCTGACAGGCGCTCGGCCAGCAGACGGCGGCCGTGCCGGGGTGTAGAGCCCGCCGCGCACCCTCCCTCCGCCGCAGAGGAGCCGACAGGGAGACGGCGTCGCCTCGGCGGGGAGACGCGGCGCGAGCGGCGCTGGAAAGCCCCGACCGCCCCCATACCTGTGCCCTCCGGGGGCGGCGAGTGGGTGTAGCCACCGCCGATCACCTGGGAACCCGCCCCGCAGCGCCTCCGCCTCCCGTCCTCGCCTTCCCGGGGAAGGCGCCACCAGCCACAGCGAGCGAGCGAGCTCCGGGCGGCCGCGGGCAGCAGGACCGGGGCCCACGGGCGGAGCGAGGCGAGGGCTGCGGCGCCGGTGGGGCTCGCCCGCTCCCGGCAGCCGGGACGAAGCGGGCAGGAGGGGCGGCGGCCCCCGGCCGGCGGCGCCCGCGGCAGGATGAACCCCAATGTCACCTACGCCAGTCGCAAGCGGCGGAAACCTGTGCAGAAAATGTAAGCGGCCCCGCGGGCGGGCGAGGGGCGAGGCGAGCAGGGGAGAGCGAGCGCCGGGCTTCCCGGGGGCGCGCCGTCCTGCCCCGCTCCGCGTCGCGGGGGCCCGGCGGGGGCGGTGCGGTGCAGGGGCGCCGGGAGTGCGGCTGCTTCGGGGTGCCGGCCGGACTCTTACTGCTTTTAGGGTTTTTCCCCCACCCCGGAAAGAAGGGAGTGTCGGGGCGCGGAGGGTCGGAGCGGTGGAAGGAGGGAGCGGTGCCGGCAGCGCGGCGCAGCCGGCTGACCTAGATTGGGAGGCATCTGAGGTGACGGCTCCGCGCGGTGGCTGCGCTCGCCCCGCCGGGGTGGGTGCCGTGGGCGGGGGCCGCGCTCCCGCACCGCGCGGCCGCCGGCCCGCTCAGGTGAACGCGGGGTCGGAGTCGGGAAAGGCTTGGCCGGTTCCAATCCATTTAGGGCCTGCCTTGGAGGGCTGAACCCCCGGGCTTGAACCCTCCTCTTGAATTCCCCGGTACCGCATGAGATGCGTTTATCTCAAGTCAAAGAAACCCAAGTGCTGTAGACCAGTCGGAAGAGGGGGGGGGAAAAAATAAAGCCTGACTAAATAGTGGCTTTTTGTTTATTAATTTATATTTTTAAAACTGTGGGAACAGTTTAGTGCCAGAGTAATTTTGTTTGCTGCACCTGCTTTAGGTTTGCATCCTAGGTTTTATATGCTTCACTAAAATGTTGCTCTCACGAGAGGGGAATTTTTAGGCTAGAAGAGATGCTTAACTTGCACTTTCAACTGAGTCAAGAATGTCTAGGTCATAAAAAGTAGCAAAGGTAAACTACCGAGTTGCAAGAAAAATAAGCAAAGCTCAAAAAACCCAAGTGCATTTCTGTGGTCTACTTCCATAGATGTAAAATAACTACAAGGACCACAAAAGTATAGATGAAGAGGATGGAAAATATTTGATGAAATAATGTTGTGAATTATATGTTTTTAGATTCACAGCAGACAACTCAGTCTCGGGGTGAAGGGAATTAGCTTGACTGCTTGTTTCTTTATGGTTGGAGTTGTTAGAGTGAATGCATGTACATAGCTTGGGGTTTTACCCCACAAATTAGGAAAAAAAGTCTAGAAATGTGTATATACATGTGTATATATATGTATATATAATTCTCCCTGCTAGAAAATGCATTAATTATGAAAAGAACAGTGCCTGCTTTTTTGACCATTCATTTCCAAATAAAAAATGTAGCGGTACCTAATTAAATTCACACTGTAGATTTAGATTTTTGAGAATGAAATCAGTGTTTGTTCATGAGGAAATGAAATGTACTGGTGGCATTTGTAGCCTACTAATAGCTAGAGGCAAGTGGTTCTGATTGTGAAAGGTGAGGTGTTCTGCCTTGCTGGTAAGATGTCTAGGTTATTATTAAATTTTGGTTAGTCTTGGATAGAGGATGTGAAACCTTTTTGTTTTACCTTACTGTAGTGTCTATGTAAGTAATCCTTTTCCCTATATCTTCTTATTATGTAAGTTGACTGAACTGCTTTGATTAGTTGAACTTGAAGCTTTATTACTAATGGGAACTATTTATCTATTGGCCTTAGGATCAGAGGGAGAAGTTTCTTCTCAAAGTAAACCATTCATATTGAAACTGTTTGTTCACCTGTAATTGAAATGGAGGCTAATTATTAACCGATCTTGCTTGGATTACTGGAAATTATTTTTATGTAAGACATTTATCTTGCTTTTAACACATTTATCTTGTTCCTGTGGGTTTTTTTTTTTTTTCTTCTCAAAATACCTTATGCTCTTTGGTTGCTGCTTCTGTTGGGCCAGCCTTGGAGAACATTGCTAGTGGCTCAGAGGGCTCTGATTTCTCAAATAACTACATACAGACCATACCTTTAGGCCAAAAAAAGGTGAAAAAGTAAATAAACCTTTTTTAAATGATTGCAGGAAAGAGGAAAGATGTACTTGGTGCTGGCTAATACAAGTTTGACGCTACTGTCATTTTAATCTGTTTGAATTAAGTTTTTCCTCCCCTCAGTAGAATTCAGTTATTCAGGAAAAAAAAAAAGAAAGAATAAGAGAACAGAAAAAGGTAGAGGTGATACTGAGACTAGTATCTTTTGTAGAAGAGATGATATCTGTTGGTAGTTCTAATGTTTTATTTGCCATATATGTACCTGTTAATGGAGCATAATAATTAGTATGATGTGTAACAGCTTATAGAAATGGAAGAAGGTCTAAGTATAATGCCATAGTTGCCATGGGAAAAAAATTAAGCAGAAGAAATACTTATTGTTTCAGGTACAAATAACTCATGAAAGCCATGGTCATAACTCTATAACAATTTAAGAAACTTTCTCCTTACAACTCCCAGTTTTTGCTATGTGCCCTGTAGAGAGCTGAATTTGAGAGGGAATCACAGGCTGTTGTCTGTCTGTGCTGAGTTGAAATGTGCTTTTTTGATTCAGTTGGGAATTACAGTATTGCAGCTGGAAAAGAAACACAGTTGTGGGGGAACACCATAGGCAGTTGTTCCTGCAATTCATCTTGTTATCTATTCCTGTAAGGGGCGAGAAGAAAAAGATGCTATACACGTGCACTGCAATTGCTTGTAATATGCTACAGAAATCACTTTCTCAATACCTTGGACTTTAAATGTCCTCCCTCTTTAAGGTTTAAACCCTGTGAGTCCCCCTGGTGGCAGCAGGGCTGGGGGAGGTTTCACTCCCACTGAGGCTTGGGGAGCAATGCGTGGCCCCTGCTTTCTGTTTTGGTCTTTTTTCCCAAGTGTTGAACTTCTTTTGTCTACTGATTATCAAGTGAACTAATATAGTGTCATTGTAGTTGGAGGGAGAAAATGCAAGTTTTATGGAAGTGGGGTCTACTGCAGACAGATTCTAACATGAGATGAAAGGTATCATATAAGTACAGCTCCAACTTGCAGTTTTTATGTCATTCTGACTACTAGCTCTGATTTGGTTTCTTTTTCTTTTTTTCAGTGTTTGGATAAGAATTGTTTTGTATAACTGGATAAATGTAATAGACAAGGAATGGTGTGGAGAGTTCTAAATGTTTCATGCTATGCAGAGGCAAAAAGCATAATGATTTATCTAGTAGACCAAATTAAAAAACAATATGTTAGGGTTTTCTTCTTTGTTATCTTAAATGTATTTGTGACATTAAGTACTCCAGAGTTTTGACCGATTGATCTTTAATAATGAGTAGTCCTAGTGGTGTTAGAAAGCAGAGCACTCATTTTAATTTAAAAAAATTGGAACTATTTATGTGTTCATTCAAGGCAAACAAACAAAAAGTGCCAGAATAAGCTTTCAAAAAGGAAGTTCATCAGAAAAGAAAAATAATCATTGAAATATTCCTTTGTGTAAAGAAGTATCTGCTACAAAGCAGTCTGCACCTCTTATTTGAGATGGAGATAGTAAGACTGTTGTCTTACATGGAATAAACTTCTTTATATAAATTTGTCATTCTAGGGGTAACTGTATGTTACAGGTAGTAAAATCACTGTTTTAAGTGACTTTACTGTTAAAAGTCACTTGTTTTAAGTTTTGTGGGTTTTTTGATTGGCTGGTTTTGGTTCATGTTTCTTGCAAAAGAATACTTTTTAGAAAGAGAATCTGCATCAAAGGGAGGTATACATATGTAAGTAACATGGTCAGTAGGCAGGAACATAATTTTTTGTTTCTTTTTTTTTTTTTTCCAGTAAATGTTGCCTTGTTATCTTAGAAAGCTGTGAAATATATTAAAACTGAGTTTCCAACCTTGATCGGTGTTCTGGATGTTTCTATCACTCTGGTTGAATTCTTAATGCACCAAACCAACCTGAACTAACTATTTGCTACTGGATGACAAATAGTAGTCCAGCATCAGATGAGCAGCATGCCACTGATTAAGGTTTTTTTAATAAAACAACTTTATCCCTTCAGCAGTTGAATCTTGATTGGTTTCAGTCTCTGCTGAAAGAGCCACTGGAAAGGGTCTCTGCCCTTTTAAGATTGGCTGACAATAACTTTAAGAGGTTGACAGTCTAATTCTTATCTGTTGTTTCCAAAGAAATCATCAGCTGAATTTTCAGTAACTGTAAATTCAGTGTGGGAAACAAGAGCAAATGCTTAGAAGTATTTTTTTTAGTTGCTAAAGTAAGTAAAGATATATTTTTTAGGATTCTATTACTTGCTTAGTGTCATAACTGATTTTATGTACCTGGCCTCCACTGAGTGAAATCCTGTGTATAGGAAAAAGATATGTTATTGCATGTACTATTAAATATGAGATTAAAAATATTCAAAGCTGAGAAGGTGAAATCTACTAGTTAGGTGTCTTGTATGTTTTTCCTTATATCCCTCTTTCCTAAGCTGATGAACTAATAATTAGGGTTTTTTAACAAATTGTTTTTTTTAAAATGTGTCTCTCTCTGTAGTGTTCTTGTTGCACATTCATTTATTCTCTGATTTCATTTCACACTTGTGTCTTGTTATTAAGGTGTCATGCGTTTCAGTGCTTGGCTGTTGGTTTTTTTACTTTTTTTCCTCTAGTGTCTTATGTTGTTATGAACAAAATAAACTTGTTCTCTCTTTGTATTTTCTCAGAAACTACTAAAATTTCCCTTTAAAATAATACAAATGAGCATGTAAATATTGAAACTTAATTTGGCCTTTTGATAATCATTAAGACTCAGGTAGTTGTGCAGTTTTTAAGCATTTAGGGTTAATGTCTATGAAGGTGCACATGAAGGAGCATGTGTAGTGAAAACTTCTGATTAAGTATGCTGCAGCAGACCTGTGAAAACAGCAGTCACCTGGTGTTGTGGTGAGAAATCCTTAAAAATTGTTAAATCAAAACATTAAGTGTTCTTGCTTGTCTTACAGTTCTTGAGTGAGAAGGATTGTAGATAAGTTCAGAGGCACTGAGTGTACAGAGACCTCTGGCCTTTAGTTAGAGAATTCAGATTTCCTATGAAAGGTAGAAGATTAAGAATGGAAAGATCAGCTTAAATACATTCCTTCTTTTAGTCTTTTTCTTTTTTTTTTTTTTCTTTTAAATAAAGCACATGCATGGATTTAATCTTGACATAGCACATAATTTGCCTGGAAGACAATTTTCTGCATTGAATCTGGGCTGTCTTTAGCATCGAGGGCTTATATAAATGGATGGAAAATGGTTAAGTTGCTGCTTATGCTCCTGGCATTTCTGCCCTCATTCCCTTCATCACTGAAGGATCCATTTTTATATAATTAATTTTAGTTGGGTGATAAAGGGGAAAATTAGGGATAATTGGTGTTTGATTTGGGGGAGAGAAAATGGCAACACTTATGATGCAAACACTGGTAACTTAGTATTCAGAAATGCTTTTAGCTAGATAAAAGTAAGAGAAATCTTTAGAAAGTAAATGTAAAGTAGAAAAACAATCACATCTGACAATCTGATCAGATAAATGCAAGTAGAATATAGTTTTTAGCTGCTTGGTCAATTTACAAGTTTAAAGCAAAGCAGGGGACAGTTGTTACGATAGAAAAGCCTGTTACTTAGTGCTGATATATTTTGTGAATTTTGCATGTCTTAAATGGTTTCTATGAGGTCCTCTGCTTTTCAGAAGCAGACCACTTTGATTTGATAGTAGTTAGCTGTTCACTGGTTGTTATTCAACTGTTGCTTGCTTAATATTTGAAATTCGTTGTTTTGTTTCTACGTTTAGAAACAGTCTAATACATAAAAATATTTAAGAAATACACTTTAATGTTTCTACTAATGTTTGATGATTTTTAACTTTACTTTTTTAGGGCTGTATGTAAGTTTTGCTAATTATATGGCTTGTACAAATTCATTTTCTACCAGCATAAGAGAATATGAAGAAAACCTTGCTAAATTATTTAGTGTCCACTTGGGAATATGGTGAACTGCTGGTGTCAAAGTCATGATTTGTGACCAAAGCACCCATCTAACCAAGCAGTTAGTCATCCATTGACATTGATGATGAACCTATGGTTTTCTTAAAGAGAAAGAATTTTCCTAATTCTTGATTCAACTGTTTTTCCCACATTTCAAATATTTTTGGGCTAAAGCACTACTAATTTACAATATTTACTCTGCAGCAGTTTATCCATCTGGGAAGTAATTTCTGCTAATGCATTATATTTCTGCCTGTTATCAAAATTTTGCATTATGTTGTCTTCACATTTCCAGGCTCCACATAAGGCTCCTTTAATGTGGAAAAGGGCAGTTGTAGTGCTGGGGAGCAGGCACCCAGGCTTAAGTGCAAGGTTTTGACAATTGAATAAGCAATGGCTGTAAAAAGAAGGGCTTGGTTTTTAACTAACAACAGGTGTAGTTGAAACATAAAGTAAAAACAAGCTAAAAATAGGAGTGTCCACTCTATCAGTACTCATTTGACTGAAAATAAAAGATGAAATTCCTTTTCTGTATGGTTTATTTCAAGCAGTGGCAAAAATAACTATTGGAGCTTTTGCAATTGCTCATCATGTAATTGATGTAAGGATGACAGTTGGGAGCAGATTAAATGAAATACTGAAGAAATTAGCTGCTGAATGTCTTTGTGCTCAGTATTTTTGAGTGATGTATCTTGCAGAACCAACATTTCTGTGAGAGCAGCACAAATTGATAACTGCTGTAGATCTCACGTAGAACTGCAGTACTGGAAAAGTGACAATGACTCACTCTTTAATTAGAAGACTGTTTAATAAAGAACATAAAATGTACTATGGCTTAGACAGATAAATTATTTGGTTTCGGTATTGGCTTGTAATGACTAGTTGTAATTTAAATGAGTAGGGGTTTAAACCTTTTCCCAGACTTCTGTGTATGTGGGAAGGGGTGGGTATCCAAGCATCTGGAATTGAAGCTCAGGGTGGATATGAATGGAAAATAGCAAGTTTACAAAAACTTCATTATGTAATTCATAACACAGAGATTTTTAAATTGTTCTTTGTACTGTACAAAGGCATGCTTTTACTGTGCTGTACTCAAATGAAGTGCCTTCAACTGTGAGATGACTTAAGGGATGAGCTCACAGTGGTTTTTAGTACAGTTTTGGATGCCTAGGAAGTTACTAAAACTTTTGTTATATTCAATTAATAGCAGCCTCTTCCAAACTGATAAAAGTTAAGGACACCCGTGAGAAATTGTTATTGAAGTGCAAAAGTGTACCATCAAATTTATTTGTACACAAATATTACTGAAAGTTATCCATCTATTTGGAATACTAGGGGTTTAAACCCAAGTGATATTTGGAACTCAAGTGATATTTGACTGAAAACATAGGAAGATTTTTATAAAAACTGCTGAATCTCAAAGGTTTTGAATGTTCATTCAAAAGTTCAAGTAGACATTGTAGCTCAGATTGCTTCATTTAACAGTGTGTGTGTTGGAGGGGATATTAGACCATTTTAGGTTGGGGTTTTTTTGGGTTTTTTTTGTTTGTTTTTTTTTTTCCAATGGGAAACAAAGTCACTTGGGAAAACATTTTGGTTGTTGGTTTGAGACAATATGTAACATTAGGCACAGCAAATATTTGCCTTCATTTTGGAAAGGAGCTGGCATTTACATTGTGTTTGTTTTTCTGCCACAGTGTAAAGCCGTCCCCGGCTGAAGGAGTCAAATCCAATCCCTCCAAGAGACACAGGGACCGCCTGAACGCGGAGCTGGACCGCCTGGCGAGCCTGCTGCCTTTCCCTCAGGATGTGATCGCCAAGTTGGATAAGCTGTCTGTGCTTAGGCTTAGCGTCAGTTACCTGAGAGCAAAAAGTTTTTTTGACGGTAAGCGCTGGGAATTTATTTCGGATTAAACTGGTCATAAAATTCAGTTTACACTGTATGTTGATTTCAGCTGTTTAAGCGCTTAAAACTGTTAAATTTATCTGCATTTTAATGGATCCTCCAGTTGAATGAACATACACAATGTAACTGTGTAAAGTAAGCTTTCTTGAAACCAAATGTAACTACTTATATTTCACTTAGGTCACCAGTCATTCAGAGCTTTGCATTTGGAAGTAATATTGCCCTTAATGAGTCCTCCAATCCTTTTCATCAGACTGTCAAAGATACCCAAGAGATTTCTCTTTCCCCCCTCTCAAAATTGCCTTAGTAAAACTATTACTGTTTCAAAAATGTCATAGGACTTCCCATCCAGCTGTATTTTGCTTAATGATTCATCAAAAATGACTTTGCTTTGATATAAAGTAATTGATAATGTCCCTTCCTACAGTTTATTGCAAAGGTGACTTGTGAAGAACAGAGACAAAATCTTTCCTATGTCCAAGCCCTGATTAATGCAGGACATGAGGCATTAAAGCAACAGCTCAGGTTCTCCAGTTATGTGGGCAGGTGTGCACTGACCCCAGTCCTGGCCAGGGCAGTACAGCAGCACTAAGAGTAGTCATGGGGTCAGAAGTGTGTGTCCTTGGTCACCTCCGAGCTGGCCATAGAGTCCTGTCCCTCTCTGTCCTTCACTGCCTGAGCTGCTCTGTAGGGTGGGATGCACTGCTTGGCTTCACGCCAGTTTCTTCAAAAGCAGGAGTAGTCTGATCCTATTCATTGCAGCAATAAAGCAAGGAGCTTGTATTTAATTAATTGTCCTTTTCTTTTATCAGTCACTGAGATTTTACAGTTATTCTATTGAAGATGAAATCGTATTGATCAGCTGTAGCTAAAGAATCTTGATTGCAATGAAGTTGGTATTAAATTTCAAGCTGTTTTTAAACTTTCCTAGATTAAAATAACTTCTGTCCTCATCAGTTTAAGGTTGTCTCAGCCTTCAAAACATGGATGAAAGGATTCAAGAAACCTGTCTAAAATAGTTCCACATTTTCCTGAAGGAAAACAGAATGTTTGTTTTCATTTATTGTGTCAACTGGCTTCAGTTTATTAGTGCTTATGAATTTATATTATGTTTTATTGTTTGAAGAATATATCCAAGTGTCTTGATTTCTGTGCTTGCTCAGGACAATTCTTAGTTTTAAGTCTAAGCTCTAAGGCTAGAGCTGGCCAAATATTTCTAGTGGTGCTTTTTTCAAATGCAAATATTTTCTCTCATCAAATGAGAGTTCTCGTGGCACCTCAGTTTCATGAAAATCTTTGCAAGAGGTTATCTCAGGTAGACTGCTGTAAAAGAAGTTATTTTACTTGTCTGTTGTCTTGGTAAACTGAAGTTCTCCTGTCAATGAAATGTGTTTTGTTTTGGTTGCTTTAATGATTTCTGAAATAGCTCCATGATTGCAAGTTTTTGTCTTACTTGGGATGGAGTGATAATAGTAAATTATAATTTCTCATCCCAATTTCTTGTGCAATGGAACTGCTTGATTTTTATTCTTCCTGCCTCTTCCCCCCCACTTTGCACTTGAAGGTCCTTGAATAACGTTTAAGGCTATGATTTCTCTACAGGGAATAAAAGAATTGATACCTTCAGTAGAAGCTGTCTTAAAGGATTTTATTAGCAGAAAAAGTCTTTTTGCTACTTCTTTTCAGATCTTTGTGTTGTAGGGCTACAAATCAGGTTAGGATCAGTCTCCATCTGAAGGTATTTAAAGACTAACATCAATGACTTCAGTGAAGATAAACAAAAGTAATCAATTTCTGACTGACAGGCAGAAGAGTGAAAATTAGATCTTTATACTATTTTATTTGCCTTAAATAACAGAATCTAATTCAGTAAAATTCACCTTCCAAAACAAAAATTAGTACTCTGAAGAACAGAATTAGCAAAAAAAAAAAAAAAGCTCTATGTTTGATTTTCGTGCTCTGTCTGTGCGGTGCTTCTCAGAATGGCTTTTTTGAAAGAGTGTTTTTGTAGTTGGATATATGAATATATTGGATATATTTCTACAGGAAAACCCTGTAGAATAAATCTGACAAATGCAAGAGGGAGCACTGATTGTCACCTTGAGTGCCCAGGCTGAGCCAAGTCTCCACTTTATTAACGCAGCATGCTGAAGTAAAGGGAAACGCTAAATGAATAACAGGATGCAAATGGGGGGTGTGTAAATTCCTGCGGAAAGTAAAATATAAACGTGTAATCATATGATCTTGCTTGAAAGGAAACCCAAGTTTTTGCTGTAACAATAGATATTTTTTTCAAAGAAAACACTTGCATTTTTCCAAGTTTAAATAATCTAGAGTGAATGTCTGTTTTCTGAAGGCGGAAGTCTGTGGGGAGAAAAAGAACTGTTTCGTGAAAGACATCTCAAAGGGTTACATCAATTTGAATAAATGTGCCTCACTTAAATGTCTACAGGGTTTTCTGGTGTTACTTAAAAGCTAAATGTGTGTGTGTGTATACATTATATATATGCATAAAATAAAAGAACACCTTCACTTGACACTAGTTATTAAGATGGTAGAGTGATACAGAATGTTTCTGGAGCTAGAGACAGGTGAGTTTTTCTATAGTGCCTACTGAAATATGGTGGACCTCTGCATGCTTGCTGTATTTCAGGTTGTAGGAAATACATGTAGCACTTTACTGTTCCACAACCTCAAAAGATCTTCGTGTTGGTGATTGTATTCTGTCAAGCAGTTGCTTTTGATTGTTGTTTTTTGTTAATGAAGTTATTGTGCTGCTAAGTGACCCTTTACATACACTATAGTTTAGTGTGATCAAGCTAGTTTCAAGTCCACATGATGTTAACAGGCTTTCTGTATGCCCATGTCAGGCACTCTGGTATGCTTTTATATGTACAGATTTGACCTTGACTCAAGAAGGAAATCGTAGTAGTGGATTAAAATAGTGACTCTCAAGTCTGTTTCTTTATAAAGTCTTGTGCGGCAAGTCAAAGCTAAAAAGTGGTTTAGGGTGGTGTCACTTCTCAGCTGTGCACTTCTACCTGCTGTGCTGAAGTGGATTAGTAGTTCAAAGTCAAGCAGGTTAGCTTAAATCACTGCTGGAGTGTTTATTTTGTGCATGTAAGATACTTTCTGAAAGTGGCTTAAGGCAAGCTTTTTATATATAAGAGACTGGGATGAATCAGACAGGTGTCTGCTGACAATCACTAAAGACTTTGTGTGTTGTCCTGGTATTATTTCAGTTCATTTTGCTGTTAAGTGCCCAAGCATGTGTGCATTCAGCAGTGAAAAATATTAAGTAGAATGTGGGACAACAGCTCTTTGTGTAGATGCAGGTTAGTGCGAGCTCAGCATCTGGAGCACAACTGGACAGTCATTTAGGCATAGCCTGTGTTCCCCATACATACTAAAGAAAAAGCCCTTTTGCCTCTAGCTTTGGTCATTGGTTATATGATTAATTGATAATCACTTAAGTACTTTACTGTGGTAAAGAAAAGCATTCATAGTTGTTCTTGGGATTTTGGTGAAACAGATTAAAGGGTTAAAAGTAGAGTTTGTATGACTGATCACTTTTTTTAATGTTAGGGGTATGATTTTTCTTTTTAAAGGTGTACTGAGAATAAAGGAGAGGCTTGCAGAATCTAAAATGAAGTAGCTGTGCTATGTGTGTGTATCAATACGTTAGAAACAAAATTCAACATGTTGCTTATTAATTGTCCTTTCATCCATTTCACTAAGAATTCCTGTGGTTTAAAGTATTTGGGGTTTTTTTCCCTTCTTGCTTGTTGGGCAGTATTTTGCATTTATAGAAGAAAGTTTCTGCTCAAAATTAGTTTAGAATTGGTTTCTTATGTGGGATGCTAGGGATTCTGGCAAGCATAGCAATAACAAAATAATTAAGATTTATTTTTTCCACTAAGTTTGCATTGCCTTTTTTCTTTAACTTTATAATATAATTAACACACATTCTTTGGCTTCGTATGGCTTAAATTTGCAGTACAGCCATTGTCATCACATAAAATATATTTTTTGATAATGTTTTTTTCCTGTCATGCCCACTGTTCTATCATGCTATGTGCTGGAGAGAACAGACTGCCTGTGGTTTCTGTTCTGGAGAATACGGCTAAGATGTAGAAATGGGAAGGTCAGGCAAAGTGGGAGACAATGTATTTATTCTGTCATGATGAGAAGGGCAGCAACATTTTGCCAGTCTAGCAGATATAGATAGCCTTTCTGCCAAGTGTCAGGTGGTGATCTGGAACAGAAACCTGAAAGCACAAAAATAATTAAATCACAGCCCAGTAAGACCAGGATAATACAGTAGCTCTGTCCTGACTTGCTTTTATTTTAGACAGTTGCCATCTTTGCCTGCTGTGTGTGTCCAATGCAGTTTGCCTCATGTATTTTTTGAAGGTGTGACTTCCCTTTCATGTTATACCTCCTTTCCCTGCTCATGTTGCTGCATACATAAATACTTGATCTCCACATCAGGAAAAGCTACAGCCCTGTAGAGCAGTGGAGTTAGGCTGCACTTATTGCTTTGTGTGTTTATGTGGATGCTGCATAGGAATTTGCTGCTGCCAGCCGCTTCTAGGGGGCCTGGCTAGAATTACTTGATTCGTGACTGTCTTGACCCATTTTTCTACACCCAAGGTAGAAAATACCCCATAGTTTGGTTGTTCTCTAATTGCCTTTCCTGTATCTGGTATTTTATACCATGCACATGAAGTAATTTTCACAGTTTTGAATGCAATTCTTTGAATCTTGTCTGAGAGTTGGAGGAAAAAAATTGTTGGGAAAAAAAACCCCAACCCAAACAAACCAACTCTGTTTCCTTTTGTACTGTGTTCTCCCTGGCCCAAATACAACATTAATAGAAAATGTGAATCTTGGAATTGTATAGTTATTTCAGACTACCATACCATTCATATCTGTATAGTATCAGACTACCATACCATTCATATTATTTCCTAATCCATGCTTGTTCTTTCACTGCTTGTCTCTTTTTTTATTTTTTTTTTCTCTAAACCTCCCCCTTTGCCTCCAATCCCCTGAGATTCACACTGACCATTTGGGACTGTCTGCTACAGACTATTTTAGCCTGTATTTTACGTAACAGATGATAAGTAGGGATTTAAGCTTTGAAGCCCTGAATTCTGATCTTCAAAAATGATGATTAGAGCCATGTAGCTGTGACATCACTCTAAATCTCAAAACATGTATGTTTCCACAATCTTAGTTTTTATTTTTAGGAGTGCTGTGTCACTAAGTGTCTGATGCAGCTGGGCAGCTCTATACCCCCATGGATTGATGCAATTTAATATAACCCAAATAAAACATCTAAGATTGAAAATTCTGTTTATATAACAAAGTAAGAACTTAAAATGTTATTGTATTTGTAGTATAAGAGGAGACGCCAGGTACAAATGCTAACAGTTAATATGTTATTTGGATTTTCTTTTCCTATGTCATTATGGTATTTCCGTGATTGATGTAAATCGTTGTTAGAACTCCCTTTGCAAGAAAGAAAAATGAAAGGTTCTCTCTTCTTCTCTGCCCTATGTGTATTATTTAATCAAAGGCATATGAAAAGTCACTGTAGGAGTCTCTTATGTTCCACAAAGTTGCTGTAAAATTACTTAAAAACCCTGTCCCAGTATGCAGAGCATTTGCTATTTCTCTGTAGCCCTTGTTCATAGGGAGATTAGTTTTAAGCACACTGTTCTGGGCTTTACTGTGGATTCCCGACTCTTGTTTGCAAGGTCAGAAATATGATTTATCCTATTCTAGCAACATCAGTGCTCTGGAGATTGACACGATTGTATGACATTCAAATCTAGAACAGGTAGCAAGATAAAAAGCCTAACCTTAGGAAGTACCACTGCTTCTCTGGCCTTGTGTATTCCATGTCTTGTAATCTTTGCTGACGTTATTGCTGTACTGTAGCACCTAAAGTTAATGTGATTTGAGCTTTTTGGTTTTGTAATGCAAATCACCACAACTGTTGTTCCCTCCTCCAATGACAGTTCGAGTGGAGAATTATAACTAGAGCTTGCACTGGGCTCTCAACATCTGTCTTCCATGGGTTTCATGATTCATCCATCTGAATTTGTAAAGTATGGTTTGCTTGCCTATGACCTTAGGAATACGTCCTAGTTATTTAAGGCTTCACTATGAATGCCCATTAAAAATGTGTACAAATAATGTATTAATACTGGAATGGTTTTTGCTGCTGTCTGTGCTGCTTGTGACTCAGCAGTTTTCCTCCTGTGTGTGTTTGCCAATGGCAGAAATGCTCTAGTTTTGCCTTATCAGAATACAGATACAGTCAAACAGGAAATAGGACGTGTATGATTGAGTTCTGTAGATGTTTACAGTTCTAGCTAGTCCTAGCACTGTTTGTTTTTCCTGAGTAAATAAAAACTTCAGCTCTGTTTGAACAGTTTCTGCTGTGTACATGGTTTCGTAAGCTACTCACTTAAAAAAATGATTGCTTTGTGAATTGTCTTGGGGATCCAGCTAGATAACTAGAAGCTAATTCTGTTTATCAGATCTTGGTCATTGTAATTGTTTAATTTATTGGTTACCTCTTTTTAAAGAGGCAAAAAAAATGAATTTCAAATGTGCTCTTCGAAGTTTCAGGTAATGTATTGATAAATGTTTCCTGGGAAAAATCTTGGGAGTTCCTGCTCATCAGTGCTGTGTCCAATCTGTGTCTATTTAACAAGGTATTATGTTCATGATAGAACTTAACCATAGTTATTCTAGAAACTTAAATGAACTAAACTGTAAGAACTAGAATGAGTAGTTATCTGAAACTCCTTAAGAAAATGTAGGTTTACTGCCTGCCAGCTGTGAACATTAAAAGGGACCTACAAATAGGAATTAGTTGTCCTTAGTGATGCATGCTAAACTCTGTTTTTAATTGAACGAAGAGATGCTCATTTTTTTCCACTGAATAATTGCCTCTTGAAATTCAACCCATGTGCCTTTTGAATTGCACAGTACTGCACACTTTATGCATGGCATTGTATAACATCTAATGAGCTGAAATATATACATACTTGGCCCCTCAAGACAAATTCTAACTGATTGCATAGAACTTGCTCCGGACTGGAGCAAGTCCACTGCCTGACTGGTCAAATAGTCAGACTTCCCCATCAAACTCTGTTGTAACGTCTTCAGCAGTACAATTCCTGTGGGGCCACCAGGAGACACTAGCTTTGTGAATGAATTCCCTTTTTCCTCGTGGTGTCTCCGAGTTACAAACTGAAGGGTGATGTCTTTCCTTTATTGATGCTTTTCTTTATGCCACATTTTTTAGCATGCTGTATTTTACTTATTTAGAGGAAAAAATAAGGGTTTCCTCCTTGCTTATACAATTTGTTGTTTGCTTTACTTTTACCAGAAGAAGGACATGTATGTGGCCTTTAACAAGATAAGCCCATGGGCTCTGGCAGTGAAAGAAACTGAGAGTAACTCCCATATCCCAAGTAGAGAAAAGACAGTCTTGGTCTGGAAAGGAAGCAGTCTTCCAAAAACCCACTTGATTCCCTTGCTATAATTCAGTCATTTCAGAAAGCCTGATGCTAAATTGCTGAGAAGTTATGAATTGGTTTAAAAATACAATTTCATCTCTTTTGCTGAAATGCACCTTTTCCTCTCTCAATTTAAATAAGAGATATTTCTGTTAGAAAGTGCTTATTCGTTAATATTTTTATATAGCAAGATTTGGAATTGAACGGTAAACAAAAACAATTGGCCTTGTAAAGAAACCTTCCAAACCCACTTCCATACCCTTTTAATGCAGTAGTTGCAAAACTCAGCATTGCCTTTTACTAGTAGAATAAACTGTCTTCTTTCAAGTATGGAATATAATTGACAGTTTCCATTTTTTCAGTTAAAACGGTAGAGAAATTCCACAGGAAAAAATCCTGTGAAGTTGCTATTGAGCTATCAGTTCAGTGAAGATAAAGTTAAGACACTGTTTCAGTAGGAAAAAAAAAGAAAAGAATTTGAGTTTGTTTGAGTACCAGGTCCAAGTTTGCGTGAGGTGAGTTCCCTAATGAAACTGATGGATAAGAAAATAACTGGGAACTGTAAAGCGAATTTAAAAAACACTTTTGATTCCTAGGCTTTATAATAAAAATGAATACTGATATATAAAAAGGAACAGTTATTTCAATATGATTTTTTCCTTAAGCAAAGAGTTTAACCATTTCAGAACTAGTGATTTATTAAAAAATAAAAATATATGGTAGTAGATTGTAATTTTCTAGTTGTTATTAACCTGTCTTCTTTTCTACAAACCAAAAGCCTAACAAATGGCAGTTTAAACAATATGTAATATGTCATTAGCTTTTGCTTTGTTCTAACATATTGAAAAATTGTTATAGGAAGAGAAAACTCTGATTTTAGGAACTAAAGGCTCAGAAGTAGGAAACTGTTAATCTAGGTTCAACTTCCCATAGATCTCAATCCACAAGGAATTAAATTCACTTTAATCTTTGGTTTTTTGTGCCTCACCTCAAAAAAATAAGGAAGACCTTTTCCCCCCACCTTTTTGTGGCTAAAGCACTATCACATTAATAGGTTTGATGATAAGTTACAATTTACCAGCATGCACCTCTTGCTGACCTTTTTTTTTTTCTGAAGAAGCAAAGAAGATGTGCCAAGAGAAGCAACTGAATGGGAAATAGCTCAGAAGAAATGTGGCTGTGCCAGGATATGGTTTTGGTGATTCAGCTGGTGACTGTCACCTCTGTGATAGTAAGGGGACAAGAGTTCATTGCCTCTAAGTCTTGAAACCACAAGCAGTATACAGTTTGGTATGTGGTTGTTAAGCTTCAAAGCCCAAGTGAGAGATTACAAATTTGGGCAACTGTATCCTTCCTGAGATTTACTTTTCTGTTTTTAAGTACAAGATAAAAGTAAAAGTGAAGTTTTATTCCTTGTGTATGTTTTTTTAAAAAATCTGAACTAAAATTTTGTCAGGTGACTAGGTGCAACTGGCTAACCATAAAAGCAGTGCACACTTATTGCTGTTCTGCTGCATTATACCTATGTCATATGCAGTCACTCTTGAGGCTTGTTTTTTTCTCAGCTTTGCTTTAAACTGAGAACTACCACTGATACATTAGAAGCTTAGAAATTCCCAGCCACTTTTGACCCTCTCTGACAATGACATAATAGTCTACTCCTGATCCTACACTTATAAGGTTCTGTAACCTTCTGACCACTTCTTGCTCTCAAAAATGGCAAACTGCCTTTCAGCTCCCACAGAAATGTCATTTTGCCTTCCTTTTACATTCTCTGAATCTGGGAGGCTGGGGATATTTTGAGCAAGATGCACACACATGCTTTTAGGCCTTAAGGGCATGAGCATTTATCCCATAGTGGTTGCAACTATTTATGACTCCATTTTTATTTTTCTATTCTTTTTTATTTCATCTTCATTGTCACACCCAGATCAGGAGCAGTGGCTCCTAATGCATAGCACAGTTTGGGAACATCTGCTATGGGAAGTGCAACTGTTTGTGTGAGCCAAGACTTGTGTCTTCCAAATGCAGTGACTGAACTCTCATTTTTGTAGGCTGGTGCATGTTGACTTAGTGTGGTATTTCTGGACTGGTTAATTATCATGCTGAGAAATAAGTTCAGTATCAGTCACTTAAGGAAAAAAAAATACACAACTTTGTTGTTAGTTTTGCCTTCTACTTAAGAAAACAGGGTTGTAAGTACCACTTTGTAGCAACTGAGAACATGTCCCCCACTACTGCATAAACACTTAACATTCCACACTTAATAATGCTGTTAACTCTTTCTTTAAAAAGCAACATTTAAAAAGGCTAAAAACATAAAAACCTGAGTTCAGCTGTCCTGTGTAGCAGAGCTTGGGTTGGTTTTAATCAGTGTTGTGAGTGATTCTGTGGTGTATAATGGTTTTTCAGCTCTTTAACTGCAGATATTTTATTTATTTTAATCTTTTATTGGTCTTAAGAGAAACACCAGTCTAGTTCAACAAGCAGTTTAGGGCTTGCTGAGCTATGTTTTGGGAATGGCTCAAAAGAAAGTAATATTGTGAAAGCTGAGGAAAGTCATCCCACACGCAATCTGGTTAAACTTCAAGTTCTAGGGTTAGGTGAATGTTTTAAAACAGAGTATGGTATATATGTTAGGCAAATCTAGTAAAATCTGTCTTCATTCGGTAAAACGTTTCGAAAACTGGTAAGTGTATTGCTTCAATGTTACTACTTCAGCCTAATTTAAGAATGTCATAATTATTGTTAATGCTTTTAAAAGAAACATGTTCTACATGGGTGTGATATTGTAGGGAAAAGGGTTCAATTACTGTACCTCTAATATTTTGCAAAGCACTTTGCTCTAAGCATGCAGCAAGCATTTTTTTATTTGTTATTTTTAATCATAATTTTTCTGTAGTTGGTAACGTGAATTTACTGTTTGTTAGTAGCAAATTTTATAGACAGTAAGGGCTGTGAATTGAGGAGTGAGATTTAGCCAACATTTTGTACATTTGTCTGGGTGGGAGGAAAATAGGACGTTAAGAGCTCAGACATTAAACTACTGCTGTTCATGCTAGCTTTACATTTTAGTGGGTCTAGCACTAGAACGTGGTCTTTCAGACATGACATTTCTAGTACTTCAAAAGTCAAGAGATCTTAATCAAGAAATTTTTTGAGGATAAACTGCTTATGTTGTGAGATTTGCATGTTTGAGCTGAATTAGGAATAGTTCAGCAGAACACTCAACAAGATTTACAATTGCATTTAGCCTGATTTGTATATTTTGAAAACATTTTATAACCACTGCTTACATATTTAACTCTCTTCAGAATTCAAGAGCAAAATAGACATTTGCTTCTCTGAAACCCTATTGGAAGAAAAGGTTGCCAGGCAGTTTCAGTTCAAGATAAGGTTGGGTGTTTCTCTTGCTGTTTTGATGTTTTTGCATTAGTGATACAGAAAGGAATATGGATTGAGAAAATACATAAAAAAGGTGGTTAATTGTCTGGACTTATGAGTATTATGCTGTGCTAGGTGGTTTCCTTCTCAGACACAATTTCTGCTTGCTTAATTAAAAGTGCTTGCTGTAATGAGAATAGGCTTTAAAAAAAGAAAATCTGGTTTTGCTGGACAGGTCAAGTAATTAGGCTAACTTTTGAAAACAATAAAAAAGCTTGATTGTTGAAAAAAACCCAAAAAACAAACAAAAACATTGAGTGGGCCTGTGTGTGCAAGCAGATCATCCTTCACCAAATGGTTCTGAGCTGCCTACTCATCAAAATGAGTGATTTAGGATACATTAGAAATCAAAAGTTGTGGCAAACTTTCAAAAAGTCATGAATGCATGATATGGATCAGTTGTATTTTTGACCTCTTCCTAATCTGTTTTCCCAGTAAAATAGAATTTAAAAGACATGGAATTGCATGCATGACTGGATGAAAATAGAGAACACTTAGAAAATCATTAGGATGCATATCAGAGAATGAAATAAGACACACATCTCATAAAAGAGAGAGAAAGCTATAAAAGCAGTGTGCACAAATGAGAACTTTAAAAGCAACGTTAAAATAACAAAGAAGAATGTTTTACACTAAGCAATAAGGAAGCCTGGGAAACAGTGGAATATTGCAATAAATGTTATAAGCTATATAGGAAAAAATAATTCAGACAAAGGATTGGATTACTAACAATGAAAAAAATGTAATGGGTCTTAGAGTGCCTCTTGTAGCTAAAAAGAAAGCATGAGAGATACTAATGACATAATTAGGTTCCACCTGTTGTGTGCAAGACTGCTGGTTCAGTCTTATAAGTTTGTTTCTTGCAGGGTTTGAATCCATCTGAATAAGACAAAAACAGAAGAATGCAGCAAAAAACTTGTTCAAAATCAAGAAACCATGGCTGCGTTTGAGAGGAGCCTTAGCAAGTGTTTTCATTCCATGCCTTGCAGCTCCAAATTACTTTGCCATCATTTTACATCACCTGTAGCATCCTTGCCGGGCCGTGTTTGTGTAGTGCAAAGCACATGTGTTTATTGTGCACATATTTTCTTACATTTCCATTCATGGGGTCAAGTAGCAGTGCTGAGGGGCAGCTAATGCTGTCAAATGCATCTTCTCTCTGGAATAGTATGGCTCAAGTGAGCCTCTGCATCTATGTACAATGATATGTCCATAGGGCTCCCACCCTTGCACTTCAAATAGTATCTCCATTAAGAAACAGAAAATTGTCTGCTGTCCTTTTGTGCCTTACTCTAACTGAGGACACCTGACTGTTAGTGACTAAGCTGGTCAAAATAACCTAAATAGCTGAGACTGTCCTTCAGTTTTAACTCTTTGCTTATTTTAAGCTCCTAAGTGTCCTAGAAAAGAATATAGCCGTGTTCATTTTTGCCTCTTCTCTCCCAGGAAACCCACATGTAAATTATTTTATAATCTCTTGGAGAGGATTTGTCTGATTAAGGAACATAAATGAATGGGGAGGGAAGGCAGTATCAAGTGGAAGGGGGCAGATCCTGATGATACATTATTAGATGGTTATAACCGTTCAGAAAAGACTACTGCTCTAAACCCATCTGCTAGAAAATTACTTGTGCAGACTCTTTCAGTGCTGTCCAAAGCCATGTGCTGCTTTTAACTCTTATCTGGGTGAAATCATACAGGAAAAAGATTTGTCTCCCTTTGGATTTGGTAATGCCCTCCCAAGCCCATAGTTGCTTGTGTTAATAAAGTGGGTCATGTTTTCATTCAAGATGAAAATAAAACACAGGAATTTACAGGGTATATAAATATTTTCATACTTGAGGTATCTTTAAAATATTCTGAAGACTCTTTGTCTGCATTAGTTAAACTCACTCTCTGGCTGTATTAAAGTAAATGTTAAAGTAGAGACGCGGTAAATTAAATGCAAGAGACTTTTGGAGAAATTGCTTCAATTTCTTTCACTTTTTTTATGAAGACACTGAAGTGAGAATACACTAACATCTCAGACATTTTCATATATTTTTACTTGTGATTTCATGATGGCACTGTCTGCTCAACTATGTGATTCTTACAGGGATCCTTCTAGGACTCCCTGGTGGGAATCCCTGCCTTTGTAGAGATGTTTACTGACTTTTATATGTCATGACCAAATTCTCTCCTTTGTTTGCTTTCTGTGATGGAAGAACACAGTAGATGCTATTATGAACCTTCTTTGCATCAAAAATTTGAACTCTGCATTCAAGGAACTTGTAAAATGTGAAACATACTGTTTAATGTGCACAGATGTACTTCAGGCTTACAGGTATGTGGGAGGTTCTCTGGAAGATACGTAGTCAAGATTACCACTTTCCAAGATATAACACTGGATGATTTAATCTCCCCCAATTAGAAACTTAAGGCTTAACAGGATGTAGCTGATGTGGCAGCACCTGAGATGTTTAGGGAATCAGTTCTGTATTTCAATAAAAGAAATTTTATTGTTTTCTTTCTGATATTGAACATAGTAATCAGTAAGAGCCAAAGCACTAACAAGTTTCCCAAAATGCCACTTTCTTTTGTAAAAAAAACCTAGGAAATAATAGTAATAAAAAATTAATCTAATGGGATATCTGCTTCATTTAGATTATATTAAGGCCACTGAACTTTCTTCCTCCTAAGACGTTGATAATAGCCTTAAGAAATTTACACTTAAATGATAACTGTGTAATTTCTCGTAACTCAAAAATTCATTTCAGCCTGGTAAATTGTTAGTTGATGCAGTAAGTTCAAATATAGCATTGCTACAAGATCACCTTTTCTATTTGCATCTCTGAAAATAAATGTTGATGTCTACTTTCTGAATGTGATAGTAGATTACATGTTACTCGAATTTAGAGATTGTCACCCCACTTAAAGATTCTGTATAAGAAAGTTACATGCATAAGATAAATGCAACTAAGAGATACAATTAATATATTATTTTATAAAAGCTGATTATTTATTGTATTTTTATGCCAAGCAACAATAAAGTTACAATCAGTTCTGATTCTTTTGTGTATTTTATGAGCAGGTTCAATGGCTTATAGCAGAAGCTTTTGCTGTTTTGCTTGCAGAGTGAGTTGATTCCAGACTGAATGTAACGTATTTGTTACTTGAATTTATTCTGCAAGGCTGGCAGCTATATATTTATGTATGCAAAGTGTAATACTACTAAATGTTTGGAATGAAACAGTAGATTTTTGTTGGCACTAGGATCTAAGGATGGAAATGCCATTTGGTACATAAAAGCAAAAAACTGTAAATTACTACAGTCCTAACTAAATTGAATGCCCATAGTTCCTTTAATGAGAAATACATTACAGAATTATGCATAGTTTATTTTTAATTAATCCCTAAATTATTCCAGTTATGTTTCAGGAGAGAGACAAGTATCAGTAGTTTTCACAGACTTTGTGAAGAGCAGGAAAATAAATCTATATGTTAGCTACTACTTTTTTAATAACTTCTTTTGTTGCTAGAGCTATAAATAGAATAGAAAAGCTCATAGAAATATTAAGTTTTTATCTTCCCTGCAAAGCCAAGCTGTCCTGAAGAAGGAATTCCTGGCGCTTCTGTGTCTGTCTTTTTGTGAGACTGAACAAGATCAATTAAATATCAGAATCTGTGTATATCCTTTGTGCAAAACTGACCATGTCTATCCCATCTTTTTTTGGTTTTGTACAGGTCAGGACATTCTTCTGCTTGTACATTAGTACAGTCATCTCGAGTAATATGCCTTTTTAATTTCCTTTTGCAGTTTTTTTCAGTTTAAACACATCTGAGAAACCAGTTAAGCTTTTAGCAGGGTGAATTTTATTTTATTTTGCTGAGTAACTTATACGTATGTACCACAGAGCTGAAACAGTACAGACTCATTTAACTTTTCCTAAACTGGTAAAATAACATAAACCATAAACTTTTCCAATAGTCTTGCACAACCTTAATTGAATGTTGTTTTAGTTGAATGTTTGGGTCAGAGAGAGTTAAGAACTGGTTATGGAATATTAAAACTTGCAGTGGAAAAATAGTAGTGATAGTCTTCTACTCTTTGCTACATGTAATGTTGGATTCAGTGACATTTAATAATTGGCCATCACATTTGAAAATATTTGATGCATGCAAAGGAGGCTTATAAAATGGTGAGGTTGCAGCTATATGTGTTACCATATATGTTCTGCTAAACTTTATTTGGGCTCCAGGTTTGTTTTATTTAGCTGTTGAGCTCGGCAGCCCTGGCTGGAGGTGGTGGCGGTGAATGTTGAGCTCTGGTGATTTAATACTCACTGTGTTGAAGAGGAATCACTGGGTTTGTTTTACCTAAGCACTGTGTGCTGTGAACTGTCATAACTTAAAAGCAAATATGTTCCCTGCTAAAACTACCCAAGCTGTAGAGTGAACCATGTCTTCTCTTGTGTTAGAAGACAAGCTAGGGAGAAGTGTTTGAGAGCTGTCTCACCTTTCTAAAACAAACTCTTCTGTCCTTCAAACCATTGCATTTCTTGCCATTTTATTACTTGTGTTTTGCTGCAAGAATGAGGATTGTTCTACTTTATATTCATTTGAAAAGCAGATATTTGAAGCTGAGTTGCAGGATTAATAAACTATATCCAGAATGTGTTTGTATGCAAGCTCTTCTCCAACAGAGATGAAAACTGCTTAGAAATGGAAACATGCTTCTACATCCTTTTATAAATTTGTTATGTATTAAATGAAATGGCAAACTTAAATTCTTAAATTATGATCGGCAGTAGTGTTACAAAAATGGTGATGTGCAAGGCAGTAAGGGGGATGTGTATGGCTTTTGCCAAAAATTCTTGTGTTGCTCTTTCTTCTTTTGTACTGTAAAGTCAGGGAAATTAGTATGAAGTTGTGCCTGGAATCAGTCTGGACTTATTTCTACAGAACAGTTCATAGCAGAAGTATATTTGAAAAAAAAAAAAAAAGCTATTATCAGAATATGCCATAATTTATAAACTCAAATTAAAACACTCTTGGTGAGTTCAGCATCCTCCTGCACAAAGGGCTGGGATGCAGGAAGGAAGTGGGGTTTGTCTCACTAACAGTCACCATCTGAACCCGGCAAAGAGTTCCGTGTCATCTTTTCATCTGTCCTATATGCATCTCCCTCACTAACATATTAAAACTAATAATAGATTCTCATCCTGGTTTATCAAAGCTAATATTTCATTTGATGGATTAATTTTAGAACTAAAGTAAATGTGGAAACAAAACTTAGTTTCTATTAAAAGATTAAACAGATATGGTGAATAGTTGCAACTGGATTATTTTATATAAGAATATATCTTGTCTTTAATGACAGTTGTCAAAGAACATATTTGTAAGTGTTGTTATTAATAATTCAGATGGCTTAGTAGAGCAGATGGAGTCAATTGAGTGAAATTGTCACTAGTGTTTCAAATTATTTTTGCACTATTTTAGCTTACATTTTAAATTGTTAAAATTTGTAAATCTGTAACTGTGTGATGGGTTTTTACCTGATGAAAATAGTGAAATAAATTGTTAATGTAAATCTTTTTACCTAAGAATCAACTGGATAAGGATAACTTGATGTGTATTTTGGGGAGGAACTGCTCAACTAAGAGAAGTGATTTTGCTTTTCTTCTTGGCTAAATCCCAAATATTCTAAGCATATGGAACAATTTAGCAGAAAAAACATAATTATCAAACAGATCTGTCTTTGCCACCTTGAAAATTATTTCTTGTGGCAGGGTAAATGAAACCTCATGTTTAGATTTTACTTCATTTGATCTTTCGCTGCTTTGGCAGCAGAATACAAAAAAAAAAGACAGATGGCACCATTAAAATATCAGTTGATTTGTGCTTACTCTAATATGAATCTGAATATGCTTGATAAAGGCAAGGCACAGACTTCTAACTGAAATTTTGAAGCAAAGTACATTTATCTTGGTAAGAACATGAACTGTGTAACTGTAAAAACAAATTTAATATCATGCAGGTGTTCACAAGAAAATATGTGCACATTATTCCTTTTATTATAAATAACACTGCAATCAAATTTTGGCTTTAAGCTTGTTTCTGTTTCTCTTTTCTGTGTGGAGGCCAATATCAGAGGTTGCCAATTCTCTATTGCACTGTCCACTCTGTGGGCAGATAGCCTTAATGATGTTGTGGCCTCCTTACCTATAAAAAACACTTTTTACAATGTATAAAAATGTTCTGTCAAGATTAATTGAGTATGCTCTCTTTTACTTGACTTCTGATTTTTCTTTATTAACTTACTTAATCTAAAGTCTTTGGAAAATGCCATTTTCTGGACTCAATGATGCATTTCCCATGAAACACTCATCCCATAACAGAGTGGTCCCTTTTCAGTAGGGACTGGGTCAAGACTAATTGTGTCTTTTTTTGGTCAGTGTCCCAGATGGAACATGATTTCTGATTTGATTTTTCAGGCTTGAGAAACTTTTTTTATTCTTTTCTATATGAAAAATATCAACAGGAAGAGTAAGTACTACCTATTCCCCCAGCTCTCAAACCTCTTCTGCAGTGAAAAAGGAAGGAGTGGGAACCACCTGTAGCAGAGGAGTGAATAAAACCTGGGTTTATATCCTGATAATGAAAAAAAGACCTGTGCCATTTTCTTCAGACCTGTAAAAGAATCAGTGGTGGCTACCAGCTGCCAGAAGAACCTGGATTTATGCCATGTGGGGGAAGATTCAGGAGAAATCCAGTTTCTGCACCATGCTTAGGGTCAGGGTGAGGTGTGTGCCAAGCCATTCTTACCCATCCAGAGGGAGGTATGGCAGCTCTTCATGGTGGGACTCACAGTGGAACTTAGGAAACTGTAGTACATATGGTATTTAAATTGGGAGTTTTCTAACTAGTATGTTGGGTATAGAAACCCAAATTTCGTGTATCAGGTCCTTTATCTGGATCTGGCCTTCTGGAGTTGTACAGTACTCTGGCCTATAGCCATGTCCATCTCTATTGCGATTTTCCACGTTAAAATAATGTTTCCTGTTATGTGACTGTTTTCAGAAGTCTGGGAGCCAGACAATAACTGTCTAAACTAAAATGTTAAGAATGTTTTTCACTCCAGCAGCTACAGTTAATAAATACTGATAAGTATTTTTGTAAACTTGTAGTCATTTTTCAAGTCCCAGCTTTTCTGGTGGGGCTAAAACAAGTCATGTGGAAGAATTTTTATTAAGCTGGACTTAGCTGTCTTTTGTTTCTCCCTTCTGAAGATTTTGGTAGGTTCTCTTGAAGCAGTCTTGGAGGTAGAATTGAATGGTACATTTCTGTAGAACATGGTTACTCCATTTATCAAAGAGTTTAAAACAACTGAGATTCTCCAGAACATCTGAGAGATTGTCATTCAGTTTGTCAAATCAAGTTAGGGTCTTGCAAATATCACAGGAACAGGAACAAAGAAGCCCTAGAGAGTACATATTAGAGGAGATGACTGCATTTGTCATGTTTAGCATGGCAGAATGCAGGCTAGTGCTTATGATTGCTGTCTGAGAATATACCAAGTAGGGTAATACCACAAAGGGAGAAGAGTTGTTGAAGTTAATGGGCAGTGTTATCACAGGAGGACATGAGCTGGACATGGTAAAATAGTCATTGGCGATTAGAGGATTTCTAGTAAAATAAACAAAGTAAGCCTTACTAGAATGTCAGTGAGGGGAGAAAGTTCTTCCTCTTCTTCTTCTTTTTTTTTTTTTTTTTTTTTTTTTTTTTTTTTTTTTTTTCGGGGGAAAATTTTTCCCTTTTTTTTTTTTTTTTTTTTTTTTTTTTTTTTTTTTTTTTTCCTAAGTATTATTGAGATTTAACTAAATATTTGCTGTGGTGATGTGGTGTAACAGCAGTTGCTGTCTGAAAATGTTGCTTTGTCCCCTTAAAGACAATGCATCTTCCAACTTACCTTTTTAATGGCATTTCAGGTACAGTGAAAGTTGAACATTCAAAAAGCGTTTTGTGAGGAAATGGTAATTATTTATGTATAGCCTTTCCAACGTTACAGTTTCTTTAGAAATGAGAATTTATGGAATTCCCAAACAAGAAAAGAATGCATGTGAAATGAAGAGTCAGTGAGAGGAGCCGTTCTTTCTGAGCATCTAGCAAAGTCTCATGTTTCCTGTAGAGCTGTGGAACCAAGTTATGTGGAAGCAGATGGAAATCCCTTTTGAATTTGCTGTAGTGTTGTCAACTTCAGAGATAAAAGATACTGCAACAATACACCATGGGCTGTGAGCTCCGTGGCCAGATAGTGTCACAACTCCAAAAAGGTCCCTTTTGCTGTCACATTCTCAGAACAATCTTTGTATTCCTAGACAGTTTCAAAACAAACAAAATTTCCCCACAGCACAAACAGAAAGCAAACAAAAACCTCCAAACCCTCAATACCCCCAACCCCTCTCCTCCCCAACTAAAAAAATTCTGCCAGTCCGCACAAGACACATAATTCTTCTGAAGTATGAAACTGAAGAAGAAAGTGAACAAGCAACAAGAAACTGAAATCTTGATACGATAGTATCGCTCATCTTTTTGTGTGTGTGGTTGCCCTCCAGGGCAATCTCATCAAGACAGGAGCTCTCTGTGTTTATGTGTATCTGTGGGTAAAATTAAGTGGTGATGTTTAATGAATAGCATTTAAGTATCTGTCATGATTTCTGAAGCAGTTTAATAAAAGTAGAATGCAGGCATTAAAAATATTAAGAAAATTTAGTGTACCTTTTAGTTTACTAAAAGCTTCTGCTATTAAAGGGACATGTCATTTCTGTTTTTAGAATTGTTGGGAATAGAACCTTTACTAGAGTGTTTTTTTAAAACAATAAGTAAAATTTTATGTACTAATTTTAGAATCTTAAAAGCATAAAATATTTTAAAATATTTTATGGTATTGAAGAAAAGGTTCTGTCTATGAGAACTGGTAGACATACCTGATAACATATTAATGAAAATATAATTTTGCTTTAGGTTTACTGTTCATACACATCTGACTCAATTGAGCAGTTGTTTCTGAAAGATGAGTAAATAAGTTAAGTTGTTCCAGTAGTAAGTTTTTTTTTTAATACATATTGTCTCTAGGGTGCGTTTTAATGTTCAATGTTTTAAATATTTAAAATATTTATTGTATAAAATCCTGTAAGGCTAGAATTATTGGAATAAGCTTTGCAAACTTACACCATGGTTTGCCTGTGGTTTTACCAGACTGCTTCTATCAAGTTTACTTGTGGACAGACTAGAACAGGCTTTCTGTGAAATGAATCTCTGTGGGGAAGAGCAGATGACAGAGGCATGCTGTTACCCAAGTCCTTTTCTTCCAGAGTTTGTCTGTGTGCTCTAGTTCCTCTTCTTTGCAGCATTCCTTGCCTTTTTATTTCCCTCCTCTTTGGGGTTGTAATGAATAAAATATAGTTTTCCTTTGCGTCACAGCCTAACCCTTAGCAACATAAGTTATATAACGCTCGCTGTTGCTATTTCTGTATTTCTGCTAGGTCAGAAATACATACCTCTGTCCTGTGCGACCTCCTAAGGACAGTCTTCAATAAAAGTGTCTGGGATAAAATCCAGTCTGACCTTGTTTCCCTTTTTCTTCTTTCTGTATAGGAAGCCATTGAAATTTTTACCTTGTTTGTTATATGGAGACTGGTTATATGGAATATATGAATGGTTATATGGAATAACCATTCATTGGTCTTTAATTCATAGACTTCATAGTTCAACATAGCAAACCAAAATTGTCAGGAAAGATGATATTGAAGTACTGTGCAATTATAAGCTTTAAGCTTTGTGTAATCTAATGTGATTTTCACATGGAGCCCTGAAATCTCTCCCAGTTAGAGAATCTGAATTTCCAAATCTTTACTGCCTTTATCCTTGCAGTGCTGGTGGAGCTGAAGTGCTCCTGTTCTGGTTTCATGGTTAAGGAAATAAAGTGTACAGTGCCTGTCTGATTTCCACCACAATGCACAGGAAGATGATGTCAGAACCACAAAACCATTTCTCTTCTCAACTTTAAGGCATATTTATGATAACTTCCTCATTGTCTTCAGTCTCTCAGTCTTTTTCTTTCTTGCCTGCCTACCACCCAGCCTGCCCCATGTATATGCCGTAGTATAAGCCTGTATTTGCTTGAAAAGTATAATAGTGGCCAGTACTGTGTGAAAAATATACCTAGGCCACAGGCTCTGCGCTATTTATTGCCTTCCTCATTTTTGAATGTAGACTTCTGCTGTCTTAAAGGGCTGCCATGACTGAAGCCATGGAGAAACACAACTGCCACTTTCGCAGGCTGTTGCAGTTAAAGCATCATTCTTTTAGGATATTAATATGAAGTTTTGGATATTTCTCCAAAATAATAGTGGAGACCCAGCATCTTGTCCAAATTCTGGCTCAGGAAGTTGCTACACATTTAGCCCATCATAAACTCATTAGGTAAGATCTAATTCCTGTCCTGGTTACCTGCTGTTACCTATTCAGCTTTCCATAGGAGACTGAGGTTAGAGTTCATTTCTTCTAAGAGGCTTTTTGGTGGTATAAAAATAATGCCAGGAAGAGTTAGAGATGTTTCATACAGGCTTTCCCATGTTTCAAGTGCTAGAAAGAAAAAGTTTATGGGTTTCTTCCTCCTGTTAAAAATTTGCACATGTAGTCATACATTTAGCAGAACAATAACATTTCAGTACAACCAACTATTAAAATATATCTCCTTGTTTTATTATAAATGAGTTTTAGGATTTAAATTATGGTCTACTAGACAGACTACTTGGAAAACAGCAGATAAGTTACCAGCTTGCTGGTTCACCTTTTGTAACTTCAAGATATTTTGAATAGTAGCTGATATGGCCTTATGTAATTTTTTTTCTATAGATGTAGTTTAAAAATTATTTAAATGAAAAAAAAATTTGCAAATTTAAATGAAAATCTTGTTCTTTAGAAGATGCATATTCAGATAGTATGTTCAAGTATAAAATATAAAGTAAGGTGAATTAAAATACTATGCTACAGTATTTTTAGGATATGTTTGCACTACATAAAAAAGGAGAACAGAATGTGGGTAAGTGGTCATGTTATGTTAGGATTTGTTTATCAACAATAGCTGTAGCATTTAGAAAAGTTTTTAAAGGTTATTTTCTGCATTTCTTTGTTGTTAGTGTTGGTAAATTTTACTAAGCAGCAAAATTAGATTTAGAGAAATGATTATTTCTTATTTTCCCCCAGTAGAACAAATGAGTGTACTCATTTATTATCTTATAAATAATCTTCTGATTCAGAAATGTAATTTCTGGCAAATTTGTAGCTCCCTTTGAGTCGTGGCCAATGAAGTTTGATTGAAGTTTAGGTAGGAAAAAAGGTGACAGTCCTGCCAAGTTTTTGTCAGTTTTATGATTTATAGCTCTGAGCATTGGAAACGTATCCTTGCCATAGACCTGGAAACCAAGTAGAACTGATCTGAACTCCAGACATGTCTATTTTGAAAGGGCAAGCAACAGACTTCCTTATGCCAAAAATAGCTTTCATGCTAAATTATTTAAGTGCATTATTTGATCACAGATAAATGAAAAATAATATTTTTCACTTTGGACCTTTCTTGTATAGTAGGGGAAACACAAGGTCATTTTAAATTTAGATGGGTTTTGTTAGGTCAGTCTGAAATATCCTATGTTCAAAAATCATGATACTTGGTACTGAGAGAAATGTTGTGTGTTGCTTTTATTCCTCATGTGTATTTTTTTATATATTGATTGCAATGAAGATACTATTTTAGACTCCTGCAGCAATTCAAGTAATGTGTACCACTTCTGCACTTTTCTCTTGTTGAGTGTAAAATATGTATGAAGACATGTCTGAAGTGTAAGTACTGCAGGGCCCATGGGAAGTTCTGGAGCTGTACCTTGAGTAACTTCAGTCCAATGCTGACAAAATATTTACTGGTTTATTTTTGGTTTGTAGGTCTGTTTTTATCCATGGTCTCTGAAATGTTCGAGTAGGATTCTTAATAGAACCTTAATATTGAAATTTCTTTGTCTTGATTATGCTAAAAGTATAAATATTTCCCCATAGTCTAAGAAATATATATGGCTGTATTGTAGTGGGTGCTTTGGTGGCAACCACTACAGGCTCCCAACAATTTCTATTGAAAATTTTTGTATTAAGAACCTTTTAACCTTTGGAATCATTTGCTTTGGAGATGAAAATTTCCTTTTCGTGTTCTTAGCCTAAGCATTTTTGGGCAAATCCTGTATTTCTTCCTCCCTTAAATAAAATTTGTTTTATACTTGAACAGATGGGTAGAGTTGTGCTCTCTGCCGTGTCTGATTGTATTGCTGATGAGTATGCATTTATTTGGTTTGAATTTGGGCTAGAAAGAAAGTACTGGAAGACTGGAAATGGAGGGCTGCACATGCACACAGCTCGTAGTACATTCATTGCAGGTCTGTGGCACTGCTGGGCTCTGGTTGCAGTCACAAACTCTGCACACCTGGAAATATTTGATTTCTAGAGATTTGTAACAACATTAAGCAATCTGTATCTGTACAGCAGTTAAGTTATTCACTCTCAAAAGCCCAGAACCTGACCACTTACCCACATTCTGTTCTCCTTTTTTATGTAGTGCAAATAATTTTTCAGTTAAAACTTACTCTGAAAACAGTTTTGCTTGCCCTGAGTCTCTTTTTTTCTTCTTTCACCAACCATAACCTACTAACATTTCTTTGAAAGTATTCATGGTAGTATGATTTATCCTCTTGTGATAGCTGCTTCATGGCATTTTCTCTCTCTTGAACCATGAATAATATCTTTGAGGCCAAATCAAGAATACCTCTCTTCTGTGGCTTATTGGTTCTTTCAGTAGCTTTTCCTAAATATATAGACATATTTATATGTTTCCACATTAGCTGAAAATCTGCTTAAGAATCAATGTACCATGTCTTCTGAGGCTGAAGGTTGGTTGTAACTAGTTTTTAAACAATATTGTGCTTTTTTCTGGAAAGTAAAGGCAGCTCCTGGGTATGTTTTATTGGTAATTTTTCTGCTTTAAAATATATTGTTTGAAAGCAATTCCAGTACTGTCATAATTAGGTGTGTTCATTGATGCTCAAGGGGGAACAAATGTTTCCTTTGTTACTAGTCACTACCAAATGTACAAATTCATCCTCATTTTGCTTATATTTACAAAATCCGGTTCTTCAACTTCCATGACTACTTGTGCCACGTGTTTTATTCTGATATTGCTTTGAAATCTTCTGATGTTGCTCTGCACATCAGAAAAATGATGTATTTTTTTACATATTTATTAATGTATTTATTACATTTTGGAGTTTCAGTAGTAATGGAGAATACATGTTGTTATACATAGCTCCATCCATCCACAGTTTACTGTAATTTAGATGCTGTAATTTAGAATACATTTACCAGGAAGAATGCTCTTTGATTATTTCATTTTCAGACATGTAAGGAAGAAGACCCACTGTACATCTATCTTGACAATTATTCAGAATCATAAATAAAAAAGTAGGAAATGGAAAATTTAAGGAAGCAAAACACAGTGAATTTTTCTCTCCATATGTAATGTGTTTTGCCTGTAAATGCAGCCTACACAGAAGTCAATCTTGCCTCATGTAACATAACTATGACTTTAGAACTAGTTACGATAATTCTGAATTTTATTTATTTTCTCTTGTATCTCTGAATACAGAGCAATCCTTCACAAGTTTTATTACTAAAATGTCTAGTTTTTTGCTATCTAGAAGTGCAGCTATTTACAAAATATGCAGTCAATGCATCTTTTATCTTCGTAAAAAAATAATCAGTTGCATTTTTCCTTGTGTTACTTAACTTTCATAAACATTTTTGCCTTGACAGTGTTAGAGATGGCAGGTGCAAAATGTTTTATATAATCTTAAGTAATGGAAATAGATAAGGTTGCATGTAGATACATGGGTGTGTATATATAATACTTTCTACCACTTAAAATGGGTCTTTCACCAGTATAAACAGTTTAGCTTATGTTAATGATTTAGGCAAGAGTTTAATATTAAACTACTGTTTTCTCAGTAGTGCCCTCCTTGCTGGTGACCTTCGTGTTGAAGCTTAGCGTTTGTTGCTGGAGCAAGACCACCCCCCTCAAGAGAACAGTTGTTTTTGTACAGTAATCTAGAACAGACAAGGAGAATTTATAAATCTGCTGAAAAGGTTATGAAACGGTCTCGATTGGCTTTGACTGCAAACTTTGACCTGTTTGGCCGGATTTTGGAAACCGTGCCAAAATTTGATTTAAAGCAGTTCTGGGAAGCCTTTTAAGATTAAATTCCAGGACTGCATGACTGATGTGCTAGTGATATACTTGCAATATTAGACAAGTGTTGCTTCAATACAGTTTTAGCCTTGAACAGATCATTCACCTAAAAGTAAAAAATATCTCAAATCTGATTAAAAAGAAACTTGTTGAATCTCAATATAATTTTAAAAGGTCTGTTTAACGTTTGGCATCTTGATATTTTTTCTCAGTAGTGAGCTACCCAGACTCCTCCAAAATAATTTGCTATGCTTTTTCTTTAGGGAAGAAAAGGTAGGAAAAGTTTCTAAACACATTGTACTTTGGTATGGTTTTCATAGAGGTTTCCAGCCAGCGTTTGCTGAAATGGTTTTATTCAGCACTCTAATAACACATGGCTGGATTAGATGAATTTTGAGATGGAAAGCTTAATCATACATTTTTTCACTCTTTTGATAACCAAATAAGAGACATTTGGTGTGTGAATGCTCGGTTTCAGTGGAGAAAAATCTCTGCAGACTTCACAGCTGAGCACCAGCAAATATGCATTTATGTCAGAAAAGCTTCTTTATTCACTCAAAACAGAAAAAAAGAAATTTTATGTATTTTTCTCATTTACTTTGTTCTTTCTGATGACTTGAGAAAAAAAAAAGTACTTTTTTTCCAATTTAGTAGTTTCTAGATTTGAGGAAAACAGTATAATAAACTTGGTTTGGTCAAGTTGATTATTGACAGTGTCCTCTTACCCACTATGTTGAAAGGATGCTACTATGTTGTTCTGTGGTCAGACAACTGATTATCACATAATATATTAGTCACATTGAGGTTAAAGGTATTTTTATTAGATTTTGTTGTTATTGATATTTCTTTTTTGTATAAGTGCTGTAGGTTGTCACTTATTTCATGAACAGGGGAGGTGGAGCAGTTTTTGAATCCTTTGTCTTTAAGTAATTTAACTCTTTATATTGTATTGTAATGGTAAATTCAACAGTTCAAGTATGTACGTGTTAAATCAGGATTCTACATGAATGCTTATCAGAAACTTAATACTAATTAGATAATTGCTAACATATATGCCTTATAATGAATTCTCTGCATCTCCACTTACTGTATTAACTTTGCAACAATTAGTACAGTTAGGGCTCTTTCAAGTACATCAGTTAGAGTCTATTTGCACCTGCTCTGTGACAATTTTGTAATTCTCTACTGTTGTAACTTCTGGTAAGAGAGTATGGAATAATTACAGGATTCCTGTTGAAGGTGCTCTGGTAGCTACAGGTGGCTGCCTGGTCATTGATTTTGGAAGCTGAAGGAGGTGACGTAGTGGAGCTGGGACTTCAGAGCAGCAGCCTGTCAAGTGAGGCAGTCAAGGCAAAGGTTCTTATTGAGAACAGGAGTGACAGCCTGGAAGGAAGAGGAACCTGCTGGTTGTGGGTTGGAGTTTGAGGGGAGCATACCTACCAAGTCTAAACCCTAGAGATCAGGTGTTTGAAGGTGAAAAAGACATTTTTATCTTGGACTAGAGTCTCTTTTGAAGGACAGCATAGCGATTAAATGAGATGCTGGACAGACTTATTTTTAAAATAATTTTCCTTAGATTACTTTTTTAATATCTCAGCAGATAATTAATGAAATTAATCTGTCATGAATTATTATTTGATTCAGCAAGCTGCTTATAACTCATGTAGTTTCTTATACTGACTGTTGGTCCTTGGAAAGAAGGAAGATCACCTAATACCTTAGGTAAATAATTTTTCAATGAATACTTATATGGTTTTAAAATGAAAGATGGCTTTTGGCAGTAGTTAGAATTCAATTGCTAGAATTCTGTTTCAGACCTGAGGAAATAGTTGTATGTCAAACATTTTTCCCTCCACTCCATACTATTAGTCTGATAAAGTACACTGCATCTCCATGTGAGTCTATTATCATCTGAATGTAAGAGTTAAAGTCAGAGATAAGAAGGTGGTCAATACTGATGTAACCATTGTTATTTAATTTATATTTGTAGATGTCATGTAAAAGCAACTGTCTTTTACATTTGCTGGTTTGGGTGCTAAAGCATTTCACAATCATAAAACAAATGTATCAGAATATATATATATATATATGTCTAGAAAAATATATTAATTGTCACTATCTAGTTGTCTTTGAGATTCAACTTGTACTTCAAATCAGGGAAGTCTAGGCAATGGAAATTATACTTATTGCTGGACGTAAGATTAAATGACAATCATTAACCTACTTGGAAAGCAGGTGCTTACAGTCCAACCCTCCTGCTCAAATTGTGTAACTGATATTTTTTGGTTTTGGATTTTTTGTTTACTCGTTTGGTTTTGGGTTTTTTTACAAGTATAAGCAAATTTGCTGTGTTTTTGATGCTTTAAAATTATTAATGGTAAATTCTGATAAATAATTTGATAGTGAATACAATCTAGGGTATGTGTACAGATTTTTCCTCTTTCCTCTGTGGGAGTATTCATGTTTTAATTTCCTGTGTAGGAAAATTAAGCAAGGATAGCCCACAATGAATTCTATTTAATTCAGAGATTCAAAGATTACAAAGTAATGAACTACTGAGATTATTTTGTCTGATGACATGAATAAGATAGACTATGAGAACTCGCAGAGCACACATGGCTGATTTTAAGCTAGGTGATGTTTTGGATGAGTTATGCTTTGTAAGATTTAGTTCTCCTTTCCATTACCTATTATTATATCTCTAGCTGGTATTTCTGAGGCCACCTGATTGTGTGGCTGAGTCTGTTCAGAACTGCTGCTTAGCAAGGTGGTCATCCCATGCTATAAGGTTCCTTGTTTGGGGAGCCTTCAATTTGACAGTGTAGAAGCACACATTGCAAGTGTGCATCCTGGAATCTGGGAGTGTTCAGTGCCAGGGACTTGGGTGGCTTGTAGCAGGCTCTGGCAGGCCTGTGATTTATCTGTCAGAACAAGGTAAATTTGTATTTGTTTATTTTTTTTCAGGAGTTTTATACCAAATTATGGATATACAGCTCTGATTTCCACTGTACTTCCATTTTTACTAATCCTGATTGTTGGCAACCTTCCATGTGCTTTAGCTGTAAACAGCTTGATTCCATCCACATTCTGATTTTTGCAAAAGGTGTAAATTCCAATTCAGGAAAATGTTTAACTTCCCACTTAGCTCTTGTGCACATTGAAAGTTAGGAGGAATATAGCCATCAATGTATCAGCTACATTTGAGCTCAGGAGCCCTGATTGATTTTATCTCTCACACAGAATTTCATCCTATCAGGCATTACAAAAGAAAAAACCCATTTGTATTCAATGACATACAGTATTTTGCAGAATGGCAGAGGTGGTTAGGCATCTTTACTTGCAGCTTTCACAGCTGAATATGAACTTTTTCAATAATCATACAACATACATTTTAAAACATTTTCTCCTACTGCCTGTTGGCTTCAGGGATGTTTAGTGAATATTCTATATATCCTTTTGAAATAGTGCTAGAAAAAAAAAAAATTGGCTATGGTAGTGTATTCACATGAATTTGCTGTGACTGTGCCTCTGTGTGGCCTGTTGCAGGACATTTTGACTACCTTGTAGGAAGAACAACATTAGGGTTTTAATTTCAAAGCAAACCTTTAGATACATTCTGATCTGATTAATCAGTTAATGTTTCTTTAGAACACATTTTTCCTCTGTGTTGCCTTTGAGGTATATTTTAATGAAAACTGTCTGGCTTGAAAGTTCTTAGCTACCGTGATAGATTAAAAAATGGGGAAGGTATCGTTTATCTTTCAGTTAATATATATAGTGTAAAATATAATTTAATGTAACTTAAAAGTGAGCAAACAGAAGTTCTTCCGGATTCTTGAATAAAGTTATGAACAGTGGGAAAATGAAGATTTTCTGCAGATTCAAAAAACATTTGAAATTTAGGCTGAATATCCCATCATTATGAGAAACTTGTATTTTACAGTTGTTTTTATAGGTATTATTGTATTACAAATTTCCCTTTGCTTTGAATCATAGAAATTTTGGGGCTGAGAGGTGGTGGCCTTTAATTTTATGGTAAAGGTTTAAGGTACAATTGCTCAAGTAATTTTAAGCTGTTTAGACACTACAGACCTACTCAGACTAATTTCAGATTTGAAGACTTCTTTCTTTTCCCCCTCTTTTTTGGAGCAGTGAAAAGTAGGTAAATTCTGAATTATGGAGGATCTTTGAGTATGTAGTTTTATTTGACAGCATCCAGTTTATTAGAAGGAAGCAGAATGGGAATGTCTTTTGGGAAGTTCACAGCAATATGATCTGATTCTTCATTTCTTTGTCATTGGGTATTTTTTTTTTCCAATTAGATATATTTGTGACCTGAATAATGATGATTCATTGTTACAGTATTTTATCTGAAGTTGGAAAGAGTGCCTGGTTGTTTAAAAGGTTAAAATTTAACTGTGACAGAAAATACCCACATCCTTTTGTTTGAATTAGTTTTCTTTGTTTTCTTATGATTTTTACTATGTACCATGCATTTAGGGTTCATGTTTCTTTCCCTCCTTTCCCTGAAGGAAGCTTTAGGTCTAGAGCTTCACCTGTCTGATGAACCATAGTTTGATGTCTCAAATTAGGTGGAATAAGAATAAGTGCCAGTGTTTTCCTATCTTAACACAGAGTTGCTACCGTCATAGGAGGATGGCCTATGAAAACAAAAATGTCCTTTATTTGTCAAAATAGGGACAGTCTAGAAGTGAGTCTTATAGTAAAGAGAAGGAGAAGAGGGAAATAAGGTATAAAATAATGAGACTTGAGTTGATTGCAATAATAACGACTTTGTTGCAAAAGTATTATATATAGAAAAGAGAAAGATGACAAAATTGGAGGGTTCACTCTTAAGGTAAGGAAAAAGTTTGACATGGAAACAAAAATCTTTCATTAGATTGTATTTAGAATATATAAAAATGCATATATTTAAATCCATTTTTTTCTTACACAAAATGGCAGATCATTACCTAAATTTCTATTGAGCCTTTCAAAGAGTGCTCAAAATTTTTTCTTTTCTCTGTTCTAGTTGCATTAAAATCATCTAGCTCTACCAGACCAGAAAGAAATGGCATTCAGGAAACCTCTAGAACAGGAAAGTGTGGAGAAGGGATGCAGATCCTGGAAGGAGAGCTCCTATTGCAGGTATGTTTTCCAATAGACATATTTTACAAGGATTTAATTTTTTAAAAACCAAACACCTGTATTTACCATACTAGATGCTCAGTGATAAGATGGAAAAATTGTGAAATTCTTTCCTCATTTTCTTTAGGGTAATCTTATCTTGCATTTTTTATTTTTTTTTTTTTTGGTAGTAGGGACTTTAGAGTGGGTGTGAGAATGTGGGCTCCTCTTCAGTGTTTCTAAGTAATTTACTGGCGGGGGAGTCCCATCTCTTTGCATCTGTTCTTAATAAAGATGTTAATATAAAGGAACAGTTTTTATAAGGGCCAGATAAGTTACTGATTTACTGTAAATTTGGTGACTAATTGTCTGAAAGAAACAATTTTTAACTTCAAAGACCTTGGGCTTGCTGAAGTATCTTGCTTTCTCAGTGGTTTGAAAGAACTCGGCATATATAATGTAGATTCAGGACAAATTTTAAAATACTTTGAATAACTTTTACATGAACTAATGGAAAATATTAATTTTAAAAGTGTAGGGTTTTTTAAAATTGTCTAGCCTGTTTTAATGTCCTAGAGTGTCAAAGCATATGGATAATTATATGCTACCAAGTCCAGATTTAACTCAAGAAATTACAAATATACATATTACTATGTTCTATCTAGTTTCACAGAATGGATTTTATGGAGACCTGCAGTTCCATTTGAAATATGTTGTTAGTCTGTCTTCTACGCAGGTTCCACACTGATGTATCTATCAAAAGTAGCAAATCATTCAGTCAGAACCAATTGCTTGCTTCAAACAAAATGAATTTAAGTGTTCAAAGACTAGAAATGAAAACAGGTTCTAAGAATCCCATAAAACAATTATTTTAAATTGATGCTAATTGAAAATTGTTTTCTAACCAACTAAAAAAACTAGGACGTTTATCTCATTTTCTAACCTTAATAAAGTTTGAAAAAGAACTGTTGCGGAGTTACTGTCAGTGAACATCTTTCTTTTGAACAGAAAAGAACCTAAAAAGATTAAATATATGGTTTATATTGGAGGCATCTATTTAATCTTAAGTATAGGGGATGGGGTTTATGACTTCTGACTGGAAGTTATACGAGGGAACTCTTTTCCAGTATGAAAATGAAGTGGGTGATATAGTTATTACTGAAAATTCTGCCCCTCTTGGGAAGTAAATTAACCAAACTTCTTAAATGAATTTCTTTTGTAAATATTTTATATATGTGAAAAAATTTATGAGAATGAAAATGTAGATAGAGTTTTCTTAGGTTATGTAACAAGTCATGAGTGTGATGAGATTGGGAATTTTCCAGAAGATCGTGGGAAGCAGTAAGTTGTAAATATTGGTAAAGTCCTTCCCTTCTACTTATGCTCAGAAGTGTTTTGTGTTACACAGGTGAAGAAATTATAACTGATGATGAATGTTTTCGTTTTATTATCTCCCTACTTTTCTTTTGTCTTTCCAAGGTGATATGAATAAACATCCTATAGTTTACATTTGCTTTTATTTGTTCATCAGTTGTTCTTGGTTGCTTCTTAACAAACAGAAAATTGTATTTAATTTCCAACATAGAAACTGTCTTACCAATTCAATATATTGTGGAAGCAGAGATCAAATACATAAATGTGTCTTTCTTAAAAGCATGCTATATTTCCTTTAAAATTATTTAAATTATTTCAAATTCTTATTTTAAATACGAAATCCATTACAGCCCAAGCAAATTTACTATAAAAAGTGCAAGAAAAATGATGACCTTTAAGAAATTTTTAAAACTTAATTCTCAACAGCAATTAACAATTTTGTGATTACCTCTTTATTAGGAGCACTGAGAGTATTTTTAGAGACACAAATATCTTCTTCAGTTCTCCAGAATAATAAACTCACTAAGAAATTTCATTATGTGTTTTCAGATAATTATTTTTGGATGGCATTTTGCAAAAAACTCCATCAGAACTCAGCTCCCAATCATTGGTCTATCCAGATATATGCATTTTACAGAATTTTTGGCTTAAATAATGCATATGGCTATCTCAGTAACAATCCTGGTTCGAGATGAACTGTGTACCAGGGCCAGTGCAAAACATGATCGAATTCCAGGTACAGAAAGTGTAGGTAGCTCTGTATGAAATGGGGCAGAATAACCAATTTTAACATTTGAGACGAAGTTAGATGCCGTGCAGCTTGCAGATGTTTTGTGTCAACCAGCTGAGGTGAGATGCCCTGCAGAACAGGTCAGCAGAGGACACGAGCGCCTGCCACTGCGGCATTCTGCTCCTGTGAGATCACTGCAAGCTTCGTCAAAACCAAGGATTCTGTGTAACCACTCGAGATTTCTTGGATTGGCTATGCTATTTAATTTCAGATTATTATTGATTTTATATCTCATTCTTTATTCACGTAAAATTTACTAAACTTACAAGGAGTTTTTATAGAGCTAACAGTTGTTTATGAGAGTAGATTAAATAATATCTACACATTAAACTGGGGTGGTTCACAGCATTTAAAGACCAGACGTTTAATCAGATATTTCATTTACATATTACTACTTTGTTGCAGTAATATATAGAATATCCTTCACTTACTTTACATTTTCTATGTGCAATAATTCTGCATCAATAAAGAGTTTTAAAAAAAAAATGTTTTGAATATGCTGGCCAAATTTACCTTTGAATGCAGCTGAGGAAATTAAGTGGCACAATATACTCAATCCAGCCCCTAGAGACTGCCTTTTGTTAAATCTTGACTAAAATCCACAGAAGTAAATCGGCACCTTTCAGATGAGCTGCCAAGTCACAAATGTACTGTTTGCTATCACAACAATTGCCATGGACCGTATTGATTGGGAGTTCAGATAAATGCCCTTTGCGTGACTTTGAGTGTGGAGCCGCCTGGTCTGCTGCTCCTCGAAGGGGGAAATCTCTTCAAAAACATTGTTTACTTGCAACAGTCTGCTTTTGCAGAGGTTTTCTATTTTAAGTAAACTATAAAATGTTTTCTTGGACTATAGAGGGGATCTTGATAGCTTGATTTCCTGTCCACAGTGGCCTGTCTGCACTATGAATGGAATGGATTTTGGGACTGGGTTTGTGACATGGCTCTCGTTTGTGCTGTGGGCAGCTGGGGGTGTCCAAGGCCTGAGCCACACAAACATTGTGAACTGTGCTTGATATTAGACTTGTAGTTCTTCATATATGTCCCTTGTCTTGTACAATCAAGGGTATGGAAAAGTCATTAACACGGATTGGCTTCTCCACTGAATTTTAAAATGAAGTTTGGGTTTTTTTCATTAGATCCAATTTTCTTCATTTTAACACTTACACTGTAGAGAGATGCAATGAGGAATCCTGTTTGTGCTGTCAGATAATGATGTGCTTTTACATGCTTCACATTTTATTGGGGGACTACAGTATAGGTAGACCTAGAGACACAATAATTATCTGGAATTTTATCTCTGAAGCTGACAGATTGCTGTGTTTCTTCCCCAGGCATTAAATGGATTTGTGTTAGTTGTTACAGCAGATGCTCTGGTTTTTTATGTCTCTTCTACTATCCAAGACTACTTGGGATTCCAACAAGTAAGTTTATTTTTTCTTCTGTTTTTTTCAGAGGTTTTGCCTAATTTCAGGGAACATCAGTGTTCATATTTAGGGTCTTAAAATTTTTTTGTAATAAAACTCTCAGTTAGGTACTTGAGGTTGAATTACTTTGAAACCGTATTTTCTGTCAGCTTACATAGCCAGGATGTCAGGCCAAGCACAACAGGAATATAATTTCCAAAGTTGAGTTAGGCAAGATAGGAAATTTTCACACTTAATTATTCTTTACTGGAACAACTGTTTGAAATTTATACTGTGGTGTTACCCAGTTTATGATGCTGAGTGAGACAAAATTCAATGGGAAGGTAATTATTTTAATAGAAACCTTTCATGAAAAATTATTCCCATATGCCTTGAGATTTATAAATATCAAGTGACTGATTTTGGTATTTTTGGAATTTGTTCTCTTGCTCATGTTTATTTATTTAATTATTAATTTAAAGAGAAGCATTTGTTTTTTACTGTTTATGGTGCAGATCACAAATGGCTGACTTTATTGAAAACCAGGTGCCAGAGTACTAAGGACTGAGGCATAGAAGGCAAATTCTGCCTTTGTTAGAAAACTGCTGGGATTACTTTATGTGAAGATGATATAATAAAGATGATAGTTATAGTTCTCAAAGTATGTCCATGAATACTGCCTATTGATAGATTCAGCTGCTGTCTAAAAATAGCAAGATACTTTGCTTTGTCTGCAATTTGAGGTAACTGATGAGAGATTGGGGAAAGTTTATGTAAAAGAAAATATTTCAAAAAATCCCATTTTTATTCCTGGTTTTACGTATTCCTTCAGTGCTGGGGAATGAAAAAAGAAAAAACCTTGGAAAACAAATTGGGTGTAACATTCATGAAGTAAAGCCAGTAAATCAAGTCCATTATATAGAAGTAAAGTCTTAAAGTTACAAAAATTAGCATTTCTGGCAATTTATTCTGGAAAGTACTGATTGTTTTATGAAGGTCATCATAGCAAAATTTGACCTAGGCTTTTGCCAATTAATCTCAATTACATTAGATCTATGTTTTATTTAAATATTTTCTGTATATATAATGGTTGGGTTTTTGAAACATGCCAAAAAACAGGACCTTAACTCTTTTCAGTAAACTGAGTCTTTTCTTGACTATTTTGGGTGGGTTTTTTCCCCCCTAAATTCTTTTAAGCACTAATCCTTTCTCTTGAGCCTTTGCCATTTAGATCACATTCCTAACCACACTATTGGTATTGGAATAAGAGCTTAATAATTACATGTTTTAACGCCTCCTTAAGAGGTGACAAAGCTTTCAGGTGAGCAAATCCACTGTTTATAATCTGCTTGGCTTAGTTTTGGCAGTTTGGTTCAGGTTATTTAGCTTGTTTTGTATTTCTGTAGCACCTACAGTGGGTCAAGTAAAGTACTATCTGGTAAATAATTTATTTACCAGTATATAAAATTAAATAATTTAAACAGAACCTAAGCATAGCATTTACAGGCCTTCTTAGGTAAAAGCAGGTGAAGAAATAGTTGACATAATGTAACTTCTTTTTGTAAGGCAATATTTTTTTATTGCTGTTTCCTGTGTTTATAGTCATGAGTGTAATTGAGCAAACTAAAAAATTGTCTCATGAAGCTTTGCCACCTGCTTGTGATTGTATGGATTTATCCCTGAGCAAAATGGATTTTGCTATATCCATAACAGTGTTTTTTATCAGACAACTTGTATCACATTGTGATATAATTTTCTCATTGTCATTCTCTCTCACCTTTCTCCTTTTCTTCCTAGTCGGATATTATACACCAGAGTGTATTTGAGTTGATTCACACAGAAGACAGACCTGAGTTTCAGCGACAGCTACATTGGGCATTAAATCCTGCCCAGTCAGGAGATTCTGGACCAAGTGTACAAGGTGAGAACAGAATTTATTGTTTGCCTGTTAGATTAGTTGTTTGTTTTCTGGGCTTTTTTAATTTGTCTATATAAAAAAAAAATTAGATAATTTTAGATGACTAAAGGAAGAAATAGCAACTTTCAAATTTATTTGAATTTTATGGACACATTTAGTCAACAATGAGAATTACTATTTTTTGTGCTTCAAGTAAGCACTGTTATTCAAAGCAGAGCACCTTTAAATACTAATTATACTTTAAATTGGAAGACTGTAAGTTGGAGTATAAGTAACAATGTTTCTTAGACTAATCAGTCCAAGAATGTGCTAGTTAGTGTTACTGTTGGGAATAGTGCATTCATTGCTACATAGAGCAGTATTTCTCTTGGAGATAAAAGGGGTAGAGAAATAGAAGGTTAAATAGATGAGCCTTTAAGATCAAGCAGTATGGATGTTAGAGCAGAGTTGTCACGTGTTACTGGCTGATGCTTAAGTGAGCTGCTATATTGAGAAACAACTGAGGAGAAATACATTGCATGTGTGTCAGAGCAAAGATGTGTAGGTGCAGGTTATGTGTAATCCAGGAAGCATGTGCCTGCATCATAATGACAATAAAGCCATTGAGACAACTGCTTCATTTTAATGCTCCCTTTGCACAACAGTTGTTTAAACACGTAGGTAAAATCTTTTGTTACTGCGACTTGATTATAGGGCGTTTATTAATCCGTAAAAAGTCCATTTTAAAAAATAAATCTTTAAGTAATTAAAAAAATTGAGTATGGAATTACATGATTTAATGGAGAAAGATTACTGTGTTTGTAACACACCTCAGTATATTTCAGTTTTTCATTTAGCAGTCAGCGTTGTTACATGATCTCTAGATGAATCTCCACAGGTCTGCTGCACAGCTAGTTAATAGCAGAGTTCAGTACAGCAAACAGCATGGCTCTCAGAAACCAAATTTTCATCCTGCTTGCTTCAGAATGAAATTGTGTTATATGGACCTTAAAGAAGTGCATGTGAATTTAGAAAAGGTTATTTGTGAAGTATGATACCAGGTTGGATTGGCCTCAGATTTGACTGAACATCGGGAAGTGCTGTGCAGGATTACAAACAATTTTTTGTTTGTATCTAGTGTTTCTAGCTTTCTAAAAGCTGCTAATTGTGCTCCATTCCTGAAAGCATTCAGGGAGTGGATGGATGGGGCTTTGAGCAACCTGGTCTAGTGAAAGGTGTCCCTGTCAATGGCACGGGGGTTGGAATTAGGTGATCTTCAAGGTCCCTTTTATCTCAAACCATTCTATGATTCAATGATGACTTTTGAGCCTCAAGTAGTATAAAATGTTTGGATGTTGAGGATTTTTGAACTGAATTCAGATTTATAGCAAAGGATAATGCGATGACCATGAGGATCCCCTCCATTTTTGCTAATTTAATCCATTTCTGTTTTAATACATTCAACTAGCATTATGTAGATATTTATAGATATGACTGCTCGGGCACAGATTCCATCCTGAGTCTGGGAACTAATTCTGCTTCAGTTAGCCTGGACTGGTTATTTCCCACTCAGTACTCTGGTATGCTGCTAGACCACTGGTTTCCTCAGCTGTTACTGTGTTTCCAGACATGCCTCCAGGTCCTTGACTTGTTCCCAGAGAAGTTTGCAAAATTCTGATTTTTTCAGTCCCAAATATCTGCTTTGGGGCATTAAGTCTGGATTATCTTTTGAACTTGGCGTGTTGCGCAACCATATGGTCTTGAGTTTAAAGACAAGCACTTAATGCCCTGCATGTTCTGCACGTTGCTCCACGTTACTGATGAGATCAAGTGTGAGCTTTGTGAGGGATATGGGTTCTAACCTCTGTAGTGTTAACTGTAGTTTTGCTCTAGGGAGTGTAGATGAGCTCTGCAAGATTCCTTGCCTTCTTACAGTGAGTCACTTCAAGATCCTGGCAGTAAAACCTTCCTGCCTTCTGTCTGCCTGGAAAAGTGCAGCAGTGTTGCTTTCACAAGTGTAGGAGGCTCAGTTTTGAAGTCCATTGCCTCCTGTTTTGAGTTCTGTTCCCCTCCTGTTGGAAGCCACTTCTCTCACTACAGCTTTGCTCACTAGTAGGAACTGTGCATTTTACTATGGAACTTGACAAACTCCACAGCATTCAGCTGGACTTGCTGAACCTTCAAATTCCAGCTCTGTATTTGCCCAAAGAATAACACTGAGTTTCTCCTGTGGCAGAAATGCTGAAGGACACACCTAACTGTGCTGAGGATGCCAGCAGAAACCCTGGCACTGCTTATCATGTACTAGATCTGCACCCAGTCAGAGCTGCCATTTTTGAAATATTATTAAGGATTTGCAAGCTGTTTCCTTGATACTCTTTCTTCATAATCATTGCTTTTTCAGAGAGCTTCCTAGAGAAGCACTGTCTCAGAAGCATTGAAAATTCTCACTGTCAGTTAAGCAATTTATAATAAAAAAACTACAGCAGTAGCAAGTAGAGAATTTGCTTTGTCTGTTGAGAATGGTCCATATGATAAGTGTGGGAATTTCTTATGTTCTAATTTCAAAGTTATGTGGTAACTGTCTTGGACTACAAATATCTGAGTTTGTCTGCCTGTGGTATCTGCTCATAGTGGTGACTGGACAGTAAGAGTTCTTTAGAAGTCTGTAATTTCAGATTATCGCTTTTCATCACACTACCAGATAGGACAGAAGAAGGTTTATTTTTCTCCATACCTTAAAGTTTATTCAGCAAAAATTGACCTTGCATACCAGCTCTTTTAAGGAAAAAAAGGTATCTCCTGATTGTATCTGAAAAGCTAGATAACTCAGCATACTTGTAGGATTTAGATGGCCTCAGGTTGCAAGGTCTATTAGTAAGATATCAGCAATCTCATTTGGCTCCAATTCAGTACCTTGAATTCATAGGAGATTAAATAGTACTGGCTTTTGGTAATGATTTGTTTACCTTTGGGTTTGTTTTGCCAATGTACTAACCTCTGAGACTATCTGTAAGTTTTTCCAGCTGTTCATGAGACAAAATTATATTCCAGAAAATATAATGTGGTGTGTTATTAAGTGACATGCTCTCCCTGACCTCATCTCCATGTCTGGAAAGTCAATATGGGTTCTTAAAATCTGTATTATTATTTTGTCCGTACTTGATAATCAGTTCTCTAAGAGTACAGGGACTATTTTTTTAAATTAAAGATTATTTTATTATAAAATGTCTTTTTAAGCTGGATTTTTCTCAATTTTCTGCATGTATGAATTCCTAGGGTATGACTGGTTTTTTATATGTATTGTAAACAAGATTGCTTTGCTAAACTTGCTGTAGTAGTCATGTTCTGGTATCTCTGTATATGCAGTCTCATGTGGAACATATGTATTTTATCTATTTAAATCAATAGATTTACCTTCTGGTTTTACTTTATATTCCAAATGTTTAAGTCTGTTTTATAAATACCACTTAGCAGCAAATCCTTGTCCTGACAAGGTGTAAGGATCCCATGTTGTTATCCTAGCTAACAATCACGGTTTTGAGTATTTTGTAAAAAAAAAAAAAACAACTGCAAAACACAAGTACTGCAGGTATACCTGGAGACGTAACTATGGTGTATTGGTCAGCAGAGCCCAGAAGTATTTGGACTATTTAGTAGGGTGATTTTGCCTTCACGGGAGAAAAATGCTGATTTTTTTGTAGTGGTTTCCTAAAGTTGCTGATTTTTATTTATTGCTACTACTTTCATCTGGCTGTCTGGAAAGTAAGTTTCACAGTTTGATACTGAGTTTTTGAATACTCAGTTCCTGTAGTTGCTGTGCCTTTTTGGAGATTGTACCATTGTAGGAACATGGGTGTGTTCTCTACTGATAACTCTGCTCTTTGCAACTGGTCCAGAGTCTAGGCTGTTGACAAACATAATGAATAGATTATAAACCCAAATAAACAAAGCCCCAAAGTAAAAAAAAACCAAAAACCCAAAAAACTTAAAAATAAATTACATTCAGTTTTCAAATACCATGGCCTGTAAAACATAATCCCATCAGAAGAATTGATGTTTAACCTCAGTGTTACAATAATAATAGATTCTGAGGATGTTTCCAGTTTACATTGTTCTTGCTCAGGTCACAACCTAATGCTTTGTTTATGAGAAGGAAGATCGTTTGTTATAGATAGCCTTCACTAGGTGTTCTTCTAAAAATAATCCTTATAAATAATCCTTTCCTGCAGGAGATAATGGCTTTTCACAGCCAGCAGCCTATTATAACCCAGACCAACTTCCTCCGGAGAATTCTTCCTTTATGGAAAGGAATTTCATCTGCAGGTTACGATGTCTCCTGGATAATTCATCTGGATTCCTGGTGAGTATGGAATTACAGAAAAACCTCCACATATGTTTAAAAGTTGGAAATCTGCATAATCCCAACAAGAGGGGCAGCAATTTATGTTATTTGTTAAGTCTCCAAAGGTATCTGGGCTGCTTGAACCACAGTTTCAATTAGTGACACTGAATCACTCCCCTTTAAGATGTTGTCACAACCAGGTGCAAGTTCTCTTATTTGTCATTGCCCAGTTTCCTCAGTAAAATTCAAATAAGCATTTGTAAACTTCTGTAAAGTGCTGTGTGATTTGTAGATAAAAATGCATTACAAGAGTATTTTCTTATAGCAAGTTGAGTATCTTGAGATGCAATAAGTTATGGTGATTAAGAGGATGATAGTTTATCCGTAATTGGAAAAGTTTGTGCTTGCTCTTTTCAATGCATTTTTTGTTAGTAAATTATTTAGATTTTAAAATGAGTATGAGTTTATCACCCTCTATGTGATATCTTATAAAATAGAATTCTTTACAGCTGCAAAATTGAACATACAAATTTGCAAGAGAAATAATGAAATAATTATATGCATGTATGTTCATTAGAATATTAAAAGCCCCACTTGATATGTGATACTACATGGGGTTTTTTAATTATTTTTTACGGAATAATCTTCCCATTAATTAATTTTTCAGTATGTTTATTAGTATATATTGAAGTGATGCACTCAGGGGTATAACAATAGTGTTCTGTACTTGTTAGCTAACTTTTATGTATGCTATCCTATAAAACTTGAATCTGATGGATCTTAAGAAAAATGAAAAATACATGTTTTACATCATAACAGAAATATCTTGTTTTTAAATATCTCCAGAATGTAACAAGTACTTTTTTCCTCATCCTAAGGCTATGAATTTTCAAGGGCGATTGAAGTTTCTCCATGGACAAAACAAGAAAGGGAAGGATGGTGCTACTTTGTCTCCTCAGCTTGCACTGTTTGCAGTAGCTACTCCCCTGCAGCCACCATCTATCCTTGAGATACGAACCAAAAACTTCATCTTCAGAACTAAACACAAACTGGATTTCACACCCACTGGCTGTGATGCAAAGTAGGTGTAAATTATTCTCTGTAATTGCCTAATAATTTGCCAGTGAAATAGGTTTCAGGTATGTGTTTGAAATATAAAGCAGGCTACTCTTTTGGTATATAAACTGTTGTAGTGATGGTTGTTTAGAAGCTGTTAAGGCTTTTCTCTCCAGCCCTGATATCAAGTAAAGAGAATTGGATTTGCTGTGGTCTGTTTCCTTGAAATGGCATACTGCTCTCTGACTCTCAGTTGTTAGAAAAACAAAGCAAAAGCCCACAAAACCAATGCAAAATAGGAAAACCAAAAGACAGCATACTAATGAATTAGGGAAGAAGAAAAGTTTCATTCTAAATCTGGTTTTAAATTTGCTTTTAGAACTGATAAAGCAAGTGTTTAATTTCATTCTATGTTTCTCCTTCCGTTCAGATAGATGTAAAATACAAGGGAAATGTTTTTTCCTTCAAAATAATTTAAATACTGTTTTATACTATGGTTTTACCAGCTTCCAAACTATTCTTTTCCCTATGTAAAATTTGGAAACACTACTGCAGTAGTAGATCAAAATATGGTTACTCTGCTTCAACATGGCCAGAAGCCCATTAGGATGCTTTTTTATCAAAATAAGAGCCTCTGGCCTCCTTCCTTCTCCTCTCCCTCCTATTTTTGACTGACATTTCATTTTCACATGGAGCCTCTCACATGGGTTTCCATGCCTACTTAAAGGATAGAATTGAATTACTCGGTGTTTTGTCTACTGAGAGACCAAAATGTTTTATTTCTCTAAGGTGATAGAAGTGAAAAACAAGAAGATGTTAACAGAAGTGTTTCTTTTTCTCTGTTTGATGTTTTTATTCACTTGAAAATATGTTTTTATGTATATTGTTCCCCATCTCTACTTTTCCCCTTTTTTCACCTTTTGTCTTTGCATCTCCATTTCTTTGTTTCAAATCCTGTTTAGGTTTCTCTTTGACTATGTCTTTTTATCAGGTATGGCACAGAAATCACATGAATTCTGTTGAGTGTTTCATCTCCCCAGCCTCTAGTAAAGTACTCTAATTTTAGCTGCAGGGTCAAACATGACTCTTGCTAGTGGTCCTCTGAGTCATATCTTGTTTAAATTCAAACACAGGGGTCCCATACCACTCAATAGCAAAGGGGATATAGTTCTGAGATACATCTGGATTCGAACTTTAAGCTACTAAAAATTCTAATTTAGGCAAGAAGTTTTAGATAACTGAAGTTAAACCCCTATTTAATTCTACACACAAGCACCTGTAGGTAAATTATAAGAAGCAGGGCTAAGAAAACAGTGTCTTTCTTTAGGAGTAATGGGAGCTGCCTGCTAGGAGTGAATATGTTCAGTAGCACGGAATTGAGAGTCTGGCTGTAGGCGTCCAATCTTTTTTATGATCTAACGGTTTTGTGAACCCAGTCCTAGTCACTGAAGGCAACCTGACAGACTAGTTAAAATTTTGATTTGTTGACTCTGTTTTTTATTGGAGCTGTTCTGCTTCCGTATACAATTGATATAGCAACAAACTGTAGTTAGCACTTGCATCTGAAGTGTTCTAGCCATAATTAACTTGCTTGACATTCATTCTGTGAGTTGCTTCATCAGCAGTGTTGCAATTTTTTGGTTTTACCTTCCAGAGGAAAGATTGTCCTGGGATACACTGAAGCAGAGCTGTGTATGAGAGGAACAGGATACCAGTTTATTCATGCAGCTGACATGCTTTATTGTGCTGAAAATCACATCCGAAGTAAGTTTCATTCTCTAAAAAAGGCTGTAAAATCAAAGCATGGAGTATTTTTTTCAGTATGAATGCAATATGAATTACAGAAAAAAAAAAGAGGTTGTTAACAAAAAGAACACTGTTAATTTCATATGTTCTATCTGTCCTTCTGAAAACTTACACTGGTTGAAGAAATGTTTAATACTCCTATTTAGACTCTTTTAGGATAAATATTCCAGTCTCTGTCACATCTTTCTCTTCTCACTTGCTTCTCTGCTCAACCTGACTTCTGCTATTTCAAGAACTTTCTTTGGGCAAGGGGACTACCAAGGATAGCTTTCCTGTTAACAAGTTAAATAAAGCATTTTTCTTTGATATTGGTGTAAGATTTTTACCACAAATTGATCTCCGATTTAACATGCTAACGTCCAAACATTTCTGGGTTTGATTCTTGGCAGCTTGGTTTAAGTAACAATTATGGAGAGAAGTATAGTGTTGAGGAAAGAAGCACCAGCTATCTGATGTATGACTATTTAGGGGACTGTTTTTTACTTTTGTTGTTAGTTATAACAGAGTTATCTTTGGAACTTACAGGATCATCTTCAGAATATTATGGTACTTTTTTTCCTACTGATTTCTCTTCAAAACTGCAATTTTTTTTTCTTTGATCCCCTCATAGACAATGGATAATGCCCCACAGCAAGTTGTTCTCAGCCTATTTAAGCACGTTTTCTGCTTCAGGTGTAGCTTAGTCACTGTTGCTTATCAGTGGTTTTATTTCTTTCATAAAGCAAAACACAGATGGTTCCAGAGTAGAAGGGGATGAAACTTGAATGGTTTGAAACTTTGTCTTAAAACTGATTTTGCTACATTTTTGATGCTAAGATCAAAATAAACAGAAAAGTTTTATAGCATGGGTTTTTGGTTAGATTATTAGACTTTCCTAATACATTTTTAAAAACTTTTCTGTCTAGAAGTGCAGGGTTTTTGAGCAATTGCATTACTTCCGCCCCTGACCTCTGTGAATCACTTATTTAAGAATCTTTAAAATCCACATTCATCACACAACCTTCACTCAGAACAACAAAACCAGCCAAAATAAGCTAAAGCTTCCCACACAAAAACCAAGATAACTTCATCACAACACAGAACAAAATTGGACAATTTGCACAAAATCCGCCCCCTGTCCTTCACCACAATTACAATAAAACTTCCCCATGATCATTTTACTCTCTAAGATTGTTCAGTACTCATTTTGCCTGTTGCCTCTCCTAGTGACTATCCTTATCTCAACACCCTCATGATCCTGGCTTTTGCACAAAAACTACTGTAGTGGGTTGACCCTGGCTGCATGCCCGGCACCCACCAAAGCCTCTCCATCTCTGCCCTCCACAGCTGGACAAGGGAGAGAAAATATAATAAGGGGTTCATGGGTTGAGATAAGGAGCAGGAGAGATCACTCACCAAACACTGTCACAGGCAGAACAGACTTCATCTGGGCATATTAGCTGAACTGATTACTGATAAAACCAGAACAGGATAATGAGATGTAAAATAAGGCCTTAAAAACACCTTCCACCAGGAAACCTTCTCTAGCGTGGGCTCCTCTCTCTATGGGTCTGCAAGTCTCTGCCAGGAGCTTCTTCCAGCACATGGCCTCCCAAGGGTTCACAGCCTCCTGTCAGGCATCCACCTGCATGGGAATCCTCCACGGACTGCAGGTGGATCTCTGCATCCCCATGGTTCTGCATGCCACAGCCTCTACACCATGAGCTGCGGGGGAATCTCAGCTCTGTCCTTCCTTCCTCACTGACCTTGGTGTCTGCAGAGCTGTTCCTCTCACATATTCTCAACATACTCTTCTCTGGCCACAATTATATCTGCACAATAACTTTTTTTTTTTCCCTTAAATGGTATCACAGAGGCATTATCACAATTTCTAATTGTCCCAGACTTGCCCAGCAGCCTGTCCACCTTGGAGCTGCTAGGGATTTGCTCTACTGGAAATGGAGGAAGCTTCTAGCAGCTTCTTAGAGAGGCCACCCCTGTAGCTCTCCCTGTCACTACCAAAACTTGGCCACACAAACCCAATACAGAAATGTACTGTGAAAATTGAGTGTTTATCAAGCATTGTTAGTGGTAGTGGGAATGAAACATAAGATTTTTAAGTACCTCTGCATAAACCAGTCAAAATGTGAAAGGATTGGATTCAGAACTAATGTGTTTTCTAATTGTTAAAGTAATAGCCATTTTATGAAGGTGAGAGAGACTTGGGCTTCTGTCATTTGCCTGTTCTAGTATTTATTAATTTCTGTTATTGAAGAAATAATGGACAAAGCCCCATATAGAATGTTGCCAATCTGTAGCAGATATCTTGCAGTTTTGACTTCTATTTTATGAGTAAATTAGACATCTTGAAGTGATCGGTCATCCTGATTCACTGGGAATGTATTAGTGGCACACTGAATTGAGTGATTGGGGGCATGAGATTTGTAAGACTTTTCTACAGATGGGATTTTATTCATGACATGCATGTTTTCATGATTTGTTTGCTGGACAGTAAACAGTATGCTTACTCTTTAGTGATGAAGACAGGTGAGAGTGGAATGACTGTATTTAGGCTTCTAACCAAAGAAAATCGATGGGCCTGGGTACAGGCAAATGCACGGCTTGTCTACAAAAATGGGAGACCAGATTACATCATTGCCACGCAAAGACCTCTTACGTAAGTCATCAGTTCATAAAGTAGTATGCTTCCAAAACTGAAAACTAGTTTGTTTATATTCACAAAGGAATATCTGTTTTTAAATTACTGTCCTTTGTATTCCAAATTCCCCAAATTCTTTCAGTTTGCTAACAAACATGTAGAAAATTCTGATATTTCAGAACTTGTGGCATAGTCCTTTTGCATAAAACTTCAGACAAATTTATTTGTTATAAAGAACAAGGTCAGCAGCAGAAGCGTGAAATTATTCCATGCACCATATTCAATCCCAATGAGCAAAACCTGAGAAATCCAACAGCAGTTGTGTAGAAGGAGCAACAAATAACAAATTCAGTCCTGAATTTTAGTGCTGAACAGAGTTCTGCATAATATGGAATTCAGCCTTGTTAAATAGATGAAATAATTTTTCCTGAGGAGTCTGTAAAATGGAGAAAAAACGATACTTCAAGTATTGATTTACTTGCTATACCAAGAAAAGCTTAGTGCATTGAACAAAGCCCACTTGTTTTCATTTCAGTCCATAATGCACAGAAAATGGTGTATGCTGTCTAGATTTAATTACAATTGTAATATGTAAATGTGGTATTACAGTCATAAGCTCCTTATTTCATAATCTGCCTCTTGGTTTAACTCAACCAAGTTGAGCTGGAATAGGTGGGAATTTGAAAAATGCCTACAAATAGAATAGTTCATTTTTTATGTTAATTCCATGGGACAAAAAGATTAGAATAACTGTTTATTACTGCAGTACCATGCTACATATCTGATTTATTTTCAGAGATGAAGAAGGGGCAGAACATCTACGGAAGCGTAACATGAAGTTGCCCTTCATGTTTGCCACTGGTGAGGCTGTGTTATATGAGGTATCTTTCCCTATGTCAAGCCTTATGGACCCCTCTCAACCGAAGAGTAAAAGCACAGTGGGAAAAGGAGCCAAAGCAGCGCTACATGACGATTCTGTGGACCCAAACTCCCTCCTAGGTGTCATGTTAAGGCAAGATGAGTCTGTTTACCTCTGCCCTCCAGCCTCACATAAACTTTCTTTTGAGCGGAACTTCTTTGCAGACAGTAGGGATGAACTGGGTGGTGTTGTTAGCAGTGGCTGGACAGACAATCTCCTACCTGCTGGAAATCACAGCATTCTCAAACGGGAGCTGATGGAGTGTTCCCAGGACAGTACTGTTCCACTTCCTGAAGACAGTGCAGCACTCTTTCAGGATAACAAAAGCAGTGATTTGTACAGCATCATGAAAAATCTGGGTATTGACTTTGAAGATCTAAAGTGTATTCAGCAGGACGAGGAATTTTTTAAAACTGAATTATCTGATGTGGATGATATTGGGGACATCAACATAACTGACGAAATCCTGACTTATGTTCAGGATTCCTTAAATAAATCTGACTTCTTGTATTCAGACTGTAACCAGCAGCAGCCCTTGGTCCAGAATGAAGGTTGCATGGTACAGCAAGACTTAGATCCACATCAACTTCATCACCACCAGAAGCAGCTTGTGGAACAGCAGCAACAACAGCAGCAGCAACAGCAGCTCTGTCAAAAGATGAAACATATGCAAGTCAATGGGATGTTCACAAATTGGAGCACTGGCATGCCTCTTAGCTGCTCACAGCAGCAGCCCCAGCAGTACGTGTTCCCTGGCATGCATGCCAGTACATCTGAGTTCTCTTACAAATCAGAAGTTAACACTTCCCCTTATGAGTGTAGGCAAGACTTTGTTCCTTACAAGCAACCCACAGCGATGATGCCACAGCTTTCTAATTTTGCTCAAATGGATTTTCCTGCAGCAGGTTTTGATGGCTCGAACTATTCCGATTCTTCCAACTTTGAGGATTTTCTCAATTGTTTGCAGCAAGTCCCTGAAAACCTTGAGTGTGGGATAAACTCTGAGTCAGTTATGCTGACTCCTCAAACATGCTATGCAGGCGCTGTTTCCATGTACCCATGCACGCAGGAGGCACAGCCCAGCGGCGTGGATCAAATGCAGTATGAGCCTATGATGACAAATCAACAGCAACAAACATTGGGGAACAAGGTATAGTAAACAGCATTGCTGCACTGCTTGCACTTTGAATCCAGTTTGTATTGTTTTGGGTGACTGCTGGGGGGCAGAGTTTGTTGTGACTGACTTGCTGAGTTTGAAATGGATGGGTTGGCAGTGTGTGGATGTCTTTGCTTTATTTGTTCATTAGAGTGAAGAGAGTTGCATTTGGTCAAGTTTATATATATGTGTACCTGCAGTCTGATAGCTCTCTTTAGCAGTATTAATCAAGAGTGAATTAACTAGTCTGTGGTACTATACCAGTAATTTTCCTGATAGGAGCAGAAGAAAAGTATTCCAAGTCTTGGAATTTGCTAATAAACCCTTTAGAGAGGAGTTGAGTTTGCTTGGCACACTCATTTTCATTAAATATGTTGTAAGGATCAAAAAAAAATTTTTCAGTGTTGTGAATATTGTGTAGCTACTCCGATTCCTCAATGATTTTAGGATTAGTGAAAGCATTAGATTATAGTATCATAAAAATGGCCTGAAATATGAACTATTTCACTCCAATACACAAATGTTACTGCAAAAAAAAAGTTTTTATATATTGTTATAAGTGAAAGCCAGCTTGTTCCTCAAGCTGCTGTCTAAATTAACTGCAGAAGAAAAGAGAGTTGTAAAAAGTTACAGTCACAGTAAAATAATCTCGTCCTTTTTCACCAAGGAGAATGCACATTAAAAGTCATAGAAGAGTGGATCCTGGCTGTAGCACAGAGTACATTTGTAAATTCTGTTCTTCATTGGTAAAATTAACTTAGAAGCAAAATTCAATTGCTAGTTCCTGATTCTGAATAACCTTTGTTGAAATACTTTCTGTTGTACCCTTTGTTTCTGTTAATGCTGCTGAAGTACAGAGCCACAATTCTTTTTTTGTTGTTGTTGTATCTCAATGAGTTAATGTTCTGAAGTACTGATCCTGCAAATGCTTATGCACATGCATAAGCATTTATAGAATTAAAGTATTAAGTGGCATTTAACCTATGCAAGGCAAAGGTGAGGAATGAAATTAGAACATATCCATTTTTTACATGCTTAATACAAGTATGAAACATTCCTTTTTTAAAACTGCTTCACTGCTGAAAAGAATGCAATTGCAGAATTGCAGAAATTTACCTAAATTATAGCACAGTTCAGCATGATGAATGGTTTTTCCCTGAGGTTGAAATTGCATGAAGTGACTTTGAGAAACTGCACTATGCAAACTTGAGTACGACTTGGCTGTGCCTTGCCTGGCTGTGCTCAGTGTTTAGTCTTTCAGAGTGCTTCTTAACAGGGTTGCAGAGCAGCTCCAGGGCCATCCAAGTTTGTCCTTATAATAACAAAGAATTACTCTTTACATAAAAGCTGTACTAATGTGTTGCATTGGTTTTTGAGCAGCCATTGTATTTGCAATTCCAGTTCTTTATTTTTAATGGCTGATTTCAGTTGCATTTATTTTGCAGATTATTTTGTTGCTACACTTCCTTAATGATTTTTGTTATGATCTCTGTTTTTTTTTGTTTTCTTCCCTGCATTAACTTCACATCTATCTATAAAAAGTTTAATGACTATGACAGTACCTCTGAAAAAACGATGTCTATTACCTCATATTTACTAGAATGCTGTGTGCAATAATAATAGGACATTTAGTTTGTTGTAAAAAAAAAATTATCAAAGGCCACTTTGTGGAAAAACTGTGCTTAATTGTTCAGAGGCAAATTCAGCTCCTCCTGTTGGGGTATTCCTTGCTGCGTGGGGGCTGAGTAGCACTGCATGAGCAGAAGCCTCATGTGCCTGGGCAGATAGGATGCTGCTGTCTGAGCCCTCATTCACACAGCCAAACCCAAGTAGGGCAGTCTTGGTGGCTGAGTTAGCACACTCACATCCCTGTGAGTGGTTAGAGTCCAGAGAAAGGACAGATGTTGGTATACAAGCCGTGATTGGTGTCTTTTCAGTCTTCTAACTCCCACTGATTTCTCCATGAAAAGACTATGGAATTAGAAAGCCAGAAAGGTCTATTGTGGTCATGTGCCTTGACTTTCTGCCTGTCTTTGAATTGTGGTAGGAGCATAGCCAGTGCAGTCTGAAATCACTTTCAGTGATGGAGAATGACAGAAAGGCCTGTGGCCATCTGGCTGCTTGTTTAGGATCAGTATTCCTTATTTAAGCAGGAGAAACCTTCCTAGGTACTTGATTCTATGTTGAGAGCATTCTTAAAAAATGTAATGACTGTGGTCATCTTATTAATGAAGAATATTGAAATAACCTGCTTCTGTCAGAAACAATCTTGGTGTGTACTCTTAAAAATATGTCAGCTTTGATTAAAAACATAATTCACATGGCTATAGCCTCGTTGTTAAAAAGTTAGAAGCATTGTGCACAGTCAGTCAAATTTCAATGTTTGCATAGAAGGAAAAAAGAAGAACTAATACCCAGCATAATTTAATAGATGAATGGATGAATGAACATATAAGACGTGTTCTTAAAGAGAAACCTTGAAGGAATGAGTTCTTATGATATAAGCTACTCCCAAAGAGATGATGGAAATGTTTAAAATACTTTGTTGTATTTTCTTTGCATGACTGAATGGAGTATTTTGTAGATAAAGTCCACAGCATGACAGGAAGCATTACATTAGGTGATTAAAATAATCCTATGAACAATTATGCTAAGACTGATGAAAGCCATTCGTTGCTCTTACTTGGCACTGTCAATATGAGGACTGTCAAAAAGCCCACCCTGCAACATTTCAGCCAGTGGATTGCACACAGTATGCTTCAGCTTATGGCTGGGACTGCATGTGCATTCCTGGAGGAGCTGTTATGTCTGGATCCCACTGCAGGCATGGAAAGATGTAAATAGGTTGCTTTTAAAATGTAACAGCTGGATGTGACAATTAGGAGTTCTCAGACTGTCCTTTCTAGAAATAGAAACTCTATTGCACTTTAGATAATAGAATTATTTCTTTGCTTAGCCAGAAGTAGGGCTCCCATTGGTTTCAACATGGGTAAGGTTCACTGATGATCCAGTCCCTATTTTAATGCAAATGAAATTATCATTAATCATCATTTAAAAAAAAGTAAAGCTAATCAATGTATTTTAAGATTATTTCATCCATTTGGAGGATTTTTAAATCTTTAGGAGGATTTTTAAATACTTATTAATAAATTAGTTTCCTATACTAACCATTTATATTCTCTTTTTTTCCTGCCAGTTCCAAAATGGTTTCAACGGAGGAAATGTAAATGAATCATATCCCTCTCAGTTAGACGTGATCAGTAATGCACAGACTGCCACACATCTTCAGCCTCTTCATCATCCAAAAGAACCCAGATCCTTCTCAGATTTGGCATCTAGTGGATTTATGTGATTCAGATCTAGAGCTCCATCTGTGATTTTGTCTGGGCGTCAGGTTGCTCTGAAGAAAAGCTTGATATGTCTCTCTTTGAGTGTCAGACTTGAACAGCTAAATTACATTTTGAGAACATGAGGTTGGTTGCACTATATACGGGTGGATATGTAATTCAAGACCTGGCTTCTTAGAATGACAGGCGGAATTAAATCTTCTGATTTAAAGTATGCATGTGCTGTTTTCCATCAGGCTGACTGTCCTTGCAGTATGGATTGCATACATACCACAGGCTATGTCAGGCTATACAACATAAGATAAGGCAAATGGTTTTGTTGTTTAGAAAATAATTGGGCACTTTACAAATAGCGTTGATGGCACAAGGAAGGTGATTCACATGTGGATTATTTCCAGACTTTATTTTTTAAAACTATTAAAAAGCTCTAAATTCATGAGAATCAAAAGCACTTCATTTTAATGCATACTAAGCTCTGTAATCACTTATTTTATATTTGAATCCTTTTGTTTTAAGTCTCCATTTCTAGCACTTTAATAGAAGGCTTAATACAAGGATATGATATGCAACTTCAGGTTTTCTATGAAACAGACCCCTTGCATTCCTTCTTTTCATGTCAACCTTAAGTGCCTCACAATTTAGCTACCTTGTTTCTGATGGGAGCTTATTTTAGCAAAACTCACTATAAATATCATCTCTAGAACTTTTAGCTAACATCAACAGTGCTACTGGCTGTGTCTTTTTTTTCTTTCCCTCTAACAATTATTTGTTTAGAAAGTGGCTTAATTCATCTGTGGATTTGTTACACTATTACCAGGAGTTGTTAATGTTCTGAATTTAATTTAGTTCTGGATTTAGTTCAGCTAAAGAATTTGAGTTTATTCTATACTGCTTTTCTGCTTTCTTCAGGTAATACAGGGTATATTAAAAAAGCAGATTTTGCTGAGGGGGAGGAGAAGATCCTCAGGACTAGTTTTAGATTATTAATGCTGAAAAACATGTGCCTTATCTTGTGTTTAAATGCTCATAATGTTCTTTAGAAATAATAAAAGGCTGCTCTATGCAAATATTTTCATTAAAATGGATATTGAAAAGGATTGCATTTTCAATGAAAGGGGTAAGGGAGTCTCAGTAGTGATTGGCACTGACATCATTTTGACTGCAATTTTCCATGTTAATAGAGGGGAAAGGGTCAGTTTTGTTTCAGTTTTATCCCTGGCAAATTGCACTGCAAATAACAGAGAGGTTATTTTTCTTGTGTATGTTGATCTATTTGGAAAGCTTTGTGCAAAATGCAAAATTGGGGAAAGAAAAAAAATCATTAGAGAAATTCTCCTTGCAATAGGTTTTATTTTCAGGAAAAAAACCCAAACTAAACACATCCACTAAACATTCTGGGGTTTTGTTTTGCTTTTAACCGAGGACTGTAAAATTTAAGACACCAATGTTTGGTGCAAAATAATAATCTATGTGAAAAATACAGAAATGTGTATATGTTCAAAAATATTTCATACTCTTGTGTGTTGTATAGTTCAAATATAATAAAATGTCTTTGTAAAATATTTTAAACAGTTAATTTTAAAGTATTACATTGTTATATGTTAAGAACAATTTTGTTACATTTGTTATATATAATGTAAAATGGCAATTTTACCAGTTTGTTTGAAACAGGCAAAAGTAAATTGACTCCCTCCAGATAGTTGTTAATATTGTTTAATAATGGACAATCACTTAAAATTGGAATCCTTTCATAGCTGAAACATGCTTTTTTTGAAGAAGAGCATATTTTCTTTCATTCTGTATGATGTGATACATGATGCCAAACTTCTAAATCAGTTGCAACCTTTCAGATTAATAAATTCAGCCATTCTTTTAAGTGAAATTAGCATATACAAAAGGGATATTAAGGAAGCAGTTACTATTCAAGAAAAGCCCGTCAAGACTTTGAGAGTTTTGTTATAAGGTCACTTTTTTTTCCCCCCCATGTTTCAGATTTTTTTTTTTTTCTGCACAAGACAATAGTAACAAGTTCACTTTCTATAATTTCAATTAATGTTTGATTCTCTCTTTTTTTAATTGAAGGTGATGTTTCAAGCCAACATCTGAAATGTCTTCCATATCTAGCTAGTGTGTCGTGTTTGCATTTGAACTGGAAAATTAGAAAAATGCTGTAAAACCAGAAGGTTGAAAGGGATAATATATGTGTTCCATCTTACAAACTATTATATATCCTGTTTATGAATTTAGTTAAACCAAATACTTTTGTCCTATCACTAAGTGCCAAGGATGCAGTACTACAACAGTGCTGCCCTACTTAATGTAAACAAGTTAGTTGTTTATATGCATATCAGCGTATTTTGTGCATTATCTTATGCGTACAACGTTGACTGTATTAGTGCACTCTTGATCTGCACCAAACTGTACCTACAGTGCACAGATGTTTCTGAATTGGATCTCTATTAGCCCTTCAGGTCTGTTATAAGTAAGATTATAACCCAGTGTTAGTCAGTATTACTGTCCATTTTTGTACAAGTTTCCTTACCTTGTTTTTCTTTCCAGTTCTTCTCTCTCCTCTGCTATGCCTGCACATACCATGCAATACACCTCTTGCGTTAAGGTATGGTTCTGTAGCGCTCTTGCTCATCTCCACTCAAGTTTGTAAGGCATAATACATGGTAATAAAATATTCACTTGAATGTAGCTGAAATGTATGTTCTTTTACTACAAAAATGTTTGATTTCAGCAGTATACAAAAAAAAATACCTTATCGTATGGTTACTAATATCTTTTGAGAGCTTGTAATCTAAAATAGTTTACAAAACTTGTTCTTTACGTCACTGTGGACTTTGCACTTCTCTGAATATTAGATGCAAATACAGTGTATATAATTTAGAGTGGTGAACAAATGTGTATTTGTCCATGGAATTAGTATTTTATACTTGCATGAAAATGAGTTTATAAATAAAGTTTGTAAATAGCAAGCCACAATTAGTAGTTGGAAGGCTCTTATATTCGTTGCTTACAGTAAATTCACAGTTGAGCAGTACTGAGGAACAGTTTTCTGCATTGATGCTGCTGAAAGGAACCATGCTCTTTTTTGTGATCTGGAGCTGGCCATTGGTACTTACATTACACTGGTGTTTACTGTTTATTGCTAGTTCATAGTGGCATTAAGTTAAGAAAACAATTAGTTTATTTCTAATAATATTTGCTGGTATTAGTGTTTCCTGTGTGCTCTTTTGGCTTTGCATGATAATCTTTTAAATTGTTTGTAATGCTAAATCAAATGTTTCTCTGTAATTCCCTATGCAGTTTACCAAATTTACAATAGTTTTCCAATTTAGTGACATCATGGGCAATAATTTAATTGGCTGGAACTACACCATTGTCTTGGAAAGAGTATTAAGACAAATCTCTTATCCAGAATCAATACTAGACTGTGAACTCTGTATGTCAGTCCTATTGTTTACTTTTCTTGCACTGCGCAAAGAGACATGCTAAGGTACAAGTATAATTCAACAAGACTGCAAATGTATAAGGTAACATCTGGAAATAATCAAGCAATAATATAAGCAACACTGGTTATCCTTTTCTTTGTAGTCTGTTGCATTTGTTAAAAGTACACCTTCAAGCCACATATCAACCTGTTCCCAGAAGTATAGGACCTTACTGTCCTGTTGTTGAAAGCAAGGAGATACTTTCTTCTGGAGAAAGCCATTTTCTTAAAGATTTATGAAGTTTTTTCTTCTTTGCTCTAATTCAGCAACTATGGTGATACCAAACCAGCAGTAGGGCACTGCATCAAAAGATCAGCAATTTGTTGGTAGAAGTCATAATCTTAGTCAAGGCTCTGTCAGAGGGAAGCTTTTCCAAATAGCTATTTTGGAGTTCTTCCTAGTGAGGAACCATGTTTCCCACACACACTTTTAAACTGAGAGCTGTTTTATTCTCAAGTGAGTTTGTTTATCTGAGAACTGGCTTTTTAAGTAGAGTTAATTCTACTATCTAGAGTAAGAGCCTGATTCTACTTCTAATATTTTTATTCTGTCATTTATTAATTTAGCAAATTATCTTCCTGCCTTCTTTCCTCTCTGCCCCTTCCCTACTAGCTGACACTTGTAGTTCTAAGTAATACAAGACCGAAAAATCTTTAGACATCCAAAATGTAAGTTGACATCTAAAACTAAAAATGAAATTTCCCCCATTGTATACTTTACACAATCTAAGCAAGTAATTTCCAGCATGGGGCACTGTTCAGTTTCACCCGCTTCATTCCTGTTCCCTCCAGGAAGCAGTGCCCACTTTGATTGCATATTGATGAATCTGAGCCAGGTCTGCAGAGAGACATCCATTCTTTCACTCTAGCAAGTTCTGGTGCATTGATTTTTCTGGTGAGCCCACATTCTATAAATCCTCTTATCTCTTGAAATTTGTCTTCCTGACAAGTGAAGAGGAACTATAGTATTAAGGTATCAGTGTCTAAGTGAAAAAATTGCAAAGATTCAACCAAATATGTGAAATCAAATATGTGATCAGTCTTATGAGATGATGAGTTTCTTTCTTAATAACCTGACTTTTCTGTTTGATGTCCAAAACACAGTGTTATTAGTATTAAATAAAGCTGTATACTCTTAGTTTCCAAAGTAGGCAGTCTTTGAGAAAAGGAAAGCTCCCTCAGCTTAAACTTTTTTATGATTTATGCTGAAGCTAACAGGCTCTTATCTTCTCTTGAATCTGGCCTGAAATAAAAATATAAGCAACACTGCTTACAACATTTGCTACATTAACTTCAAAATTAATAACTTCAGATATTTTAACACATTTTGAAGGCTGTATATGATCCTAATCATCTGGATGTCTGAAATCTATAAAAATACTTTTGAGAAGTTTCATTATTAAAAAAAAAATCATAAAAACAGTAGAGGATGCCTGAGGGGTTTTTGGACTAATGGGAATCCTTCATGCTGTATAATAGGAATAATAATAATAAACGTAAAAGTTCCTCCCATTCTTACAGAATGAACATTTTTGACCAAATTTTCTCCTTTTTGCTGGTTATGAACATTCAGACTTCCCACAATACACAATAGTGCGCATCTGTTGGTACATGGTATGAAGAACTCGACTCCTTGTTAGTAAAAGTAAGAGCTAAATTAGTAGAAACTATGAAATTAATTTGTGACACTTGTCATTAAAGTTTTTAGGGGGAGGTCTAGGAGGAGAAAGGATGGTGTCATTCTCAGCAGACTTAAAAGATGTTTGAAGGTATTTGTATTCTTTTCTACTTTCTAAATAATAACCCATACCTTTTTTAAAGAGCAAATTTTAAATCTTCAGAGTCCTTACTTGGCTGCCTTGATTATTGCATAACTGCTCAGATCCTGGCAATACCAAGCTACTTGGCTACCAAGCCCTCAAGGTTGCATGTCAGGTGCTTCCTGTATCTCTGTGGGGCCCAAACCAGTAAGTGTTTTCAGAACATACCAAGAAAATTTGTCACAGAGAGTAGCCAGAAAGTCTGTCAAAAGGAGCTAATGTGCAAGCAAAACAAGTTAGCTCCATCCTCTACCTTGTTTGGAGTTTGGATGTGAAAGAAATGGTCTCCGTAGTGGTTCGTAGGATATTCTGAAATGAAAAAGTCTCTCCTTTTAAGTCATTCCACTTGGAACAAGTAGTTCATGAATAACGGAGAGAGTGAGAGAGCGAGGGATGTATCCTTTGGTCTAGGATCTAGGACATGCACTTAAGACAATTGGATTCTTCCAGAGGAGGTGCTGGATTCCCAGGATAGTCTGTGGCCCAGCAATTAGGGCATTCATTCAGCTCTTCATCAACATCTTTTTCATTCTCTTGAGGGAAGAAATGCAGTCAATTTTGGATGGAGTTTTAGACATAAAAGCCTGCAAACAAAACAAAAAACTAGCGTGAACGTCATACTTGGTTTTACATCTGCAGTAGATAAAGGATCTGAAGCTGAAATATGTTACAAATGGCCTCATTGGTGAGTTTATTCTCTTCGATTTTAGCTGTCCATACTGACATACATGTTTTTTAAAGCACAAATATTGAAATTTCTCTTCAATGTTATGGTCATAATTGTCTCTCAGATGTTTTTCTACAGAACGTGCAAATTGCTCTTCCAATTTATAAATGGAACTGTAAAGTAAGCGCAGAATGAGCTCCAAATACAGTGCCAAGAGCTGGTCAGGACTTCACAGTACTGCCAATTGCTATAAAAAATAGAGCAGTCCTTTGCTGGCAGAAGTACCTAAAATTACTGAACAAAATGGTGTAGCATTTGTGAGTCCCTGGTGGGTGGTGGTAGCAGTGCTGTGTAACGTGCACATGCATGCACACAGAGCAGCCTGGGATCGTGAAGGCACATGGTCGTGTGCCAAAGAATGTTTTAATTACACTGGCATCTAATTGAAAGTTGAAAGACTAATAAGAGCCTGGGACACTTCGTTCAGTATTAAGAAGGATCTGCGTTAAACTTCAGACCTAGACTTATAATCAGTACATAAGCTTTTATGTACTTAGCTTTATGGCTCAAATCTACTTTCAGTCCCTCAATAGTTCTTAATAAAATAAATAAAAGGAAGTTCTCAGGCAAAGAAAAGTTTTTCTAACTTTGTATTTCAATTTTAATATTGCGAAGTAAAATAACAGTTGTAGGACCTTCAGACCAAGAATATTATTATTAAGCAGCAAAAATGTGGAAATGATCAGTTTAAAGAATTTAGATAAACCTCATCAAATGCTTCTAAGCTCTGACTTTTTCCCTCAAATATAAGTCTGTGAAGTGACTTTGTCAAGTTTGTTCCAGTCCTTCCTTTCTTTGCAGATATCTAAAACCAGCATTTAAAATGTTTCTTGCTACAGATGAGAAAGATACAGATTTTCTGACTCTGCTGTGACTTCAAAACTTGTGGAAGTTCAAAGTGCTTTGAAGTCAGCATGCCTATTGCTAGAATCTGGACAAAAGTAAAACATGTGGCAAAAGATCCAGATCTAAGTGATGTACCACTGGAACATTTTTCATTGCTTTTATTTATTTTTAGAACTAGAGTATTTTTGTGTTAATGGACACACTTACCTACCCACTCTCAGGGGTCATATAAATCTTACAGAACCTGCTCCAAGAGATACCAGTAGAATGAGACCAATTTGAGTTTATTGTTTAGATATTATTTAGATATAGATATTAGTTTTTAGTTTCTGCTGGTTCTGAAGAAACACAACTGTGTAGCTCCTGCAGTAAGGGCTGAAGTATACTCTTGAAATCACTTTGACAGACGGCAAAGGCGGGTGAAGAACATAGCCTGTGGGAGTCTGTAGAGCAGGAACAGTTGCTTCATGGCTGGAGCAGTTGCCTGTTTCGTCAGGGAACAAGGTATCCAGCCTCCTGCAGCAGCACTGCACAGTAGCTGAAGTCACTAATAGGATATACAAAGGACAAATGTGGCTCAGAATTGCTGCCAAGACTCTTAACTCCTGTACAGGCACTGCAGGGAGATCTGCAGTGCTAAGTGCTCTTCACACCATAGGGCCCAGAGCCAACTGTAAGCTCCTAGACCAGGCTTGTCTGACTGGTGACTCCTTCTTATGCAACAGCCTCGTCGTTCTAGGATGAGCCTTCTGCCAGGGCTCAGCTGGCAGCAGGAAAGACTGCATTCAAATGTGGATCCTCGCAACAAATGCACCAGCTGAGCTTCCACCCAGGAACTTGGAATAACTGACTGGAATTATTCCATGTTCCAAATGATCTGGCTCCCATGCTTGCAGACACAGATCACCTAGCTGATATTATTTAAGGGGGAGAGAAGAGGAAGAAGAAAATTCCAACAAGTTGGTTAAACAGGATGATTTATAACACCTAATGCCTAAAGCAAATACCACCCTATTTTAGAATCTGTTTTCCTCTGATGTGGCAACTGCTAGGTCAGCTCTCGTCCACTTTGAGGTACGACTTAAGCAGCAGCCCTCAATTGATAAAATCTGTTGGGTAACATGACCCAATTTGCACAGCTGCTAAGTTGCTTATCTGCTTTTTGTAGCTTTTCCAAAACTCTTTGCTACCATTCTTTTCAACTTCTCATTGCTCTCCATTCCTTGCTCTGGCAGTTGCTGTCTTTACTGTGGCATGTTAGTGAGTGGTTCCTGCTACAGCAGCTCAGAGCCCTGAAAATAATACAAATAACTAAAATGCATGCTTATGTGTGTTAACTTAAACAGCTTTACCTGCTTTCCAGCAGAAAGGAAATTGTTTCATATCAGCCCTCTATTCTGCTTTCGTGGAGAGATTGGGTATTTTTGGTGGTTTTTTTTTTAGGCTTTGACCGTGTGTGACCAAGCAGACTTGGAAAGTAGGATATTTGTCCCTTGTCATCACTCTTCCTCCTCTGCCCCCTGCATACTAAGAACATGGCAGTAGTTCTGCTCTCTCTTTTCCAGTTGCTTCTGAGTCACATCTTCCCTCAAAGCAATCTTTCTCAACATTTTGGGCTGTCAATCTTCATGCAGCCCTGAGTCAGTTCTCCTGCCCAGGAGAAATCAAGCCACTGCCAGCAGTGAGAGGTAGGTAGCAATTCTCTGGCTAAGATAAACATACCCAGCCAGGTATTACAGCCCACTCATGTTCCCTTGTCACTCCCCACATAAGAGGAATAGAACTTGTACATACTTCTTCCACCCATTACGTCTTTGGAGCCTTTTATAACTTCCTAGTTGTAACGTAAAACTTGAGAAACACTTCTTTAAAATTTGCATGCAATAAATGATGAAGGACCCTTCTTCTATCCCTCAGGATCTAGTATTTGACCTTTCATTTACCATACTGTATTTTTAGTGGTATAGTTTCAGATACAATTACCTTCACTCAGCTTCTTAAATCACGCATGAAATGCTTTCTCAGTGCCACATTAACAACTAGCTGCTCAGCTTGCTGGAATTAGAAACCAGATATGTTGTTCTATTTACAATAAAGAATCAGACTGTGGTTTTGGTGTAGATTGCTATAATAAAGAGAAAAGGTCCCTTTGGTGTTCTTTAATTTATGACACACTGTAAAATGTCCAGGCACATTTTGCCTAGTAGCAGAAGGAGAAAAAATAGTAACTCTTGGCTGGAGATTAAAAAAGTCTCACACACCATTAATGTATTTTGAGATCCTGCACATTTGGGAGCAAATCGGCTACTTATCTGCTTCTGGGATCATACTCATTTGTAACCACAGTGAAGGCTCTGTGGCTTTCAAGATTTTTTTTGTTAGTCTGCCTAAATAAAATCATTCACATCAGATAAATGTCAGTACAGTGCCATTAAGGTCACATTAAAGAGATCTTTAGGCTAACGTTTTTGTCCTTGTAGGATAAATTGCATCCTGTTCTGATTTTTTTTTTTTTTTTTGATTCTTAATGTCTCAAAGCCTACTTTTTAAGCACTAGAGACTAAAAATAGTAGAGTACTGTAAATTGCAGCTATATTATACTCCACCCTGCTCATGAAAAGTCTCGTCATCATTCTGCTGAGTGTTTCCTGGGAGCTGCATAAATAACTATAAACCTATAGTTTTCTATAGCTTGTGATCAAACTTCAATTTCTGCTTATCAGTCAGGAACCTTCAAAATGGCTACTTCAGTGCAGAGCTTGTAGTAGAAGTACATCATCTGATTAACTTCAATCTACTGCATCAGTAAACAGAAACATTGCTAATGGATCACAGAATGATGCAAAGATCTCTTACATCATCTCTCTCCTCTCACTGACATAACAGGATTCCTCATTGTTGTAGAAAAGCTTCATCTGTCTGATTAGGGTGACTGCAGTACATCCTGTTCATGTAAGATCTCAGTAGGTCTGTAAAGGCTCTCCTTGTGAGAAGGATTTCCCTTCATTTGTCCTATATTTTTCTCCTCTTCAATTCCTTCTTCTAGTCTTTATATAGTTATCTCAAGAAATTGTGAGAGACACACAACAAAATATTTCTTGATGATCACCTTTAGCCAATTTGAACAATATCTGATCAGGGACTGGTATTTCCATACACTATGCTATAAAATGATTTGTATGGAGAGAAAAGTAAAAGGAAATAGAATGATCCAGCAGAAGTGGCAGGCCACTGGCTGTTATTTTTTTCTTGACAAGATAATTCTTCAGTAAAAACCTCCCCTTGTAACACAAGCCCATTGTTTTTATTGTGTTTTGAAATCCTTTCCAACAATCCTTTCAGCAAACTGGGTTTTTAGGGGGGTTGGGGTTTTTAGCGGGTTTGGGGATTTTGTTTTTATTTTTTTTCTCAAAGTGAATGTAGTCCATTACATCAGCACTGGACAAAGAGACATTAGTTGAATTGATTGTTTATTGTATTAGAGGCATACATATATGGGAAAATCTCTTGCCTCCTTCTTTATATGAGGTAATTCCTTATGCATGCCATGTTTGATTTTGCTGAACATTGTGTTGAAAACTCATGTCAAATGCCTATCCAATGTCTCTTTCTCCACCACTAAAAATTCCTTGTTTTCTTCATACTTTGGAAGAATTGACAGTCTGCATTTCCCAGAAAAACGAGATAAAAAGGGATATCTGTTCTGACTGAAGAGGATGCAAGAGGGAGTTGCTAGATAAAACTGTGGAAGAATGACCAAGATATTAAGGAAGCTTTGGGAGTAATAGGACATCCAGCCCTTGGGGGTTAGTTCGAGGTGCCATTGTGTCGGACACTCAGACCTAGACTGAGCTAGCTTGTACTCTGCAAACATTTTATATAACTTACTGGATTTCCCCATCTTTTATTCATGACTGTGCTTGGTCCATGACTGGGCCTTTCATTCTGTGGGAGAAACATGTGTGCACAGCTCAAGAGCGGGTGCTTGCTTGTGTGCTTTTAAAGAACCCATAGCTGCCTGCCAAATTTCTTTTTCTTTTTTGGTTTCACTTGTTTTTGAAATTCATACAAAACCTTTGGAAATGACTCACACAAACATTTCAAAATCCATCCAGAAGAACTGGAAAAGGAAGGAAGGAGGGAAGGTGTCTACTACTCCTTAGCTGACAGCCTTTGTGTGTCGTATCTCAGCCTGCAGCAGGTGTTCTCAGCTATCATCAAGATGCTTTCACAGCAGCTGAACTTACATATTTCTTTGCTCATGATATTCATTTACCTTCTGGAACTTGTCAAATTGCAGCATAAGTTATCTGAGCTTATTTGCAGAAACTGCAGGGAAATCCTGTATCTGTCATGTTGAAATATTTCTGACAATATTTTGTGGAGTCCTTCTGGCCTATGGGAGAAACAAACAAAAAGATAAGTATAGATTTACCTGCTCACTTTCTGTCTTCCCCTCTATTCCGGCAGTGTCTGTATCCTGACCTTCCCCACCTGGAGGCCCAGTCACAGTGGGTTTAGTTCAGTCTGCAAAGTAAGAAAATTACCTTGTTTAAAGTTGTCAGGTGAGTTTAGAAGTGGCCTACCTTACTTAGGAACTCTGTGCCTCAGGATAGAGATCACTTCTGCCTGTTCATGTAGAAAAAATACAGAACATATTTGCAAAAATAACTGTACTGTCCATGTACACCTAAAACAATTCTGGCAGTCTCTGGCTCTGAATGTCACCTCTGGGTCTCCCAACTTTTCTCCCAGCAGGAATAGTTACTGCCTCTGAAGCTGGAGATGATTGTCATTCATGTAAAACAGGAAAAAGATCTTATGCCTATTTTAAAAATCAATATTTATAGTTTTAAAACCACTGACTGTGGGTTTTTAACCTTAGTTTTCTGACCTGTGCTGCAACTATTCTGGCATCAAAGAAAGGAAGGTAGAAAATAATGGCAATAGAACAAAACCACAGATCTTTCCACATTTCAGTCCTGCTACTAATTGGCAGATGTTTTTCATAAATGATGATATGCTATTTGAAGAGGTTGAGGCAATAGAACAAAAAAAATGTAGTTTATTTTCTAAACACCTTTTGAAGATTATCTTTTCTACAAGTGGAGAAATCAGCTTTTGTGTTGTTCCTCTTTTCTATTTTATTTTTTCTCAACCGTTCAGCCTCTTCTTGGCATCTGTGCAGTTTCAAAGAATGTAATCCCTGCCCTTCACTGAGAAATTGAAACCTTTGCAATCTACTGACACAGCAATTAGCAATCTACTGACACAGTCTTACTGGTATGCATCTTTTCCTCCATGCTCAGCGATAATGTTGTCATCCATTTTGCCCTTAACTCAGAGTAATGAAAAGTGACTATTTGAAATACTTCACTGTTGGAAATGGAACAGATCTGTTACCAGATGTAATGCTAGATGTAGCTTTATTCTGTATTTTACTGAATATCAAGAGCATGACTAGGGTGTAAGATCAAGATCAGCTATTTAATTACTCAGAGTATACGTAGCTGGTGGTTACACAAATCTTGAAATTCTGAACTCTTCAATTCAATTTCCTATGCATGTCAATGAATGACACACTGGAAGATATTCAAGGACTAAAACACAGATATCTAGTGCCATTTTAGCTATAGGCTATCCAAAATATCTACATAAGCAATCCCACAACTTTTACAGAAGCAGCTGGTAGGCCAGGGAGATTGGTGCCTATTCCAGATATACACCACCATATTGAGGCATCTGCATGCTGTTGAGAAGCACTTAGGAGGAAAAAAGTTGATAAATAATTACATTCCTTTTACATTCTGACATGATCAGCATGTGGATTTGTTTAACATGTTAATAGGCAATCAGTTTGATTTACAAACCATCTCATAGGCATGGAAATCAGGAGTGCAAAACTGAATTTAATTTCTTATTAGTTCTAATCCACTCCCAGGTCACAGTCCTTTTGTGCTCATAACTGGTCAATGTTGTTGTGATAAAACTTTTTCAAATTGGAAATACTTAATTGTACCACCACAGCATCTGGAATGCAGAAGCAACTTATATTTTTATGAATAAGAAACTGCCAATCTCCTCTCACTTAAGAAAACACCGAATTTATGTCCAAGTATGACCCCATGACAGCGTGTGTGTTCTGGCCTCTGGTGCTCAGCCTTCAAAATATACTCACTCTATCAATTATCCAACACATTCAGCTAGGTTGCATCCTGATTCTAAGTATTCTGTGAGCAGAAGTCCTTGGGAATCATCCATTTGTTGCTGCCAGTGGCATCTTGCCTGTTCCCTGTGACAGGGGATATGAAAGTCGCCCAGAAAGCTTTTACAGTGACAGGGATGCCGGCTGCCTGCCAGCGCCAGTGGGTGTTACAGCAGTCAGTGCAGGCTGCCTTAGGCAGGCATGAAAGGCAGATACAGTGATCCCAGCACTTCAGCTCTGCTGGAACTGCTGGCACAAAGCTTACTTTTCTATGCTTACTCTTTTTTCTTCAGATCTCTGGCCTGGTGAGGAGGAAGAACATTTTTTAAGAGGTATTTTTCAAGCAAAGTCTTTTAAAGCTGATTGCAATCCCTTAAGAACATGTCTTGCCTGTTTCTGGGCAACATCAGCTAGATGAGACAGTGCTGGATATTTTTCACAGATGATGCATCCACTTCTCCAATAGAAGCTCTGCCATAACTGTTCCCCTCTTATCTCCTATTTCTCATTCTGAAGAGAATTTCTGTTTGCAGATGAGGTAATTGGCTAAAGACAAGCTTGCTGACCAGGCCAAAAATCCTGTGGACAATTCTTCAATTTTACAAACTAACTGATCTGTGACTCAAAAAATTCCAAGAACTATGTGAAAAGACTCACCTGGGACATGGTGCAGAATGTAAAACTCCATATTAACTGTTGCAAGTCATTAAATCATTCAGACTATCTATCCAAAAGAAAACTTTAAATAAAGCTAAAATATGAGCAGAGAGGTTCCAAAGAGTGTGCTGAGAATCTCCACTACGAAGTGAATAAGGCTGAGACTTATCTTTTGCCAAGGTCTGGGCTGATAGGGGAATCAGGCAGTTTTAAATAAATAGATAGATAGTTAGATACATACATACATAGGAACCAAATTACCACTGAAATAATCTGGTTTGAATGGTTGCAGTAAGAATCAACAAAAACAAATAATTGTATGTTATAGAGTTCTAATCTTTAGAAAACCCTCCTATCGCTTCTTCCAATAAATCTGCCCCTTTTATAGATTTCTTCCTGGCCAAATGTCTGTATTGTCAATAAAAGAGGTATTTTTTTTTTAAAGCACATGCAATTTACTTGATACTTTAAATTGCCTTTGAAAAAGTTTGGCTTCAAAGAAGTGCATAACAATTATCCCACACCCATGAAGTGAATAATAACTTCACTTCTCTGAAAAACAGTGGTACAGCATTTTTCTCTGGCTTTTTGCCAAATGCAGAGATTCATTAAAGTTTTACTGCATTTTTCTTTATAAACACTGTCTGATTTACCTGAAATACCAACATGATCTTTTCCAGAAAGGTCATTTACTTAAGGGGTTTTTTTTTCTGTACAACATACTTTGCTTGGGGATGACTGTCATTTGAAGTCATAGAGCCACTGACCACTTGTGACAGACTCTAAACATTGCAGAACATTATAGATATGTTCTGACATCTGAGTCCCAACAGATGCCAGGTATGGTCAGGTCTTCTGACTCTTTCTTTGTATTTAGTGTAATTATGGCATAATATTTTACTTTATTCCCTTAATGCATTTAGTTTTCTTTTCCTAGCACTTTGATTAATTTTGGGGAAGCCCCCTTTCCTACTTGAATCTATGTTAATCATGATTTATTACATTTAATTGGATTCTGCTGTATGCTGAGAGCCACTGAATTACACTGAGGAAGAAAAGAATATACACAATGTCACATCAGACAAAGTGCTGGCATGATTTCATTTAGTTTCATAGTCTTCTTTTAGGTACCAAAAAGAGAACTAGAATTTATGGTCACTTCCTCTGTTTGCTGCAGTGGAAGAAGCGTACTTTGTCTACAAACAGGAAAAATGAAGGCTTAAGGTATAACATGATCCTTATGGGCCCCTTCCAACCTGAGATATGATATGGTTCTATGATCTCCTGCATCCAAATAATTTTCAGTCCCACACTAAAATAAAATGTAAAATGATAAATGTAAATGTAAATTAGTTTGGGGTCCCATTACCTATATTTCATTTTTTGCTGGTCATTTCCTCTTTTTCTGTCTTGGCAAATATGTCAGAATAGACTCAAAGAAATGCAACTTCTCTGATGTACTCACAGAAGAGCTCTGGCCCATTCTCCCTTGACACAGTCAGATGCAGTCACAGAAGCTGCCAGAGATGGACTTTTCTTATTTGAACATGGACAATGAGTGGGCTCCCACGGAAAAGGTTACTTTTTTCTTTTATTGCTTTTCCAGTGGCAGATTTTGATCCAAAGTGATCCATTCCCCTTCTCCCATAAGTATGACTAGATCTCGATGGAAATGGAGACCTGCACTCTTGGTTGCTCACTTGTGAAGCACTGAGTCATGTAATGGGACTGGCCCAAAGCAGAGGAGATTACCCAAGTGATAAAATGTAGCTCCTCTCTAGATTCCCTGCTTAAATATGTGTTCCTTTCATTTAATTAAAGTTGAGTTAAAAAAAAAAAAGTTTTCATATTCTATGTATGCAGACTCAGCATATGAGACTATTTTATTGAGCATTTAAAACTTCTTTTGATTTACAGATTCATGGGTGAATCAGAATGATCTGTGCCAGCTAGTCTGCATGGCCATTATTTAGTTCTGCCTTGACTCACACATTGAAAAAGTGCAACAGAAACAACAGCAGACTGAAAAGGTGTGGAGTCAGCACCAGCCTAATTTTAGAATCTACTTGTGAGCCTCATGTCAGTACTTCAATTATTATTATCACCAAAGATCTCAACCTACAGTCAAGTGAAGTCCGGAGAGTGATTTAGACACTGGAGTCTGGTCTAGGGTAATCAGAAAGGTTCTCTGATATCAGCTGAGAAGGACTTCTAGGTCACCACCACTAGATCTTTGGTGGTAAAGGAATATGGTCATATCATCCCACACACAAAGTTGTCAAGCACCACTGTATTTTTCTGACAGCTAGGACAAATTTTCTAATTACTGGCCTAACTGTGGTTGGGCAATGATCATTTATCCTCCAAATCAGGGGAATCCAGATCACACACTGATGGAACAACAGGACCTAAGGGCCTGCTCCTCTCACCATGCAGTCCCATAATCCCAGATCAGTTCTGTTTTGGCAGCTACTGACCTTTCAGGCTCTTACCTGACATTGGCTCTGGATGAGTTCCTGCTGTAGTACTATTGCCTTGCACTGCATGGAGCAAGCATACATTCTTCACCAAAACAGCAGAAAACTGCACTGCTGACTTGCATTTACTCTCACCTCATTGCTTCATCCTTTGAACTTTCTTTGCGCTGGCTGCTGACCATAATAACCATGTATGTCACTTTATGCTGTAGATAATGTTTGCACAATTATATTGCTTGTGTAGCATTATGATCATCATCACATCTGTGCTGCTTTTCTGACAGTTCCTGACAGTTAGATTTACTTGTGTGTAAAAACAGGTTACTGACTTCTTTTGGAAAACACTTGTGAGCACCATGCTTTTTGTTTGTTTTGGGTTTTTTTTATTTTGTTATGGAAGTCCCATTCCAGAAATCAACCTGATAACCTTTTCTAAACCCAGGTATTTGTAAAACCTAGAAAAGTTTTCTGTCTTAATCTAGTCTTGAAAATCTGCAGTTCTGTATGTTTTTTCCTCGGTGTTTTAACTAATAATTTTCTTGTGAGGGGAAAAAAAAAAAAACACAGAACATGTCCAGCACTTTTCATGTTGCAGAAGATAAATATATCTTCCAAATATAAGAACTCTTTTACTATTTTAGTATCTCTAAAGCAGGAATAAAGTGAAAGTTTTGAATCAATCTTTTCAGTGACAGCTGAAGATGGCAAATTGTCAAAATGGACAATAAAATAAAGGTAACATGACCAAGACCATTCTGAAACATTCTTTCAAAGTGCATTTTTGCAGTTATTCTGTTTCATTCTCTTTGTGTTTTCATACCTTGAAATATTATACTGGTTGTTATATTCTTAAAGTAGATATTTGAAGAATGGTTCACAGTCCATTTATTGTTATTCTGTACAGAGATGTGATGAAATCTATGTACTCTGCACCGCAGGCATAATGTAAAGCAGATGGTTTTTCCTCAAGCAATGAGTACATTAAAATCAAAACTATAACACAATGTATATAGTGCTTCTAGATTAAAGCTCTTGCATGCCAGATTTGTAGCTTTGATTCTTTCTGATTTTAATGCTTAGTAGGATTTAACCCAGTGATTCTGCCCTTGGGCCAAAGTGAATCAGCTTTTATCTAGGATGATCGTATATTGGCTAAGCCTTGTAGCTTTTATTTTAATAAACACATAACTTTAACCTACCATTACATGTACATAAAACACTACAATTCAAGCTTGTGCACAATGCTATGGACAAACCAGAATCCATTAGTTTCAAAATATGCTTCATTTGCAGCACAAATGAACTGTTCTAATTAGTGTCCTTTTAATTGTTCTGATTGCCTTTTAGTCAGTTTTCTTGTGATCAAATTCATGCTTGCCAAGGTTATGCTTCTCAGGTTCACAATAAAAAAGCATCTTCAGACTCCTGCCTTCAGAGTGAAAAGTCTTCATCCCTTTGCAGTTTCTTGTTAGAAAGTGACAGTCTTGTGTGCAAAGTGCTTTCTGATTTTCTTATCTTTTTTGGTAGCACAAGAAGCAACTTTCAAAAAATGTTTCTGCATCAGTTTGGCTTATTTTTTTAAACCTTTTTGTTTCTCAAGACTTTCAGGGTTTTGCTTATATTCCAAAATATTAAATTTCTTGGATCGGGAGTTATTATTTTTCTTTTCCCAACTCTCCAAAAATATGTTTTGGCCTTTGAAAGGAGTCAAGTAGGTCCTCTTTTCCAAAGTGTTCTTTTACTACTGTTCAAGGGCAGAAGCAAAGATCTGTCTCTAAGGCTCCTAGCTGTGATACTTGCAGGATGTATATTATTTACAGAATTAACTTTATATCCACCTCCCCTTTGGTCATCAGGGCACATGGTGTGGTGTGACACAGACAAAAGCAAAAGGGCAAGTTGCAGACTGCTCTAGAACATTCTGATTTTCTCAGCACATGGGAAAATCTTGCAGGGTCATATTCAAACTGAAGTTGGAGGACAGAGGGTCATAAGCAGTTCTTTCCACAAGTGATGTTTTCAGTAATTCTTTGAAAGCATCCTTAGATCTGTGGGAATACAAGCTTGTTTTGTTTGGGAAGATATTTACAGAAACTGAAGCTAGAAGAAAATTAGTATCAGTCATGCAGCCCAAAAATTTAACTGATTAGTTCCAGAACAATTAGAAAATAATTCTCTCTCACTCCAGATTGATTTTATATATCTCTTTGTCTAGACTACTCAATGAGGCAGGTTGAGTCTGACCTGCACTCTCTCTGTTGCATTGACTATATGCTTCAGTTTCCCAGATTTAACTCATTAACTCAGCTGCTGGCTGAGCAGTCCCACAGAGAAGATCTCAGTGGGAGCAATAACATCTACATAGGCTTGGGTGATCCAAGATCAGGTGAAAAAGTTATTTGGGTCAGTCCACCATGTTGAAGATTATATTTTACTGAGGCAGGAGTCCTGTACCTGTTTGCACAGAAATGTGCACTGCTCCTGCCCTTCTGCCATCCCTCTCTTTGCCACCAGCTCTGTAGATCTTTGTAGATCTGCCTAGATTCACTTCAGAATGTCATTTCCAAAACTGGATCATCAGCTCCTCAACGAGACTACCTCGAGCACTATGCAAAAGAGATATGCTATCATTCATACAAACAAATTAGAGGGGTTTTCCCTCCTGCCTTTTTCTCCTGCATGTAAAGCAGAGACCTATTTATCATTTCCTGTAAGTCTGGCAGCTCTTGACTCAGAGCAAAATCATTTACATTAATAAAGAAAGAAAGCGAAGCTTTCTCTCTAAATATAGCACAGACTTTTTCCTGACTGGTTCAAATTCAGACACCAGCAGTATAAGGTTGTCACTGAGAGTTAATATAACTTACAAAAGACCAACCAATAAAAAGAGTGCAGAAGGTGCAGAGAAAGCAGAGTCCTCCTACGCTTTGCAGTTTGATGTTAAGATCATGCAGCGTGTGACTTAGAGTAAGCACATTTCCTGCAGCCTCCAAAGATGCTCAGCAGGTCTGCAGCAGCTCTGTAGCAGGTGTCAACACGTCAAACAAAAAAGTCCAAGTGTTTGAAACAATTTGTATATTTCACATGTTAATTTACCCTGGGTGACTTTAATACTGTCTGTTCCTTCAGACATTCCCACAGCAAGCTCTCCCAACCTGTCTTTCAGTTGAATATTCCTAGGGGCGAGGTCTAAATTCACAGTCCCAAATGCTGAATTCCTGCTAGTGTGCTGAGACAGCCCACAAAGCCCCTGATGACAGTGGGAGCTGTACTATGGAACTGAATCTGCTGCTTCATTTCGCCAAGAAAACAGACCAGTAGATCTTTATTCAGGACAATAAAACCTTTGGATTACTCCAGCCAGCTACAATAAGATCAAAGATGCTGTCTTGCAGTACATATCTATTGAAACCTTCCAGCTCTGGATTGAAATATGATCAGTTTTAATTACCATATTGTTAGAACTTGTTCATCCTGCCACAATTAATGCAAGGAGAATGCATCTGCACAGAAAATTGTTTGATCATTATTTCATTTTAAATGGGGGATATAAAATTACTGCAGTGCAGATACTCCCTTTTTTATTGAAGAACTCATTGTTCTCCATGAGATTAACTATGACACTCCCATATTTTGTTAACATTTTCTTCTCCAGTTGGAAAGTCGTGTTTTCTGTGACTGCTAAGAATTCTATTAATCTACGTTGAGCATTTAGTTTCAAAGGAGTAATAACAGCTGGGGTAAATGACTGATATCTGCCTGCACTAAAAAATTCCATGTCTAATGTTATTTTAACCAAAAAGCATCCTATTTCTAATGTATGGAGTTCACACAAATTTCCCCTAAATTTTAAAATCTAAGGTAAAATGTGGGATTATCTATTTTGATCTTGTTTGGAGTGTTTTTGTGCCATGTACAGTTTCCTAGCATTTCAGAAATAAGAATTTTGGACATAATTATCTGTTTCATTCAAAGCTATAATACCTAATGAATATTTTTCTACCTTTGAAAATTTCAACAGCCATTGAAATTAGCTCAGTCAATCTTCCCACATAAGAACAATTCTTGAAAGAAAAAAAAATCCAAACAGAGATAAATACAAAGTAAAACTTTCAATATTAAGAGGAAAAAAAATTAGTGGAAAACATGCTTGTTACAGAGGTTACATTTAATATTATGATGATCTGACTGTCTGTAAGTGGTAGGTATGCCTTTTCTCATTCAGATGGATATAAATAAAAGGTAATCACTGTGTAAACAAGGATATTCAAGAGAGGGATAAAGTTCAAGTGTTATTAGCCAATTGTATGTTACACCTATATATAGATATATATGTCTTTAAACATATTTACATCGTTGTGGCTGTCATTTTGCTCTAAAACATTCATGGAGGTTATTTTCATTTTATTCCACCACACAGGCAATGTAATGACTCTGTGGGGTTTCATTTGGAAATATGCTGTGTTTTAGTGCTGAGTTCACTTACTTTTTGTTTAAATTCCCTTTTCATTTTTTCATTATGGAGTTATACATATATTCGAATTACAGAACAGTTTCTTTATGGTGGCTTCTATACTCAGGGAAAACAAGGATAAATAAAGCTCTAAATAAAATAAAACCATATGCCAAGTACGAATGCTTTGAACCTTTGCAATAACAGAGGAAGTGAAATGTGAATTCTTTCCTGTGAAAACATTTGGGGGAAGTATGAAATCTGGGAACTGGCTGGGTTCTACCAGATCAAACACATAATTGCACCAGGTTATGCAATGCACCGTTGTGTGTTACCTGTGGGCACCTTCACAGAGAAGACTTTCAGAAAGGAAGTAATAAGGAAAAAAAATATTACAAAAAGAAAATCTACAGTTCATACATAAAATCATCCTCTTCTGGGAACTAAAGTTTGCCCCACCGTTTTGGTGAAGAGCAGCTGTTGTCACTGGGACTGGTAGATCATGGAAGAACCCTGACTGCAGCCTTAGAGAAACTTGCAGATATTTGGGGAATAGTCTGAGGCAGAGCAGCCACAGGTGTGGTGCCTGGCCAGAGCCAAGAAAGGCCCTGGAGAGGGAGAGAAAGAAAAACCTGGGTCTGGACAGGTGCTTGCAGGTTGGACTGGGACCAGACCTGCAAGTCAAAAGAGGAGAGCCAGTTTAGGGACTAGGTGAAGGGTTGGAGTCAACAAGACGTGAGACAAAGGAGGATAAACAGACAGAGAATAAAAACACATCTTAGAAAGAGCAGGGATTACTCTGTGTGCAGTTAATGCACCCCAAGTGAGGCTGATCCAGACCCTGGATTCACACTGGGGGCCTCCAGCAGAATTTGAGAGGTGAATGCAGCACTGAGGAACCAAGTATGAGGACACAGCTGCTGCAGAAGCCTGCAGACACGTAAACACCAGAGATGCTTTCCTCTTTCGCCACAGTTCCCTGGGGCCAGGGCTCCCATCTCAGCCCATCACCAGAACGGGTCCATTTCTGACAGGGCTGAGCAGCTGGGAGCTGGGGATACAGGCATTCCTCTTCCTAAATCCCTCAGGGCCGTGGCTGGAGAGGCATTTGCAGAGCACGCTGAAGGCACTGGTGACTGACACGTCCCCTTAAACCTTACCACAGCAGAGGGGCCCCTTGGCAGTGCTCTCTTGCTTGCTGACTGGGCTAAAGTGCTTACCTGAGCTGCAGAATAGCACCTCTGTTTCCCCAGCAGTTATCTTCATGATCTGGGAACCCAGCCTCGACCTACACTTAGCTTTCCTAGTCAGGCCAACGGGAAAACTACGTTTCCTGGAAAAGGTGCTGGAAATAAGTTTGCATCCAGTTTGTAGAAGTATGTGGGCCCTATCAATTGTAGGAGTAAGTGAGTCTCAGCTGGAGCAGTGTGTGGTACACGTCTGGAGGAATCTGGACATCTACACCATGGTGGAGACAGGGAGGAGAATGCTCTTTGAAGCAGAAGCTGGACCAGCCTGGCAGCGTAGCCTGCAAGCACTGCTGTGAGGTCACCTTCCCTGCAGTCTGCCAGGGTTCTGCTGGCTCCCACGCACAGCCAGGGACCCCCACCCCGATGCAGATGGCAGGTGCTGGAAGATACATTAACATAAAAAAGGAGACCTTTAGTAAGTTGGAGTGTAGTTGTGTCGGCAGCAAAAGCAAAGGTGTGTTTGTGTGCGCTACCTGCTATTCTGTCCCATGCAAGCCAATTCCTATTGCTATGTATTTTTACAGTAAAAGCACAAAATAAATCTGACCAGCACTTTGCACAATGTTGATTTATAGCTTCAGCCTTTAATTTGCTTTTTTATCTCTTTTTATATTGATTTTGCTCCTTTCAGTGGCATGCCATAAATGAGAGCATCCTAATATTTATTACACCCACATATCTTTGTTATATGTCAATGCATGGCTACAAGTAACAGAAGGCAATAAAAAAGGAATAGTGTGAGAATCACTGTGTGTACAATCACTGCAGTAGCTCCTTGATTATGTTATGAAGCATGTGCTTTACTTCACCACTTATAAATGCAGTCTGTATTTCACCACTTGTTGTGGTCTTTAAAAACCTGTGTCCTCAGGTTGATTCCTCTAGCTCTGCTTTCTGTACATGTCTTGGATCAGACTTTTCTTCATGGCTAGACTCCTCTCCATGTGCCATATGCCTGCAGAGGTGGCCCCAGGCATACCTGGAGCCCATAATCTGGGGTGCTTGGGGTTGAACAGTGCCAGGCATAGCCAGGCAAGCTGCCTGGGAGACATGGCTGTGCTGGAGGATGCTGGAAACTGGGCACCACTCAGCCTCTCCTCACTGTCATGACTATTTGGAGACAGTATTTTTCCACTAGAAAAATATTTCCTTACTTCCTCTCAGCTCTCATATTGGACCATGCAAAATGGAACCTCTTCTCTTTGACAAGCACTTTAATAAGTCAGTCATTTATTTCTGTTTCACATGCATATATTTCTAAGTGTACTTCTAAGATAAAAGTGAACAAAGAAAGAAATGTTTTATCCCTTTTGAAAGCTGTTAATTATGCTCAAGCTACTCTTCCTCTGATTATGATACACAAGTGGAAGGCAAAAAGGATGAAAAGGACACTGAGATGGACTTAAACTGTAGTTTGCCATTTTATTTATAAAAGAGAGGAAACACAGAAATCTCTGTGAAACTTTCCTCAAACTAAATTTATGCATCCCAAGTTAGGAATTACCACTGGGAGCATGCTGGGAAATTAAGAGATCTGTCCCATGGACCCCTGACAGAGTTTGTATCCCTGCTGTAACCTTCGGACAGAAGCATTTTGTTGTTACCCTAATAATCCTTGCAATCTCACCACACTTGGTTTTGTTTTCAGCAAAATAGAGAAGAGTTTCCCCATCTCCACCCAGCACAATGGATGCAGGAACAGTCCTGATTTAAAGATGAGGGATAATTACAGCACAGTTGTAAGAGCTGAAACTACTGGTGAGAGAAGTGTACACAATCCATCAACACCAGTGGCAGCCTCAGGCCACCCTTCAGGTCTCCAGGTAAAGCAGGACTCTGGTGCAACTCTGATGGCCTATGGCAACTCTGATAGCTATGAAAAAAGCTACTCAACAGATTTCTCAATTCCAATCAAATGTCAAGCACCACCTCTATCCCGATACTACCCCTCATATCTCTCTGTACATTCAGTGTGCTCAAAAAATAACCTAAGCCATAAACACTATGATCCTTCTCAATATAAATCCTAGTTTTATTGTTGCTGTTGCAACCCCACAGAATCAGCACCCATCACACACCCCTGACATAATTTCCCCTCTAATTCCTTTTCTTTATTCACCTGTGTCTCCATTTACTTCTTCTGTGTGTGCCTTGGTATCAGACAGTACACACAATAGGGAAACAAAAGACTGTGGATTTCCATTCTTTTTTATATATTCAGTAAGTTTCAGAAAGAGAAATATTTTTATAGGTAGGAAACCTTCCTTAAGGAAAGGCAAAATGAATAAAAATTCAGTTAGCAAGTAAGAAATCAAAACCTGTCACAATATTCCATAAAAACCAACAACTTCTGGGGTGGTGTAATGCATTTTTATAGTACTTACTATGATAGAACATATAACTCTTTCAATACCGTAGGAGTGACTCAAATTAAACTGAGTGCAGAGTCCACCTACGCTTTTTAAGGGTCTTTGAAAAGGTACATGAAAGTCTAACTGTATGAGATGTCTATAATCCATTGACAAAACAAAAATACAGAGAAAGTGTGTGCCTGTGAGAAACACTGTATATGCTCTGCAAGCAGCTTCCAAACCACAATATCTTAGCAGCTTTCAGTTTCCAAAACAAAAAGCAATAAACTATATAATGCACTGTAACACTGCCAAAATAGTTTTAACCATGGTTTATGGTTAGATAAGCACAAATACAGCCAAAATGAATAAGGTTTGGGACTTTATCTGTGTGTATATACTTTAGAACAACAATATATATATTTGTCTTATCCAGGAAGAGTTATTGGTGTACTCTAGTGCACCACAAGTAGGGTTTACAGCCAAAAACTTAGTCCATTGTATTGCAACTAAACTAGTTCTGTTTTGGCTATCAGGTTTTGTTTTGTGGGTTTTTTCATCTTAGGAAAAATAATAGGACTAGCCAGTTTCTCATTTGAGACGTCAAAGATTTACTACTTGTTTTGAAAGTAAATGGAAAGAGAGAGGTGTCAGTTTCATTTGAAACATAATCTGAAGTGAGAGTGTGTGTATGTTAACCGTTTTGGGACTTTCCAAGTGTGATCTAAATATCTAAAACCCTGGTTGTGCCTATTCATTGTTTCAATCGGTAACATAGACCAGGCTAAATCATAAGGTGGTACTGCTAGCAGATCCTTGTCAACTGGACCAGAGCTCCAAGTTAATGCTCTATAATTATTAGCTGCAGCTAAAAAAAGTCCCTTTTTATAGGAGAGTGTAGGCTGAGTAATACCATAAGTTTACATATGACATCCTAGTGAACCTAAGCACTAAATTTAATGCAGTAAGCAATTTATTGCACAGCTTGCCCTCCTCAAAAAGTTTCATACTAAATGGCAGTGAGAAGACTCATCTCACACTCCTGCCTCCAATCACCAAATTTATTCTCCCACGGAAGTAATTTTTCCTCTCTACTTCAGATCCCCACATTTTGAAAAGTTGCCTGACCTTGAACCTCCCTAAGCAGTGCCTCTTCTTGGCTATCCAAGATTCAGAGGAGCAGTTGGAAGAACACCTTTGTTCTTTTAGTCTTGTCCATCCATTGGCATTGCTAGCAATTATCAGGTTCCAGACCTTGCATCTGCCGCTGCTCTGGCCAGCACAGTTTAGGAGAATGGTGTTTTAGAGCTTTGAATGGCACCACAAACTGGTGTGCAGAAGGCTGTGGCAGTAACATTCCAGATAGAAATGCCACAGATTGATTTTCTAAAACTGCCTAAAGTTGATATAAAAATTACCTTCTTTTTTTTAAAATACCCAAGGTACAGGATTGCACAGTGCCATGTTTTCAGCTAAAAGCAACACTTAAGAATTCACAAGGACATGCCAAATGAAAAGTGAAAATTGAAGGCCTTTCTATTATACACTCCCTCATGTTTAAACTACTAATTTTCTCATTTCCATCTCATGCCAAGTTTTTGATGAGGCAGATCTTGGTAGATGGGAGAAATATCAGTAGCATATTCTAAGAACTGGTACTATTAACACCATCACTGAGGTGGCAGAAGCTGACATGTTCCCACACTGACCATTACCTTGAGGTTTCACCTTCTTTGCTGTCTTCGTTCTGCTCATATCTGTGATTTATTAAGTCAGCATGATGTGAAACAAGGAGATTTTTCCTGAAACAGGCTATTTCTTCACATTGCCTTGCCTGGAATTTTCATTAATGGGTGGTGGCTGGAGTCCAGAAGGGTGGTGCTACATGCAGGCCATGCACTTCTCATGTTCTTGCCTACAACAGAGGTCTCAGGTCAAAACTAAACCAAGAGTTAGCACTACAATCTGTAAGGAGGTAACTCTGTAACAAAACATCTTTTAGTCATAACATAAATAAGCTTTGGGAGCTTTAGGTGTCTACATTCCACTGCAAGCTGGGTCTTTAATTCCCCTAAATTCTTCAAAAATCCTAGGTTTTGTTCATGCAATGATCAGCATCATCACTGTCCTTCAAAAATTTACAACTAACTAAGCCACTTAATTCTAGAATTAACTCTCAATCATGCAAATGAAGACAGTAGAGAACCTCATCAAATTTAAATCTAGGCCATGTGATAAATTCACAAATGATCTTTAATTGTTTATCAGAAGGCTGTTCCTGGATTTCTTAGAAATGGTATCCAGTAAGCATTAATTTCTCACAAAAAAAGCCAAAATATTGTTTTTTTAAGAACAAGAGCAACATGGTTCCAATAAATTTTATGTTCTTTAAAATTGCTTAATCTCAGACTTGGTATTGCAAGTCCTAGCAAAAACTACATGTTTGAAGCTCTTTCTTCAACTATTAAAGCATGGGAAAATTCAAACACATTTAAACATTTGAATTTATTTAATCCTTCTGTTGTCTTAAAAAAGAATAAATGGTATTTATGGGCCCAAAGAAATCAGTACATATTGGGTACCTACATTAAAGTTCTCTAAATTAAAATGTTATGAATTCCTAATGCAGACAAAAAAGTTTAAATATTGACATTTATCAGCTGGACAAGCTGAGACCTAGCTTTCCTTTATCTTACAGTAGAACCTGTAAGCATACACTCACAGTGTGGAGCCCAGTGCAGGATTACAGAAAGTAATAATTTATGCAGTCTAGCAATTCAGTTCACTTCTTCCAGGCAAATCCATAAGTTCCTTTGGAAAACACATGGCAGATTGTCCAAAACTAGTTACTAATTACATTTGGAATGGAGTTCTGAGCTCCATAGGATGGAAATATTTGTAGCGCTTTTGCTCAGTCACAGGGTTTTAGGGTGTGGCACCTTTTGCACTACCTACCATGTATCAAGTGCTTGATTGATGTGAAAAGCAAAATTTGTCATATCAATAGGCATATTTTCTTGTTCTGGAACTGCCGAGGTAAGAGAAATGGTATAAATACAAAGTCTGGAGAATAGTTGACATAAAGGAATGGAGAAATTTAGAAATAAAATCTACTCTTTGTAATCTTTGTACAGACTTCCTTATGATGACAGTTCAAAGAAAAAGGGCAAACCTTTTCCCCCTTAGAAAAGTCAGTGATCATGAGAGGTTTAATACTGCTTTTTGTGGCCTGGAAGAGGGTGATGCTGATCTGCTGAAGGAATCTGACTCTCTGAATATGGAAGACAGTTCCAAATTTCTGAATGACTTTCCACAGATAACGGTGATTCCACAGAGACTGCACTGTCTCTGTTTGGTAGTGAATGCCATACTGTATACAAATAAAAAACAAATGGACGTAAAGATCTTGAAAATTATGCAAACAAATATAGACAGAGTATTCTTGTTCCAAAGTTTATCCTAGGGCTCCAGATGACAAAAACATTCAAACATTTGTTCAAAATGATTAAAATTAACATGAATTTTGCTCAAGCATCAACCTGCACCATGTTTCTATTAGAAGCAGAGCAAAGTCAGGGAGAGGTCACAGTCACTGCTTATTTATCTATTTGTATATTTTTGGAGGTAAGGAGGAGGATGGGAAAGGGATTGTGAAAAAAAATGGCAAAGAATGATACACACAAAAGGAGCAAAGAGGTAGCTAACTTGCCATTGGAAGGACAAGAGGATAAGATTAGAGAAAGACTGCAAAGACCCCGTGGGCTAGAGGAATTCTGAGGTTCCTGAAATTTGTGGGATTTCTTGTTTGAGTTCTGCCTCTTCCCATGGATTGCTAACAGTTTTCTGCAATTTGTTCCTCTTCACATTTGATACCGTTTCTAACTATTGACTCAAGAGTGTCAATGTTTTAACCTTCCTGGTGGGTCAGGACTGAATTTCTGCTGTATCCCACCTAAATAAGTTAGACTTCAGAAAGCCCAGAGGCTCTCATGGAGTGCAACTGGGGTGAGGAGATGAACAGATGGGCAGCAGACAACAAGGAAGAGTTTGTTGCATAGATCAAAGTACTCAGAGTGGCAGCACTAACTCCAAGTTATCATGACTCTGGTATGAAAGAGAGAGGTTTTAACAAGTATTTGAGGCACTATTTGCAGAGAGTTTAAGTCTGCGTTTAACTTACAATGCCAAAATCACTCTTGAATCAACAAGATTTAAGTGTATCTCTTTGCATATGCCATATGCTCTGTGAATATTTTGAAAACACTGATGTTCTTGTGCCTATATAAAAGCTAGCACAGGAAAAAGGTTTATCCCAACTATACTGAGTAGGGTTATCCTTGAAAGTTTCTCATTTGAGATTTACTTTCATGGGAAGAGACATCAAGTACATAATAAAACACAGCTATGAGAAGACATGATAAAACATTGTGCAAATGGAAACAAAACATGATTTCTCGTAAATACCTGTGCTTTTGAAAAAAGTCTCTACACTGCATGAAAAGCATCACATGTCAGTTTTATATTCCTGCAAAACTTCATTTCCTAGAGGCAGTCATTGACTGAAGATCTATAGAGAAGAGGTTTTATTCCATGTTTTCAGAGAGATATTTTCCCTCTGGAAACCTCTGGTCACTACAATGTCTTCAGAAAAGTCTTAAACATCAGTTTCTACTTGGTGGCAAATATATCATGAATGCTCTGTGACCAGCTAACAAGTGATGCTGCTGCTGCTGGAGAGGAACAGGTGGACAGCACACAGCTGATCTGATGAGTTTAAATCAGCGCCTTGCAGACAGGCATTCCTCTGCAAAAGAAGCATAGGCCAGCAATATCAGATAGGCCTGAGGTGATGTGGGCATTCTTCAAGCCAAATTTAAGAAGTCCCTACTTCACATCCACACTACTGACATGTCTCCCCAGTTTCTGCCCACTCCCCATCCCATCCCCCCTTCCTCAAATCATTTCAGTCATACAGCAGCTCTAAACTGGTTGCTCTTTATACACCTGTGACATAGTCTTAATTATTTCTCTCCCATCTCAAGTCTCTCTTGAGATGCAAAACAGTGGGGAAACAGACTCAAAAGCTATTTCTGTGGGCAGGGTATGACAGAAGAACTTACTAGGAAGGGGACTGAATGAGACAGATCAAATAATCCTGGAGCCCTCAAATACATGAGACCTATGCAGCCATTTAAACTGCTTGAGCTTTAGCTCTGCTTTGTGTCAGCATCTCATTTTTCTCACAGAACAGATGTTTGTTTTATGTTGCATCTTCCATATTCTCTCAGTTTTGAGCATTTCACAATTAACTCCATCTATGACAAATAAACCCTGACAGAATTCAGTGCATGGGAGACAGATGTAAACGAGCAGCATTGCTTTGACCAGCTGTATCTGGCTGAACTTCAGCAGCAAGCTGCCTGTCAAACTCTGCCATTAAAAGACAAAACCCTCACATCTTGTGAGCTGGTGTGTGTGTTTGTGTGTGCTGCAGAGGCCTGAGCTGGAATAGAGATCATGCTAAATGGGGAAGAAGAGAACCTGTGGTGGAGCAGCTGCTGTAACTCAGCACAGCTTCATTTAGATTTCCCCCCCTCCCACAGCAAATGCTAAATCTATCCTGCTAAAGAGGAGTTCAAACCATGAAGATATTCCACACAGAAGAGGATTATAAAGCCCTGTGATGAGCCTGGAATGAAATTAAATGTAGCCTGTGAAATGAATGTACTTTTCTTACTCTGCTCTGGGAAGTTTCATGAAGAGATTTTGCCTCTCAAAGCAGTAAGTGTAATCTCTCATGGATAGATCCCAAAATGTCCACTAAATGTGTGACAAATTGAGATGACTGTTAAAAAGGAATGCACTAGCCTTGTCTGGGGTCTTTTTTTTTTTTTGTATTTTTGGGGCAAGGGGAGCGTGTGTGTGCATGTGAGGATGTGTGTAGGAAAAGGAGGGCTCAGCCCGTCGATCAGATTTCATTAGGTTTCTAACTGCCAGCTTTAGGCTAGTGGCTTTGGAATATTACTTGGGATCATTTCAAGTATTTTCAGCTTTGAAAAGCAAGTTGTTGTAGTTTCTAATTAAAAGAGAGGAAAAAAAGGCCCCTTTGTCAGTTAATAAATAATGGTCATTGACACTTCAGTTCAAAAACACAGGAAACTCTGGAGCTTTCCTTTCTCCCATCTCAGCTAAGGGCTGTTGGCAAGAGACAGTGTCCCCAGCAGAGGACCACCTGCACCTCGGGAGCAGCCAAGTTCTCAAGCTGAGATAGAGGAATTTTTTACATGACCATGATGTCCACTTCCACTCCAGCCCATCTTGAGACCAGATGCATCCAGATACAGAAGTGGAGAGTGCCAGATTTACAGTATAAAACACCTTCTTTTAGCATTACTCAGTCTATGGGATCCCTGGCTGCTTATTTTATCCCTCATAATATTAGAAAAGAATATGGATCTTGCCAAGTTTAATAGTTTCATGTTAAGCAATGACAAAAAACCTTAAATGGTAAATTCCCTAAGAGTTCTCTTATGTCTGCAAAGTACCATGAACACTCCTGCTGAAATATACACATATTTATATATGTATATAACATCATCTCTAGGATAGGGAAAAGGTATACTTAGCATTTCTACTTGCCTCATTCATGTCACTTATTTCACCTTGTTGTGACAATTCTTATCCTTGCCTAATAACATCAAAATTGTTTCATCCAGCTGTTTTAGTATCTCCAGGAACTTTAGAAAACATTTTGAAATCTTCTCCAGACACATGGAGTTTGAGATCACACCCACTTAGTGCTCAACTGAAGCTACAGATAAGACTCATCTTGGGATTAGTCAAGGGACTAGGAAATTGATGGTACTCAGGTCTCTGTTATGTTTGTGCTACACATTGTCCCAGAAATCATTCTGTGTAGATGACTGGAAGTTTTTTGTGTAGAGATCTTTGGACACTATAGGTGAAATTAAAGCCTGGCTCTAAAATTAATCATAGCTAGAGAACACCACACTCATTGGTATCTCTGTGGCTCATGTGAGTGTAAGGATGGCCAAGAACAACTAAGCTGAGCTGTGTACCTTAATATGAGAAAGGTGGGTTGGTAAAAATTCCTCTGGCCTCTCAGAAACTTTTGTTCTTGATTCTGTTTCCGTGATAATGATCCAAAAAAATTTTGGAAGGGTCCCTTCATAGAAGTTTTACATGACATCAGCTTTCCCTGTGACCAGCTCAAAAAACAGCTATAAGAGGTATATATGGAAACAATAAAGACCTACTGTTTTTATGGAAGTGTAATGCCATCCAAATAAAATCCACCATCTATGGAAACTTTCATTAAAAACATAACCCTGAAAGACTCACTAGTAATTCAACAAAAAGAACCCTTGTTTTCTAATGTAAGTGAGAGTCCTGTAATACCAGGTTTATCAGAGGAAAAAAAAAGAGCTATTTGCAAACACATCAGAGGGCAGTCTGCATATGAAGATAATGAAGGACAGATGTTATCTCATCTGAGATAAAGATGAGATGCTGTGCTTAGGTTTCATGCAATGGAGTCTCAAGAATAGGTGTTTTTTTGCATCATATGCCATTGAAAATTAATTTTTTTTTCATTATATTTGGTATTATGCCTCCACTTTACAGGGGACACATAACTCCATGGGCAAGATCAAGCTTTCCATCAGCTGCTGACCATGTGACAAACTGTCCTCATTCTATTCTTCTCTGAACATCTTTCAGTTCCCTGTGCCCAATCCTCTGCCAGTCCCAGAGCACCGACACCTGTGTGAAGAAATACTGAAATACAGCTCTAAAGGGTTACAAATGTTCTGGAAGAGGCTCTGACAACTCCTAGGACGGCAGAAAAGTGATTTTACATGAGTCTGATCCCTCATGCATGCCCTGCGTCTGTCCTCTGTGTTTAAACTACTCTTTTCTTCCTCAAACACATGGAAAATTAAGCTCAATTTATGAGACATATCTCAGTATATGTACAAAAATATGATTGCTCAGGTGGCTGAGAAAAATCATGGAATAGCCTATAAATTATCAAATACCCTTTGAGAAATATTTTAAAGGTAATGAGTTAATATTATTTCAACAAAGGGGCAACAGCATAAATGGCAAAGTTCTATCATGAGTAAGGATTTGGCTATAAAGCAAGAATAAATATTCAGGTTTCAACATCTAAAGTTATTATTAATGATTATTTTTAATTAATTGAAAAAAACGGTAGAGTGTATAAAAATAAGTGTCCCAGTATAATTTAGATCAGAATTAAACTGTCCAACTCATAATCAAAGATGGCTTGCATTCATTTTACATTGCTAGCTTGCCTTTTTTTAAAATGTTTTTAATTATTTTATTGAAGCAAACACTTTTGTTTTAGTTTGATTGAGTGAATAGAATGGTCACTGTGCTTTTAATTGAAGAGTTATTTTAGGTCTCTCTCAGAAAGCATTATCTTTCATGCTTTTCAGTGCCCAGTCCTGCTAAAAATATGGCTGTGACATATCATCTGCTGACATTCTTTTTTATTTTTTTTCTACTGGTGGGGAACCTTGTGAAAAGGTCTTTAAAACATTTAACAGGGCTTTAAATAACTAAGTTACAGAGTATGGCTATCGTGTAAGCCTTCAGTGCTTACATGATAGGTACAGGGTGTTTGATAGGTAATACTTTGTACCTACTGTAATTGCTTGTTCTTGCAGATTGCAGAGTAATCCAACAAGAATTCTATAGTCACTCTACATTAACACAAACAGGACAGGTTGTAATGTGTACATTCTTTCTCCAATTATGCAGACATAACAAAAGAATTAAGTAGGTGTGCCACCGACCTGTTTATTTCCCACAACACAGGCTGGTTCTTTCCAAGCAGAGAGATCAGACATAGTAGTGTGGAAAGCAGCCCTGGAGTAGCAAGTACAGCAAGTTCAGACAGATACAGATAATAGCAAAATATTTTTTCTGCATTTCAGGTGCAACAGCTGAAAGTTGAATGTTGACACTACCCAGTTCTTTTCAAGTCTGTTACAGAACAGGACTGAAATATATTTTGGTCTGAACAGTTATTATAAATTTTAATAGTTTAGGGAAGCGGGGGTGGAGTGTGTAATTTATCTGCATTTTCTTTAACATATCTTCATTTATGAATTCATTTGTTTAATCTGTGTGTGGTATTTTATCAAAAACTAATCTTTATTTCATAAATACTTTCTCTTAGTTCTCATTATATAAGCAAAGCTCTTACATTTGCCTATGCAAGAGAAACAGGATTTATTTGAGGAGAATGAATAATTGTTAGCTTTGCTCACTGATGTTGTACATTCAGTAACTTTAAAAGTTCCAAGTAAAATTCTCAGAAAAATTAAGTATAACCTGCTATTGATTCTTAATTTATTAATTAGAAAATGTTAGTTTGATGTATTCCTTGGCAAAAGTCTTCCTTGTGATATATTTACAGATCATAAAGAAAACAAAACCAGGAAGCAAAATAATGAAAGTGTGTGCAATAAAAGCATGGATGAAATTCCACCAGCAACTCAGCTGCAAAACCATAATTCAGTTAATTGCATGCTTACAATTTGCTCCATCCCAAAACATTTTTATGCTTTGACGGATGCCTAACAATCATACTCACAGAAAGACATTTCCTCACCCGTATTCGCAATATACACACAGAACAAAACATTAATGGACAGAGGAGATGGCTGTGCTTGCAGATGTGCCACGAACAGCACGCTACATTTTCCATCCCTTATTTTGCCAGTGATTACCATAAAAGATGCAAGACACACTTCCACAAATGATGGGTCAGCAAATTGGTTTGGGAAGAACTTGATTGCACTGGTTCAGGTGTACTGCTGTCTTTCTGTGGTGGACAGCTTCCCTGGGGCAAGACACATGGGACACATTCCTCTCACTCTTTAAATAAAGGGAATGAGAAATAACAAGTGAAACAGGGACATAATATCCTGACAGAGTTTACCTGGGCTGAGCTGAAGGTTTCGTATGGGAAATTATTTAGGAGACCACAGTTTGTTATGGGAATGTGAAGGGATTGGAACAGGAGAGGAAACTGTGAATAACAGTTCTGAGGAACAGAAATTCTTTTTGCTAGATTTATCAAGAGCAAGAAATTCTGGAAGTCTCACTCCATTTCTTAAAATCTAAAATGAGAATATTGCAAGTGTACCAATCTGATGCTGGTTAACCATAACATTGCTAACAATTACCTCATACCTCAACTCTTTGCCAAGGGTTTCTATTCGCACAGAAAAAAGCTGGCAGTACCCACAGCCTTTGCTTCAGGCAAAGCCTCTCAGGTTGTTTTCCATGTTTTTCCTCTTTCTAAATGCAGTCTTTTTATGAGGTTCCCTGGCTTCATTCTTTCCATATGTTTTCTCCTTGGCTTTTGCACAATAGCCTGAAGTTTGAGGGCTGGGTTCTGCCCCAGGTGGTGTCACAGAGAGAGGCTGGCTGTGCCCACCCCTTGGCCTGGCGCCCAGTAGAACTTTCCCAGTGTCTCCAGGCTCTCCATCCCGCCAAGCAGGCAGTGTCCCCCTTGCTGTCCCCACAACCTTCAAAGAGTCCCTAGAGCCATCACCCTTCCTCCTGTTTGGCCTGAGCACAGATGGAAATGGATCTCAGTTGCACAAATGGGCAATTCTCAACAGCCAAATTAGTGCCAGGCAACTGGTAGAGTGCATTTAAATATCTGGAGCCAGGAGGCCCAGAAAAAACAACCAGATGTATGTGAGGTAACTTAAGCTGGCCAACAGGGGATTCCCAGGCAAGAGCAGGATTTAGCTCTCTTTTAAAAGGTAGTTCTGTAGATTTTTTAATAGAGGGGCAGAGGATTCTGTTAACATACACTTCACAGCTACAAATCAATTCCAGAAGTAGGGTAGATGCAAAAGCAATGTTTAAAAAAGCCAAAAGAGGAAGTCTGTTATCCCAGATGAATTCAAAGCAGTGAATCCTAAAATTCAAGTCCCCATAAATTTGATTTAGGGCAATGCCTTGAAATAAAATTGCTTTCCTCCCAAGAGAGCTGCCTTACACTTAGAATAAGCTGAGCAAAGTCCATGTTTGTTGAAGGTGATCAATTTGACACACATGTTAGTAGATGTATGAGCAGAGATTGTGATCTAAATATAGTAATATTTACACTTTCTCTAAGCTCAATGAATAATTAAGTGTTTTTGCACAGTAGGACAAGAGAGACTGAGAGGATATCAGAACTGAGCACATCTAGCTTTGCTTTGCAGTGGCTAGATGACCTAGGTTTAAATCCTATACATAGATCAGACAGAGGAAAGATCTCTAGCTGGATATTCTATCCTGGCTAAGCCCTCACAACATTGATTTCTCCATGGTGAATGACAAGGGAAGACATAGGCTTGAACTGGTGTGCTTTGTTTGGAAAGAATCACCCACAGTCCTAAAAGCAGTTGAGACAGAAGGCAAACCAAGATATTTCTGTAACATGCTAGAGCTCGGTCATGAGTTACATACTAATTTTATGACGTCAAAATTTAGACAGAATTATGTAAGAACTTAGGCCCTGGAAATTGTGAGTAACAAAAGTAAGCCAGGGAGGAGTATGAGGTGAATGGACAGAAAGATAGGTTCAATAAATTTGTCCAAATTTTCCTAGCTTGAATATGTATCAGGAAGAGATGTCTTGATTTAGTCATGTTCTCTAGTGAGAAATTTACACTCAAACAAACAAACAAACAAACAAGAAACTATGGCAAAGACTCTTGTTCATTTCAATGAAGAGAAAAATTCTCCACAGGTTTATAGAAGGGTTAGAGCTTCTCATTTGAATTCTTTGGCAGGTCTGTAGTAAAACTATATACACACAGCCTATCTTGAAAAACCAAAATATCTAAAGCTAGATAATTCAGAAGTTAGTAAACAGACTTAAGGACTATCTTTGTGACAACCATCCAGCTTTTTGTACATATGCATCAAGATAGGACCCTGGACCACCCTTGCCCCATTCTATGCTCAAGATGGATGGTAAGTAGGTTTGTAAAAATTCATTTCTTCTGTGTATTGTCCCCAGTGTTTTTACTCTAAACTGTTTAAATTCTAGTCAAGACAGAATTGATTTTTTCCTCTGGTTTTTCTGTACTTCTTAGGACCACAGTGCTTATGTGGGATATTTCAGTATATTTCCCAGCTCGGTGGAAACAGCAGCACACAGGCAGCTTTGTGCCTCTAAGTCTCAAATGACAAGATATTGGAGGATCTGGACTTCAGCAGAGCTGTTTCACTGCCATCCTGTACACTTGACAAGTCACCAGGTCTTGGAAGCAATTAAACTAGTTAGTTAAAATCCCTATTACCATATATACTCGGTGGGGATGTGCGTGTTTTAAATTATTCTTTTGCATGATTTATTTGGCATCCTTAATAACATCCCAGCTCAGTAATTTTCTAGCTTGCCTGTTTTTCAGGACAAAACTTTGAGACACAATAACGCCATGCAGCGCTACAGGCTGGGGGCAGAGTGGCTGGAGAGTGGCTCGGTGGAGAAGGACCTGGGGATGCTGGTAGAGAGAAGCTGAGCATGAGCCAGCAAGTGCCCAGGTGGCCAAGATGGCAAACCTCATCCTGACTTGTACCAGGAACAGTGTGGCCAGCAGGACTGGGAAGGGGATTCTTCCCCTGCACTTGGCACTGGTAAGGCCACACCTCAAGTGCTGAGTCCAGTTCTGGCCCCTCAGTTCAGGAAGGACATTGAGTTGCTGAAGCATGTCCAGACAAGAGCAGTGAAGCTGGGGAAGGTCTGAAGTACAAGTCTGATGACAAGCAGCTGAGGGAATTTGGGTTGTTTAGCCTGGAGAAAAGGAGGCTCAGGAGTGACCTTATCATTCTCTACAACTGCCTAAAAAGAGGGTGTAGCCAGGTGGAGGTTGAGCTATTCTCTCAGGTAACCAGAAACAGGATGAAAGAACATTAAGTTGCACCAGAGAATGATTTGGTTGGATATTGGAAAGAATTTCTACACAGAAAGAGTGATTGGACATTGGAATCGGCTGCATAGAGAGATGGTGGAGTCACCATCACTAAAGGCGTTTGAGGAAAGACTGTATGTGGCACCCTGCCATGGTGTAGTTGGCACAGTGGTGTTCGGTCATAGGTTGGGCTTGATGATCTTAGAGGTCTTTTCTGACCTAATTATTCTGTGATTCTTTGATTATGTGTTATAACAGATTCAGGATGATGCCTTCCTTTGGTTATTTGAGGGTCATTTTAGGACAATTTGAAACACCAAGGTCCCTCAAAAGGAGGGTCTTCACATATTCCCTTGGATACTAATGCTTTTACAATTGGCTCTTCCATGGTGCTGACTACTGCAATGGGGATAGACTCTCTCATTCACAGAATAATAGAATGGTTTCATTTGTGAGGGAATCTGGAAAATCATCAAGTTCAATCCTTCTGCTGTGAGCAGGGACACCTTCAAACAGACTAGGTTGTTCAAAGACCATCCAACCTGGCCTTGAACACTTCCAGGTATGGGGCATCCACAACTTCCCTGGTCAAATTGTTCATGTGCCTCACCACAGTCAGAGTGAAGAATTTTTTCTTTTAACTAAACTCTCTGTACATTAAAAGCCCAGAATTTTTTTCCCTCTTTGTAAGGGTATTTGGGTTTTTGCAAAGCTTAAAAAAAAAGAGTTGAATTATATGGAGCATCTCATTTAAAAACAGGTTTGTTCATTCTTCTTTAGAGTTCTCTCAGAAAAAGCAAAAAAAAGTCTTGTTTCCTCAAAGCAGAAGAACACAGAGTACAGCTGGAGTGGAATTATGTGTTTTTATATCCTCTGTTTCTGTTTTTAATACATGCGCAAACTTAAGACAAAGCACAGTGAATATTCCTTTGCAAATTACTTTAGCTTGTGGAGTGACAGTGCGGGCTGAAGAAGGGATGACAGTGTGGCCTAACCAGAGATGGTTTCTCTTTGTATTTCTGTCTGTCTTCTGGCCTGAACTCAGGAATCACAGAGTATGTAGAAGTGATTAGGGTGGGTTTGGAATATTCCAGTGTTATTTTCTTCAGGTCAAGGAGTTTGCCTATTAACTCAACTTTTCCTGTGGAAAATCTTGTGCCAGTGATTTACAGAACAGTGAGTGAAAGGACAGATTAAAAGAAATATATAAACTGTTCACTATCTACCTGTGCTATCCTTTTCCACTATAATTAATACTTTTGTAATGGAAACCATAGCCAGACTCACATAGGACATCAATCCCCTGCTTTCATGTGAGGAGAAAGTCAGGTACACTTAGAGGGTTCAAGAACTGTCTGTTGCGTGCCTCAGATCTCAGCTCTGCACTGGTAGATTTGTTGGTGCACAATTTGGTTTCCATTTATTACGAATTCTGTCTTCTGTGTCCTACAGTGTATCAGATGGATCAGCCTAAAGCACTGACAATTGCAACCAGTTGATTTCTGCATCTGAGTGAATTCATCGTGAGGGCTGAGTTCTTTTTTCTCTTCCTTCACCAAAGCACTGAACACTTGGAGGAGGTTTACGACCATTACAGACGCTTTCCTGAGAGCTGCCATGACAGGAAAGAGCATCATCTGAGGGTCTGGGCCTACAAAGCTTGTTGATTATCTGTCTTCAGTATAAATCACTCCCTAGTGCTGCAAATTACTGATAACTAAATCTAGAGTCCTGTATATTCTTACTTCCTGCTATTTATAGCTAATGAAAAATTAAGCCATGTTTCCTTACAAATGGACAGAGAATGCAAAACCAAGCCAGTGTGAGACTACAATAATTGTGTGTTACAACAGTTTTGGGAAGCTGGTCTTAATCATTAATTTTCCCCACAGTAATTCAAATTATTTTTCTAAGTGATTTCAGTGACCTTTTTGTGGCAACACTAATGTTGCTATGGCAAGGCTTATATTAATATTAAAAGGTGCTCTCAGGCCACATGCTTCCTCTGAGACATACAAAAGCTTCAAGGTAGGAAGTCTGCCAAGATATTCTTTCTACACAGTTAGGAAAAGGAATGTATGGTTAATCATTGTTTTACTCAGAGGCAAGGAAGGAGAGATGCATGTATACCTTATGTATGTACCATTCCTCAACATCAGAAGAAAGTAAGGTCTAAAACTTCAGAGAGCTGTTTGCAAATATTACAAAAACATTTCAATATATATATGGTTTGACAGAAATTTTTGATAATCATGGTTGTCTGTGTTTACTCTCAAAAGATAAATCATGACCAAGCTCAAAAAAATTTATTTTCAAAAGCAGTTATAACTGAGAAACTTCATTGACTTCGCTGGGCTTACAGAACTTTTGGAAGTGTGTCAAAAAGCCTATGAAATCAAAAGATTAAAAGAAAACCTCACACCATTTTATAATAGGCTATAGAATACTCTTTGCAATATTTCAGGATCAAATTCTGCTTTTTTAACTCTGTCTTCCCACATGTAAGAAGAAACATTTTTCCTCACTTTAGCTCTTAATCTGAACATTTTCTACACTATTATTTCTTTAGTTTGCATGAGTATCAGTCAGTACACATGATTTCGTTCATCTATGGACACATTTCATACAAGATCCATAAGCAATAAAGGGTTAAAAAATACCTATTTCAGTTAATTGTTTTTGAGAGCCACAAAACCTGATTTTGGGTTTGGCCTGTAGAGATATCTCTGGGTACTGCCCAGACCAGTGGTGTGATGGATGGCAAACACTTCTGTATTTACTGTGGCACAGAGCCCAGCCTTTATACTGTCTGCTTCCTGCTCTTTGCAGCCCATGAGGTCTCCAGTTATTTTTCAAAATTGCAGTCCTCCAATGATACCAGAATTCCAGACTACAGCTGAGACATACATGTCTCCGGCATACCCTCTTATTTTATGAGAAATGTCAGTCTCTACCTAATGAGCCCAAATAAGCTATAATTAGCAGAAAGCCTCTTTATACCCCTAATAACAGAATGGTCAATTGTAAATCAGGGGATGGGGTCATTATTTTCAATCAGTCTCTTCTGTCAAACACCAAAATTTCGTAGCTAAGAAAGCAGAGACTTCTTACAACACACTAATCCTCGTTCACTTCATAAGTAGCTTAGCAGAGTTCACATGAACATATGAATCACTCTGTTTATCTTTCTGAATTATTTTATGACTGTTCCAAAGAAAACTCTTTTATAACAGCAATTTATAGTGTAATAAACTTCCCAGCATATATTCAGGCTGTTATTGTTGCAAAATTAATAATTTTTTTTCTATTCTTCTTATTCTTTTTGAAGAAGTGAATATTTGGAATGTGAATATTTCAGTCCCATTAGCAATAAAGTTCAGAATCACTTTGACTAATTCAATGAACAATGCAACAACTTTATGCACCAGAAATTTCTGCAGACATATGTTTGAGTGGAGACAGAGATGCAGATAAGGGGAACAAACCTATTTGGTGTTTAGGTAACAAAGTTTAGCCGCTTCTAACATGGAGAGAACATTTTTTCTTGACTCTTACACTGTTGGGGGAGAATGAGTTTCCTCAAAAGTTCACTCAAAATGCCTGTCAGGTATAGCACATTGAGGATTGAAACTCTTTTCAAAAGCCAGAGCAGAAGCAACAGTGTCATGGATTAGTGTGATCCAGCTGTGGTTTATGGAGAGCAAATAGGTCTGCCATAATATTGTTGTTCCACACTTACCCCATTCTTGAGATTTCAAATAGAAAGACCTGCTGGCATCATCTGCTGCATTGATTTCTGTTATATTGATATGAATTGAAGTGAAATCACAAAAAAAAAAAGGGTTTAAAAGTTAGTAAGAGACAATACAAATTAAAGAGAATGGAGGGTGAAATCTACTGGTGGTTTTGTGCCTAGAGAGTGCATGTCTGCACAAAAAATACCCCTGTAACAGCATTAATATCAGAGTTTAAGCCGCTTCTGAAATTTGCAAAAAAAGCAATTACTTTTCATTACCTACAGATTGTGAGGAGTACAAATGCTTTTAATAACTTACAAGGAGATTCAGTGTGAGATAATTACTTCTAATATGTGTGTGGTGTGCAGTTTTGCGGCAGGATTTTGCATTGCTGATTAATAATATAGTTATTAAAGAGAATCCATTAAAATTATTTTTGCTGGTTCGTAAACTCTATTGTACTTAAATGAATTTCGTTGTAGTTTTCTATTGCTGTGATGGTGGAGGAGGCAAACTTACAAATTATTTGTTTTAAATAAGAACAACAATAAAACTAATATGCAGCAGCTCTTTAAACTTTCACTTAAGCACTATTTTTAAATTATATACAAAACATCTGTTACAGATACTAAAATATCTGGGACTGTCTTCCAGATGTGAAATAATGTTTATCAAAGGATGGAACAAAAAGCAGCAATCACTGAAGTAGGTCAAGAGGGAGGTCTCTGGATTACACAGCTCTACCAGTGCTTCACAATAGGCAATGGGTTATGAAACAAACACATGGTCATAGTCAATATAACTTTATTTGCCTTATGAATAGGGTACTTAGCAGGACATATCACTGAGACAAGCTGGGATTCAGAGGAGTACACTGTAAATAGCAAGCAGCCTTATCCATACAAGTTGTGTTGTATGTTTAACTTAAAACACTATCTGTCATGTTCAGACAGAGATTAATTGTTGTGCTTAGGCACAGCTCCATCTTGAGTTACACCTTCCCTGAAGGAGTTTGGCGAGATTAAATTCTTCCCAAGACTCCGGAGCTTGTGGTGTGAACTTGGAGTGTGCACCAGCTGCAAGCCTGTTCTTTGTCCCTCTTAGTGGGCTGGCCCTTCTCCGTGACACCATCACCTTCTGCGAGCAGAAACCAGTAGATCCCAAGACTGAACACTGCTCCTATTTTATAGCTATGCTAACTAATGTCACCCTTTCTACAAAGGCTTTTTCTTATAATTTGGGCTTCCAGCCATGTCTTTAAACTGCCTTTGTATCCTGTCCTCTAGAATTGACTGTTGCCCTTTATTTCCTGATTTACTGATGCATCTGTTTCTTCTGTGCTGCTTTTGTGAACTTTCAAGTTATACAGTATATGCAGTTTTCTCATACTTTGTGTGCAGATATTTATTATACTACCATTCTTACAGAGGTTATTTCTCCCAGTAAATGGATGTCAGAATTTTAAGAGGCCCACGGCATCAGAGACATTTTGGTATCCTGAGATCATCCTCATGTGATCAATTCCTGTTCAGAAGATAGCGCAGACTTGGGCCATCAATTGACCCATTAATCTCACAAACCTTTCATAATGTATTGGTGGTCCCAAAAAGTCACGTGCAAATGAAGAAAATGTCATGGTTTCAATGTAACCTTTGCTGATCTTGAAAATAAATGTGAAAGCTAAATGAAAATATCAGCTGTGATGAGGAAAAGACTCCCTTTGCCAAAGTTAAAGAAAGAACTTGTGGCACCCTGAGAGGGAAACTTCTGACCATGCACTGCTTAGCAGTGTGTCACAATAATGAAGAATGGTAAAATGTTACATTCCAACCAAAACCACTTTGATCTTTGCTTGTAAGCAGAGATATTATGTGTCCAGATACATAAAACTGAGGTTGTACTAGAATTCCTGTTATACTCCAAAATTTCTCAGTCTGCATTGCAAACACATAAATGCAAGAGTCAGCCTCCTGGGATTGCTCGCCGTTTGACAGCTTCACATAAATTGAATATTTAAATGCCTCTTCTTTGCGGTAAGGTACTTTATAATGAAATGTCTAAGCAATATAAATAAAAAAGATGAGAGAAAAATAGTTATAAACTGTCCTTCTGATGGATTAATAGATAATGTGCTCTTTTTTCCAGTTTGAGGTTTCAAGCTTCACTGCTTCCACCTGTGTTGCCAGGGCTGTTGATTTGGATGAATTTCATTACAACATGGTATCTTTAGTCTTATTTCCCATGGTACTTTAGTAAATCCACTCCATGATTTGGCAGAGCAGGATGATTATTAGGTATTGTTGGTATATTGAAGCAGCAAGTAGGGCTGGTTTTGATGTCTGAACAAGTCTGCTTTGGCTGAAGGCCAGAAAAAAAGGGAAGGAAACAAGCTCATGACCTCCAGGCAATTGCTGGCAGCTCTTTGGGGAGGCTGCTGGATCATGATAGCAAAAAAGTCATCACTGTAGATTGTGGCATGTTGACTCTGAGAAAAAATTGTATTTTCTATTTATTAAATTGTTTTATATGTAACAAGAATTCGGTTATGCTTCTAAATAAACTTATAAAATAAGTCTTGATACATAAAGCAGATATCATCTATATGCTAATACTTCCCATGCAGTGATCCTGTGACGCAGTGATCTGAATAGAAGTACAGGATATTGCTTCAAATCAAAATGTGTGCTGCTTTTTCTTATACAACTGCGGACCCTTTAAAGATGACTGCTGGACTGTGAAAATACATTCTTGCAAAACAGAATCTGTGTACCTTTGCATAAAATTAGATAAGCCAAACTCTTATTTGCCCAAGGAGGGAAAAAAAAAATTCCCAAAAATGCCCTCCCTCCCTGGTTCAATTGAGTCATATGATTTCTAGCAACATCCTGGTGTTATTCAATATTCCATCTGTGTTGACTGAGGCACCAAGAGGTCAAGTGACTTCAAGGGTGGCTTTCCCATAAAGGCAGATCCAGCAGCTGTCTAATGGAGAAAGTATAAAAGCAGTATAATATTGGTTGACACTGGAGCATTTAAATAACTGCAGGCTGGGAGGAGATGGCATTTTCCCATTTCCCCGGAGCAGCTGAGGCTTTACAGAAGTTGCGAGTGAGACTACAAGCAGTGGCTTTTCATTGAGCTGCCAGCAGGGGTTTTGCATTCCCTAGCACTGATCTCTGATCTTCAGACAATGCAGTTATGTCCATAAACACTTACCTGGCCTTGACCTACTCTGCTGATGACCACATAAGTCTAAAATCAGTTTAAAGAAGATGATAAGCTCATTACTCCTTATAAAGTTTATAATTCACACATGAAATATGAAAAAACCATGACCGTGTTACAAACTTTTATTCAGACTTATTTTCTCTTTGATTCTTAAGAGTAGGGCTAGGCACAAGAGTCAGTTATTGCTAACACCTACTCCGTGGCAGAGTGTGGGACAAAACATAATCACTTTAGTCTGAACAGAGGCACAATCACTTGTGTGAGTAGTAACCTACAGAAGGTGTGGAACCAGTCTTAAGTGCTTAAGTCCTGGTTGGAGGGCCTGGGCAGATGCAGGGAGACTCTGGCAGTGCTGCTCACACAGAAACTACCCTTCTGCTTTGCCAAATGGCTTGCTATTGAAACAACTTCCAAAATAGTGTAGTGCCTTCATCAACACCACTGAGCTAGTCACCACCTGAGAGCTGGGAAAAACACTCTTGCTCATGTATCTTGGCCTGATTATGCTTCTTTATAATGTCTACCAGCTGTGGGACACATTCTGTTGTGCAGCCAAGATGCAGCTGGGAAGCCCAGCAAATGCTGGGTAGGGACATGCTCCTGGTGCAAAGGTATCCCAAGAGTCCCCTGCAATAAACCTGGCCTTGTCAGCCAAAATGTCTGATGCTATCCTGAGTTATGCAACCAGTTTGAACAAAGTAGGGAAAGATGAAATCATCTTTTAGCATCTCTCACAAAGTGGACTGGTATTATCATGCAAGCTGTCCCTATCCTCCTCTTGCAGACGAGACACCACACCAGAGTTCAGCACAGCTCCCTCTGCTCCCTGGCTGAACCAGCTGCTCTTCTGCTAACTCTGCAAAAACAAAACTTCATAATCTGTTTCAATTTCAATGGATTTCTAGAGGGACTGGGGTGGGTTTTTTAACTTTTTTGGTTTTTTTTTTTTATTTTGGCCTTCAGTGCACTCCATGCCCAGCACCAATATCCGAGGCAGAGGCATGAGGCAAGCAAGGACTCAGATACCGATGAGAGAAATTTCCCCTCGTAAAACAAAGATAATGATGTCAACTTATTCAATGGCAACAATACTTAGAAATTTCCATTAATTCCTGCAATTACTGGCAATATACATAGGCATCAGTCCAAGACTAATACTTTTGTTCTGGACACTTTCAGTTTTAAGGGTCAAGAAGGAAAAAAGTATTAAGCAGGACAAAGTGGAGCTTTGAAGCAATGCATGAGAAAGCAACTACATTATATTCCTTGGCTTTTCTAGCACTTGTTCTTTGGCTGTCCTGTTCTGAGCCCATTTATATAATCAAGATAAAGAACAACTTTTTGACAAAAAAAAATGTAACTCCATTGTTTGCTGGAAATATGTCTTTATACAGCTATTGCCTTAGGAAGAAAGTTTTCTTGGGTCAATAGACTCCTCTAATAATATGGAGTGAATAAAGACAGGGATGAGGGAGACCGAAAATATCTTAGGGAGCTTGTATGGTTGAAGAGGGATGTATATAAGAAGAAAAATACTTAAATATTTAAAGGAGATCTATACAGAGTTTTAGGATCTGTACCCAAGATTGCACTCTAGAAACTTGTGATAAACTTTCTCTAAATCCACCGCTGCTTTGCTCTTTAACATTCTTCAGGTACTCAAAATACCTTGCTCTGCTTTGAAGAGTGTTTTGTCTAATTTCTCCCCAAATTAATTAGGGAGATCTTTTAATTAATTTTCCTGAGAATAACAATTTCCCAGACCTCCTCAGGCAAAACCAGACTTCACTTCAAAAATAGTGGTGATGTTGTCTAATACTAGTTTAAAATGTTTCCCTGAGAAACGGAAGAAAAGGTTAACATTTTTCCCCAGCTTGAGGCGTGCAAAATCTTGTCTTCTACCTCGTATAAAAGGGCTGCATAGCAACTGCTGAGGTTTTTAGGCAAATACATTAAGGAAAAGTGAAGCCATTGTTTGTTTATACCCATGCTAGACTGAAAAGTAAAATTTTTAGTGCATATGGTCAAATAGTCTAGTGAAGTGCATTGGGAGGAAATATTAATTTTTGACTCCAGTGTTTATAACATTTGGTTCAAAGACACTCATTCCTTGAAACATAATCTTGGAAACAAAAGTGGTTTATGCACATTGAATTTTTCACCTTAGAATATGCAGATATAAGGGATCCAAAGTTAAGATTCAGTACTTAAATGGTTTTGCTCATCTTCTCTCCACGTGAAACTGCAATCCTTTCCTGACATTATCCGAACATAAAACCAGGAAGTTCCCTCACCCAGAATATCCCATATCTGGTTGCAAAATTGCTCTCTCGATATGTGGTTTTGAAATCTTTCATCCAGATGAAAGATCTGATTTACTTCAGCTCTTAGTTTCTGTTTGTATGCTTTAGATATGGGGTCATTTAACAGGTCATACATACCCATTTGTCTTTCAAAGAGTACTTTCACTGCCACATTTTTTGGTGTCTGCATCCTTTATTAGACTTAACACAGAATTTTTAACATGTAAGTCAACTACTGTTGATGCAACTTTCCATCTGCCATTTCCCTTACCACCTCCAAGAGAGTTTTCTTGCTCTGTCTGTTAGCTAGCTCTGCTTAAAATAGATCCATTAGCTTGTTCCAGGCAGATGTTTACAATGTGAGGTATTCTGAGCAAGAACTATATATGAAAGCTCTGATTTTCACTAAGTTGTTCCAGTTTAATTCATTTTATATCTGCTAAATTATTTAAAAAAATGTGGTAAGCAATACTGGAATATTTAAATGAGCATATAAATAAAATAGTCTAGGATAGGCACTGGAGTTAAACACTCAAAATGCTTATGAATACATTTTATGATACCACACATTTACAGAAAATATGGGCATTGAGAACAAGATTTACTAATTCCCTCCTGCATTCTACTGCTGTTTGTATCTGCAGAGGAAGCTCCCCCTCATTTACAGTTTAATATATATGAGACTGACATACAGTAACCAAGTATTATATAAATACACACATTTGGGGAGCTAGGGTAGGTTTGTCAATTCAGAATTTGCTTAAAGTTCTTTGTGATTTTTTTTTCTTTTGGTTTGATTTGAATTTTTGACTGAAATCACTGAATAAAGGATATTCAGTGAGCAAAATTTCATAACTCCACAACAGCTCTTCCTTATTCTGAATGCATCTGTTTTTCAGAAGTTACAAAGTTTGTTTAATTTTTAGTGATTTGTGAAATGGCTTAATTCAAAATACTGGTAAGCTCAAATATTGGTGAACAGATGTGCTATTAACAGTTGTGATTGTTACATGACATGCAGTGTGGTCAGTCATCAGGGAAAGGGTTAAATGACATTCAAAATCAAAGTTTTATTGGTTTCTGGTCTGGTTAAATCACCGTAAATGCCTACATTTAACAGCACCACAAGACAATGAGGTCTGAGTATCAGCTGGTGTCTGTGCTTCACCTTCCATATGATGGAAACACACCCCAGAAAACATTTTAGACCATACTGCACATGCAGAGCCAGAAGTGACATGGAGTTCCAATTATAGTAAAAGGAACCATATGTCTAATTAAATATATATGTTTTCTATTGATCTCCACACTAATTGCTGAAAACAGATGCACGTGTTTCATCTAAACAGCAACTATATTATAATATGTGATTCTCCCCCATACATCTTTTTCTCACCTGCTGCTCATCTTACCCATTGTGGAAATATTTTTTTTTAGGCTATAGATTTCTTTTAACTTGGAATATGCAAGAGTTCTCATGCTTGTTCATATGTCACATATAATTATCCTTCCCTGAAAGAAATAAGCAAATATTTTTGAAAGTAGTGATATGATATTTCTCCAGTTTTATGTGAGACATCTTAAAAGATTTCCTGAGGGTGGTGCTAAGCACATGATGGAAATCGCCCCTGCAAGAACTGCCAAATTAGGAGTACACAGAAATGCTGCAGATGTTTGAATGGAATTAATTTTCTTGGTTATTTCTTGATGAGAAAGATTTCTATAAAATTATTTCCCTTAAACTGCACAGAAGTAGAAGCAGTAAAAGTTCTCAATGTGTTTCCAGTTTTAGCAAAACATACATAAAATTATCATCTGAATAAATTGCTCTTTTTCAGGAAAAGTAAAAACAGGGCAGCAATTATTTTCATTATACTAATCTAGAAAAAATTATATCTCATTGTTAGACACAAAGTCAATGAAAAAACCTTTTAAAAATAAATTCCTGAAGTAAGGATGCAATTTGAATGCAAATTTTTATGAAGTTTAAATGAAGACTGAAATCATCCTGCCCAGCTGGAGTCTAAAATGCATTCAGTTCTGCAAGGAGGACTTTAACAACAAAGTAAATTGCATTATGAATAGCATAACATCTGTAGCTGCAGTACTCTGGTTTGAAGCAAAGATAAGTTATCAGAGATTTTCTGCTTTTAAACATGACAGCATTAAAGATTCGTCACATAAAGTTTTTCCCAGGAATTTTTAAAATCATCCTTGTAGGCATTATGTTGTTGAACATGCTCAGTCTCTGAAAACATTTGAAAAGATGCACAACATAAATAAGTAAATTCTTTTGAAAGTTTTCCATTAAATTTTCAGTGAGGTCTTTTTATGAGGAAAAAAAGCGCTGCTTGGAAAAATTGTCACAATGAGTGAATTCTCTTTTAGGGGACCAGAGAGAGAGATTTGAAATATGAGAGAGATTTGTCAGTCCTTAATGGTGTACAGTTGCAAAGGGATTGCTCTGCATTTTTTCTACATTGGTTGTTTACAAAAAAAAAAAAAAGTAAGTATTTTCATAACAAATGAACATTGTCTCATTTTAGGTGTGTAGCTTAGCTGTGTTTCAGCAAACTGAGAAGATTTTCTTCTCCTCATAGTTAAAGGGAAAAGGGTGAAAGCTGTCAAAGGGCAGGGAGAGGAAAAAAGGGGCAGGATGAGGAGTGGTACCTGTTAGGTGTTTGAAATGGTTTAACCACTAACAGTCTTCAACACAATATCAACTGCAAATACCCCAAGAAGGCAATACTAAAGATGAAACACAGATTGAAAGCAAATTTGAGTTTAATATGAATCTATTGTGCTCAAAAAAAAAAAAAAAAAATAAAGCAGTTTATGCAAACCTGCAAATTTCCCGGTGGCTTGCATGTTTGTTGAGAAGTTTTCTGACATTTCAGAAGAGATCAGAATGTCTGGGAATGATTCACAAACAGAGTCATGACTTCACTTGTTTATAATACAAATGGGTGTTGGTTGGTTGTAAGTTTTCCTTGTTTCTCAAAGTCCACAAGTTGTTCTGCCAGTCTAGGCAGAGGTGAGCTACACTGGTTTAGCACTGCTTTGAATGCAATCCTTCGTGCTGTTCAGCTGCCATTGTGTTTCTGGACTTTGAGTTAGTCTGTTTTTTGGGAATCAACATATCCATAAAACCTCTGTCAGTACTGCTTAAAAAAATCAAAAGCCTCCAAAAGATTATTTACTCCACCTCACATGGCTATTCCCCATTGATAATCAGAGTTATTTTGGGAATTTTCAAATAAATGAAATCTACACACAGCATCATCAGGAAAAGTAGTCACATACATTTCATCTGGTGTATTCATACAGAAAGACATTTGTAAAATGAGTAGTAAATGAGTCCATGAGTCATTAATTTGCTAAAGTAGATTCTTTAAAATTACCTTTTTAATGGAATAAACTATTTAATTTGGTAATGCATATTAATTTCACCAGAAGAATCTTTTATTACAGACCTGAGAGATAGAATTTGGGAAGGTTTGTTACACTCACCCTTATAGGAAAGTCTTGAGCTAAATCATGCAATTCCAATTCACATGTTTTCCTGGAAAATTAGTTTCCTGCTTTACATAACGTAATGAATTTCAGAACCATTTAATTCTCTTTTGCCTAACTTTTGAAGTGGAATTTCCAAAATGAAAATAGATCAGATCACTTTGTTATTGTACTCTGATGAAGACTTCCTTTTCTGAAGCAATCAACCTCCTTTTGTTCTGTTTACATTCATGGGTCATGTTGAGTAATGCCATCTGCTGACAGAAATATGGAGGAGTGAGTCACACAACACAAAAGCTAGGGCAGGAGATAAGAAATACTCATGTTAAAGAAAGACTAATGGCCAAAGAGCCTGCCTCTGTCAAGGTCTGAAGCTGATATTTATGAAAAGGATGCATGAAAACTGTAAGAATATATGTCTCATGTATCCACAAAATGTCTGTCTTCAAGACACTTAATATGTTTAATAGTCCTTGATGGATTTTTCTTTCAAAATACTTGTGTAAAATAAATCTTTATGATTTAGCTAAATCTGGTAGCAATTTAGGATTCAGTACCGAGTGCATCTTGTCTTATGGAGTACCACACTGTAATCATATGTGTGAAAAATAATGTCTTTATCTGGTTTTACTTCTATTATCTTTGAATATCCCCACCCCATCCTTTCTTATGAAAAACTGCTAATAATTTATTGCTTGATCATTCATGAAGTTTCAGAACATATGTAAAACTTTTCACCAAGTAGAATTTATATTCATAGTTAGGAAAATCTCCCAGGTCCTTCCAAAGAATAGCAAGTATTAAAACTACAAATTCCCTACTGATCAAAACTGCCCATTTTCCTTATGCTAAGTGAAAATCCTATTCACTTCTCTGCTATTGGTGGTGTGCTCAAAGTACAACAGCAGCAGTGTGAGAAGGATGAGGTGAAAAGCAAGTTCAGTAAAATACAAGACTTTTTTCCCCAGGTCTTGATGAGAATTCTTCATCACATATGCAGAGTTTTTTAGCAGTGGTTGCCTTATCTCTAACTAGATGTGCAGCCTTGCATAAGTAAAACAGCAGGGTTTTGGTTGATAACATCTGACCTTAAAAGAGTGGTTGGGCTTTCCATTGATTTTTCTGCCAAGACTGCATTTACAGTTGGGATGATTGATTAATGCATTTCTAGTTTCAGAGAGATTATTGCTACTTAAACTGATTAGCTAGCACAGAAGTATTTTATGGCTTTCCAGCAATTAATCTTTATAGCTAAACTGACGCAGGAGTATCCTTTTCACTGTAGCATTTCTAGTTTGTGCAGAAAACAGTACAGAAAGAGTAGTTGTCTGTTAATTGTATCAAGAAAACAAAAATACAGTTAAAAAAAATGCGGTGTGAAAATGTCAGGGGACAAGTATATGATTTAGTAGCAGGAGAACATATTAAAGGCACTGAGAGTTAAATATGGAGCTCCTTGTCATATCCTGTACAGATATAACTTTGTGCACGGTGTGGTGTAGAGAGGATGGTCACTTGCCACCACAAGGTACTCACTTAGACAGTGACAAAGCACTTAACTGAGCTCAAATACAGCCTCCTCAGGGTTGAGAGAAATTCCATTGATTGCTAGAGCAATAGAGAAAAAGAATATTTTCAAGAAAAATAAGTTCTTTGGCTCCTGAAAAATAAAAGAAGAAAGGAAAATGGGAATGAGAAATTGGCACTGAAATGTCACCAGGTTCAGTTTGAATAATCATGACTTGCTGCAGTGCTGTGTTATATATACAAATTAAATGTACATTACACAACATTGTTTGTAGAAACCATGCTATATTGGATAACATCTCTGCATTTAAGAAAGAACAAAAAATTCTGAAAGGCTCTGCCCTTGGGAAACCGCCTCACACTGACCTAATTACTTTATTAAGCTTGGATTGAATGGTTGATCCCAAAGTAGATAAAGCTGGAAGCAGGAAAACAGAAAATTATCCCTCTCTCCCTCTGTCTCTCCCTCCCTCTGGGAAGAAATGTCATTAGGATGATGCTTTGTATCATAAAAAAAATCTTGCTGTGTGTCTCTGTTCAGGAAATTGGCCTAGGTAGCAAACGCATTACTCTGGGCAGAGCTGCAGTAATTAATGAAAAAAGATATTGCCATAATTTTCACTTTGGAGAAGGTGCTGCAAACAAGAAGAAGGTTTGTGTTTTGTGGGGTGTTTTGTTCTTCAAGTACAAGGGAAAACATATAGAAAAGAGGAGAGTTGAAACAGGAGAAAGGGAAGGCAGGAAGAAGTGTTTGGGCTGTAAAAAAATGTATAGTATGAAGGAATGTGTGAGGGAACAGGGAGCTTGCAAGAGAAAAAAACACGGAGTTTTAATCTCATCATAAATGATATAGAAAATAGTGAACAAATCTGATAAGAAAAAAAAATTTCTCCCTTAGGGGCAAAAGTTGAAGAAGTAAGCAAGGGAAGAGCATGATATTTCCACTGTCACAAACTATAGTGCAAGCCAGTCCCCAGTGAAGACAAATTCCTTCTGTGATCACTCCAGTATGCCCAGAGTGATCTGAAATCCCTTGACAATTTTGGTTTAGCCCAATAGCAAAGGTTGTCCTCAGCTTTTCTCAGTGTGCCTGCAAAGTACCAGGGCACTTTGAGCACACTATGAGGATGCACAAAGAGGGTGCAGAATGTCTTTCAAGACAAATTTCACATTTATTTTTAAACATTTCTGGGACCGCATCAAAACAAAATTGTGCCAGTGAAATAATCAGTCTTAACTACAAGTTTCTTCACCTTATCTTTGAATTGTTCTTGCTTCTCCTTGCAGTCACGTAACCTTGATAAGCTTTCATCAGCTGTACTGGAGATCCCCTTACTGTAAAAATACTGATTTTCACAGATTCATGTAACTAAATGAACTGTTAACCTGTGCCCTAAACTAAACCAAGAGATTGATATGATTATGGTCCTCACAAGAAGCACTTTTCTGAACTCTGTCTCCCAAGATATATAAACTCAAAGGTTATAGCACCGCAGTCCTATCTTACTAACACCACGGCAACTTGGGGTCCTTTTGTCCACATATCCTTGTCTCCTCTCTTACCTACAACGCTGGAGTGAAAGTCAACATGCAGCTGTCCTTTGTCATGTTTCTTAGTACATCACATCAAAGTTTGGAATTTTTATGTCATGAGAAACTTTGAAATTTTCATAATTTTTGTTCAAAATTTGAAGCTTCATGAGAAAATACAAAAAAATGTTTACACAAGGGTTATTTTAGAATAAAGATTCTTTTCAGAATCTCCAAACTTCATCTCAAGTACTATTTTTGTTTCTATATGGAGAGAAATATTTTAGATTCACCCCTTACCATACTATGTATCTTGCAGTCATGGCTCACCACCTCTAATACTGAGATGTCAAAGATGACACTATGTAATAGTTGAAATAGTCTATTCTATCTTTAAAACCATTAAAGACAGCTGTTATTCAGTGCTGATTGAAACATCTTATCTCCTTTAATAGATCAAAGCATATACTGTGACACAGTATATGACATAGCGTGGCATTTGGATATTTTAAATAGATGGTCTTCAGATGTTCTCTATGGATCTCAGATTTAAATTCCACTGGGAAGAAATTCACACAATTTTAAGTTTTTTGAGTTTGCAAATAATTGTAGCACTCCTTTCCAATGATAGGACATTCCAGGGAAATGTGAAATATTTTAATGTAAGGGCTTCCTAGCACATAAACTAAAATTTTAATGGTAGCTGGAAAGCCCAGTGAAACAGCAGCTAGTACACAGCCCTGCAGAAAGCTCTCAAATGTGGAAAATGGACAGTAAAATAAAAACCGGCTGTATCAGTGGCTGAATTTGCATGGAGAGAGCCTTCAAATATAATCCTCAGGCTGGACAAAGCTGCCTTGACTGAATTTCTCCCATAAGGGTGGTACTTTCTAAGGATCTAGGAAAGTTAAAATAATTAAGTTCTACATGTGGAGAATAAGCTTTAGTTTTGCTTCCAAGTAAAACTAACATTTGAAACACAGGGTGTATTTAGAAAAGTCCATGGGGTTAAAAATTGAAGGAATACCAAAATACCTTCAAACTATTCCTGTGCTAGGCAACTTTTTACTATACTTAATATACATATTAAGGACACAGATAACTCAAGGTTAAATGGATTTTAAGTTACATTACTTACATCTGAGATAGAAGTGAAAAGGAATAACACTGTATTTTAATCTTTTTATTCAGAACTTTGCTTAGGGATCTGGTTAAGAATAACCAGTCACCAGACTCCAGCCTGGCTGGGCATAATATTATTGCAAAGGGCTGATGGCTGCAAATGCTCCGGAAGAATGTGAGTAAACAACCATATTAATTCAACTTGTATAACTGTATATTCAGGATCCAGATGCTTGCAAGTGAACTATTAATGGCCAACTTGGCTTGTATATTTAATTGTATGTTGCATGTTTCATTCTCTGCACTCTGCTATTCGTTTGGACTTGAGGCACAAACAAAAATGGGATAGTTATTTTAATGTAATAAATGAATAACAAACATACTACAGTCTCCTGCTTCCCCACTGTTTTCCAAGAACAGAAACCCCTGAGAGTAGGACACTTTTCCCTAATCTTCTAATCAGCCACATTTGTGGTTAGTTGAACTGTTTCCATTTGCTACCATTTACTTTTATTATTGTAGTCCCCTCACAAAAGAGAGAAATTCTGGGGACAGGAGGGTGGGGAGAGAGGGAGAGTGTGTTATGGGGGAGAGACAGACAAAACAGACAATATCATATTGCAGAAATCCTGGCACCCTGATGTCACAGCTTATGCTCCAAACTAGTGCTCTATCCTGAAAACAGATCTTTTTTTTACTGTGTGAGCAAAGTAATGAATTTAGCTCAGTTGGCAAATAAAACGCTTTCCACTGTGGCAAGGATTAATACTTCTTTGAAGTATAACTGTGACCAGTGTTACTTCATAAGATAAAGACGGTGTCATTGACACAAGCTTTTGTGGTTTAAAAGTCAAAGAACTACTCTGAAGTCTGTTTTTAAAATTTGTTTTGCAAGATTTAGCCACAATAAGAACATTTAATTGCATTACTTCAATACAAAAGACATTAGCCAATGCACTCTCCAGTAGTGTGTGTAGACATGGACATTCGCAACTCCACAACATCCCATTTAGTCTTGTAGACTTTAATAAGTTTTGGATGATTCTTGTGTAACTATTTTAATATTCTGTAGGTAGCAACCATCATTAATAGATAGCTGTGGAAAATTGGTTAGATACAGGCTGCAATGGAGTTCTTTGCACTGAAAGTCGTTTTACATTCATTTCCTCTAAAACTTTATGTTCATTTTGTCTGCAAAGTTATTTTTGGGATGAGAAGCTGTCATGATTACGTGCTTACAGAAATTCTCATGCCAGAGGTATGCAGTAGTTATTAGAAACACTTCTGTGGGTTTGGGAGGCATCCAGCAGGGACCAATAGGTAACTCAAAAAGAAGAAAATAGATACATTTGCTGAGTCAATTGTGTACTAAAAATAGTTCTCCCTGGTCTAGGAGTTTATCCCTTGGTTTGCACGTATTGCTGGCTGGGCTTGGATAGCGCATAAACACAAATTTCATGGCTGTGTATATTACGATAGTATCTGAGAAGATACTATCATAATGAATTTCTAGTTAAGGATCAGCTTCCAAATTACCTAATAATCACTGACAAAAATATAGGTACATAGATAAGTAGATTGTTGATGGTTTGAGTGATTAGACACAGGTCTGTCAGAGTAGCCAGAAGAAATTCACACAGTCACTCCATATACATACAAATACCACACAAGTCTGAACATGAGTTCTTTGAGGCAGCAAACCTATTTGGGGTGGCAAAAAAGAGGGATGCATAACCTGGAGGAGTTTGGGAGGGCAAGATTAATGACAAATTTATCATTTGTCCTCAGAGAATGTCAGACACAATTGATACACCTCAAATAGTGCAATCTCATGCTGTTAGAAGCACAATACTCACCTTTGTGTACAAAGTGCAATTCTGCCATGTTAAAAAACATCTAGGAGTGTAAATGCAGATCTAAAGAATATTTAATACAGCTTTTACGTCTAAGGAGTATTGAACTGCAGCAGACGTTTGTGGGGCATAGGGTTGTGGTGTCTGAGAGACAAATGCTGAACCATGTTCAGCTGATTACTGTTATTACATCATTACTGTGTTCATTCCAGCTGCTACTATGCAGACAATTACACCAAGTTTATTAAACAGTTTTCCAAGTAAATCCAAATGCATTATAATAAATGCATTCATTTATATTCTGTTAGCCTTAGTATGGTTCAAAGCAAAACTTTGTGATCTAAAAAAAGCAACAGTTCTCAAAGAGTGTCAGAAATTCAGTTGTGGACATCTTGAGTGAGCAGTGGTACTCAATAATGATGTATCTTTTTTCTTTTTTTTTTTTTTTTTTTTTTTCAGAAGGCAGCGTTGGCATTGTAAAAGCTCTACCCCTGAAATGAAACTAAGACAGTATTTCATGCCATCTTGCTTTTTTTAAACTATACTACCATCAAAATTCTTTGCTAGTCCCACAATCCCTCCATGCATAGCAAAGATTGCAGTGTATCAGAATACTACCAGAATTCCAGCTGACACTTGAAGAAATCTTCCATGTAACCCTGTGCACATCTTTTCAACTCACTGATTTCTTTCTTCATGATTGAATTTAGACTGAAGGCACTGAGACAGGAATTGTTTAATCATGAAGTCCTGATTTCTACTGGAACTCCAGGAACTACAGAACCCTATAAAGTCTCTGTACAGAGCACAACTTACGTGATAAAAAGGACCTTTTTCTGTAAAGAGAGCAAATTAGATGGTAATACATTTAGCTTTTCATAACGTGTATTTGAAGAAATACATTACATGTAGTGTTCATGTCAGCTATTGCTCTGCCATTTTCTAAAGACAGGATAAGGATGTTGGTATTTCTTTTAAGCATGGCCTTTTCTTTACAGATCTTAGCCTTGCAATTTCAGACAAGTTCTGGGATAGTATGAAGTTTTAAGCCCTCCACACTTGTTGGAAAACTATAAAACATTTTCATAGGTACTAAGGTCCCAAGGAAACATTTGTGTCATCTAAAATGTATGATAATACCAGTCCCCAATTTTATATTCAATAATTGCTCCAAATATCGTATTTCCGTATCTCCATTTTCTGTGCCAAACTGTTTTTGATAAAATGTTGCTTATTGTTTGAAGTATGCAAAATTCTTTAACAGACAAGCAATTTTGTCTTGAAGAAAGAAGAGTGTGACTATTTTATCATATTTTAGGGCAATTTAATCCAGAAATATGATAGTCACAGGGGAATGGAGAGGGTCTCTTTTAAATTCAGGTTGGTACTGTGTGTTTCCATTTCTACTTGATGGTGCAACAGCTTTCCTAAGGTACTTAAGTGACAATGGAAATATCTGTGCCAATGGAAATAAAAAGTACATTTTATTCTTAAACACAGGTATAATCCTTTCTAGTGTGCTATAGCCTAGCTATCTAATGTACAGTTTTTGACTTTTAGTCATTATTTATTTATCTGTGCTTCTTTTATGTGAAATTCTTCAGCAAAACTCAGAATTCTGCATCCAAAATATACTCTTATAGCTGACTAAAATGCAAGCCACTCTTTCTGTAAAAGTTACAAATTTGTGTATTTTGTACATGAGTTCAAGTAACATTACAGTCTTGTAAGGGACTCATCGACTCATTAGGCATTAGGAAATAGCACAGACTGATAGGAGTGGGTCTGTGGGTCTGCTGAGTAACTGGGCCCCTCATCTGGTGACAAGGACCTGATGCCCATGTTACATGTTCTGACACCTTTTATTTCAGCATATCTCTAGTTTGTTTCAGTGGACTGAATACCCAGTGATGGCTGGATGACATCAGCTCTGCTTCTGGGGCATATCATTGTTTAGTTTTATCCAAAAAGCATCCAGTTTCAGAAGTCCTAAAATCGTTGTTCACCAATGTACAGCAAGAGGGGGCAATCAGGAGATTGGCTTCAATACTCTTAATCTGAGTAAAAAATTACTGAATAAATATCACTGTTTTCATGTACTGAGAAAAAAACAAACCCAAACCAAACCACCCCACCTTATGAAAATCTCTGCTGGTAAGAGCAATGCTGAGAGAATTGCAATAAATCAACTCTCCATACTGAAGAAACAAAATAACCTTTTCCAACATCAGAAAAGGTAGACAGTTTTTTGCGTCACGTACTTGTTAGCTTTGAAGAAGATATAAACAAAGCATTAAACCAGACTACCAGCTTCCCCAAAAGGTCATACCTGCCAGCAACATATCTCAGGGGGGTGAATTTCACAGCAGATCATGAACAAACCTCTGCTGTAAACATCAAAGTCCCTTCAGATGTTAAAACCAAAAATTGTTGTGGATTTTGTAGAATTATGAACACCTAGCACAAAACAGTCAGGTTCATGCCTGTCAGGTTAACAGTGCATCATGTTAGTGAGTCCCAGTAGTGCTGCTCTAATTGTGCTCTCTCTGATGTACTCCTAAAATTCCAAAGATTTTAAACTAAGCCAACTCCACCCTGGTCTGCAGCCTGTTTAGGCAGCTGCTTGAGAATACCCATTCCACCTCTGCTTGTGATGCTCCTGCATTAGGGAGCAGCATCTGGCAGGGCCATGCCTTCAAGAAAAATGTAGGAGTGAAGAGAAGGATTGGGGCTGGAGGCCGTAGACAGCAGGTAGGAAAGCTGCATCATCCTCTTCTTCTGCCATAGCGGTTCATGCAGGTCCTGGATCCAAAACATGAAAGATAAGATTCCTTTCATCTTCATGCTAGACCTTTCTTCTCTTCTTGAAGAAAAGACCTCACCCACATTATCTTTCCCTGGTAAAAATATGAAAGCATAAAAGCTGCAAAATTCATTATTGAGTATCATTCCTCCCTATGAATTCCTTTGTTGCTGTCTTTTTTCAGAGAAGATTTTAAGCTGTCTGTCTGATAACTCTAGATTTTAGGAATTTAATGCAATTTTTCTACAGAATAAATGGTGTAATTTGTTCATTTGTCTTATTTACATCTCACAGTACTGTGAATCATCACAAGACACTCCAGGCTCCTTGAAATCTTTGAGGAAATTCTCTTTATAGAGACCATATTGAGAACAGGGAGCAAGACTAGAAAAGACATCTGAGTTTACAAAGAATTTAGTGACACAGACAATATAAACCCAGGAAAAGAAAGGATGTATCAGTTGTCAAAGCTCCATGATCTGAACTACCTATTTCTAAGCTAAGGTTAAAGATTCCATCTTGACCAGCAGCTAAATAGCTATTTTATAAAAAGTCTAACTTCTGGTTTGGCTCAGAAAACTAGAACTTAGTTTATTTTTCCATCCAAATTTCTCATAATTAGAAGTTAATGCAATTTACTTTCTTCAGTCATACAAAAGAAAATACTCAAAGACACTCAGACAATTCCCACTTTTCTCAGTGTTTCAAGGATATGTGCAGTTTCCTAGGCACATGGTGAAAGAGATTATGCAAAAATCTTATTATAAAGCTAGAAGCAATAGCTTTTCGAGTCAGTGTCTAACCAATAGCTGGTTTTCCTGGGATATTTCAATTAAGAGAAAAAAAAAATTTAGATTTGAAGCAGTGCTAGTATCTTCGAAGGAGCTCTAGTTAAAACAGAAACAATACTGCTAAATTCCAGCAATGAAAAGCACAAATGTAGTAGAAGTGTTGCACCTCTAATGTGGTTGGAACAATAAAAGAAGTCCTTGCCTCCTACCAAGTTCTGAGGCTGACACATGCATCAAAAAAATGTAGAAAATCCTTCTCTCTTGGATACACAATGAAACAAACACTTAGTCTGAAGCCACCTCCACCCCAAAGCCCATTGTTCCCAAGACAGACTTCTGTAGTTTTCTGAAGCTCCTTTATTTGGGTTTTTATTTATGGAAGCACAGTCATAGCTCTCTCTTTCAGCTACCTCAAAACCAGGCAGAGTTCCTTAGTTCTGGTGAAAGATAAATCCAGCACAGTTATATACTTTTGTTCTAGTAGTCCTAAATGGGAAACACCTAAGTCATCTATCCAAACAAAAAGAAAGAGAAATAATTTTACAGACTATCAATGCTGAAAAAACCCCACCCTGTTATCCCTGCCAGCTTGTTACAAAGCTCTCAACATATATGTAGTCTTTTTTGGAACTGTTTCCCTTTGTCAAAATTCAATTCCTGTCCAAATCACTTTCTTGAATATATTCCAAGTCCCACGTTAGTTTTTCTTTGAGGTATCAAGGGCAGGCCACACTCACATAGCCCTGATGAAACACTACAGTTTCTGTAAAAATTGCAGGCTAGAAGGTATTCTTTCCTACCATTCACTATTTTGTTTCCCTTTTTCTCTATGCTAGAAAATCCTGCACCAATATTTCCAACTTTCCATGGAGAAGAAGCAAAAAAAAAAAGAGATGTCAAGACATCATATCCTACAAGATTCTTAAATTTGGGTATTTTTTTCCTTTAGAGATTTCCAAAAGGAAAAATGAGACAGATATTTTTAGCATATGCCCACATGTAAATACTGGATTAGACTTCATATAACAAATGCCTGTTTTCTACAGTTTATCTAGGAAAAAAAAAGAGCATAGCACTTAATAGGCTAGTAAAAACTATGATCATGGTTAATATTTCCACTATTCAAGCAAAGCCTTGAAAAACCAGGATCCATAAAACCTCAGTTTTCAGATCTGTGTTTAAAATTAACTGACATGAACATCTCTGCAAATTTCACTCACTAGAGCCAATTCCAATTTCACAGCCTTTTGGTATCTGAATGGATAAGTAGCAGGCAATATTTGCATGTAGCTGCAGTTCAGCATGCCCCTTCTCAAAAATACCTTCGCACTTTGACAGCTACATGTTGCAATAAAACTTAAAATGGCAATGTATATGGGCCCTCCTCCCCTATACCATATTGTCTTTGGCAACAAAAGTACTGCCCTTCCTGCACCTATAGCTTTGGATGAATCTGTAGGCTTCAAACCCTATAGATATCACAGAATATTCTGAGTTGGCAGGCACCCACATGGTCACACAGCTCTTGGGTGAATGCCTCATTCAAGGATTGAACCCACAACCTTGGTGTTATCAGCACCACGCTCTAACTAACTGAGATAATCCCAACCTGTATTTTTCCTTTTTGGGGGCAAGGCTTTATTTATCTAGAAATTGAATATTGAAATGTTTTAGAGCCATTCTATCGAGGTTATCTATTTTTAACTCGTCATGTACAACAGCCAGCTGGTCTGAGTATTAGCTACTTTTGCCTCATTCCTTTTAAATTTACTTTAACTCACACTTTCCCCAGAAACCCCAAGATCCTGATGGGATGCTGAACTTGATGACAATTGCCTGAACCAAGAAATCTCCTAGGCTCACAAAGTCTAATTAATTATATCAGTTTCTGTAAATTTATGTAGGAAAAAAATACACTTCCTGATATAAGTGTTCTGTCAGATAATCTTAGAAGCAATTCTGATTGCTGAGGTGATGGGACCAGTGATAGGCTGTAGCCAAATACAACCTCATGCTACAATTTGGCAATACTTAATTGAACAGCGGCTCTATCACTCTGTGAAAGCAGCAAGAATCAAAATCAAATCAGGTGTATCTAGGAGCAGCCCTAGATCAGAATTTGAATTTTCAAGGGCATCTAAAGAAAACAGCTGCAAAAGCAAGGACATCTGTGGGGTGGATTAGCTGGCTTATCATGGGGTGCCTAAACACAAACCTTTCTAACATCCATACCAGCCATCTGTTCCTCAACCATTCCAGCCTGCTCCTGACTGTCACACACAAAGCTGGAGGGTAGCCAGCTCTATTTAGTCGTGCCTTATATCATAAACCTTCTGATCAATCTTTTCCCATCTCTGCTAGTGCTTCACTGCAAGTGCGTTGTGAGCATTTAACAGTGAGCTCTGCAGAGAAAGTCCCAGACCACCATTTTGTATGGATCCATCCAGCTCACCCAGAGTGCCCCAGGACATATCTGTAGAATCTCACTGCTAACAGGAATGATCTTCATTAGTGGTAGCTGACTTGTCAGTTTGTTCAGTAGCAAATATAAACCTTCTGATTTTAACCTGCCACACATGCACCCTGGCAAATAAGTCATGCCAAGATTGTTGTAGAGCCTACATTCATTCCTTTGTGGTCCTCTCTCAATGTTGGTGACAATGACTACAACAAACTAAAAATCTGTCTCAACAGGACATATATTGAGCCAAAAAGAAGACAAAACTTGCTTGAAATCACATCAAAGCAGCTTTAGCAACTGATGGAAGATACAGAATTGAATTTATACAGACACAGCAATCAGTTTCCATTTTCTTTATTAAAGACTGCTTTTGCTTCCAATTCACTGCTACAGGAACACGGGTTCTGGACAATGGTTGAACTATCTTTGCAAGCTGTTTGATTGATCTTTTCTCAGTTATAGCAGTGCCATTACACTAATGGAAACTGGTAACAGGGAAGTATTAAAGCAGATAAAATGTTTATGTGAATACAAAGAAGAGAATTTCATTTGCAATGAACGCAAATGTAACCCACTAGCTAGTCTGATTACCATATATTGGATACAATCTTTACTTGTGGCTCCTCTAAATTCCTCTTATCTTGTAGGTGTTGACTCAAAACCAGTTGTAATACAATTGTGCTTTCATGTGCATTATTTCATGAGGATTTGGGAGAAGTGTCACACAAAGCCATTAGCAATTAGTAAATAGTACAAGACAAATGTGTTCAGATCTTGTATATTTGAAAACAGAGAAAAAGTGTTTTTTATCTCCTACATGCCTATTTCTGTGTACAACCAGAGGTGCCACAAGCCCGTCCCTGATTTCAGGGTAAGTCAAGGAACTGAACTGCCTGTATAGGGCTGACATAAAGATTTAATGTCATTCCCACATCCATAGGTTATGATGCTAGACTTGATGCAAAGATGCATATCATCTGCACCCAGAGAAAGAGGGAAATAAAATCCAGAAAGATTTTACAAACTTACAAATTTCTGGGAAATAAATCCCTTTCTTCAAAGTAAGAGCCTGAATTGATCCTTACAGTTATAATTTGGAGTTATCATTTGACTTTATAACAAGGCAGCCAAGTTAAGTCTATAAACAAAATTAATGTGCAGTGTCAAATGAGACTTCTCCAGTTCAGAAATGCCAAAAAAATTCCCAGTATCATAATCTGTTACAATAACATTAAATCTTTTGGAAAATAGCTTGGAGAAATGTTTCAAAAGAAGAGATGCTTCAGAAGGTTGCAGACAGAATGCTATTTTCTGCCAATCACCTTTGCACATCTGTTCAGCCCTGCTGCACACATTTCCAAGCTGCAGGACAGCAGACACAATTTCCTCCCTTTGACAATTCCCCCTCCTCACACGCTGCCCTTCCTGACCCAGAGACACCAGAGATTCCAGCTGTAGAGAGCTAGTCCTCTCCAGCACTTGGATGGGTTAGGGACAGTAGAGGCTGGACTATTGCAGGCTGTTGGGACTCAGGTCATGGCTTTTCTGAATCAGGAGAGCTGATATCAGTAAGTTCCTAGGTGGAACAATTATGGTGGAACTGGCACCTTAAATTTTTTCCCTTTTCAATACTCCAAATGCTGGCATTCCACCAAACATTCTGCATTCTTATTTTGTTTTGTCCCTCTTCAATTCGTCATATACACACAAGAAGAATACATATTTATGGACTTTACTGCAAAGGACTGCAACCCCAGCTGAGCATTACAAGAGCCTTTGCACTTCATGTTGTCCTCAGAAACAGAAAAAAGATCTCTGATGAGTGGGTAACACCACTTTAAGAAGTGTCTTTATAAGTCTACCCTAAAGCCACAGAGATGCAGTCAGACTGCTGACTAGACCTTTGACAGACACTGAAAGAACATTTACCGCATATGAAGATTAGATAAGATGTTCTTTGTCAAGTTTTTTCTTTTCTGTGTAAGTGGATAGGATGAAAGACAGGAAGTTTTTCTAGTCTTATATTTTCATACAGTAGATTAGAGAGGAGTTAGTTCCGAATTTCCACTTAAAATGTCTCTTGGAATGCATAGCTAATTTCCTGCAGACATGATTCTTGGGCTTTTATGTAGACTTCCAATAAATCTCTCAAAAATCTGTCCAAATAACTTTCAGGCATAGGATTTTTTCCTTCCTTTTCTTTTTTTTTTATGCTCTCTTTTTGAATATAGGCATCAAGGTAAATTCACAATGAGGAACTTACTGTGGTGTTCTAGATAATCACTTTTTGCAGAGACTTTCTGAAGAATGATAAATGCAGTCAATAGAATGTAGAAGACCTCCATAACAGCACTCATTAATACTGAATTTATCAGAAAAGTAGATGAACTTACATACTAAACAACTGCATTAAAGGTTGGGAAGCCTGTGGTTCTAGGCATGTTAATTTTGTCCTGGAAGACCATAATGAAATAGAGCTACAATATGGAAATGTCATGAACCACCTACACAGCTTCACTGTGTGAATCCCATGATAATGTTTTCATAGGATTCCCCAGACTGTATTCCTGTGAAACATTATGGTCAGTCCAATTGAGTTGAAACCACTGTGAGATGAAAATCAGACACCTGAAAATGAGGGTGCTTTCTGTGGTATACACTTTCTGTTTCTCTCCAGCACTCGGAATTGTTGCCATCTCTCCCTACTTTTCCTTTGGTATCCACTTCCCTTTGTAGTTTCCTACTCTGGATTGTCCTTTCACTGTAAAATTTGGTGGAGAACAGTTCCCTATTTTGTTTATCTACCCTCTTCAAAATTTTGTAAGCTTTTATCATATCTCACTGCACTCAACCTATCACTGCATTGCAGCATTCAGCTCTGCAGGGTGGAACCCCAGCTGGTTTATTCCCTCTACAGAGGGCAGCTGCTGTATCCTTAAGTGTTTTTAGTTGAAGTCAGCACCTTGACTTCAGTGTCCCAGAGACTGAAGATCAGAGCTGCACATAATAATAATAATAATAATAATAATAATAATAATAATAATAATAATAATAATAATAATAATTTTGTACAATATAAAGATTACTTCTCCAGTTTATATCATTCCTCAACAAAATCTTCTTATCCTTTTTGTCTGCCATTTTAAATGGAACAAAAATTGCTGAGGATTTTAAGTGCTGATATTTTGCATTTGCTGCTTCCTTCATTTGACAAGATATCCAATTCTTACTCACAGAACCTTCTACCATTATATTCTTCTTGTCTTTCCCATTGAGGCCCTCAATATTTAATTGGCTTTTATTTTCCATTTCTGTATAAGTTTGATTTCCTCTTTAATTATGGCATATGTTTTACCTGGCCTCATGTAGAAACACAGCCCTAATATAAGCCAAGTAGAAGAGAAAGAAAGAGAAAGGGAAGAAAGGAAAACATTTAGAATGGTAACACATTTCCTGCAACACAGGTTTTCTTTAAATAGATCTTATGGAAATGTCATTGTCAAATACCTAATGGCAGCATATTTGTTTCTCAGTTCACAGATCTGGAAGACAAATGTGTCTTCACATTTGTTAAAAAGTGAAGAAGTTAAAAAACTTCATCTTAAATATTAAATTAAATTTAATTTAATAGGCATATTAAATTAATTTTATATTCTGCTAAGTTGTTGTCTACAATAAAATGATATAATTTTCTGCAGGTTAAAGACTATTTCTTTTAATTTTACTATTGATAACTCCCATAATAAATAAGACAGCAATATACAAATATGAAAAATTGCGGAATTTTGTTTGAAAAACAAAAGTTACCACCCTATTTTTAATGAAAAAATAGCTTTTCTTAAGTATTCCAAAGAATCCAGATATGGTAACATATACTAAAGCCCTTCTTAATGGTATAAATGTATTTAATATTATGATAACAATGCAAGATTTTCTTTCCACGCATACATTTGATTTTTAGTCTTTTTATTTGAATAAATTTTTGACCAGTAGGTATGAAGCAGGCTAGTAAAGATCCTGTAAAAGACACTGGTCACAGAATTTCAAGTTACATGTTCACAAGTCAGAGACTCTTAGTGCCTGAACCTAGTGAATAGAGTTGGTGATATATATTCCATGCATCTTTATAGATATGTCCATGCTATATGGTTATAATCATTACTATTCAGAATTTGGTATTTAATGGCCTCTTGATATGACCCATAAATTGCAAAGTTATTAAAGCTGTACATGCCCAAATTGCTGAAATATAACATCTTCAGTATATCTGTTGGTGTCCTGTGGTTGGGATGTTGCAAACATCCAAAAAGTAAACAGCTGTTGAACCTTTGTTGTATGCCTCATTAATTACTTGCTTCATTAATGGACATATAGATTATATTTTCATGTAAGCATTTGCTGATCTGGGCCTCACTGAGTTGCGAGCTATCTCCAAAAAGGAAAACAACAAAATTAATGTTATCAATCAGCTTTACTTGATAGATTGGATGGTCAAAAGAATCATTTTCCATAGATCAAATAAGAAACTGGCAGAGGTGTTAGTGGTTGGTTTATGACTTAGTTTATCATTTGGTATTTTTAAAATTCTGATCATGTCATTTGCATGCAATGAGGGTGAAACGAGAGTGGCAGTGACAAAATTTATTCCAGTTGTGTTTGACTTCAAAGGAAAATTTGGAAATCTGCTGTTTACCTTCCCAGGTCTCTGAGAGGTCAACTCATTGCTTCTCAGATAGCAAAGTATTTTCTCACTTCAACAGTCTCTAGGTACAAAAAAAAGTAACTTTGAGTCACAATCAGCTGCTAAAATTGGTCTGGAAGGTGCGATTCCATGCAGATGGGAACTGGAGTGAAATGTACAGACATGGAGAGTTTCTGCCCTTGATAAACCTCCAGAATTATGCCGGTTCCTTTCAAAGCCGTAGATTATTGCCTTGTCCCAAATTTTTTTTAATCTCTATTGGAACCATTTCATGCTGTTCTGCCTTTTTCCTGGGATACTCCCCAAATGGGTTGCTATTCTTGCATACCAGATATGGCTGCATACTGCACTAAAATGTTTTGAGAACTCTGTCTTCTCTCTCTGTCCAGGCAGGATTTCTATTCCAAATCAACAAATTTTAGAGATAAGATTTACTTGAAAAGTAAATGTGGTCCTCATGTGGCCTCACAGGAATTCAGCAATACTCCCTACTATAAGTTTATGCCTGAAATGATAATTAATTCAACCTAGCCATAAAGCTGCTTGATGCACAGATGGAACATACAAGTGCTGAACCCAAAAAATATGCATTCGATGACATGTCATTTTTGGGAACTGATAGCAATCTATATGATACACTGATAACATGGTCTCTCCATAAAACACATGGCAAACCTGACAGTCATTTACCATGCCATGGTTTTTTAAACTTGAAATATCCTCTATTAAGTGAAAATAAAGGAAAAAATACTCTTAAAAGCAAAAAGCCAGGAACTTTACCCTTTACTGGTGACCTTTAAAGACAGAACTAATAAGCAGTTTGGAAAGAGCAGCACTCAGGTAACCGCAGTGATCCTCTCTCTTAAATGTCATTTGAGGAAAAAAAAAAAATCACAGTATATTTCCAGGTTTATAGAACTACCTGTAATACTATGTTCAGGTTAATTTGCTGCTACAGAAATATGACTACATCGCTGTTGTTAAATATATGTCTGATTCCAGAAGCCCTCTATATTTTCTAATTTAGAGGCATTCTTTTCTATATATGCTCAGAGCAAATGCAAACTCTCTACCTTGGAGAGTTTAAATGTTATTTAATTTGTTCTTTGTATAAAAATTCTGATTTATTTATTAGATGGCCAGTTTTTAACAACTGCTTGTAGATTTGATATTTGAGTTATATGATTTTTACACAACAATCTAAATATCCACCTGTATCACCCAGGGAAATCAGAAAGTGAAATTTGGATTTTTATGATGTGCTGGCTGCTCTGATAGTGGTAATGATTTCTCATGTACATTAACACCCACACTGTGGGATGCTTTATTTCAATCTGGGCTTAAACTATGACGTTAAGTCAGTAGTCCTTGTATCCTTAAATCCTTCAGAAGCAGAAGTAGATTTGTATTGATTTGCTTTCCTATTTAGGACCTTCTCTGCATAAATACATTTCAGTCAAAGAATTGTCAATAAACTCTTTAATATTCATTATCTGAAGGTTAGAATTGTGACAAAAGCTAAGGCCAATGATGACCTAGTTCAGTTTAGATTACAATTGCACTTATAAAATACTTGTATAGTTTTGCATTTTTGGTGCTTTCATTCACAGGCCAAATTGGGCTCATTAACTTCTAATTTAGCTTCATTAATAAACACCCCAGCTCAGGTACGGGGGTGCTTATTAATGAAGCTGAATTAGAAGCTGATCGGATGCACAGAAAATGCAAGCTGGCTGTAGGCATGGCTGCACATGAGAAGTGCACAGAGAGGCACATTTTATTCTTCCTCTGCAAATTTCCCAGGAAGTACAGAGATGTGCCATATTCTGGGCACTTTGGCCTTCTCTTGGATCCTCTAAGTAATATGTAAAAGTCACCATGAAATATGCCAAATCGAAGCCAGTGATGGAGATGTAGGGTAGCTAAAAGGATTTTTTCAGCATTTGAGTAGCTGGGGAAGAAAACAGAACAACATGTCTACCCATCATGGCCACAAATCCTTTAAGCTTGGAGCTGTAACCATCAAGAAATTTCAGACACATTGGTGAAGGGTAAAAAAATGTTTTTGTTTGGCAGGAACATTGGCAAGGTCTCTGCTTTAGCTGAAGAGAAAATCTTGTGTTGTTTGTAAAAATTTTTGGCTTGGATTACTTCTGTTTTAAGGAAATAAGTAGCCCCTGGAGTAAAAGATGTGATAAGAGACTAAATTTGGATCTCCAATTGCAGACAGCTGTTAAATAAGTCACAAGTGAAATGACTTTGGCATGGCTAACTCTTGAAAACAGATACAAGCTGAACATTCAACATGCCTGACTTCAGCACCTAATTTTTCACTCCATCTCTGTTTTCTGTGAGTCCTTAAACAGAACAATTTTAAATCTGTAGTCTACTGCCAGGAATTGATTGAAAAAATATGGTTTAAAATAATGCTCTCTAGGTATATTCTTAACAGTAAAAAGTATCTTAAAAGTAAAGCAACTATTTTAATATGAAGTACATTTTAACATAATTCTTCTGAATATTTTTGAAAACTAACATCTTCATAATCTGTAGAAATTATTTTCTCCTAAATCACTTATTATCTGTGTCCCCTATTAGATATATTTTGATGCTTTCTGAGCTGCAAAAATTCCAATTTTAGAATCATACAAGATAAAATACAAGTGCTTACAAATAAAATTATATTTGCATGTACATAATTTTTTAATTTAGGTGCCTTGAACTGTTACTGGAGCACAGGCTGGAGCTGAGCACCACCACTACCATTGGCTTATGACTTCTTATTTGGGTTTTCATCTTTCCTTTGTCTCCCTCTTTGGTGGCCATGAATACTTCAGCTATATGTGAGGTTGAGTAGCTCCATTCATTTTCAAGTCCATCTTGACCAAATCCTTCAGCATCAATCTGACAGAAGGCATTGAGTGTGCAGGGAATTTACTTAGGATCTGAGAGGTCTCTGTTCTACTCATTACTCTACCCCATGTGGCCACTGGAAAAATTGCTTGTTCCCAGTATGAGAAACAAAGACAATAATCTTTCTTGCTCACCAGTGGACATGCAGGCAGACAAGATATTCAAAGACAGTTGCCTTCCCAAACCCGGTTTAGAGTCCTTTACCCAAATAGTCACAGACAGTGGTGGTAACACTTGGGAACAGATAACCTATGCTTCAGAGGACAAGATCTGGGAATCAAAGTCTTCGGAAGTCCAAAATATATTCCCAAACCATGAAAAGTATAGTTTTATCTATTTCAGAAGAGATGGATTTTAGGACAGTGGCACAAATTCAACCAGTGGACCAGCAGTGCTGTCCTCTGAGGAAGTGCCTTTCGGAGCAAGTGAGTAACACCTCTGGCAGTGGTTTTGCACAAGAACACAGATGTGGCCAGATGCCTTTTCTGAGTGAAACCACTGAGGAACTGGAAGCCTTATCTGCTTCAGTTGTGCCCACTTGACTCCTTCTTGTCAATGAATCTCTTTCCCTCATCAAACTTGTCTTGTCTTTCAGGGGATTTGACCTTTCTGAATTATACACAGAGCTCTTGTGTAACAGCCCTTATATCAGTGTGTTTACCATCTGTTCTCCTTTTCTGAATGCAGACATGTGTTACTGTTTATCCACTATGTGTCACCAGTTTACTACAACAAATTCGTTCAAGTGGAAATCAGGTCAAGGTGAAATTTATTTCAGGCACTTTTGTTCCACTTCATTTTACAGTTCACCACATGCTAATCATATGAATTCTGAACAAGGATCAAAAAAATCCCAAATAAAATTACGTTTCTGGCTTCTGACTGACATTTTCAATGGATTGTTTCATTCACCTTTTGGAAAGCCTCACCCTGTACTTGGCTTCACTGGAAAACGTAGCTGCTGGAAATTTTAGCAGATTGTTGGACAATATGGAAGGTGAAAGCTGAATGCTTAATGCAAAGCTAAAAAAATGAAGGTATATTTGTCTTTTAAAGCTATAGAGTGGGGAGGGAAGTTGTATAATTCCCATCCTTTCCTCATGTGTACTGAATGCAAGGAACATAATGCAAAATCCTGAAAAAAAGTCAATACCCACTGTGTAAGGACTTGCCACCACCCTAAAGATTATGCAGATTTTAATCTGATTCCCTGGAAATCAGTCTGCATGCAACCTTTGTGTTATCGTTACATAGAACAATTATTACTAATTATAATTCTGTGAGGATGGGGCATGAATATGGGCTCAGAAGTGAGATGACTTCAGAGGATGTGTAAGAGCAGACACTGATTACCCTGGGCCTCCATGACTGTTTGCTGGTGGGAGGAGGTATGTTGGGTGTACTCAGCCCTTTAGACCTCAGAGAATAACCCAAGACATTTACTTGGATTGTGCAAATTGGCCTTAGCTATGGAAATTTCATAAACTGCTTTCCCCAGAAAAAGCAATTTTGCAGACCTCAAAGTGCATACCAGAGCTATTACCACTGTGCTTGTGCAAAGAATCCCTTCCTCTTTACATAAACATAAATTACTTGTTTCTGTAGACCCCTGAGAAAGTTTAAATCTCATCAAGATTCAAGACATGGAAATTTAGTGAGTGAACAAGCTTTTACCTTAAAATATGCATTTCTTTCACATGATTATATTTCTCAGTATTAACATTTCTAAAGCAGTCCATTCTTATCAAGGAAAAAAAGGATTCTTGAAAAATGTTTGCAATTTCTGCTCACTCATTTTATTACCATTTCAGATGTGTTTCAAGACCTTTTATTAACAGTCATGTTCTAGTCTGCAGTCAAAGACCTTTTAGCAAATAAAAGTACATGACACCAACCTCAATAACAGCAAATGGAGTCCTCAGCTGCAAAGACAGATGCACTTTCCTCTCTCCTTTTCTCTCTCTCTTCTCCATAAGTAGGCTGGTCTGTAGTAAGATTGAGCAAGGAATCATTTCTCTGAGTAAATCTATTGTCACAGATTAGTTCAGTGTAGAAAACTAACTGTGGTTGTAGAAGGTGTTGATAAACTTATTGGGACAAAACGTAAATTCATTGGAAATATGGGCTAATGACATTAATTCATATAGCACAAAGGCTTCCAGTTTTGCTGATTTGCACAAGTGTTGAATACTTTCACAGAGCTGTGTCCTGTTGTTTATAGATGTGACTGTGATACTGATCCCATATTGCCATTTTCAAGAAACTGATAAAAAAACACATGCAATTGAACATCATAACATGCTAGAGATATTTCACTTGTGGCTAAATATTTATGTTTTATTAATCTGGAAAAGAATCAGCTATCATGGAGATCCACTGAGCTAGGTCATGTAAAATATGCATAGGAATTGTTGGTTCTGGCCCATATGAACATACAATCTATCTTTGTATGATGGGACCATTGTAATTCCATTGAGGCAATAGAGAGTGACTGTAGCATTTGGGGTTGTCATGGTAATTCCATTTCAAAAGATTAAAAGGAGTTTTGAAGCTAATCTCAAGGGATTCTCTGTGTCAGTGGAGATGAGGTCTCCTACAGGATGAAGCAAAACAAGAGCCCACACATCCTCTTTTGATTTCAAGGTTACACCATCCAGATTTCCAGGTAAACATCTTCCATAGGAACACCAATCCACTGCTGAGTAGTTTAGGAAAAAAAAAAAAAAAAGTAGGTTGCATGTTGCCCGTTCTTAAATACAAAATGAACATTTAAGTTTGACTAAAGTAACAAAGATAAAAGAAAGTTAGTGTAAAAAATCATAAAATTTTACAAATGCAAAATAAAACAAATTAAAATTTTAAAAATTTTGCAAAAACTCAAATAATTTTGGATATGTCTAATTTAGTTTATACTAGTCTGAGGGACAAGGGAAAAGGGGAATTTCCGTGTGCTGCTGCCCTGTGAAAATCTTTTCTCTCACTCCTGTCCTTCTTAGCAGGACACGGGAAGAGTCAGCTGATGAGGTGAGAGAGGGAAACTTGCCAGAGATGAAGATCCTCACAGGCCTGGCCATGGGCCCTTGAGAAAATTCCGCCCGCCAAGGATAGAAAAAAGAAAAAAGACAAAAAAAAAAACCCCCCAATGGCACAGCTCCCCCACTGGCGCGGGGCCTCTGGCTGATTCTTCTGGGAGACGAGACAACCGTCCAGCCAGCCCTCTTCTGCCGGGTGAGGGACGCTGGTTGACCACCACAGCAGTTTCAGTTCTCATCAGGGTGCGTTGAAACTGGTGTTCTGATCGCTGACAAACTGGGGACTTTCTCTTTCTCGGCTTGCTGCCTCCAGTGACTTGGGTGTTCCCGGTGCTCCAAAAGCCGTTCCCAAGGCTGAGGGCGCGGCCACTGTGGGTCACTGGTGTGCTTGTCCCAGTGCAAGCACCTTGCTTTGTGCAGGAGCCCAACAGCTATTTCTCTGCTGCTGTCTGCGTAAAGCCCTGACTCGTTTGAGTCTTCCGCAAGCTTTCTTTCTCCGCTTCTGAGTGAGGAGGAAGGGCGGAAAAAGTCCATAGAGCCATAAAATTCACCGATGGGCTCTTCTTAGAGTCATAAAAGGAGCTCGTAAAATGATCTTATCTTGTCCCACGTTGGGAGCGCCAAATCTGCCGCTTCTCTTTCCCCGCTAGCTGATGTGAGAGTGAGGGGCGGCAGTTTTCTCCCTGGAGCTCCTTGAATCCCAGTTGTCAGTTGTTTCGGCGCAGAATAAAACACAGGCAGTGCACAGGGGTCCCAGGGAAACTTTATTTGATGGTGTTTCTTCCCCTCTTTCTTCCTGGGCCCCGACTAAGGGGCCGACAAAGACTTATATCTCAGGGGAAAGGCAGGGGCAGACCCAACTTCCAACAAATCAGGAGAGTTGGGAGTAAAAACCCAGGCGGGGAATAACAGGAGCGAACCAATAAACTTCCAAGGAAGAAAAACAGTTTTTAGGAAATGGGTAAAATTTGGAGAAATAGAAACTAGAAACTAGCTGACGACATTTCTGGGAAAAGTGTGGTGAAAAAAGAAAAAACCAGCACCAAGGAAAAACACTAAATCACAAATCAAACCATAGACCCACTGATAAAACAAAAAGCACGATACAACAGCATGTTGGCATGCAACCAAAATGTTGCTGCAGCCAACAGTGTTTTGTTACAATTCCAAGAGGAACAAAACTTCTGTACAGGTTTTTTTTCTGCTCTTTCCTGTGTTCATATATTCCACCATGACCTTCAGAGAAACATTGCCTGTCATAGTACTCTGTTTGCTACCTGTATTTTAAGGATTTAAATATTTATTTCCTTTCTCTAGTCTGGATGCAACTTTTACTAGGTGACTTTTCTCTGAGATGGGGAGAAATGGATAGAAGCTCATGAACATATGTAACACATTTTTAGAGCATGTGTTGGATTGACCTTGACTGGACCAGTTACCCACCAAGCTGCTGTGTCACTCTGCTCATTAGGACAGGGCAGGGAGAAAATAAGATGGAAGAAAACGTAAGGGTCAAGATAAAAGGCAGTTTAATAAAGCAAAAGAAAACACTGCGCATGCAGAAGCAAGAAATCCAAAAGATTTATTGTCTACTTCCACTCAGCAGACAATATCCAGCCATTCCCTAGGAAGCAGGGCCTCAGTTCATGTAGCAATTGCTCCAGAAGACAAATGTCATAATAAAAAATGACCCCCTCCTCTTTCTCTTAGCTTCTATTGCTGAGAAGACACCACATGGTATGGAATGTCTCTGTGGGCAGTTTGTGTCAGCTGTCCTTGATATGTTGCCTCCAAAAATCATGTCTACTACCTGCAAACTGCTAAGGGAAAAACGTTGAAGAAACCATGTTGAGACTGTGTGAGCACTTCTCAATAGCAGCCAAAACACTGATGTGCTATCAACACCTTTCTAGCTACAAATACAAAGCACAGCACTGTGAGGCCTGCTGTGGGGAAATTAACTCTACCTCAGCCAAACCCAGTACAGTTAATTATTATATTAGTTCAATAATGTTTGATGGACAGCTGTGTTTTTATAACTAGCTATTATCTGAGTGTGAGGAAGATTCCCCACAGAGCACTGAAACTCCTGTAGATTTAAGAAACTTTTCTAATCAGAATAGAAAAAATGGCTCTGTGCCCACCACCAGGGAGTCCAGAGCAACTGCAATAGCAGGAATTGGTTCTTCCTTTTTTCACCTCAATGCAATGCACTACAGTACAGATGTTTAAGTCACAATTTTATGTTACGTTATTCAGTCAGGAACATGGCACTCCTCGAGGCTGTAGTATTATAGTCAAGAAACATAAAACATCCAAAATCAAAGCCCAGCAAAATATGTGTTTCTGCCTTTCCCTTATCAAAGCTGGATCCCTAGACTGCCTTCACACATGGAATAGAGCTGTAAGATAAAAGAGTGTTATTAAATATTTGACCTTTGTAACCTGGCACCAGTCTCTCAGCTCAGTACAAAGGTTCACCTTCCCCTCCCTCACCCTGCTCTGCATGGCAGAGATCAGCATTCCTCAGCTCTCCTCATGGCTGCCATAAAGCTTAGCCCTGTCCTCTTCTAACCAGTCCCTCAATTTATCACCTACCAGGTAGCTGGCAGAAGTGTTGCCTGCAGTGGTGCCTTCCTTTGCAATAGTCAAGCCTTAGAGCTGTGGTACTACGAGTCATGCTAAGTTCCCTCATTAAATCCATTAAGAATTTACAGAATTAGTAACTATTTTTCTTGTGAGTATTTGTTTAAAAATAACAGACATCATAAGCAACTGTCTTAAAATTTAGACACACTTGTAAAATTTTCTGCAGCTCTATTAAATATCTAATTTACTTTTGTAAAATTGTGACAATTACAACTAAATAAAAACCCTTATAGCTCCACTCTGGAAAGCTAATACTGGCCCCTTTTGAATGCCAAGAAAAAGAGCAACTTTGCACCATAAGCATGGTAATTAATTTTAAAATGACCTAATTGACAGCATTAGGTATCCTTAGACTGGGCTTACCTGAAGGAGTCCACTGTATGAAAAATATTTGATTATTCTAATGAATATAAAGATTAACATTATCTATTTCTTATATAATTGTGGAAAATGCCTGTCATGTCCATGGCAATGTGACTAAAGCTAAAAACTATTATGGCTCAAGAAAAAAAATTTGTGTAAAAGAAACAGAATGAATTATTTGTGCATTATTTTAAAATATGATATAGGATTATCTTATAAAAACTTGCCAATTATAAGATCACATAATTTTCATATTTAATTTATCATATTTATAAGTTGGCTCGGAGTAGTTTAGTGGCTTTCAGTAAGTTTTCCAGTATTGTTTATTTCACTGCATACAATCCAATTTATTAATTTTTTTCCATTACTGTTTTTGCAGAAGATACTCCTCTGTAGTGTAAAACAAATCAGATACTATGAAGCATGAGGAAAATGCCTAATGGAGGAATTTATTCTGTTTCTGAAAAATAATAATATTCTGAAAAATGTTCCATCACTCTCTAATCTGTTTTCCACTATTCATTGCCGGAATTTTAAGTTGATCATTTCTCACCTTTTCCTTCTTTTACCTTCAATAACACCTCATATCACATTTATGTATGGCAGAAAATAACTGCAATTGCTAATGACAAAACTCTTATTGAAAAAAATCATTCTACATGTGAATTGAGTTTATTGATCATCAGTACAAAGACACATTAATTATAATGATTTTATTTAAGGAAACACATGGCTATATGGGGAAGAACTTGGTAAAATATGCTGGTATCATGATTTGGACATTTCACATTTAATATCCTTCATTACTCTTTTCATGTATGTATATTAATCACAGTTGTCTTGCCTTCATTCACAGATATCTCCTGCTTTAGCAAGAAAGTCCCATCATGTGAATCCTTTCCTCTTTCCTTTTTCACATGGTCTGTGCAATCAGTCCAAAGAACAGGGTTTAATTTTTCCCTCTACAAATGTGAAGGCATTTGTTTCAAATCCTGAGACATGAATATGGAAGAAGAGTAGAGCTCACCTAGCTGAGACCTCCCTGTAAGATTTACTGAATCCGGTCTCTGCAACAGGCCTGAACAGATATTACTCAAAACAAAAAGTTTCCTTTCATGCCCTTCAGCGACCTTCAGCTCTGCTCTGCAGCTCAGAAGTGAAGCAGCAGAGGCTGTGGTTGTCATCCAGGAGATGGGGTTTACCAACGTGGAGCTGGAGTGCAGAGCAGCACTTTGAGCAGGTGATGCACCTGCAGGACACCACACAACTCTCAGTAGAGATGTTCCCTGAGATCCTGAATGTGGTAGAACAGTTCTGGAAGGTGGCACTGGAGCCATTCCCATGGCAGTGCCAGAGCTCTGCTGTTCAGACTGCCCTGCGGTGTCCCCACATCTGCGCTGGGTGCTGTACACTCCTACACTCCTACACGTGTCCCCATTTCCATATCTGCAGTTGGAGGCAGATTCCCAAATGCAGCACCAGAGATGTACATTAAGATTGATGAACTATCATGTGTGGAACTGGAAACCCAATGGACAGCTAAGGTAACGTATGCAGAGTGATACTGTACTATTTTTGTGGAATAAAGTAATGAAAGAACTTGATAAAACTCAATATTGAAAAAACAAAGAGAACTGTACATGTGAGCTGAAATATACTTGATTTGAACAGCAGCTCTGAGCTTTGGGGTTTTTATTTGCCAGACTATTCTGCTCTGTGTATTTCAGAAAAACTTCAACCTACTTACAAAAGAGGAGAAATAAGGAAAGTCAAAAACTTCTAAGAGACCATTAATCAGTCCATGAAACAACAGAAAAATAAAGAAACAAAGAGTGCCTCCATACAGAAAAAGGCCAACATAATGAAAATGCCTGTAACTATGGAGATAATACACTTTGAAGCAACCTGCCTATAATAAAGTTTCACTTACTGGATTACTGCAAATATTTAATAACTTGTAGTACTGCCAAAGCTCAGACTAAACTATAGTTATTTTCCCTGTCAAAAACTATTCAGCTGTGCAATGTCAAGCCACCAGAATTGGTCTTTATTGCATCCGTATGAGAAAAGCTAACCACATTTCATTTTTCTAGAGTAACAGTTTTCTTTTTGTTAGCATGCTATGAATGTACTGGGAGATCAAAAAGTTGTTATTTAAAACAAAATGTTAAAATGGTTCAAATTAAAATTAAATCATATTCATTTGTTGAACTGGCAAGACTGAGCAATTTGGTCATGTGATTGTAATTAATACAGACTAATGACTCGACAAAAAACCTTTCAAAATATAGGTGTATTTATAAAGATTTGATTTTAATATATCCATTAATAGTAACCTTTCAGCTTTTGGTACATCCCAAAGTCACTCAAATATTATGATAAATTGATCACAGAATAATATAATCTGCAAGTTTTGTTGCTTACATGTGAACCTGTCATTAGTTTATGCAGTCAGGTGTTGTGGTCTAGGAATTGTAGTCCCCAAATCAGTGCCCCCACCAAGACTGTCCCTTACCCCACACTGGTGTCCCATTCCCCCTTCCTGCTGCAGTGGTATAGAATTGAGAATTGGAGGCACAAAAGGTGGAGATCGTGGTTTGAGATTAGAAAAAATTACTGGAAACAGCAATTAAATAAGAAAATGAAGAGTAACATCAATAATATTAATAACAAAATTATACAAAAGAGAGTGATTCACATGCAAAAATGCTCACTTTGGACACCAACACTGAACAATGGTGGATGGCTTCCCCCTTGTTTATGTATGACAGTCTAAAACACTTTCAAAAAAACCATAACTACACAGACACACAGACAATACCTTTATTTAATGCCTTTTATGTAACTGTTAAATACCTTTATGCTTAATTGTCAGCCATTGCTTAGCCTGTCTTTTTGACAGAAATTCCATAGGTGGTGGATTATATTTAGCCAACCGTAATTAGTATTTTTGTTGTACATAATGTCTTGCGCAATAAAAAATACGGAAAGTGAAGTCTACAGAGAGAAAAAGGACAGGAAACACCTTTACAGACAGCAGAAAAAGGAGTGGAAGGACTTTAGTAATAAGGGAAGGTAGAGGTATTTGTTACTGAAAGGTAAGCACAACAGGGAGTGACCCATGTGCTGCCACACAAAACCACAAGAAGAAGGCATCAAGAAAATGCTAACAGAAACATTTACAAGGAACACATGGATTGTAGGGAAGGCAAAACACCAAATGAATGCAAAAACTGCTGAAGAAGCTATAAGATCACAGAAGTGAATGCAAGCTGTCAAAGGAGCAAATGGTACCACTGATATTTGTTGGCATAGATGGGCAGCAAAAGACCTATCAGTACAAGGATTTTTAGGCAGAAAATCCATCAAACCTTTTACTGCATTCAGATGTAATGAAGTAAACAAACAGAATTAGGTAGGCATGTAGTATTCAGTAGTTATTTATTAGGTTCTGTTACGTTTGTGAAAAAGCAGATAGTCCATAGGTATCTGGATTTGCCATGAACCTGCTTCTGCTTTGATATTAGACATCTCCTACACAGTTCTCAAGAATTGCTTCTTAAAATTCTGCTCAAACTGAATTCAGTAGAGAAACTCACATCAATTTTAATGTAGGTTTTTGCCTTTTTTCTAATTAGGATATAAAAAACTGTTTCTTTCCAGTTCATCTTCTGGAATACATTTATTTTTAAAATGTGTTTTTGGAAGACTATTTTAAACACATGGGCAGCCTATTAGCTTTTTATCTTGCTGGGTTATTACCACAAAATTAGCAATAGAAAAATCATCTATTGCATATTCAGTATGCAGCACAGACATTTGCTGAGCCCTGAGGGAATATAATCCAGCAAGGAAGGAAAGATATTCCTCTCTTCTTTTTCCACAGGGTTGTTTTCATTTCCTCCTGCCTTCCACTGGAAGATATTAGACCTTCCCAAGAGAGGCCAGCTTCAGAGTCTGAAAGCCAAATGACCTAGAACAGTGAGAGCTCTGGCATTATTCTTTGTTTTTATATCTATTCTGCATGTAAAAGCTATATAAAGAAATTAAGGAGAAATATTTGTTAATTATTCAACTTAATTGCAGGCAGAAACTACACTGTGAGATTGTACTTATTTTATTGTGCATGAAGACTTGTGCAAATGAACCAAAATTAATGCAGGTAGACAGGAAACAAAGACAACCAGCAGGTCAAAAGTGCAGTAGACTTGCCATGCCTGTCTGCATAGCTTGTCCTCAGCTCAGAAGACAGGGAACTGTGCATCACTGGGAAGAAATGAGAGGAAGCAGCCAGCCCTTGAGTATGATTATAAAATAGCCCATCTAAATGTTATAACTAAGCTTTCAAGTGTTTTAAGTAAATGTTTAGAATAGTTGTGTTTTTCCTCCTTGTTCTTTTGAATTTCTAGTGTACGGTGCAACTTTTTTTTTATTTCTACATCCGTATCTTGTGAAAGGTCACATGAGCAGTATAGGATTAATTGAATAGTACATTAAATCAGATTATCACCAGTTATTTTTACATATGCTGTTATTATAAGTTCAGAAAGTGAATGTTTAAAAACATTACCAAAGGCCAATTCCATGGTCAGGGACAAAAATGCAAATGGTTCATGAGAGCAGAGACTTAAGGTCTGGTGCTCTGGGATCACAATTCCTTTAATATTTTCTTCACAGAAAATAATTCTTGCACAGATTCTGCCTTCAGAGCTTGCCATTGAGAACAAGATTTATCTTACATATTTTTCACTATTTAAAAATTAACTTTTAGCTCAATTCACTGTCCTAGTTAATAAAGAGCTCTTTACCCCCAAAGGATTGATTTAATCTCAGGGTAGGAGCCATAAATCACTAGTTCCAAAAGCAAAGTCATCCTACTCTTTTCTCCACTGACTACTTAGACATGTAGTTCAGAATACCAACTTCTGGACATCCAAAGCGAGATGAAACAAAACCCCTTACTTAAATACATAAATGCAGTTAAATGGCATGAAAATGCCTCTCTGACTTACTTGAAATTATGGCTCATGTCAGCAGACATTAAAGGATGTAACAGGGCATGTGATTCTCTGTGGCTATTTATCCTTGGAGCAGATAATGGACTAGGTTGGTTGTTAAGGCTGGGACTGTGATGAAATCTGGGAAAAGAACTATGGATACAATTTTGAAAAGCAGGTAAATTATTCTGAAATCTGGCCACAGCAAGGCAATTTTATTTCTAGTATGCAGTAAATGAGCTTGCTTGTTATTTCCCACAGAAGAAACTATCACCATGAGTGAAAAATTTCAGAGCTTGTCTACAGCTGCAAGAAAGACATAGACAATTTAGAAACAATCATCCCCCCCTGTGGTTGTGGTTTTTCAAACTGATAAGAGCAAAAGTTATATAGCAAAAGGTTAAAGGTATTTCCTTTCCATAGAGGACAAGACACATTCCAGTTCTAGAAGTCTTTGGCCTTCTTTAAACAAGGTGTGTCTGCTGCTAATGATTAGAAGTTTTTTCCTGTAAAGTGCTTTAAAGTTGATCTGTCTCTCAAGCCTTTTTTGGGGGGAAGGGAGAAAAACAGATAGAGTTTAAGAAGATGGATTAAAGGCATTTCTGACAAGACAAGGCAGCTGCTCATAGTTATGTTACCACAAGCTAGAATTTCCCATTTTGTATTCAAAGACATGAATAATTTACCCAACACACTTTCATACTTCTTTGGACTGTCAGTTATTACCTGACCAATTTAGATCTGTATGTCAGGGTTTTTTTTAAAGTATTTTATAACTAAATTTAGCTGCAGTTAATTGAGAACTCTTCTTTCTGGGCTTGTTTCACAGAAGTGGTTTCAGAAGGGAGGAAGTATGCATGTGAGAATTCACTATTGTGTGTACCATGAAGAAAAAATGTCTGGATAAAAGAGTTAATAGGACTGAAAAACAGCATGGGCCCTTAGAGCAACAGAACTAGGAAATTAAAAGCATGCCATAAAAATTTAGAGAATTTTTATTAATATTCACCATACTTTCAGTCTTCATGGTATTTTTAGTGAACAATTAAGAGCCATCAAACTATTCATGGACTGCAATTATAAGATATAAAAATCCAACCAAACCAAATATAATAATTGCTTATGCTTATGAAAATATTTCTGAGTTCTCTAGCATCCCTTGAACTGATAACCGGTCAACAAACCTTCTTTTTACAGAGATTTTTGGCAAAGACATTTAATATTAAAATTGCTACTGTTTTAAAGCATCTATCAAATGGATGGAAAGAGAGAAATGATGACGAGCAAAATTTTAGCATTCATTTTACCTCAAGTTATGTTAAACCATAACTTGTGGGCCATGAAACCACTCTGTAAATCTCTGCAATCAAGGGTTAGTTGGCCCATAAACAGGAAATTACACTGTGTAAGTCTGGGAAGTTGTATGGGTAAGGAATCCATAAGCAACTGTTACCTACAGCACATACAAGGAATGAGAATGTTGGCCCAGTAACAAAGTTAACCACACAATTTGGCTATTCCTGAAATATTACAGATAAAGCACACAAAGTAGGTGCATTTTCTGCATTCTCTAAATTACAAGAGTATTAAATCTGTCAGAAAATTCTTCAGCACTGGTTTCTGTCTCAAAACTATGTATGGTTGCATAATTCAAAATGAAATGTTTACATGTATCTTTTTAATATAGTTCATGAGATAGGGACATATAATTTTACATATATATATATGTATATATGTGTGTGTGTGTATAGTACATAAACCTCTCCATAACTGTTGAAAATGTTCACTAATTCCTTTGTCACAAATATTTTGGACTACATGTAAGCCATCCCAAAACAGCTCTATGTTATGAAAGAGTAGACATCCCTGGGTCTACCAGGAGGGCGAGTAGAATCTGAAATTTGCCTGACATATCTCTATCAAATTTATAATAACAAGCAATCCAAAAGAGTAAAAGTTCACCTTACTGACCACAGAATTATGGTCTGGTAGAAACCAAGATCAATGTTAGATCTCATTGGTAGAGCCCATGAGTTTACAAGGCAGACACAAGTTTGATATAAAATGCTGTGCTTGAAACTTGATGCAAAGGTGCCCCTTCCAGTCAGGAAGGCTCAGAATTTTCTACACTTTTCTACACTTTTCTATGTTAATGGCATTCATCCATGAGGATTTTTATGGGAGGAAAGCACAAAAATTTAAATAACTTTGTGAGCTGTTGAAGGCCATTGTACACAGAAGCACACAACTTAAAGCTGTGTGGGAGAGCAAGGACAAAATCTGGATGTTAAGGGAGGTGGAGTGGCTCAGCTGGTCTAAATCAGTCTATCTGACTTTATAGAAGGATTTCAGTTTGGACCAAATGAGATCAGAGCTCTAATATTAAGAATATTTTTTAAATGATGAAGAGGAAATGTCACTTTCAGAAATTAAGATAAGGACTCACCAAACTTTACTCCTATAAGTAATGTTTTCAACAGCATTTAGTTTTTGGACTTTGATGAGATTACTCACTAATTTTTCAATTAGTAGATCAGGACTAGTGAATTTTAGACTAATAATTTCCATGGCGTTTCCTACGGTCAGTCTGCAGCTCTCAGGCTAAATTTGTCCAAAGCTACATAAACGAATGAACTCAGAAAATAAAATCTGTTCTCTGGCTAATGAAAATAAGAGAGGTAAAGCCACAGATCACATATGGGGACAGAAGTGTAAGGAAATAATTAAAGATTTAAGAAACACTATAATATGCAAAACACTAATTCTTCCAAGGACTATCTTCCAAGGACAACTCAAGGAAGCAAGACCTATTTTCAAAATAAATGTGAATTCCTTAGCCTGAAGCAGAGAAAAATATTAAAGAAGGAGACAGCTATTTTCACAATTACTGGTGTTGTCTACCAGATAAGTCATTGAAATTAATTATTAGTCATGATCAGGATGTAAACAGTAAGCCTTAGGATTCCATTTCTTTACCTTAGACAATGCATTCTTCTGTTTTCATCAAGAAAAACAATTTAGACCAGTCCCTTAGCTTTTAGCATCTTATCTTCATTGTGAGCAGAAATGAATTTACATGAGCAAGACCAAAAAAATCTTACTTTGAAATGTCATTTAGAAAAACTCAATTTTTTTCCTTTTGTGGACCTAGGGTTTTATTGAGTTCCCAGTCATACTGATGAACATCCCAGGTTACTCTAAAAAATCATACCCATCGAGGGCAGTGGAAGCACCAGTGGGAGAAGCCAGAGGAGAAGTGCTGTAGCAATGGAATGCGCTGATGGCACCAGACTAAGCAGATCATCCAGAGCCTTGCACAAACAGCTTTTCAAGACACCCAGTACAGAAGACCAAGTACATACAGGCAAAATTTCTGAGCAAGCACTGTAGCATCCTGAATAGAATTCTTCCTCACATGGTTCTCAGTCCCTGTTATTAAACCTGTGCCATCTTGTAGAATAACCTAAATTATTTTTGACAGAAGGAAATCCAGATTTCCTCATTCTCTGAATTTTGTGACATTGAGCATCTTTATGGAAGTCACTTTTGTGAGACCACAAATGTCTAATCGAAGTAAAACAACCTCAACAAGAGATTTCTCTTCCTTTCAGTCATTGCTTGTCCCTTCCTCTGCAGTTATGTACATTGATACAATTATCACAAGTTCATTGCATTTGCTTGCAAGCTGGCAAAGACCCAAAATTCAGCAAGCAGTAGGAGGAAACTAGTTTGGTTATGGTACATTCACATGAGTGTCCAAATCACTGAATTATTGATTTAAAGATGGGCAGTATCATGACTGAATTAAAGATGGGCAGTGTCATGACAGCCACTACAAGAGGAACAGGTACACAAGAAAGGCTATCCAATAGTGATGCCCCTTCACCTTCAGGGGAGTTTTCCCCTACATCTAATAGCCAGTATTCTACTCCTAGTTTACTCCAGGTCCCACAGTTCCATTGCTTCAGAAGTTAAATCTACCACAGGAATGATTTTTCATATTTTCTTTTATATTTTCCTATAAATTATGGTGTAGATGTACTTGGCAAAGAGATTACACTTTCTTAGAAAACATAGGTCCATGTTTTTGCTAAGAGGAAGATGGCTAAACAGTTATAGCTTCAGAGAAAGCAAAGACTGCCCCACTATCATCAGAAAACCCAGTTTTGATGGTTAATAATTCAGGTACCACATCATGTTTATTGAGCTACATTCCTTCTGGAAACCAAGTTGGTTACTAGTGACTGAGCAAAGTGTGGCACTATGCCACAGACTCATACCAACTAGTTTGGTGATAGTTTCACCTTTCTAACATGACATTGAATTATTTCCATCTAACCATATCCTTGCTGATGTAAACAAATACCAGAGACTGTGTTACATGAGAATATTTTTATCAAATTCATTATCTTTTGAGCAGTTCCTCAAAGTAAAAGTTTGATCCCATCATTGCAATACTGGACTAAAAAATTGCATTTAACTCCTGCATGATAAGAAATCACCTTCACTCAGCACAAGCAACAGTCCATCCTGTCATAAGTTCACTGTAAAAATTAAACAACTCCTCAGGACACAACTGCTTCAGAGAAAAGCTGAATATTTTAATTCCCCCCTTACACAAGACAAATGGTTGAATTTTTAAGATGTACAGTTCTACTTACATGGAAATAATTAAAAACCTCTACTGCACAGATTTATAGCATGGCATGGACCAATTTGGGAGTTAAAGGAGACCATATAGATTATCGAGTCTAATCTCCTGCAGGGTTTTTTTGAAAAAAATGTTTCTTTAATAAAGGCATACTTTGAATAACCTAAAGAAATTCAACTTTTGTTTCACACACTGATATTAAAATCCAAGAATAAAGCTAAGAAAATTCTTACTTTGGGTTTATAATTACAGCTTGTGGTTCATAGAAGACCAGAATGATGGCTCTCATGTAAACTTTTTATATTTTTCCTAATTAAAATGGGTCTAGTTTTCTCATAACTCACTGCTGGTGGTCTGGTAATGTGACCACAAACTCATTTTATCCTCTTACCTCATTGCTGTGAGTGCCAAGTAAAACTTGTTTGTAGGTCTTCTGGAATACATATTACATTTACTGCTGGACTGCACAGCTTTTTTAGTGATTAAATAGATCTCACAAAGCTCACTAAACCTGGCTTTGCAGACAGAAGGAAAGTGAGGGGATGGCATGTAGCAGAAAATTAGAACGGCATGCAGGAGCCCAAAGAACACAATGTAAATCAGGAATGGGAGTATGGCTAATGTTAGAAATTCAAAGAATATTCAGAAGACCAGCTGGAAGGAAGAATAATCCTAGAAGGCACAGAACTAGCTGAAGGGGATGGAGAAGCAAAAGAAGCAGTTACTCCTTGCTTTGTAGGATGTGTAGGCAGGAGATGAATGAGACACAAACCACCTCCATCTCACTAGGTGTTTAATAGGTGCAATTTAAAAAGGAGAAATAGAGTGAGATTTGCAAGAAGAGGGGAGAAAAGCTGAAGTCTAAAAACAGTTACCTATGATAGAATGGAACAAGCTTGTTTCAGCTTAGTATATGCAATATAGTATACAAAACCCAAAAATATATTATTCCTAATGTAATAGTTTCCTCCCCATTTGGGGGGGGGGGGGGGGGTTTTTTTTTTTTTTTTTTTTTTTTTTTAAAGTCACAGAAGTTTTGAGAACACTCAAATTTGCAAAAAGGAAAGACACAAGGAACATGTTAACAATAAGTATTATAATAATAGCTATTGCGAATATGAAGTGAGATGTTAAATAAAATTTGGGAGCATCGAATGAAAACATTCTTCCACTAAAAAATTTAGGTTTTTTGACTGAGAAGCAATGATTTAAAATTTAAAATAACTGCATGAAGATGAAACACTACATTTCAGTGTTTCAATAGCTATTTGTATACAGAAATGTTGGCTATTTCTGGAGTTTATAGTTACAGGATCAGATAATGTAGAAGAGCTCTTTTAGGAGATCATCAACAAGAAATATTTAGATCCAGTGGTTGAGATTATGATCAGGTTATTTCTGACATCCAAATCCAAGACATTTGGTGGTTGCTTTCCAAGGTTCTCTTTGCAGCTGTAAAGTGTCCATATTAAAATTATTAACATGACAGACACTCCTGTGATTCTGACAAGAGTTTGCAGGAAGGTATCTTTTTTAAAATACAATTTTTGCCTCAGTAAATTTCATCTCACATTTAGAGCTCTGAAAAAGGAAAGAAGGTTTTCTCAGAGGAGAGGAAAATGAATTCTAAGGTCTGATCATCTCTGCCGCTTTACACTTTCTGAGATTACACTTGTTCAATAGCATCTCAGCAAAATGCTCTCTGACAAATATTGTTGCATTTACAACCAAACTTGGTATCTCTGTGCCTTAAAAATTTGGTGCTTCTGTTTCTGCATTGGAAAGTGAGAGATAAAGGTTTAATTAATTGTGGTTGCAGAAAACTTCAATGACAAAAAAAGAGTATTTTTAGATTTCTGTTACTATTGAAGCAAAACACAGCAGCACAGTGTATGTTACTTTCTGGGTCTGACCTCCTCAAAGGCTGCCCTGCTGTTTCCTAGAGCTGCAGTTCTGAGTTCTCACACACTCCCAAAAACAGATCTAATTTTTGTGCTTTGAATAGAGAGTCCTCCATATCAAAACCTTATCCCAGCTCTATGTGACCTGATTTCCTTCACTGCTTTGTGTTGTCACCACTCAAGAAACAGCTTCTAGTTTTTGTGCTTAAAACCACTTAAATCTAATTTGGCTTCCATAGAGGGTTTTCACTCTGTACTGACACTCTGGGCACAGTCACTTCACATATTAAAAGCACAAATCTTAAATTCTCGAATTTCTAAACAAAACCACTCTCAGAGGAATTTTTAAGATGTTCACAGCCATAGCAGTTTGGGAAGGATGGACCTCCCGTCAGCTTCTCTCAAGTCTGGATCTCTCTCTGGCTTGGACACATGGGGGCCAGCTGGCTGTCCTTGACAGCAAGAGTTAGTTTTGCATCCACTTTCTATAATATTGTGTTAGATATTTGTCTGAAGGACATCTTGGCATCTGCAAGTAAACATCCCATTCAGGAAGGCCTGTGTGTACACAGTCTTAGTCATTTATAGAAGAGCAGGATGCTTCTGAAGAAAATGCTAAATTTAGACTGAAAACTCTCATTCATCAAAAAAAACTCCAATTCAAATGAAACTTTTTTCTTCCCCCCCCCCCCCCCCTTTAAAAATATTTCCTTTTAGGTTTACCAAACCTATATTATTTGCCCCTTGAGCATAGCATCAATTTTTTTATTCCCAACCAAGGAGCAGGTAAGAAGGAAATAGTTATTTATTCTTTTTTCTTTTTTTTTTTTTTTTTCTCAGCCAAGATGTGTCTTTGATTAAGAACTTTCAGCTTTTCTATTGAATCCTAGAGTGTCCAGTGTTCTTTTAACTAGCTTCGGTCTAGCTTCAGCTGAACATTGGAAAAAAAAAACTTGCTTGCTAAACAACTCAATCTAATGCCAAACTCTAAAAAATAAGTAATTAAATGTACTAGTAGATATGCATAGCTAACAAAGCAAAAATGTTACTTTCTTTCAAGTGAGCTTGTGTTTTCATTTCCCTATTGCACTGAAAATTTGTATTCTTCTACAAAAATCTTTCTATTTGATGTAGAACTACAGCTAGACATTATTATATTATGTGGTTATATTATTATAATTAGATATAATAAAGAATGCAAGCATAAATAAGGACAGATCTTATGAGGAGAAACAGATTTTGGGACAACAGGGAGAGGATGGCACCAGGCTAAGTGGAAAGAACCTCTTTTACAAGGAGAGTACCCTTTGGAAAGAAACTGTTCTGTTGGGAACTTTCATGTTTCAAGTCATTGGTTTTAAAATCATGCAAACTGTGAGTATATGGCATACCATTGAAAATATTAAATTTTATCTTCTTTTGTTAGGCTGCAGCACCACATAGGGAATGCCAGTAACGAGGTAAAGAAGATATTTGTGTCAAAAAGCAGAGGAGAAAGAGCTATGCAGTGCACAGCACAGAAAGCATCAGCCCTGAAGCTGTAATGGGAGAAGAATGGTGTGCAACCACCATGACCAGGCTGTGTTAATGGTACTGTACAATGTTATCCTCTTCTGGACAGAGCACGTCCTAATTACCAACACAAACTCCCTTCTTCCGCGTCCTTACACGAGCATGAAAAGTAGAATAAGCAGAGGTGTTTGCTGGACCTGTAAACAGAAGATATTAGTCCTAAGAAGTTTCTGAGGAAAGATTTTTTTCATCCCATTGCAAGTATCACAGGAAATTTTTGTGTGTATCATAAAGCAAGATTCTATCAAGTCTGATTTTAAGTAATGAAACCATAGTAAAAATTAAAAATAATATTCCTCTCTCATATGGCTTCTTTTTACAGATAATTTGCTCTAACTATATGTGCAGTAAGAGCTCCCAGCAGCTGATGTGGCATTTCTCTTCTGAATGCTCAAGCCATCTGTATATTAATGCCTTAGGCAGCAGTTTCAATTTCATTTGGCAAAAAATAATTTAGATTTGTTGTCACCAATAGCTGAGAGTAATTCTAAAGAGACTAAATAGACAAGCTGTCCATTGACAAATATATTTTTGTGGTGGAAAGGCTAGAATTAAGCTGACAAATGACGTGAAAAATACACTGATCTCTTTGGCTAGTGCAAAACCTTTACCATCCTGACTAGTCTTGGTTTCAATGTTCTGAATACAGTAAATAGTGGCACTGCATCTTCTGTAACAACATTCCTTGGAGAAAAACCGTGGGTTTGTTGGGAAGTGAATAGGGAGGATGGTGCCTAAGTTTGCCTACAAGGTGGAGTCACAGAGACATTGGGACAACGTTGTGCCAGAACAGTGGGGAGGGAAGGGTTGCAGGTTTTTCTGTACAAGCCCTCCCTGCTACTGCCTGGTGTGGTCACAGCTTGTTCAAATCTATTTGTCATCAGAGCAGGGGAGCCAGCAGTGCTCTGGGCCTGGCTTTGTGGTGTGGTGGGCCAGCAAAGGACCCCTTTGCCCTTGCCTTTCCATTTCTTCTACAAATATTTTTGAAATAACCTCATTTCTTCCAGGTTTTGTTCCCTTCCTCACCCTAATCAGTCACTATGATAGAGATCTGCTTTGTTTTCTCAGAGATGATGAACATAAATTTCATCTCACTCAAAAAACTATTCACTTTCCTCTTCATACCTCCAGAGTCTACATAACTTCTGATTAAAAAAAAATAATTTATTAAATCTAAAATATAAAAATACAAAGAAAACTAAAGTCTTGAACACAATTATCTTAATGCTAGCATGACCTAATGGTATCATTAAACATGTTACAGAATTTCACGGGTTTTTTTGCTTCTGGTGTACAGTCTTGATTCCAGTCCTTGAAGAAAAGCTGCTCTGTTTGTAGTTTGGGATGCTAGACTTTTAGAAAGGCCATTGTATAAAGGGGAGCTTGCTTTCTGCTTTCATTCCTGCAGTAGGAATTTATCTCTTAAGGCATAAGGCTTGCTGTAAGGCAGGAATTGCAATGCAGGTTAATATTCCTGATTAAAAAAAAAAAAAAGTATTCCATCTGTCTGGTTTCACCACTGCTATCTAAGTCCTAACCTGTATCTGCATAAAATATATATGGCTGACAAAGACCCATGCTCTGTGCCTTCTGCAGTGCTAGAATATAACTTCAGGCCATTTATAATCTGACACTACTTAGGAAGGAGGGACTAATATAAAGTTTAATTGCTGGTAAAGCCTATAGTAAATATTTGCAGTGTTCTTTAACTCCCTTCCCACAGGTCTGTACAACACACAAAACCTTGGCAACATCAAGTTTCAAACCAGAAAACAAAAACACCGTTGCTGAGATAAGTTAAATGTTATGTGTACCTAACACAGTGTCACCAGGGTGAAATTCTCTGGTTTAGAGAGAGATGGCAAATTTTCAACTTACTCCTCTGTTACCAGAATCAGAATTTGCTATCCCAGTGACCCTGAAGGAAGAAGAGTTCAGCTGTCCTGATTTGCTTCTCTATTATCATGAGACCTGGCAAAACTGTTATCCTGAAGATCTCATATAGATGCTTAAGTCTTTGAAGAAACCTTTGGAGTCAAACACAGACATGTTTTTTGGCAGCTAAATGCAGAAGCAACACCTGTTAGGAACATGCGGCCTTGGCGGGTTCATATTTAACCATTTTTACTCGCTAGAAATATAAGATTAAGTTGGTAGAGCAGTGAGTTGTTCCCTTTCTTCTTTTATTTTGACAGACCAGGAGATATCCATATTCTTTATTGCCTGGAGGCATTTTTAGTTATACTTAGAAGCCCCAAATAACAGAGGAATCTCACTCTAGATCAAGACATACAGTTAGATGTTGAAAAGGATATCCACATCAGAGTCAAGGCCTGCAGTCCTGCATCCACAGTCTGAAAAGGTTTATGTGTGTCGCCAGACTGAGCTTAATGAGGCAGCTTCCCTAACGTTATGGACGAAGTGCACAGGAGCCTGACTCACCCCTCTGATAGAGGAGTAGGCGGGAAAAATATGTCCTGCGTAATAAGTCAAAAGGCTTGAGTCAAAGGCTGTAGGCCAGCCCATACTGCAGGCCCTCCCTCTCTTCGGAAAGCTGTCACCATTAATTACAGAGGGGCGCAAGGAGCTCTGTTTGAACAGCACCGCCCCTGACGTGAGAGGTGGGGACTGGTACCTGGCAGGGCAAAGTGGGGATGTTGCAACAGCATCAGTCACTGGTAGAGAATAAGAGAAGAGAAGAGAAGAGAAGAGAAGAGAAGAGAAGAGAGGCAGCATGAAGGCTTTTTGTGCTGTTTTGGACACACACATGGGCCTTTCAGTACATGAATTAAATTTAGGCTCAGACTGGAATCTCAGCTTTAAAATCTCACATACCTCTTAGGCTGAAACATCCCTCAATGCATTTAATTTAATAAATGCCATGGTAAATATTAATTTCTTATTGTATTTTCTTGAGCCCTTGTAATACAAGGAATGTGATTGAAAATGCTCACAAAGTTTTAAATCACACTAGTACAAAAGCTTCTTTTGTTCATCAAATAACATATGCCTCACTAAAAGAAATATCATGCAGGATTTTTCAGGGGGAGATATTAAGTGATTGTGAAAGTCTCTTTATAAACTCCTAATTTTCCTTTAAGTAAAGATACCCAATTTATATACACTGTACAGGAACAGGGCATTCCTGTGGGTTTTGTAGTTGAGCGGATTCTCATTTTGTGGGTGTTTCCGTGGACACAATGCAGAAAACAAAGCTGTGGTGATTTATTAAATGTTTTCTGGGTATGAAGATCTCTTGCCACTCCCTTCCTCTCCTTCCTCTGGCCAGGCAAAGGTCAGGAGGAAAGCAGGCACGTAGTGGAAGAAGGAACTGTGACAGTATTGGCTGGATCCTTAAACAAAGGCAGAAACACTACAGTTAGCCTCAAAAGCCCAAATTAAAGTCAACTACAGTTGGTCTCAAAAGCCCAAATTAAAGTCAACTCCCCCTCAGATATGCTTCCTCAGCACCCTCCATGCTAATTGCCTGAGGAATTTTGTCCAGCCATGGTTTGCAGGGCAGGAAGGGCACATCTTTCACTAAGAAAAAGAAGTTTATTCATTTCCAAGAAAACAGCTACTAAAGGTAAGACACCATTTTCCCACTGAGACCAGGACAATGCCTCATTCCCACACCCAGGCTGCCCAGGTACTTACTCATACTCATACACGTTCATGTCTGTCCTGTGATATTACTAGATAATAGAAGGATAAAAAAAAACCAGACAGCCAGACAAATCCCAGTTTAGCAAGCAAGAGCTTAATGCTCAGGTGATTAAGCCATCAAAGTAAAACAGGTGATATAAACAGCCTCCTGCAAAGCACAAGGAAAAGGTTTTGGTGAAAACTATTAATTTCAATCAAAACCTCTGTAATTCTTGGGATAAAAGCAAACATTAGACAGTGATTCTACAGCTGAGATATGGGAAATTAAAAAAAAAAAAAAAAAGAAAAGCTAACCTGTAAGTAATCTTCCCTTTTGACATGAGGCAGTGAGCAGAGCATGTTGCTTTCCCAGAGTAGCAACCAGTCCCTTGCACATTTGCTGTGGTGGGAGATCACACAGTACTTCCAGAGAGGCAGAAATCTGTGCTGAAATGTGCAAGCTTTCAGGGATGGACATTTTCCATGCAGCAGCCCATAAGTGACTTTGGGGAGCTGAGGTTGGTGCATTCTCATTTTGATGGGATAAATGACAGCACTCCTTCTCTAGCTGATGAGCTGCACATACCAACACAACTGGAAGCTCTCCTGAGCTGTCATTCTGAAGAAAAATGGAAAGTCCATCAATGGCCCAAAAATGCTTTTTGTGGGCCATTGTTGTTTATGTTGGGCTGTTCTCTCCAGGAGTTATTTTTGAACGTGCTTGCATTGGGGTTTGAGGTTTTTCAGAAGAAAAACACTGGTTTATATTTATGTTTAAAATATACTTCCGAGGAAGAAAAGGCAGAATCCTTTGTTTCATATATTTATCCAAGATGCACTTTATGATTAAATTTCTAGTTCCTTATCCTGCTGTCCTGTAACTTTTTGTTGAAGTCTTTGACCTAAAACATAAGGTATGGGTCACTGAGGGATTCTATTTGTCCTTTTCCTACCTCACCTTCTGCTCCCCTTTCCCTGCCAATAAATAACAGGGAAGTTATTTTGTCTTGAGTAATGTTCCTAATCTCAGGGAAATGACAGGGTAATATGATAAAGCCCCAGCCACCTACAGAATTGGTTTGGATCAAAAGACTTTGGAAAACAGTGAAATCAAGAATCCAAACAATTTTCTTAAATAATGTGAGTTATTTTAAATTCCATGAAAATGTTTTTAACCTTTAAAATTGTAGTGCCATTTACCCAAGAGTTTATACATCCCTCTTCTCCAGCAGTGAGGGAGCTGTTTAACCCATGGGCTGCAGTGTTAAGTGTAGCTCTCTTAGTAAACAGTAAGGGAATCAGTGAGCCGTGATTCAATACAGATGTGTGACATTGTGTATCAACTAAAAATAGAAGACTTTTTAGCCACTCTACAGCTTCTGATTCCCTGTGAAATAATTTTATCCATAAATAATTTTCATTTACCAATGGAAACAAGATTTTAACCCTAATACTCATGAATTAATATATCTAACTACTGTAAGTAAAAACATAGAAGTACATTTCAGGCTACCAGAACAATGAAAATACTCTTAAGAGTCTAAGTAATTACAGGAGACTTATGATGAAATAACATCTCTACCAAATGCTTCACATTTCTACTTAAAAGATTAAAACGGAGAAAATGTGAGGGTTAAATTTGCTATACTACAGCTTCTATTGCATTTCTGGTGCTGCAAAGGAACAAAATCCCAGAAAAAGGAGAAGGAGCACAATACTTCTGTGCTGCACACTTGAGGGACCCAGTATAGAAGGCCTGCAATGATGGTGCTTATGGTAGATCCAGTGTATGGAGAGATCCTTCTGCTTCAACATCTTCTGGAGAAAAAACTGTGAAGCAAAAACTTATCAGAGTCCTGAATAAAGTTATACTTACCTATACTATGGGCAGAATAAGGTAAATTAAGAAGTGGACAAGAATATTCTTTCTTTCTAAATCCTCCTCCACTTTTAGACAGAAAATGGTTTGGCCAGAGCAGACTGTCAGGGTCACTGTATGCTTTTATTTTGACACAAAACATCATGGCCCATTTAAGCTTAGGGAAAAGATATTGCATTCAGATGGATTTTTAGCACAGACCACAGAGAGGCTATTCTGTACTTTAAATTAAAAAGGACATGCATTCCAAATCGTGCTCTGAACTGGATCTGGCTTTGGTGGGGAGGAGAGGTTTGTTGCTCCCACAGTAAGGAATTATGAAACATTTTAATAAACAATAAGGCTTTGTCTGAAGAGAGAGCCTTGACATCCAGTTTGCAGTATATGCACAATACATTCAAACTGAACCACTGTTGTATTCAGAGAATCATGGCAGACTATTGGATGAAATCCTTATTTGCACAATTGTGCACTTATTGAAGTGGCCTTTCCCAAAGTACTTTCACAGGGGATTTAACTCCATGCCAGTCATGTTTTCTCCTGTCTTCTATCCTGACGTGAGCATTTTTCACCCTCTGAGTAACAAGGGATCTTGTGTGGGAAAATGTTTTCCCTTTATACCTTACAAAGAAAAGTCCTTTCACTCTGAAAAATTATGTTGTTAATTGCGTTAATCCCATGTTCTATGTGTATGCTTATTCCAAGGAATTCTCTCAAAATTTTATGGACCATAGTTTTTCTTTGTTCAGGTTGCTGAAAAGCTACTTAGGAAAACATTTAGAGTATAAAAACTATGACTTTTGTTTCTAGTTATTTTAGTACAAGAGAAATCGATGGAGGCGACCACAGTTTTGCCAGACCTCTGCAAAATTCTAGGCTCTGAACACCCACATCTCTGGCCATACATGAGAAACATCAGGCTCAAAAAGGCAGGAATGCAGAATCAGAGTTTTGGTTACAACAGCATGGGCCTTTGCTTAAGGGTTCACATATGTGAGTGTACTACACAACTGCTCTGATCTCAGCACTGCTGGAAAAGAAAGAATTCAGAAGTTCTGCTTTGTACGCTTACATGGAGACTGAAGGATGTAGAGACTGTAGGAGTTTGATTCCAAATTTCATGACTCACTAATGGCAAAGCTTTCATCTTGTTTTCCAAACTCTCGTTGTTTACTTCCAGTGAAGTTGCAGGCAAAATTTCCATTGACTTCAGAGGAAGTCGGATGGCGCCAGTGAGGTTCTCATAGTTTTAGAAAGCTATCCAAATGTGTCACTAACTTCAAGAATTTGGTCTGAAAAGTCATTTTATATGTGGGCTAATTACTGTGGGAATAGCTACAGCCACTGTGTGTACCGATATTTTAGCTTCTCTTCTTATTGTAATTATATGTATTATCTTACATCACTAATTAAGTTCAAATGTTCTTTTCTTAACACTGTCATTAATAAACTGTAAAAAAGTCTCTCCAGAACAAAACTAAATTAAAAATCCACTATACAGACCACTTATAAGAGAGTAATCTGGTTGGGTTTTTTTAACTACTGGCTTTCAGATACAGCCTCAGGGACTCCATTTGGGTGGTCAAGTAATTCTGTCTGATGAGTAATAAACAAATAATTCTACACCCAATTCTGTTTTATTCCCACTGAGTGGTAGCTCCTTATGCAAGTAGTTCAACATCAGTATTTAGGCATGCACTTAATCCCAGCTATTTAGATGGCTAAACACCACTCCCTGAAACAAAGGATACAGTATTAGGCCATGTGTAAAAAAGCAGACAATTTCCCAACAAAATGCAAAAAAACATATATTGAAGAGATAGACATTATATTCAGGACTCAGTCATCAAACTAATTATAATTAAAGCTTCTCAACACCATATCTTAATGCATATATTTTTTCCCAAATTTTAGATGAGCATTCCTAAGATTCACATACCTGTTTTTTCAGTGGCAGTGTTTTTTTTTAATAGTTGGAATGTCCCTACTGTCTTGATCTTTCGCATAGTCAGTGCTAATGTTAACAAGAGTTACGTTGGTGCTAAAAAAAGTTCACTGAATGTTTAGTGTTATATATTATCTTTGAATAGCAGCTGTCAGGTTTTTCAGTTTCAAGGGAAGAAGATTGTTTATTTGAAAACAAAACAAAACAAAACAAAACAAAACAAACAAAACAAAAAAAAAAACACAAAAAAAAGCCAACCAAACAAAAAAAAACATCACGGTGCCTTCTGGGCACCCACACCAAAATTCTTGCACAGAAAATATAGAACTATTTTCTTTATTAGAGTTTTAACTAAAACCAGACTTTGGCAGCTAATCTTCTAATCTTCTAAACATCTAAACCTCATCAATTACTTTCCTCTGCTGTTGGAGCAAAAGTATGCCATTCTTTGGAGAACAATATTCAGGATGTGAAATATGTATGCATACATTTTTGTATATGCATCCATTTTCATATATGCATACTCTGGTATAGATTTTAATAGAAAAATGTCACCACAACTCAAGCTCAATAAAGAACTGAGCAGTCCAGCCTATGGGTTTTATCTTTTTTTCTTTAGGGGTGAGATTCTGACCCTTTTATTCAAGCTAAGAGTCAGAATTTTCAGTGAGGTTTAGTCAGCATTGGTGAAAGCTGCAGCAGCCTGTGAGTCAAAACAGCATGGCAAATAGGCAGCTGTCGTGGCCTTTTACCCTTGTAATCTTGCTGTGTTATGACTGCATGTAGATAACACAGTCAACTTCACTTTACATTAATACTGAAGCATCATAAAAAGTGCTGCACCTGAGGATTATTTCCAAACTCTTGTCCATTTCATAGCACAGGCAGGCATAAGCTCATACACAGCTACATGCTACATGTCCACTGATAGCACAGACTGCAAATCTCCTTCTATCTGGAACACCTTTATTATTTGTTTTTCAGATTTCAGTTCAATCAAATCAAAGAGAAATTACTTAAGGAACAAAGATCCTTACTGGCAGATTAGACAACAACACCTCAACCTCACAAACAGCATAAAAACTCTTGATTCAGGCAACTTCCAGCCTTGCTGAACTTCAGAGACTACATTCTCCCCTGCCTATTCTCAAGCCCTTTAAAAATTAAAAGAAAGGCTCCTGAAGCTGTGCCTAGCACAGTTTTGTCTCTGCACTGTAAGGCTGAGTGGTACCATCTTGTCTTGGTTGCTTCAAATCAAAAAATTCCCAGAATAAATCTCAAAAACTGAGAGCAAGTACAATAAATAAAATAATAAAACCAAAATGTATAAAAGCAATTATATGAAAGGGAATGAAGTATGTTTTGTTGTGCTTTAAGGTAACTTTCCATCAGTAAATTTTTTAATGTTCTTCTATGCTTTAGGATGGCAGGAACTTCTGAAAAACATATTATTTGTAATCTTAATAATTCATAACTGTAATAACAAAAATATTACAAATTAAGATTAGAAATGACAATTTTATGTCAAATAAGAGAAGGATCATCCCTAGGATGTATATGCATTTGAGGAAAACAGCAGTAACTGGCACCTCTGAAATAGCTCTAGAGATGCTATACTTGCCACAGAAAACACACATTAAATAATTCATGAAGAACCTGTTCAATATTACTGTAATAAGAGAAAATAAAGTAAACCAGTGACTCTCCATTGCTTCTGGACAGGCACTCTCTTTCCATAGCATAATTCTACAGGAAAACACTTTTGTCATCTGATAAACTCAATGGAACATGGGAGAGCACAGCTACCATGCTCTGATACATGTAAGATAAATTCCCTGGTTTGGGATCTAGCCAACAGCACCTTAAACTCTTGTCCTGAGACTTTGGTAATTAGCTTATCCTAATCAATGTGATTTTTATTGTATATTTAGTTGAAGCACAGACTATGAGTTATCTTGGGGAGATTTTTTTCTCTGAAGTGTGAACTGGGAATGGTTGTGGAAAAAACCTTTTCTTCTCTAATGCTCTTTTTCTTGATGAATTTACTGGGAACAGCAGAAGTTTAGAAACAGTGAAAACAAGCCTCTGTTATTTATTCTACTTAAAGTGTTGCAACTCTGAATCTTGTTGTCAAAGTACATTAATTCAAATTAACATAATAAATTGTATGTTTTGTGGTTTGGCTCAAAAGAGCCTTAAAGTCTATTTTGCCTATGGATTTCTCAGATGCTATTACAGTTTGCTTTCTGCTAAGTAGTCTATGAATAGAACAAGAATGACGATTGTTTGACAATTTGCAGAAGAATATAATGCAAAGCACTAAAAATGCTCACATCCTCTCTCACCTCCACTAGGGGTTTCTTTGTTTTTTCCTTCACTCAAGAAAGAAATACCCTGGAGCCAGCACCCACAGCCTGTCTATAAGTGTAGCTGCAGTTTCTTTTAGGACAGAAAACAGAAAGAATTTTTACCCAGATATAAGCATAAATCTCAGTAGAACACATCTCTTCCAGCTCACTGTGCCACAAGGCTGGTTTTTGAATTTCATTTGTTTCTTTGAAATCATCTGAGCAGGGAAGGGATTTGGACATAGCTGTGCCCTGTGATGAATCCCATTTTTTAGAGCTCTGGAGGTTTCTTTTCAGAGTGTGAGAACCAGGCACACCCCTCTTCCATTCATTTGAAATGATGCTATTTCTTTTTAAAGACGTTACTAACATCTTGACCGTCCATTATTTTCCTAAAGAAAAAGATGCAAGGCATGCAACTATCTAAATTTTGATGCCCACACCTATTGGGCTGTCATCCCCAATAGTTTAGCCACTGTGTTCTACAAAAGACAGGCAGCTCTGCTTTAATGTCATGACACAGGAACACAAAGGCATGGCTGTACTAAAGAAATAATGCCATACAGTCAAACCAAACCAGCATAGTTAAACAACAGGTACCATTGAGCATTTTCATCTTCTGGAAATTCACTTGAATGTTCCTTTGAAAACTAAAACATCTCATGATATGGGTACTAATGGAACAGAATAAATGAGACTGGGAGAGATGCACAGACCCTTGAACAAGCAGGGTAAAATCCATAATTAGGCACCCAGCAAGGCACGTGATATGTCATAATGTCCTTCTTTAATAAACTGCAAAAGAAAAAGATGTAGAACAGTACTAAGGACAGTTCTGCTGTGTTGCCTGTCCTGGGAAGTGGAGGTGTACAATGTTAAAAGATCCACTTAACTATTAACACAGCTTCTTAACACAAGATGTTATCCTTACATAGAGATGTTCAAAAACAAAGATGAAGGAAATATTTGTTCAGCCACTTAGATTATCTGTATACTTGATAAGGAAGAAAGGTCTTCTATCCTTCACATAAATAAATAAATAAATAAGCATAACAATCCACCACCTAAAATTCTGTCAACATTTTAAATATTTTATCCAAAAATATTCCAAAATGAGTGGTGCTGCATCTAAAAATACAAAACACATGGGGTTTTATTTCAATGAGACATAGAAACAAAATTAAAGACATTAAAATTAAATGTAGAAAATAATTTTGGGAATCTGGTTCAGTTAGGAAAACAACAAAGAGCTTATTACTGTATCTTGAGTTAAGTAAGCATGTTGTCACTCTAACAGACTGGTTTTAATTTGTTCAAACCACTCTGTTGGGATGATTTATATCCCAATATTTCTGGCAAACACATTTAGGAGAGTTAATTATCTTTTCTGAAAGGCACAACAGGTTTTCGTTGACTCAACTGCAGTGCAGAATACCAAGACATAAATTCAATAACTTTGAACGGGCTGTTAAAATTCAGTATTCTAATTTAGCAACTCCAATTCAAATAAAACTATACCACTTTCAGTTTAAAAAAGGCTTTCTAACTTTCTTTTTTTTATTATCTTCTTAGTTCTGGGGGCAATTTATGGGATGAAATTTATGGGGTGAAATGAGAACCTCAGTGACCCCAAAGGAACTCTGCAGTAGTTCACTACCCCTTCAGCCACACCAAAACCAGCCCTTTATGGGGAGGGAGATTTTGATTTGGGTTTTTCTGGGAGTTGCTTGTTTTGTTTTGTTCATGTCAGTAATTCAGCTCACTGAGTAGCCCCATATGCTTTTCTTGTGCAATGGGGATGAGGTTTCTCAACAGCTTAAACCAACTTTGCCACCAACATCCCTGTCTTTCTCTTGCCATCTCCACCCCTCTGCTGCTGGCACTGGCAGCTTCCAGTGGCTCAGAACTGGATCAAAAGGCTTAACAGAAAGCTACCAGAAATTTCTGTAGGCTGCACTCTGCTGCCAGGAGCAGTACAAGAGAGGAGGGGAGAGACACAGAGCAAAATGTGGAGATGGGACCATGACTGCGCTGACTCAGCTTTGTTTAATTTGTCACAGAAGTGCGACCTGAGGGTATGGTAAACACCAGCAAGGAGATACAAGGCACCAGGGCAGAGGGGGTGACTGGAAACTTCTAAAACCAACCTTTCCAGCAATGCCAATATCTTGAGTAATTTCAGCCAGAGGGTGGATAGATGGATCCTGTGCTCACAGCGTGTCCTGGCACAGCTGGCCCCACTTCAGTCCCTGTGCTGCTGACTACTGTAGGGGAGGGAGGGGTGGGAAGCAGAGAATCAGCAGATTTAACCCATCTAGGAGACTGTTCCCTGAAGGAATTATCTACAGGCCATATTCAGACAGCTTTTAAATTCTTACCCTCTTTCAAGTAAAATAGTTATTAAATACACTGCCTATTATATCACTTTGCAAGTGGATTGATATTTGTCTTTTTACTCTCCCACTCTTTGCATCTTCAGTGTTAACAAGCATTAATAGTTTATCAGTTTTAACAAGCATTATAGCTAATTCTATTGCTTGGATTCTTTCTTTGGGTGATTCTCACTGGGATCATTTTTCTGTCTTTTGTGAACAGAACTGCAGACCAGAGTGAATACTTGGAACCCACATTCTCTAGTAAAGTGAATTCATGTTGCAGGAGAGAAAACACAATCAGGTCTGCAAGGATAATGTCATGCATGGTCAGTGGAGGAGGGCCAAGCACTCCCCTTGCTCTCATAGCCCCATTAGAAATGATGCACAATGAGGTCTCTAAATCTTCTTTTAAGCACAGCATGCAAAAACAGAGATTGTCCCATACACTGAATTTATATCTTCAAGGGTGAGTGATTTGAACATTTCAGGATTGGAAGGGATTCTCAGAAATTTTCTAGTCATCTCATCAGGGAGAAAATCAGCAGCATCACTGAGGGATTGAATTGTGTTCCATATAAATTAAAAATATAGGGAAGAGAATGAAAAAAAATATGGCTCTTATAAGTTGTTTGTTTTGGCAAGCATCCTGCTCTATGCAATTCCATAGAAACTGCCAGAAAGTTTATGATAATGAATAGGTTCAATATTTTTGTTTAAATCTTTTTGGCCCGTTTCAGAGGACAGTGACCTGTGGGAAACATTTTACATGCTTACTCAGAAAATATCTGAAATACCACTGTAGACTCCAGCTGTTCAAATGAGAAGGAAGAATGATTTAACTGCTGGCCATGACCAAACTTGGATGACAATAGTTAATGTGGGATTCCCATCTCAGTAGACATTTACTTCAGCATCTGTGACATTCAACAATAGAAGGAAATAGTGGGAACCAACAGCAGGATTTCCTTTGAAAATTCACTTTTATTCCTTCTTCCCTTAAATCCCTTTATTCTTGCCTAGTAAAAATTGTATACATAGTAGCAGCTGGAGGGAATGCAAGGTCAGGCCTGAAAACACTTCAATCCATCAGCAGAGAGGTGTGGCAGCTGGTCAGCCTGCTCTCTTGCAGGAAGGAAGCCGTAGCCTTCACTTTGAGTCACGAGAAGCAGCCAAGGAGGGGAGCATCCATGCTTAAATCATGGATCTGCCTGGGTCAAGCTCTGGAGGAAAGCTGTGCGCAGAAAGCATTATCAAGCAAAACTGCTCTGTCATCAGTTTACAGAAAATGCCAATGTATACCTGTGTTCACAACAAGAAACTGAGATCTGTCTGTGTCTGCCTTGGCAGGTGATGGATTGTAATAGGAGCAGACCTTTAGAAAGACAAAGTTGTTCCTGAAGAGCCAGCTTCTTCATTCAGTAAAGAGGATTTTACAGCAGGTTAGTCTAGTCTGGCCCAATTGGCCAGAAGGGGTGTAAGCACACGAGGACCCAGCTGGATCTCTTCTCACTGGAAGCTCTCCAGTTTGGTCAAATAGTGTAATGTTGTCTTGGAGTGAACAAACTGCAGAATGTGGGCATAACAGGGGACTTGTTCCAGAAGCAGTCTTACAGCAGCTGGTTTTCTTCTACTTCACTAGCAAATGAGTTGTGAGATCAACATCCTGATAACAGAAAGGAGATGGACTGGAATTACCATCAATGATCCTTGGAAGCACAGGTCCTATCACTCCCCCTGGGGTCACATCAGAGGGATGACTTCTGGTCAGGAGTTCTGAGATCACAGCAGATCCACTGCTGAGAATACTCAAGCAGCTATAACATATCACAAGCTCTCCACTACAACCAAAACCACCTGTGTGAGAGGGTATATAGTTTAACCACATGATAAATCTCCCTTGAAAGTCTTTCCTATTCATCACCTTTACAAGCTTTTTGAAGTTTCTTAAGAATGAAAGGTAAAAAAATTTTAGCCAGACAAGAATATCATGTTTAGAGCTGGTGAGCACTCTTTCTGTTAATTTCTTTTTCAGAGCTTATTATGGCACTGTGTAGCAGCATAAGCACAATGAACAACTCTTTGTGGCACAATGTAGTTGAGGAATACTCAATCAGGTCTTGGTTGGCTGCCTGGCTTCCTCTGGGTTAACAGCAGTCTCCCAAGGAAATGCTTTGAAAAGTTCAGAAAGACCACTCTGAAGAAAATTATTATATGCAATAGTGTCTTCTAAACACTGTTACACAGTAATAAGCACAAACCTTTGGAAATGCAAGTAATTTATCTTCAGAAGATACAGGAGAAGCAGTGCTTTTTGGAAGAAATGTGGACAAACATCTTGGCAGCCCTCATATTGTGCCCATTCTGCTGACACATGCCATGTATGAAACAAAAAAGAAGAGAGGATGATCTCCTTACACTCTCACCTGGCTGTTTGACCACATGCTGTACAAATCATAGTCAAAGAGAGAAAAGTTACAAAACCCAATGTTAGTGTTCTTTCTTTTATACATACTAGAAATCAAGAATTATGGTTGAAACTCCAGCATCCAGTCATACTCAAAGACTTCTGTGAAAAGACAGGGATGTTTATATATTTAGGAATTTGCAGACCCAGTTAATGATAAGAAATCCATCTAAATGTGCATTTCCGTACTGAGTAAACACCTACAGTTGCAGGTGTTTTTAATTTCATTTTTGAGTAATTTTTCTTCCATTCAGATTATCACTTGACTAACAAACTTGAGGGGATTTGCTAATGTCATAATTTCTTCACTGAATGCATGAAAATACAGATTTCATTCTTCATGCATCACACACTGGGGGTAAAAAAATAGAGAAAGAAAAAAAAACCCCAAGAATCAGCGGAATTAATATTAATTTATTTGAAACCACATTGATTTTACTGGAGCTGAGATTATCCACTGGTCCAACAGCAGAGCAGGGAATGAGACCAGGTTCTTCTTTTAGTATTTTTCTTTCTATCTTGTTGTGCCATGCTTTAACTAGCATGAGATTCATTATCATAAAATTCTTAATTTTAAGATAATTTAAAATGTTTTTATTTATAAGAAGTCTATCTATTTAGCAAAAAATCAATTTTGCATTGTCTGTGAAATTGTATCATGGTTCCCTGGCCCTAGGCAATTCTTGAATGACCATTCTCCTTCATTTTAAGCAATAAATCTTTCTCTGTAATGTCACAGCTCTTGCTTTTGATCATTTCCACAGCTGATGACTTCTGAAAATTTTCAAAGTAGGATTGAGAAACAAAAGCAGTGAACTTTTGGGTTCAACATGTACTGAAAGACATGCCTAAATGTCTTATCAACTTCAATCTTTAGAACAGAATGTGATGTTCTTGGGTTGAGAGGAAAAGCGCAGCACAGTGGGGCTGAAACAGGGGTGTGAGCATTGAGCATACACTTCACTGTTAAGTCATCATCTGCATTCTAAATTTGAATAAAGAAAACTATTTTCTTCTATCAGTGATCAAAGTTTCCATTAAAACTAAGTGGCTTATGTAGAACTGGGTGAAATCACGATTCGTAGCCTCAAAGGAAACCTCCAAAGGCGTGTGTGTGCACACATCCACACCTATCACCACCTGTCAAAACGCTTCCAGCTTGCTGATCTCAGAGTGTATCTGTGGGTATCTCAAATCTGATATGATTGTACTGAAACTGGACACTTCATAAAAGGGCTTAGAATGAGCAAATGGAAACATGTGGCTTAACTTTCCTCTCACACTCATATCAGAGCAAATTAAGACTAACACTGGATTAGTTTTTTTGACAAGCTGCAGAAGCTGTATGAAAGCTTCTGGCAAACCCAAGGCTTTTGCAAATTTGTGTTTAGCCTGACCGAACATTTCCAATGTTGGCATTTCGATGAGAAAATATTTTCGTTTTGAAACTAATTTTTTAACATAGAGAAGTGCTAAATTTATCAAAAATAAACTTTAAATTTGTGTATTATTTCTTTGTACTTTCTGCAAATGGGAAAATCTTACATAAAGTTGTCACTTCCATTTCTGTGGTGAAAAGAAGTAAAGGCAAAGAGTTTAATATAGTACACAACTGAATTCCGCATGTGAGATTACAAAAAGTAATAATACACTCTCCTTCCATGGGTCAATTTTTCTCAAACACTAAAATCAATTAAAATTTTCAGACTGCTTCATGACAGATGAATAATGGGGTCCAGAAAATTTGATTATTTCTGTAAATATTTCTCTCATTTAAACAGAGGAAATTTCAAGGAGCTTTACAGAAAATTTATACTCCCGAGTCCTGATTAAGGACAGCAGATTCCCACTTGCAGTGAGTACTCTTTTCACTGCTTGAAAAAAAAGTAGCAATTTAAGGTGTAGTCATTTCACTCCAATTTATCTTCACTTTAGTTTTCCATGTCTTTCCTGGAAAGGTTCTAAAGGATCTTGACATAAACTGTAAATCTAAGTTATACTGATTAAAAATTCTTTCAATAATATGGCAATGGTAGTTTTGTAGCAGACAGAGTTCAGAGCACTCAGCCAGATCCTATTGGCTCCAGCTTTGACACCACCTAATGTTTCACATCTGGCCTCAAGGGAGTTAAAATGGCAATCCTTGAGCTAGCTCCTTGTGATTTGGAATGACAGTGCCTCTTCTCTACTCAAGAACAGAAGCAGATGTCTCTACTGAAAACTGTTGGCTATCAGGGCAGATTTTGTGATGGGTCCCTCTCTGCAACTACCTTACTATTGCAAACTCAGGTTACTTATTCAATGTTCACAGCTTTCAGAACTTTTCAGTCTAAGCCCAATTGGAATTGCTAACAAAATTAAATGGCTGGGTGTTTAGCTTTTCCCATCCAAGATTTTTTAAAACTTCGCAATACATGTATACATTTATGCCCAGTTTGCCCTGTGTAATCTTCAATGCTATTATGAATATTTATCAGTATCACTTGACAGTCTAGACTGCATGATGTGGCCAGAGAGCTGATCTAGTCTCCTCTACAGTCAGGAGAAATCTTCTCACTATTTGAAGGTTTACTTCTTGTTTTTTTTCTTTGTAAAGTATTTGGAACTTCATTTTCTGTTCTTAGTCTTCATTGAAAGACAGAATTTTAAATGTTAAGTGCCCCCATGAACTGTAACAGAGACTGCTGTCTGGGATGTTTTGAAAATCTCTAAAATAACTCCTTCATTTTCATAGTTATCCATCAATGTATCTATCTAGGTGTTGCAGGGAAAGAGTTGAAAGCAGATTTGGCAAGAGGGGAAAGTAGAGTGGTCTTCTTTCAAGGTGACCTTGCAGCTGGGGGATGCTAATTGTGTATTGTGCTCGCTTTGGGTTGTTTTCTGTCATGAGAGGTGGAGTTTTTGTAGAGGATTACAGAAAGCTGCCAAAGACTTGGAACATTCTTCATGGGCAGGTTTGGAAGAGAGATGAGGAGCTGGGGGTTATGGAAAGCACACCAAGAGCACAGCACTGTGAAGTACTCTGCGTGTGCCAGGCCCTTGGGGATGCTGAGGGTGGGAATGTCCTCCCAGCTTTTTGCCCCTGCTAACACAAACTGAGCATAACAGTGTATGTATTTCCTCTTGTTTTTGGAATCCTCCAGCCAGCAGCATGATGGAATAAACCTACACCTTGCACTTCAGCTGTGGGTGGTGGTGGTCTTGGTTACTTGCATCCATCAAAGTGCACACTAGATTAGACTGATGGGTCATTATCCAGATTAGACAAGTACATGCCTAGGACAGAGTGAGAGAGAGGGTAAAATTACCAGTTCTAAATGGATAGAATGTACTGATGGCATAATTTTTTGATAACTGTTTATTTGGGGCACAATAAAACCACTTCAATACCCTCTTTGATGGGAAAAGTGAAAAATGCACACAGCTTCAAGATGCTACTTGACTCTTATGAGGCAAAATGCCTTTTGAGTGCTGTTGTCACATAGATAAGGTTCTGGGAAAAAGCAGGAGTGATGTCATAAGGATGAGTTATGTAGTGCCAGCTCTCACAGGGAAAGGATATTTCCAGGCCACTACCATGAACAAGTTCTCAGACCTTTCCCGCATGCTGTGAAGGACTAAGGCATTGTGTTGGGGCTGCAGTGCATTTCCTTCCCAAACCTGAGGCAGGAAATGGGAGTGCAAGGAAACAAAAGAAGAAAGAGAAGTCTAGAGATAGTTCCATTATAACCACATGTGACGCTGCAAAATACTTCCTCTCCTCTATAAGGAAAAATAATCTAAATTAAACTGAGCTATGAATCTGGAGAAGAAATGGTCTTCAGTCTTCCTTGAAGCTGCCTTCTTATACTCCGTGTTCAAATTTTGTCATATGACTGGCATTACTTATTTTTTCCTTTTCTGGCCAGCAAAAAAAGTTTGAAGTACCTGACTAGTCAGCCAGGAAAAAGACACTGGGAGACCTCTAGGTTACCAGAAAGCCCTCCTGATTATCTCCCTCTCAGTTTAAAGGGAATTCAATAGATTTTTTTGCTTAAAAATATAATCCTTCCTTTTTTTTTTTTTTTTTTTAAATTGCTTTTCTTTTCCTCCTTTTCCCTGAGCAAAGTATTACTGTTCATTTTTTCCTGGAAAGATATCCACTCTAGTCTAGCAACTGAAAATTAATAAGTCACTGTTATTGCTAAATCAAAGGCACTGGAGGAATGCTCGCACTCCAAGTCTTCATTGACTCCAGGAGAGTTTGTACTGGGACCTCTAGGGGAAACATAATATGAGACTAAACAGGTTTTCCAGTAATCACATTTATTCATTCTTCCTAATGCAATAAGATACACCCAAAGTTACTCCATATTAACCAAGAATATTTTTATACTTCCAAATATATTTTGCGCTGTTAAATCCATAGATAAACAGCTTGAGGATACGGTTTAATAGTCCCTCTTAGTATTAATCATCAAAACACACACACACACACAAATATTATTCATACTACCACTGAAATAGTTAAATGCTGAAATTTCAAAAGGATCTTTCAGTAACAGGATTGGGAATATTACCTCTGGGCTAATGTGTACAGTAAAGGAAATTAAAAGAGGCTGCAAAGCCGAAGTAAAAGTAGAGCTGGCCCTTACTGAAATCAGTGACAAAATTCCTTTAAACTGCAGTAAGACAAGAACAAGCCCCAGCAGACTGGACTGACTACAAAGCCAAGGGAAATTTTAAAACATGAGTAATAAGAAGAAGGAACAGTACAACAATTATTAATACTAAGAAATTAGGAATCATGCCTTTTAATATTTAAAACTGTTCTCCAAATACACATTTTAATTCATCTTTAGGATTAGTACAATGTTATCAATAAAAAAAAGGATCTATCATCTTAATCTAATTGTGTTGGTTTTCCCTTCACAGTATACGTGTGATGTAAATGCATTCATATTTCTGTATGTCTTTACCATGCATGCCTGCAGAGAGGGAAGGACCATAGTTACATGGGCAGGAAACAGAAAATGTTCCATTTTCCAAGCTTACCCTTGCCTTCAAATCATTACAATGCCAGATTTTATCAGCAACGCTGCTTTGAAAAAATTAAAGAGAATTTCAGTTCCAGATGGAGTCTACAGTGATGTTACGAAGATAATATAAGAAACAGAAAGTTGAAACAGATGTGTCATTTTTAAGGAGATGGATTACATTAGCGTAAAACTCTCCAAATGTTCTGTGAGTTGTGACATCTGCAGCAGTATTTTCAAACCTGGGTAGTTCTCTCCCTTTCCCTCTATGGGTTTCATGGTTTGGATGGTCTTTTCTTCCTTTATAACTTCATCGATTGTAAGGGACTGTCTAGCCTGACCTTCTCACAGACTGCAGGGCTTCCCACAATTAAGTCCTAAAAAAAAATTTGCCTTGAATAGCAGCAGTAGACAAACTATGACAATACTTTCTGGCCATACTAATGAATTTTTTGTAGATAGAAAGGCAGAAACCAAATGTGTCAGGAGAGCCATTTATTAATCCTGATCACAGGATTGTCACCACTTTCCCTCAGCCATTATCTCCTCTGTTGCATTGGTGCACTATTTCATACTTTGATGAATAACCTTCCCATACCAAAATAAATTATTAATAATTTCTTTCTGCATTGATACATCATAGGACAGGAACCACCTCTCCTCTGATAGCTGCCAGAAATGGTTAAAATGTGAGCTATCACAATGAGGTTTTAGTCTATGCTATATTACCAATTGCCTTTTTGTCTTAACCAGAATTCCAAACGACAAACACTTCACTGCTATTGTCTTTAACAACCAAATATCTCAATTTATTCTAAACAAGATAGAAGAAGCTGTTTGCTGCAAACCTTTACCAATTGATGCTGACACTAGGACTTCCATTTTTCATGTAGAAGTTCTTCAGCAGCTTCCCACAAATCCTCCACCTACTGCAGTCACTGTCTTGTTCCTTTAAAACATTAGTATAGTATTAATTTTTCCCAGCTCTAGATTAGAATAAATGTTTACAGGGAGGCTTATCAAACTAATTTAGTTTAAAAAAATCTAACTTGAATGGTATGTGTTTGATGTCCTTAAGTACTGGATGACGTGATTACTTACAGAGCAGTTCTGACTCTCTGGGTTATTATAGACAATAATAGCACTTTCTTTTAGCAATGGAACAATATGATTGCAACTTTTCTTAACATATTTTAAAACTTCCCTCTTACACTCTTCATGTTCTGTCTCTGTGAGGTTTTTATTTCCCTTAACAATTGTTGAAAAATTCCCACCCTCATTAAGGTCCCTTCTAGCCCAAACCATTCTATGTTTCTGTGATTCTGACTTGTACCACTATCAAAGTTGCCTTTATTCCATTTTTGTTTAAATTTCCATTCTTCCTGGGTTTATTTTGTTTGTTTGTTTCGTTTCTGTTTCCACTTTCCCTTTGAGCCAGGGTCTCATTCTGTTTTGTTTTGTTTGGGTGGTATTTTTTTTTTTAACCAATATGGCCTTCTCTCTCATTTGTGGTTTTTGAAGCGTTTGGTAAAATATTCCTAAGCAGCTCCCAATTATCATTCACATTTTTCTGTTTAAAAGCTTTTTCCCCAAAGATTTAGCTCTTAATTGTTTTCAGCTTTATGAAACTGCTCTTTCAAAGCAGTAAGAGAGGGGGAATGTGAAGTTGTTTTTTACATATTTTGCTTGTTTGAACACTCTTTTGCTTTGATATGCCTAATATAATTTTGCTAAAGATGTATGGCTAAGCATTAACAATGATATTAACACTGAGTTTTAAATTCTCTTTTATCTAACAAGGTAGGTTCAGCAGAGGGCTCAGTGTTCCAGAAACATTTTCTGATTCAAGAAACAGGTAAAAAGAAATTCCTATAACTTTTTTAATGTTGAAAATAGTTATTTACAGAACCAATTGTCATGGTCTGTTCTGTTACTTGGTAGTGCAATATTCTTAGAAAAGCAAAGTTAAAAGCAGGGTTTGATTCATCATTTACTTCAGGTAAATAGAAAAATATTCTTCTTGCAAGAGTGGTCAGATCTCAAGAGACACACTCACCACCACACTTCAGACTTGCACCATTCCTCTTAAATGTTCCTCAAATGTCTTTACTTTTGCTAGATGCTTGGTGAAGAGCAATACAGGCTTTTTCAGCAGAAAAACCACTAGGGGACTGGGGGGAATGGGGTTTCAGAGAGAAAAAAACCATCTGTTTCTATATTAAAAGGTAAAAAAGTTTATATATTTGATAGAAAAATACAATTAAAATTTGAATTTTTGAATGCACTAAGAACTGGAATATGTCTATGAGCAGGTGAGTAATCACACTGTCATCCTTCTGAGTTAGCAGATGCTACATTTGCTCAGAAGAATTACAACTGGCTGACAGTACTTTTTTAGAACCCATCCAATCCCAAATTTTTAAATTAATTCAAAAGTGATATGGATAAAAATAAGAAACAGCGACAGTGAATAACATCCTTCTTGGATGTAATCAAAGTTTAATACATTTGAAATTGATCTTCATTGCTGACCCTCTGAAATAATCACACAAGTTTTTCCACAGTGTTACAAAATTCAGTTATGGGCTTTGTTTAATGATTCAGAGCAGAATTTAGATCATTTTTCCAATGAGCTCCTTAACTAAATAATCACTATTCTCTATTTAACAGGATTAAAAGATATGTAGTAACTCATATGAATTACAAGAGCATTAGTGGCAATAGTCATTTGAAGAGATCCAGTGTGGAATAGGCAGAAGTACTTTAGATGCCAAGATCAATTTCCTTATTATTGTAAGAGAGCTTATGCTTCCAAAACTAGTGAATTGAAAGTCAGTCTGCGAAATCTTTTTAATAGTTTAGTTGGAAGGGATTAGGGGTGATCACTTGCAGGAGAGATTCAAAGACAAGTAGTCTTCAGGTTTAGTGATACATCAAAACTGTTTCCAGACAGCTTTTAGGTATGTGGTTTGAATTCTCCCTTTGACATAATCAGCTCCATCTCTCTGTGCTGACATGCTTTTTCTGTGTCTGGTCAGTAAGGAAGATCCAGAGGGGACCTGGGTAGTTGGGGCAGGGAGAGTTTTATTTACTGTGTAAACATGGAGATGTTTATTCTTCACTGGCAACACACATTGACCCATCAACCACGGTGCTGAATATTCCCACTTGAGAACTATTTCAAGAATAAGAGCAGGCTTTGTCTGGTCAACCACCTCTATTTTGTGTACCAGAAGAAAGAAACAGATTTTTTCAAAGCAATCAATCAGTCTTTGCTTCCCTTACTATGTCAACAAAGCGAATGACTTAAGCAGGTAATCAGAAAAGTTTGATAACTGATTTGAATAAAACAGAACAGAATTATTAGAAACAAAAATACTGTTTTGGCTTAAAAAAAACCAACAAAACTTTTCAAAGAAGGTGCCACAGACTGAAAGAAAATTTTGACTTAGAGAGTACATGCCCCAAAGTGTCTCTAGTAAAAGTCTGTGAAACAAAACCTACATTTTAAAATTATTAAGGCTGTCTGCTAATAGCCAAACATAAAATCAAAAAATGTTTAAAGTTGTAGGGACTTTAGTTCCATTTATTAAGGAATTTTAAATCAATGCAATTAGTTCCTGAACAACAAGGCTATAGACTGGTTTTGAGGGTACCCTCGAACTCCTATTGCTTTTCCTCACTTTGTATTAAAACTCAGGACAATAACTGCAAATAATCACAGGTTTGAAATTGGCTTTCCAATCTCACAAGGCAACGGACCAGATTATGAGGCTGGAAAGTAATTTTTTTATGTGCTCCAAAAAATATTCAGATAACTTGCATAAAACAAAACTCCACAGATAAAGTGGGTCAGACTTTATCAGGATACTTAGACAAGATCACTAGAGCGCTCTTTTATGTGTACAGTGCTGTTAAAAATCTTTTGAGTTGAAATCTAAATCTCCCACTTTCTAAAAAAGCACTCTGGCTGTTATTCAGAAGACTGCTCAACACACACACAATGTGTTAAGATGAATCCTATATGATCACTATGGGAGCCCCAGAAATCACAGAACTAGAAACAAAAAATTCTGAGAGCTAGGGCAAGAGGAAGTCTAATTTCTTGACCCCAAACCTCATTAAGCAGAAGGCAGGCTACTGACAGGAATTTACTCAAACCAGATGAGCTTCTGGTGCACACCCCAGTCACCAGCTGAAGAGACTGTGATTGTCTTTCTCCAGTCCTTTCTGGGAGCTGTTGCATCAGGTATGCTCTCGGGGGTTGCATCATATTTCTAGTTCTCCATCTTCTACATATGCACCAAAATTGCAGCTTTGCTACTACAGCAAACGTTGCTCGCCATGTACTTATTTACAGCTTTGAAGTTCTCAAAGCAAATCACCAGTTTCTGCATGCACAGATGTGTTCAGAAAGGCCCAGTAAAACCATTCAATAGCCTCCCAGGCTTCAGCTGGATTTCCACGCCCCACGTATCCACCGGAGTTCCACCTTATGCTGAGTCTCCACAACTGAGGCCAAATACAATGTTTGGTGGTCTTCTCTTCCTCTGACACTCACATTATTAACACCAGCTCAGTGCTTTACACTGTTTCCATTTTATATCCATTATATAGATATTTTATATCCAATATCCATTTTATAGATATTTTTGTCTGGTGAATTACCTTCCTTCCTTAGCAGCTGCATGGTAGATGGAGGTACTAAGGAACTCAGTTTTTCACATGAGAGGAGTAAAATTATGATCTTAAATGCAGATTTGAGGTTTTAGTCACTTCCCTCAGTATGAAGGAGTAGAAGCATGGACAAGCTGATAGGGGAGGGAAGGGAATGTAGACTTCTAAAAAAGGAGAGATACAAAGAGCAAAAGAAAACAACATATACATACATGCAGATATACATAAGCAAATAAAAATGGAAACCACTATGAAAACAAAACAAACTGCAATAGAAGGAGGATTCTAAGAAATGGTGGTGGAAAAGAGGAAAAAAGCAACAAAGTATTAAAAAACCCTCTTCAACCAATTATATTTCTATCAGCCAGGCTGAAATTAAATGTGAAAAAACCCAACATTTTCAACCAAAAATTCTGTTTAGAAAATGCTTTTATTGGGAAAAAAAAAATACATGATGAACCTTTATTTTTGTTCCACTTAAAAAGCAATAAGTGTTTCTTTTACTTCTACCTTTATCAATGGGTATTACAGTATATCTGTTGACACAAAAAAAAATTTCTTAGCTCCATTGAAGTGAACAGAAAAACTCTATATGGCAATTTAAGTACAGAAATGGTATCTATGCTTTTACAAAAGACACAAGCAGAACATTTCCAACCTGATCAGGCCACTAAACTTGAAAAGTTAAAACCAAAGGTGGAAAAATATGACTGATTGAAAGAGTTTTGTTAGGAGATCCTGCTGTGTCAGCAGGATTCTGTCAGCTTTCTTTCTATTCAGAATTTAATCTGGTGTAAATCTGAAGCTGACATGGATAGAGTAATAATGATTAGGGGGAAATATAAAGCAAAACCCCTTGACACTTAATTCTCATTTATGTATTGTTGTGTTACTCAGCTGGCTCTCAAGCTGGGCAGAGGGAGAGATTTAAGAGAAGTAGCAACTCATCAGAGTGCCAGCAGTTTTCCAGAAGAAGAAAATGCATTTTCTTTACAAAAAGACTCAGCTGCTTCAACGTGGCAGAATATGTCTGCAAGAAAAAAAAAATCTATGGTGATTACAGTTAGCAGACTGAAGTTTTGCAGTTGAAAAAGGCTCCTTTCTAAATGAATAAGACATATGGGAGATCTCTTTCCTCTGCTGGTAATGGGCACAGACAGTGATGCAGTGTCACAGCTGCCCCCCCACCCATGCCAGTGACAGCACTGATGCTGCTGACAAAAATGAGATTTCCCTGGGTGCACACAGTGTCCAAAAACCAAATAGGAAGAGACAGTGTCAATGAGATTTTTTATTAATCATGGGAATGCTGAGGAGATTTTCAGGGAAATGAGGGTTATGAGGAGACAGACTGCACTGAAGACTGAAGGTGATGTCTGGAAATTCTAGAGTCAAAGGCAAACCTTCTCCTGGCATCTACAGGGCCAGGAGCTCATCCTCTGTATGTAAAACAGTGAATGCAAAACTTACTAAAGGGAATAAATAATTTCCACCTCAGAAAGAATTCTGTTAGGGAATCACTGTCCCTGATAAACATACCATGATGATTTAAAAGCAAATCTTTATATTGCCTACAAATATAAATTAGTAAATTAAGTGTAAATTAAGCTTAAAATGACCATGAGAAAGAAGCTTCTAAAATTATTGTATGCTTGATACGGCAGCATGTTAAGTTGTGACAAGATTCACAGTACTTCTCCCAAGGCTGAATAACTTTGAAAAACTTCAGAGCACAGCAGAGGTATGTCAGTTCTGGTGTGTCAAGGGAGTTACTTTGAAAACCTCTGTACACACCCAGGCACCAATATGGTCTTCCTAAGATCCAACACAATTGAATCATGTAACTGTAGCCAGCCTTGGTCATTATACATGTATTAATCATCTTGTTTTACCTAGTAACAGGAGAAATGTTACTACTGAAATGAAACATTAGGAACACCAATAACCCAGAGGACAATTAGCCTGGATGAGAAGCTTACATCCTGGTTTCCAAAAGCTAAAATCTACCCCAGCTTCTTCTCTCTCTGCTCATTTTCCTCTGCTGAAAAGTGACAGTGATTGATATCTTCTCCCACCCTAAGTATGCTGTGGTTATTTCTCCTTATGGTTAGAATTAAACCAACAGCCCAGCTCGAACATTCACCCATTCAGATGAAGTATTTATTAGCCACGAATCCTTCTGTTCTTACACCACCTCAAAGTTCTTGTGTACGTCACTGAGGAACACAAAGGGAAGGATTCTGGCATTCAGTCTGAGGCTCCAGCACCAAACCCTCTAACAAGGCAAGCAGGCATGGAACGGCTCCGAAAGCCCAGATGTTTAAACCATATGAAGCTGCAGAAGAAAATAAAGAGCAGCTGAATTACAAAGGAGGGGAGGACACAATGTTTGTGTATGGTTAAACTACTGTAAACTTTGAAATTTGTATTATGGAATCCATTAGGAAACCCATAACTTTGATTTAAAAGTAATAGTCATAAGATTCTTACTTTGCCATTATTTATGGTATAATGAGAAGGTACGATACTAGAATCCCACAAACTAAATGGATGGATTTCATTAAATCTGTCCTGATGAAGAGTAAAATCGAAGGAAAAAGGAAATAACTTTTATTTGATGCCAATTTATTTTCATAGGCTGTTTTGCACAGCAGAAACCTAGGAAGATAAAAAGACAGGGAAAACTTTTCCCTCTCTTCCATAACAGAGAAACTTTTTAATGGTATTTGAAGGGCGGAAATGACCTACTTCCAGTTGCTTCTATATTAAGAATCTGGCTACGTATCCAAGAGTTGCCTGAAGAATCAAAGCAATGTACAAATTCAAATCAGGATTTATTTGTCAACACATTGGTTAAATAGAAAATTTGTTGCTAAAGAATGTGCTGTAAAAATGAATGCCTGAAAGTCTGCCGCAGTAGGGTCCTTCAGGGACATAACTCCAATATTTGCCTTGCCTCCCCGCCACTTTCCGCTGCTCTCCTTTCCTCTTTCCACTCTGATGACTGTCCTGGGGAAGCAGAAATCACAGGAGCATCATGGCTTTGTGGCCACCTTTCAGGTCAGCTTTTTCATCCAAAGGACCCATAAACCAAGTCTGCAAATTTGCAACCAGGGTATCTGTGGTATCCGTTGGGTTTTTTGGCAGGTACCCCCTTCCCACTCAATGAAGACCCAGGAGTTCACCAATCCACCCGTGCCCCAAAACTGTTCCTGCTACAGGGTTTTTTCACAAGACCGAGCTCCTCCAGGAAAACTGCCAAGACCAGAACAAAGTGTTTGCTTTCCTCTTCCTCCTTCCCAAGAGCGGTCATAGAGGTTTATGCTTGGGATAGCATGAAACAGATGATAGGTCACATAGCATCATGTCTGGGGCTGCACCCACCCCCTGCCAGGAAGAAGAGGAATGAATGATCCAGCATTTGCATGTTATTATCTCGTGAGGAAACAGGAAGGACACAGGCAACTCCAGAACTGTCACCTTTGGTCTTGAGTTATAATTATGGACATCACATAATCTATAGTTAATTTTACCATAATAAAAGGGTGCTGTCCACAAAGTCTGTTTGTCTGCTTTACAGCTTGAATGGACACTATCCCCTGACTAGTCTGTGCTGCCACTTCCCCACACCCTAGGTTGTGTTTCTGGCATGCTACTTTTGGCCCCCAGGCATGCCAGTGCTCTTTGCATTTCAGCCCACACTCACCACCTCCCAAGGCCAAGGACTAGAGCTGGGTGCAACATTCTAGGTGAGTGCTCAGCCAGCCTCAGGTCACAGATGCTCAAGCTCCTCCAGCTTCACTGCAAACTCTTCCCCTTGATTCTACACCTTGATTATAGATATATGGATTCCAGTGTGACTTGAGCCTTCTTCCCATGTCTTCACTTGTAGCCTACAGACAAACTTTTGGCTTGTTCTTCCTAAATCTGAGCCTTTGCACTCCATTTTAATATGTGTATCACCTCCAGTAGCTGGAGACCTCATGCTCATCTGCTCTTTTAGCGCTACCCTCCAATCCTTCCACCCACAGCAGCACAACTTCCAAATCTGTAAGGGCCCCCAGTGTGTTGTGCTGAGCCCCCAAGATCAGTGGAAGCTGAAATCAGCAAGCAAACACACTCACTGAATTCCTGGGAAAATAGATATTATTTTTTCCAGTTTTTCTTTACGAAGTTGAATCCACTGGTGTGCACATATGCTTCTCAGATGTGCCCCTGTGTGCACACACATAATAGGAGCATTAGAAGAGCAGGCTTTAAAACTGCTCAGTCATTTTGGTCTCTGCTATTGAACTAATGGCCTGAGCAGCTGAATTTTGTTTGGGATGACAAAACAGACAGGCTGTAAATTCAAACTATGGAAACTTTGACACTCCTAATTCTTGTTCTTATGCTAAGGTTTTAAACTATTGTTGTTGATTTATTAGGAGTTAAATAATAATAATTGCAAGAAAATTAGAGCCATTAAGCACTTCTCACTCATTTAATTTTAAGCATGCAGACTTTTGACCATCACTGCCTTACAGTGACACCTTCTGGAAAATCTAAGAGAGGGAAAGCTGCTCCATAGAGAGTGTGTAGGGGAGACATGTAATCAATGCAGATCAGTTTGGAGCACTTACTCCTGGCAGACTTTCAATGTCCAAGTACATGTATAGCACTGTTACAGACACCCTACAGTTCAGCTCTCTCTAAGAAAACAAATCTATTGCTGTGTCATTAACCTGGTCATGTTTGTTTTCTTCCATAAAATGGTGTTAAAATGTAGGGTAGTCATAGTATCATTCTTAGCATCTCACAGAGATAAAAAAAAATAAAACTAGAGGTAGTAACTTTTGCTGGATTACAATTTATTCTGTTTGAAATAGTGTCTAAAAATATTTCTATATGCTAAGAGAGACATTTGTATTAATACCAAGTCTTTAAGGGACAACAATAGTTGTAGTACACAGGTTCAGCTGATTAGGTAACTTGCTTGATCAGGCAAGAAAAGCAGAGGAAAAAAACCCCTCAAAGTTCATTAGAGAAGACTAGCAGAAGATGTGAAAACACAGTTTCCACTTCTAGAGAGCAGTTCAGCTGCTGACAACTACTGTCATGGCAGAGCTTCCAGCTTCTGGGAGGCTCCCTCAACACACAAAGGAGTAACACTGGCATCAGCAGTGGTTTCTGAGACCACTCTCAATACGCTGTCAAAAGAGTGGCTCTGTCTCACCAGTGTCTCACCAGACTTAGAGAAAAGGAAGGCTTTGAGGCTGGCTGCCATTTAAGCAAATGAAAGTTTTACAAGGAAGATCTGGGATCTGGGGATGGCCACGTTTGGTTCATTAGCAGAGTTACACTGATGAACAGCATGTGGAAGAATGGTGTAGGAGTATAGACAGTTCATTATAAAAAGCTGAAATCTAACTGAAAACAGAGATGTTAGGCCCCCACAAAAAGTATGGCAGGGTGATTTTCCAAATTCGCAACTACTGACATCACAAGAACCAACTCCAAAATGTCTCAACATCCTTACTCATGTTGTCACTGATGACCCTTGTGCCATGAGTCTCCATCCATTTGTATAACAGTGCTAGCTGTAAATTTCCAGCTCATTAGTTATATATGCAAGCATGAAATCAGCACAGCCATGATGATTTGAACCAGATGAGCACTGACCTTTAGTTTGGACACAGGATCATGTAGGAGAGGAAATTGTATTACATGGGAAAGAGTCATTACAATTATCAAAATAAATCAGGTGAGCTTGGCTGCACTTACAGGAGACTGACCCTTGTGCCCAAAGTCACCAGGGCTGGCTGGCACAGACTCAGCCCAGAGCAAAACACACCGGGGGGATGCAGTTGCCAAGGTCTCTGCCCTGAGAGACGGAGCAGGCTGGCAGTGTGGTGGGACCTGCCACCCACGCAGACAGGTTCTACCTGATGTACCTGACAGGGGGACATCCCACATTTCCCACTTCCAAAGAAACTCAGCCTGCACAATTCATCTGTCTGGTCCCAGCATGTGGCCAAAACCTGCATTCAGTCTCAATAAACCAAAAATTGTCCCAGAGCTGCCAGCAAAAGAGGAATTCAGTCTTCAGGAATTGGAGGACTTTACAACAGAGATCTTTCCAATGCAGATTAGCCCCATTTTTCATTTATTTCCAAAGATTTCTGATTTATCCTTTGTGTGTTGGTAGTTTCTTTATTTGATTACACCAGAAAGGGCAGTTAACAATTCCCCCCCAGAAAAAATTGTATTTAACATCACAAAAAAGGGACTTCACTATGGAGACCCAGTGTCCAGACGAAAAGAGGAGAAAAATCCACTGAGCAATAAAATAAGTTGTCATATATTCAGGACTGATTAATCCAAACAGATTTGGTTTAAAACTCATGAAGTTTCCAAATTTGTGACTACCAACCCTTAGAATTTACCTATTTAAATCCTCCAGCTTCACCCAGGTCAGGTCTTTAGGAAGACAAATCTGCAGCAGTTGGGCTTGAGAAAATACCATGTACTGTAGGATTTTCAATAATGCAAAGAATGAGTCAACCCCGATTGTGTTTCTATATAAAACTAATCTCTTTTTGTCTATCTTGTTATTCCAAAGTCTGTGGTCTTTTGTAGCAACCCACTACAAAGGAGGCCAGAAAGTGGTGCACAATAGGGTGTAATATGGAGAGAGCAGGATGGAAGGAAGCAAAAAACCAGACTCACTGGAACTCATGGGAGCAGAAAGGGAAAGAAGGAGAAGCTGCAGGTATGATCCAGGCCCAGTGAAGAGACTTCACCACAGTGGTGTAATTTAAAGGGGCTTAGAGCTGGAGTGCAGACTCGTGGCTCTTAACATTTGATTTCTTTTTGTAAAAAAGGGGAGTCAAATTTGTCACATAAGCTCAGAACAGCTTACAATGGCTGCCCCCACTGAGGCTCTAGAAACACCACTGCAGCAGAAGCATGAGAAACTGGAAGAAGGAAAGGCTTTTGCAAGGAACAGCTTAAGACAGTGACTATGAGGTCTTTTTCCTCAAGTTCTGCTGAATTATAAAGAAAAATTATTACAAGGCATTCATGAATGTATTTTTCACTGATAAATATGACAGTCACATAGCTATAACAAGAAGTTTATTTCAGCCTGGATGAAAACCACTGGTCTTGACATTTCAATCATGAAATGAAGGAGAGAAAGAGAGAGAGGGTGACTGAGACACAGAAAGAGAGAGCCTGTGTTTTTGCAAAAGGACACAATATGCTGCCAGGTAACAGGACAGGGAACCTTCTCTACTCTCAGTGTAGCTACTATAAACTGCCCCTGAGAAAATATTTAAATGTAAGTTTCTTTTCAATTCAAGAAAAAACCTTCAAAAAGAACACTTTTACTTTAATAGTAATCCTTGTTAATTTACTGCAACAATAACCAGAAGTCAGTTTGCCAGTTGACGTTTTGCTTTTACTATAAAGCTTGAAATGGAAACTGTGGCCTTGATGAAAACTGTAAAATTCCAGTAAATGGAATAGTCATCCTTTTGTGTGCCCCAGTTCCACATATCAAATAACAAGCAGTGACACCCTCAGCTAGCAAGTGGAAGTAAATATACTTCAAAAAGGGGAAAAAAGCTGCAGAGAGGATGAGTAACATTTGACATTTTCATGTACGGAATTTCTGTAGATGTCTCTGTCCCAGAGGAGAAATTTCTTCCAAAATATTTGGTTCATTGTGGTATTTCTCTTTGATAGAGTACTGTGAAATCCAGAGCTTTGAAATCCTTAATGAAAACATCTTAATATTTAACTGTTTGCGACCTGGGATCATTTGAGGCTTTTCAAATCAAGATTAGTATAACAAGTGGCAAAGAGGAATGGATTTCAATCCTTAAGATTCCTGCAGATTGTGGAAAACTTCACTGCCTGGTCTCTGTCCTTCCATGCTGTGAAGCTTTAATTCCACCTTCAAAAGAAGAATTCCATTGAAGAAGGAACTACTCCACTGAGCAAGCAGATATTTCTCGCACTAATACTGTATGTCTAATCGCTTTGGTTTTGATGGAATATGGTTAATATTTCCCTCCAAGAGCTCACTGTCCTCAGCAGAAACCTCATATATTCACTTTCTACTGCTCTTGGTTACACAGTGTGTTTTGGCAAAGCATGATGCATGCTACTGCCTGTACAAGCAAGGAAAACCTATTGAAAAAGTTGCATTTATTAAGTTTCTGGGTTAATTGACTGTTGCTATTGAGTAATGCACCTGATTGTTATAAGATTTTAGCATACTGAATGGATCTTTAACAGGTTTCCAGTCCAAACATGCTGTCAAGCACACGGTGTAATAGGTATAATTATTTTCATCCATGGTCAAATTACAGGAAAATAAAAATACATTTCAAAAATTTAGTTAGAAATTTAAGTAATAGACAAAAAATGAAAACAACTCTAGCAAACCCAAATTCTTGCAAGGGCTTACTATTTTTGTAATTCTAACCTCATGTCATGGATCAGAAATAAAAGTCCCTACATAATGCCTCACCAGCATTGGTTAAAACCTTACAATTCCTGGAAGCTCTGCAGCATTGGAAACACTCTAAGTCATTTCTCTCCATCTTGCAAGAAAGCCATGCTCCACAGCAATCCCAGCCTTCAGCCTAATAAAGAAGGGTCTTTTTCCAGAAACTCAGCCCTAGATGCCTTCCCTTGTCAATGTTAGTATGAAAGTCAGAATGGGAGAGCTCCAACATCCAGGATAGACATGGCCCATCTCTAAATGGACAGATGAAGGTCAGAGAGTGGAATATATTCTGCAGTGGCAGGACATAACAACAAAGGGCCACATCCCAGTCTTGCCACCCTTGCCAGCTGGCCTGTCAGAGTGGTGTACAGGTGAAAAAAGGACTGAAGTCATCAAAAAACCCACCTGCTTGGCTTCTCTTGGACATCTGCAGATTTACACCTCAAAATGCCTTGTTTTAAATAATAGACGATCTTTTGCTTATTGCTGTCATAAATATTAGTTGTGCCACATTCTTATTGGAAAGAACATAAATTTACTTTGCTTTTTGAGAAGGGGATAATACAGAACTGGGCAACTCTTTGCACATTGTACACAAGCATTTTGTGGACTTCAGTTTGGGATCTACAGTATTTCAGTGTTTAGTTTTAATAAATTAATGTATTACATTTGATAGCAGCTTTTTACAAAAGTTGAATGAAGAAAAATACAGCACCTTTCACTGCATTCACTGGCAGGCCATGGCAAGCAACGCCTGTAGATCAAAGGACAGCTGACACAGGCTGGCCAAGGGAGTTTATATAACAGTAAGAAAAGGCTGTGTTCTCCAGGCTCACAGTAATTACAGCAGTTAGGGTACAGGGAGCACACATATGCTGCACAAAATCCAGCAAACCCAAGTGGGGCTGCAGGCAGACCTGGCCTCAATGCCAGCAGAAAATCACAAACGGCATCAAAATTCTCCTTTTAAGCTACAGCTGGCTGCCAACTGTTTAGCAGCTGCAGAGGAAAGGAGGAGAAACAGGGAAATTTTACAATTTAACAGCATATAGCTTTGGTACAAATAATTTCAAGGTGAAATGGAAGAAGAAAGCAAACACACTAAACATACATTCTCCCCCTTGCCCCCACCATTTTAAAAGGAAGTAAGAGAATTGCAGGGAAATGACATTTACAGACACCAAATTTCTGTACCAGCTGAAAAACCAATGATAACAGAAGAGAACAGTTTATACCCTTAGCTAGATAGCAGAACAGCTGGAGTTTAACTCCTCTACAAATATCTAAAGGAGACCCTTCTAAGTCTACAAAATACAAATTCACAAATTGCATAAATTTTGACATTTAAAGAAAGCTAAGGAAGGTGAAGAGATGACTCAGGACACCTGAATCAGAGCATGATTACCATGTGAGACACAAGACCCACTAGTGCACTGCTCTAGGCTCATGACATCCGCTGATGAGAAGATGTATCACCCACCAAGCTAAAAAAAGATGCACAAAGGAAGAGTGGGTTCTGGGAAAGAATTTCCAGTAAAGCCACCCCTGCATGAGTAGCACAGACCACATAGTCAGACACAGCAGACCCACCACAGAATAAAAATTAATATCAGAGTTACATGTTTCCCCAGGCTGCCTGTTAAAGGGGACCAATAGGAGACTCCAGGGAGAAAATGCATAGAAAACCAGTACAGGAGACCAATAGGAGACCACAGAGGAGACAACTTGGAGAAACATGTTGCTGGTTTTATAAACATATTGATATGGGAAATTTAAACTCATATGCTAATTATTTTCTCATTAGAAGAGTGCTGTTGCACTATTTGCAGACTAAGTTACTACTCAGCATGTGCACTTTGTCCCAAATCTGTCCCTTAGTGGGGACATATTGATACACACTCCCTCATATGGAACACATTAGACATTAAATATAAAAGCTGTTTTTGTTTTTATATAACTTCACACACAGAGAAAATAATATCCCACAGACTATATATTAATCATGTTTACTGATCTCTGCAGAGTATTAGTACACTTTGAAGTCAGCCTGTTGTGCCAAACCTCTGTCAGCTGAAGCCATAAATTTTCTGCTTTACTCCTTGTGTAACTTTTCCTTTCTCTCCCCACCCCAGCCCTCAATGAGGCAAGGTTAGTTTTGAGCTAGATGTGTTTCTATGTTAGCCTGCCAAATCATATGAGATGTGTGAATGGATGACTTCAATTAGAAGGTACATGTTCAAGTACCCAAGTCATCTTTTCCACCCAGTAAACTTCTCAAACAGTCATCCTTTTTAAATTGTTCTGCAACAGAATGAAAGATTTCCAAAAGCACAACTCTGCCCATCAGCACATTGTTAACCACTTTTCAAGCCTAAGGCTGCAAGTTACCTTTAGCAAGCAGTGATTATAAATAAAGCACCTGAGATGTAGTTTTCCCCATATTGTGAACCATAGCAATAACATGCCTTTAACTGAATGGGTATTTTGCATCAGAATACAAAAACATGTTCCAGTTTGGAAAAAAAACCCCAAACCAACAACAACAACAAAACCAGCAGCTAAAACAAAGTGAAAATGTGTGATGACAAAACTAAGCATAGAGTTGTGCAGAATTTTCTGCCCTAAGACATAATGCTATCTAGCAGGGGAAAAGGAGTTATCTTTCAGCCATCAGCCAGTGTAGGCATGCACAGACAAGCATCCACAGGATAATAGTATCAGCCAGTGGCTGATGCTCCCAACATCCCTCTGCAAATCCTGGTCCAGTAGGAATAGCTCTTGAGAGCCTCTCAGCAAGAGTCACTGAGAATTATTATGAAGTGCAAGTGTATGTATCAAGGCACTTACTGGATGCCAAAGCAGAAGCATTGCTTGGTAAAAACAGCTCAGGAAAATCAGTCTAATCTTTACATATTTCTACCATTAGCATCAGCTTCAGCAGAGCAAACAAATGCAGTACTACAAAAACACAATTCTGTTCCTTCACTAAGAATAGAAACACAGAGTGCACATAAACAAGAAAGACATACAGAAATCTTGGTTCTAGTTGGCATACAAGTCAAAGTTAAGGAATCAAGACTAATTTTCCCTGGAGTCCCATCAGCACTAGTGATTGTTTGTGGCTATGCATAGTTAATATCTGCATCCATCTGCATTGCATTTGAAAGTCTAGGCTTCTGATTTTGACCCTCTGAAGAGTGCTGAAGCAAGTTGCCTACAGTAGCCTGAAACCAGCGGTGAATATACAGGACTGTCAGTATATTTTTTATAGTAAAAATTATTTCAGTCCCTAGTTGCCACTTGACTACAGTTGTTAAAGACCAAAGACAGCTATCTCAGCTGGCAAGGACAAAAATTAAGTAGCCTTGAAATCTTATTGACAGTCTCTTTCCTTTGTCTTCCAAAAAGACAGCCCTTACACAGCTAGCCAAACAGAAGCTGACAGAGTACACAGAAAGCTGAAGTGCCTCTGAAACTGCTGCTAGCACCAAAAGTTGCAAAACTAGTAAAACACACCAGAGCACTTCAAACACATCAACTTAATTTCATTTAGTAACTGATTGATACAGTTATCTTGGCGTGAAGAGGATTTATTGCAGGGCTGATGTTAAGAGCCAAGCTGCTATTCTGGTGACTGGACCTATTCCTTCAGGACTGACCAGACCAGCAAGCAGGGAAAGAAAAAAGTGCCATCACTTTGGTTGGGGGGATCATGAAGGGGTTGGTACATGTCGAGCGAGGTCTCTATTCAATCATGATGAGAAGCTGCTCAAACACCACTTTTCTTGATGGCTGACAGGGTAGGAATGGGAGCATGTAATGGGCATTTAGGAACAGGGATATAACACAAGATTCTCTCCCCAGCTCTGGGAAACTGTCATTAATTCAACAACACCTGGAAAACCATTGGTTTGACTCATCAATGGACAAGCAAATGTCCTTTTTCTGACTTTGCAGTCAAACAAATACAGCCTCTCTGAGTGTCTGAGCTGTGTCATCCCACACCAAGGCCTGTGCTGGCTCTCAGTAAGAAGAAGCTTGAAAGGTGTCTGTCTGCATCCCATTGGAGCTGCCTGTTCCATGCTGTGTGTATAAACATTGAGTGCCAGAACCTTTCCCCAGCCTGAGATCCTCACCATTTTCTACTTTGCTTTTTTTCTGACATTGTCTAGGGATTAGAACCTCAGGTTTCGGCATTGCTAAAGCATTGCTAAAATATTAAAGACAAGTGCTACATTCATTTTGAAACTCAAAAAAATCTTAAGAACTTGAACCCGCTGTCTTCCTATTACACCCTAAAAATACACATGTTGAAGAAGAAAAATTACATGATGATCAGTATCATCAAAAATGGTGAGGCTAGTCAGTGTTACATGATTATGCCATGAAAGATTCTGACGTCAAAACAAATGCACATTACTCACAAGGGAGTAATTAAAGAAACAACATGCCTCTAAATTCGCACTTTTTAGTTTATATCTGAAATTTAACCTCATAGGAGTTGGATTCAGTGTATTAAATAGAATAGCTTCCTTGAAAAAAAGAACCTGCCAGCACACTCATTGCATCCCTATTCATAGCATGCCCAGAGTGCACACACTCTTTTCACCACAGTATGGATAAAGATAAAAGATCAGAGATGCTTTTGAATGCTTTAGAATTTGTTTCTACTCTGAAAGAGTTAGTTATCAGGGCTGTGATACAATTCAGAGGCAGTTTTCTGACAAAGCTGAAATGGCCACTCTCCAGGGCTGGGAAAGGATGTTACTGCAAGGGTTCCATTAGTCACCAAAGCATTTTTCTTTTAAATGTGCCAGTTTTTGACCTTGGAGGTCAGCAAAAGACTGCGCATCTGTTGTTGGTTGGTTTTCCTGAAGACTCATATCTAAGAGCTCGGGCTGATGTTTCCCTAATTGCATTTCCTTTCTACAACAATTTGCCATGGCTCCATTCAAAAAGGGGTTCATCCAACCTGGAAGTGCTCTTTGAGGCACCTGGGGACAGGGTCTGCTCCACCATTTCTGGCTGAGAAAGAACTTCCAAACAGAGCAGTCACAAAATTTTACATCCCAGTAAAATTATCCAAAGGGCTCTGTTCAGACCAGGGGAGGGGGAAACCCCCAAAATAATATACAACTAAATTAGAGCTATCCCACAAGAGTAGGATACAAGGGAGCTTTTGTTTGCAATCAGGTACTTTTGTTTGCTCCCAGTATAAGGACAACAGTATGAGGGAAATGACAGCAAATATTACCAAAATAAATTTTAAAATGCAGGGATTAAATGCAGACTTTTCTTTTCCCAAATAATTCAAACAAGTGAAAGAAAACTACAAAAAAAAATTTCTTTTTTAAGACTCCCTCTTCTTGCAAAAGACAAATAGCTGAAAGCAGGAAGCAAACACAGTGACACATCAAGGTTATTGATGGTAAATGTTCTTGTTTCCAGTAAGAATTTAGTGTGTTTCGGATGGCTTAAATGGAAGTAAAAAAAATACGGACAATACTTCTGACAAATACAAAGAGGCCATATTTTTTCTTGTTTTTCCTTCCCTATTACTTGAAACGCTCACTGTTTTCTTTGCATATTTTAAAGCAAATACCTTTTAAAAGCTGTTTGCATTTACCTAAGTAGTGATATACAAGAAAGGATACTTAGTGTTTTGCCTTTCTGTCTTCTGTGTAAGACCAAATATTTAGAGCACATATCTCGGTTCCACAAAGCAGAAAGCAGTCACCATGGGAATGACAGACACAAAATAGGGATTAATATTGTAAATCAAAGTCTACCATCTAAGAGTTCCCCTAAAAAAAAAAAATCCAGAGAAACAACCAAACCTGCAGCACAAAAAACAAACAAACAAACAAAGAAAACAACTCAAAAAAAAAACAACTCAAAAAACAAAAAAAAAAAAAAACCCAAAAAAAAAAAAAAAAAAAACAACAAAAAAAAAAAAAAACCAAACCCACCCAACCAAATAAACAGAAAAATAGCTCACCTGCTCTTGATTTCCAGATGTCATATCCTTAAATCCCTCCAGTGAAAATGTCACTTGGGAACAACATTAAATGTGCAAGCTATCCCTGTGATCAGGATTATGCATAAAATAAGTTTACCCAGACACAGCATGGGAAAACTTTCAAGAGGCCACAAAAAATAACTTGCATAGGCTTTCTGGGAAAAAAGTCCATTACATGATATATATCACCCTGTGGCAATACTTTATCAAGTAGACAAGTCTTTTCACAAGGCTAAATAAGTGTATTTAATGTCAAGCATTGCAAGCTTAAAATCCAGTGAAAGTGTATTAACTTTCAAAGCTACTCTTTCAAACTCATGACATATTTGTAAAAAATAAATTCATTTAGTAGAGGGTTGTATAAGGTGGCTAATTCTCCCCTATTCACTAGGTGGCACTACGAGTCCACCAGTGAATTTAGAGCTCTTCAGTATTTTCTACTCTAGTTGTTGCAAATGTCTGTCTGAAAAAGCAATATTATCTTTTTTAAGCCTTCTTTAAGAGCTCTTCAGGGGTTTAACTTGACACGTTTTGTCCTGTTAAGCAGGAAAGTAATTTTTCTAGACGATATTAAGGCCACAAAATGCAACATGTAAATCACTTTATATTTATATTGCTCTGAATGGTGCTTAAACTTCATAAACTGAAAGATCCAGCATGGGGGGAGGAAGAAACAACAAATTCGTGCCTTAAGCTTGACATTTCTAAATGTTTACACAGAGAATTTGAGCTGCAGTAATAGTAATAATGGATGCTACTTATTTTGTTTGTATTTATTTACTTACTGACTATTAAAACTTGAACTAATAGTCCATGTAGTAGGTTTGCTGATTTTTATTGAGAAAAAAAAAAGTGAAAATGATGGGAATTGAAGTTAGAGCCTGACTTTTCTTAACCTGAAGAGCTAATAACTTGGGACACAACATCCAGTGCTTTCCAGTGAAGGTGACACACTTTCAGGGAGGGTGGATGTGCCAGCCCAAGGGTTCGTCACAAAAGCCTGCAGCAGGACTGATGTACAACAAAACACACGGAAACTGCTCTGATCTCCAACACTGCTTTATCCAGCAGGCCAATGATTCACAAGGCTGATTACCAAGAGAAAGGTGGAAAGGAAAGCCAAATTTGTTTTGATAGCAAAGGAAAGCAGCAGGCCCTGCTGTGTGCCTGTGCTGTTTCTCCAGCACTCTTGGTGGGTTACTTTTCCTGATTGCCCATCCAGCTTGTCTGTCCGTGAGCTGTGTATGCAGTGGGTGCAGCCAGGAGCTGGCATGGTCGGTATCCAGCACCAGCCCATGGAGAGGAAAAGCAAAGAAAACAAAGTAAAGCCAAAATAAGAAACAGCTGTGGCACTGCTCTGTCAAAGTGAAGACCCAATGGTTGCCCATGAAAACCAGAGCCCACTCCCCTTGGGGTCTTTTCCCTGATGGAAAGGTCATGTACATCACAAGCAACACTTTCAAGTGGTCTGTGATCTAGCTCCAAAGCAGAGCTAATGGCAGACATGCACGTGGGACATGAAAAGGAGGGGCCAGGATGCCAGGGCAGGTGTGACAGGTACCCAGGACACAGGGCAGAGGTGCACAACATCTTGCAAGGCTACATTTCCTATCTCGTTTGTGTGCCACAGAAAAGAAAGGCCCATTTATATGTGTGTGTCCCAGCCTTCCCACAGGACAAATTCCACAGCCTTGCTCAGACAGTAAATCATACACTGGGTTTCCAAATGACCAAGAGCCCTTTAGAATTACATTTTCAAACACACTTACCAGTTTGACTACTTCTGAAAATCTGGATCTCAGGTGATGAAATAGGAGTTGGGGCAAATCTGACTCTTAGAAGGTGTCAGAATCATAAATATGAAAGAAGAAAATCCCTCCCACCTAAAACAACCCTTCTGTATTGAGCATATCTTCAATGTTTCCAAGCAGGATATTTTTAAAAAATCATATATTATTATTCACAGGAACATGTGCTTATGAGTAATTTCTGGGGTACTTTAAAAGTATTTATTTGAATGTTTTTCTTCTTCCAGTTTGTCACTTGCTCACATATCAAAAGTTCAGAAAAAGGCACAGAGCACCACTGTGCTGCCAACCAGCTCCTTGAATAGTCCCTTGGCAGCTGTAACTCAGCAGGACAGCTTAGGGGCTTGGATGTGTTAATTAGTTGGCAGCTCTCCTCAAATTTTCAGCAGTAATGCTTAGAGCTGTAGCTCTGTCTCCAGGCACACACTTTCATTTTGTTGTTTCACCAAGCAAACCCTGAAAAAGGAAGAACAAGTGCTGAATTTAATAGGAGTTAATGCATTACTTTGCAAGTGCTTCATGGCTGAGAGTCTAAAGTCTTCCTCCCAGTAGTGTGACTGAGACAGTTGCAAATCTCCAAGTAATGACCTCTGCTAAGTGACTCAGTCAGCTCAGTCCAACTCCCAGCAGATAAATGACACCATATATCTCCCCTTCAGCTATTTACCCAGGCTTGGGAAGGAAGCAGGGCATGTAAGTCCTGTCCTGCTGTAGCTGCACACAGCCAGCTGTACGCCAGTGGCCAGTGTGAGGTTAAACGTGCAGCTGAGACCTTGCAGCCTCTCTGTGACTGCATGTTCCTGCCACAAAAACCACACAGCAGCATTAGCAGCCTCCACCACCCATCAGTTTAAACACATTTTAGAGTATTGTGCTCAGTTCCTCAAGACCAAGGGTTCTTTCAGGTTGCACATTATCTGGCACCTCACACTTTGCAGAAGGATATTTCAGTTTCCAGAAAAAAAAATGCTGGACAAAAACAGAGTCAGCTCTGAGCACTGTTTGGGCCCAGTTTTCAAAAGCTAGGGAATTCTTTTCTTCTCTATTTCAGCAATAAACAATAATAAGTAATTAGCACCCTCAGTACTATTTCTACATGCATTTTATAGACCCCATTTAACAAAGTGCACACTGGAAAAGTTTCTCTCATGGATAAGTTTTCTTCTGCAGTTTTTCCTTATGGCCAGGTAGCAATGTAAGATAATTTCAGTAGGTTGTAGGGAGTAGGATAAAGCTCAGTTAGTCTGAAAAGAGGTATTGTAATCTACAGCCATATATCAATATTTGTACTTGCTCAAATTAAATACATGAGGTTAAAAGACATCACAATATATCAATCATATTTAGAGGGTGGTTAAGGTAAATGGAGTTTACCTAGTTTTGTTTGGATGATAAAGCACTTAACCACTGCTCATACACTTTGGATAAGTGGATTTATCCTTAGTTTGGATGTATGTCTATACAACTTCCATACAGTCTGTCTGTTCTTCACCTGAGAAAAGGTCAAGGAAGTGACTTCAGCCTTCACAAATATTTTTAATTAAGATGTTTTAGCAAATGTGCCATTTCAGATGCCATTTATGTGGCAGAAAACAGCTGACAGTAATGTGGCCCTTTGAGAGGATAGGAGAAGAAGACAAGTTATATTATAACGAAAATGATGGAAAGAGTATTGCCTGTCTCTGTTCTTGGTGTCCAGAGGCAGACATCAGTCACAGAGAGAACCAGTAGCCGAGAAAGAGCACACACAGAACTGGGCAGCTGGGGAGAGGACCGGCCACTGCCACCCCTGCAGGGGCCAAGGCAAAGCCAAGAGAGGGGACCCGCAGAGAGGCTCTGCACCCACAGTGGGCCCAGCCAGACAGTTCTGAAAAAGCATTCCCTTTGAAATCATTAGGGATATAGCTTGTTTATAAAATATTGTCTCAAGGTCTAGAGCTTCTGGTTCTTTAGATTGACTTATGCCAACAGTTAAATATATGTCTTTAAAAATAGTATGTGCAGTAGGAATGTAAAAGTAAGGTTGCTTGTTCCACTACAAAAATATCAGATCAGTGAAGTGATTCAGTTTTGATATTGCAGTTCCTACTTGTTAAGGAAGTCACCCTTGATTTCGAGCTCAATAGGCCTGCAAATGTTTATCCATACCACTGTACATTAAATACAGAGATATTTAACAGTTCTTAAAACAATATTTGTTAGCTTCATTTCCAAATGGGGGAATTAGTACAAAACTCTGAAACCAAAGTGCTGCTTTGGTAAACATCTACATTGCCCACCACTGTTTTTCCAATAGATAGTTTAAAAAGGTCTAGTATTTAAATATTTGCCTTGTCTTGTCACCACAGGAATACTTCAGGCACTACAATTATTTTTCCATTTTTAATGCATAAAAGACAGCTCTAACTGGTTGGATTTCCCACAGCTATAATTACCTAATATCTCTAAATTTTTCAATATGTATTCCCCCCTGGATTCTGGGGCTTAAAAGGGGCTGCAGAGCTGACTAAAGTTAATAAACATGACTGTGGTTGTTTCCCTGCGTGACACCCTCTCCCAGGGATCCTGATTCATCACAGTCGTCGACCAGGCATGCAGTTAGCTAGCACAGAGCCAGAAAAGCAGGCATCAATATTGTCGCATAAAATCTGTTTAAATTTTGTTGCAATCCATCCAATTCAGCTCAGTTTCCAACCAGGAGGTGGCAATCTTGTTTCATACTTGTGCTGTTTTCAGTCACACTCCAGCATCGGGACTTTGACCTGTGCATGCCTGCAGAATAAATAATGAAAACCAACTCAATTTTCAATTGGCAGCTACATCTTACTATAGGCACAACATCAAAAGAGAAAAAAAACCTCCTCATCTCTAGAAATAAAGACATATTAAAGTTGAGCATTCCAACTGGAAATAATATTTTTTAAAAGTTGTTCTTGGTAGGTAGAATTATTTTGCAACAGGTCTCTTATTTATAATTACATTTAGAGTGGAGAAACTGACCATGAGCTTATTTCATAGGCAGAACTTTTAAAGTGGAAGTAGATTCAATGGAAAGCTTTCTTTACAGAAGGTGGGATTTGCCTTCCTCACAAAATGAGCACAGAGGAACTTGGTATTGGAAAGATGCTGTAAATTTGGCTTCCTGGAAGAACCTGTAATAAAATAAAAAATTGATGGGTGTCTGAACACACACAAACAATATTTGAATATATATTTAAAAAATGCATACACACTACAAAGAAATTCAGCCCTGGTCTGCAGAAAAAAAAAAAATCCTGCAAATAAAGAGGAAGGAGCTACTTCTTACACAGAGCCTGATCCCACTCACCAACACCTTACCCAGTGAAGGAAATGGAAGATTTACCACAACAAACTCTGTGATCACTATAGAACAGGAGGAAACACAAGTCTGGGATGATTTTTCACTCCCTGAGTTCTACTCTTCTGCCACAGCATTTCTGAGCATTTTGGGAAAGTTTGGCCTTTCTGGCTTTCCAAGGTCCTGGGTGTAGACAGAGACACACCGAGAGACAAAGGTGCATCACAGAGAACAGTTTGACTGGGAGCTTTCACAGGCACCACAGCTGTGCTTCTGCTCTCCAGAGGGATTACTCTAACACAGCCTGCATGACATAACCTGGTATTTTTCACCCCAGAAATGTTTCAAGAAATTCTAAGTTTGGAGAAAAGAACTTCATCTTGCAAGCTGTGTGAAAAACCAGGAGATCAGCCTCTAAGGAGGTCTACCATTATTAACAAACCATTTCATTTCTGATGTTGCAGATTCCAAAATGTTCAATGCTAAGGGAAGAGCTTGTTCACAGAGAGCACCAGGAGCTGAGGCTTCTCATCAGTGTCCCATGACATGCTCAGTGTCAGGATCCCCACCAGTGCACGGCTGCACCTCCCAGATCAGCACCTAAAATGGGCTCTTTTCTCTGGGACTCAGCTGTACATTGCAGCAGATGTTTTTTCATCATCATGTAAATTTTTTCGAAGAACCATCCTGATAACTCTAAGCACTCCTATATTAAAGGAAATAAGGGCACACAAGAGAAGAACCAAAGAATTTCTGGTGCTTTGAGACACCATCCATTCAAGCCATGCTGTGGCCGCTGAGGTCCAGGGCTCGTCATCCCTGGCTCCCGTAGTTATTCCTCTGTCCTCTGCAAGAGGCTGCTGTTCTGGGCACCAGTACAGCACAGTGACTGTAAAGGACAGAAAGCAAGAATTAGGTCAATAAATTATATGTTTCAAAGCACAATAATCATTATATTGTGTACAGGCGTTTGCAGTTCATTTAATGAAATGAGAGTAAAGGCCCCAAGACCAGAGGGTGTGGAAACCTTCAATTCACAGATGTACACTAGCTGCATACCAATGCAACATAAGACCAAAATAAATCACTAAGATAAGAGAAGATTCCTCCTGGAGACTGAAAAACACTGGAACATCTGGAAAGAAAAAAGAAAATAGTCGAATATGTGTTTTGGATGCCTTGTAGGAAAAATATCTGCAAGAGACTGTCTTGTCTTTAAACAGTGAACATTGCGACCCTGAATGTTTCCTGGGGATTAATAACTACCTAGGAGAGTTAATGACCCAAAGAAAAGCTGAGGGTCATTTAAACCAGTCAGTCATCAGGTCATCAGGAAACGCCCTCTGCTCAAATTTGTTACGGTTGCTGACAGCACCCCTCCTTCTTGGTAAGTATAAGAAAAGAAAAAAGCAGCAGCATACTTATTTCTGCATGGCCACAAAGCCCTGCAGCCATCCCTCTGTGAGGGGAAATGCTGGGAGGACACCACCATTGTGCTAAACCTTGCAAAAAACACAGTGTAATTTCTCCCCTTGAATTTAGATAATATTGTGGTATTTCAGTGTGCTTAGATTAGGCATAGTTGCACATGAAAAATTTAGGTCACCTTTCAATAAATGCTTGATATTCCTCAGTTTGAGTATTACTTAAGAAGTTCTTTACATAAAAGATTAACTTTTTAAATAAATGCAGTTCCAGTTATTAATTGCACTTTTAGCTCAACAGATTTCTGTCTACAGGCACCCAAATATTACCAGTTATTAAACCCTGATTTGCCAACGAACATTGGAAGAAACATACTGCTCTGAACACGAAATTTGTCTAAGAGCTTGCCAGTAACAAAGGAAGTACAAGACAGGCAACAACTATAGTCATGTATTTCCTGCCTTAGTTACACACTTATGATACTGGCACAGGAGTCAGCAGCCGAAAGCAAAGTCACAATTACCCTGGAAAAGATGTTCTTTCAGGAAAACCTGAATCTGTGTTTAAGTCAGGGTGGTCAGCCGTAAAAAAACAGAGGCAGAAAAGTTTCCATTAATGAGTAGATTTGGTAGTGAAGAATGTCTAACCTAAAAATGCATGCTTATAAAACCCGAACAGAAAGAGGCAGGGGGGCACAATTAACAAAGGTAACTTGAACAAACAGCAGCTCTCAGTTATTAGGTACTGCCATCTAAAGACCTTAAGCACCAGTTTTAATTCTCAGCCATGCAAAAAATCCACGTGAACACAGAAGGCTGAATCAGTGAAATATTGCAGGACTGGAATCCTTCAGGCAGAGACCAGTGAGGGAGTGCCCAGGCCATGTCCCTCCAGCAGCAGAGGCTTCAGACAAATTTCAGAGAATCATGGAATCATTAAGATAGAAAAAGATCTTTAACATCATAGAGTTCAATTAACCAAGTTCACCACTAAATCTTGTCCCTAAGTGCCACATCTACACTTCCCTTAAATACCCACAGGAATGGCAGCTCCACGACTTCCCTGGGCAGCCTGAGCCAGTGCTTGACAACATGCTCAGACAATACATTTTTCCTAATATCCATCTGAACCTCCTCTGGTGCAACTTGAGGTCATTTCCTCTTGTCCTGTCACTCGTAACCTGGAAGAAAAAACTGACCCTCACCTCACTGCAACCTCTTTTCAGGCATTTGTCAAGAGCCATAATGTCTCTCTCCCCTGAGCCTCCTTTTCTCCAGGGTAAACAATCCCACAGTTTCCCTACATTCCCTCCTAGTAAGACTTGTGCTGCAGACCCTTCCCCAGCTCTGTAGATCTTCTTTTGCCACACAGGAACATGTTTACTGCCTTCTTCCCCCACTATGCTGGGCTAGGAGTGGAGCTGTATGTGAGCAATTGGAGAGACACAGGACAAGACTTGTTCAGATCTGTGACAGAAAAGTCCTACAGACACTGCAGGATCCATATAACTAGGACCTTCTAAAACAGGTAATTATTTTTAAAGTCTCATTTCATTGATTTGAGTCAATTATTCAGAGCTTGTAAAATAAATATCTCTATTTCCTTCTGCAGAGAATCTTGCTGCACTTTCAACCAGGAAACCTTCTTATTTCTCTCGACTCCTCTCAAGAGAAGCCTCTTCTTGCAGGAAAAGGATGCACCACTTCTCCTTACATACTTTGTTTGGATGTTGTTCCACATTACTTTTCAAGATGTGCTGGGCCTGAAATACTCAGAATAGCAACTTTTACTGCAGGAAAAGTGGAATATTTATTTTTAAGTGGTTCTACTTTAAAGCCAAATGCCTTAGTCTTTGTTTTATTGTTAGGGAATTTCTCTGCACTTAGAAAAATAAAAGTTATCAGAACACAGAAGGATCTTAGGAAGTTCAATCCAGCCTGTTTCCACAAGGCATAATTAGGCAAATAAATTTTCCCACTGTTTACTTCTCTTCCAAGCTTCACTTTTCCCTATCTCAGTGTGACAGTTTTAGGCAGCAGTAATCCTCCATTAGAGAAAATGGAAGAGAAATTCAGCAGCCTCTACAGATTAACCTGCAAATGCTCAAGTTTAACATGACATTTTTGTCATCAGCAATAGGCACACAAGTAAAATCATTTGCCATATCAGTCCTGTGATACCTTCTCGAAAGGGCAGGTTTCAATGTAAGGGTTAAAATAAAGATGGAAACATGAGGCAAGAGAGAGGGAAGACTGCCAGCAAGTCAGAAATCTCTTCCAACATTTTATAAAAACCTTCTACTTGCTGAGTTTAGCTGAAAATCAGGTGTTGCCATCTGCACGTTTTTGACTCAAAGTAGTGAAAATTAGCACAAAACATAAGTAAATATAGGCAAAAAAAAAAAGAGCCTAATAATTTTATTATGGCAAACCTGCAGACTGGGAGAGCTGAAAAAGAAATATGGAAATTCAAAACAGAGAAACTTCCAATTTCTATGACATAATTTTGCTGAATATCAGGCACAACAGGAAGAGCAAACATCAGAAAAATCAAGAAAAATTAATCTCTATCACTCAGTGGATGTATGTATGTATGTATGTATGTATGTATCTATCTATCTATCTATCTATCTATCTATCTATCATCTCATGCATTGCACCAGGGTGAGGAGGAAGGTGATGCTATGAGCAGACCCAGGTTTTCTACCAGTTGCAGAAGCAGCCACCACACTGGACCTGAGCACCAGACTCTTCACATTTGCTCAAAGTGTGTTTGCTGTACACAGGAAGTAGGTCTATGAGAAATATAAAGTAGTACAGCTGGGACAGTTTTTGTGAAAAAAAAAAAAATTACAAATCAAAATGAGCATGTGGAGGTTTTAAAAAATATCATTTGACAAAAACTGCCAACGTGCACTTTTCTGACTTTGTTTTGGGATCTCTCTGCAGTTTAGTTTTTCCTGTTTCTGCTCCTACAGGTTCTGGGGGACTAAAAGATCATGCACTCTGAAAACAGCTACAGCGGGAAAAGCAGAAAATTATAATGGCTCCTGTTAAAAATACAGTCTTTTCGGCAGTCCTCTGGAGAGGTAAGATTGCCCTTGTCAAGGCTAGGGGACAAAGCAAGCTGAAGTAACCTATATGATGATAGCCTCAACATGTGTTAAGTTTCAAGCTTCAAGCAGTCACCAGCTGTGACAAGAGTGACTTTTCTAAAAATTCCTCTTTAGTCATCATGTGCAAGCAGAGACTTACTAAAAATCAAAACCTGTAGACTGAAAGATTGTTTCTTCTTAAATATCCATCCCACGTCCATGAAATACATGCAGAATGGGGGTAACATTTCAATAGATGTCAGATCCTCTGCCCACCAGGAGCTTTTACACAAAGCCAAGAAAATGACAGAGAAGGGCAACAGTGAATGACCCCTGAAATGAAATTCAATATTGGGTCATCCTTAATACAAAAGTTGCAATTATTTGGGGTTTGGGAAAATTAAAAAGACTTTCTAGAACCTCCTTAAACAGCCTCTGTGAGCTAGAAGAGCTGACATCCACTCCCACCGAGGTCTTTGCCCTTTCCACCTCTAAGACCATGTGTCTGATGCCTGCCCTGCCAATACCACTTGTAACCACAGCCTGTGCTGATCAAAACTGCATCTAAAGAAAAGATTTTCCAATTTTTTTTCCATGCAAATCCACCAACCCCTCCCCCCCACAAAAAAATTAACAACAAACAAACGAAACAAAGAAACAAAAGCTGTCAACAAAAAACCCTTCATACAACTCTTCTGTTTAGAACCTGTTTTCAGAAATACATTTTCAATCTGACTACTTATTCAAAGACAACTGCTAACATATTCACTCTGGAACAACTTATGGAGAGGAAAAAAAGTATCATTTAATATAGGGACCACGATACTATACGGGACTTTCCTAAATTAAAATGGGAGAAATTGCTAACAGTAGTCAGAGAAATTGTGACAATGATTTTTGTAAAAAAAAAATGAGCTTATCAGGATGGAAGTATCCTCAGCTAGCAGATTTCACTGGTAGTCAGAGCTGGCAACAGACTAGCATCTGTACAACAAATTAACAGCCTATTTAATAATGTGCGCTACAACATAGACGATAATTTTTAGAAATTCAGAGTTGACAGAAGACAAGAAAAAATTGCTCAGGGAGAACAGGGCTGTTCCTTCTTTCTTGACCTGGAATGCAAGATCTACACAAAGACAAGCTCTGGAGATAACTCTGGCTTTTGTATCTTACAAATTCATCATCTCTCAGTCTGTCTGTTATTTTTGCCAGTCATGCATGTTATTTTTGAAGATAACTGTTCTGGAGAGGAAGGATTAAGCTACCATAGCCTGTGGTCCAAGAAATTAAATTTGCTACTTCTCTGAACCTCACTCTGGGACTGCCTTAAACTTTTCTGTGGCTCAGGGGTGGGATGTTGGATTTCTCCCGCCCTGCTGTTTTTCATGTGCTTTCACATGGGAGAGAAGGAGAATGCAGCCCTTACACGTGACACACTCAGAGTACAACTGCCAGGCAGCCTACCCTTCTGCAAATGCCATTAGGAACCTTTCTCTTCAAAAAAACAAACTTAAATCAACTTTAGCACCATAATTATTGCAAAGCTGATGAATGGGTCACTCTGTTACCTAAAGGCCATTTTAATCCCAAAACAACATAGTTAGGATGGGAAAGACTTTTTAAAGGCATTTGAAATATGCATATTCCATTTCAGGTCCAGGGAATCAAGTTACCAGCCTGTAAGTGAGATAAGGCAGCAAGAGAGCGACCAGATCCTGGGCGGCTGCGGGACTTGGGTGATTTGCTCAGCTCAGTCCTCAGGCTAAGCAAAGCCCCCAAAAACACCAGCTGGAACGTGTGCCCTGCAGCCCTGGACAGCTGGAAGGAGAAAAGGCTAGTCACAAATTAAATTAAGAGGTGTAATATGGTGTGAGAAGAAAAACAAATTGAGATTGTGAAAACAGGTGCCAACTGACATTTACTCAATACTCAGTCACACTTTCCTTTCTCTCTCTGTGATTAGCAGCTAAGCTGAATTAGGATACATTTCATGCTTCTGTGACCTTCTAGAGCCCCCTTACAGAAAAAGAAAAACACCTGTAGCAAGAAAGTTTTTTTCCAAGAAGGTAAAAGTGTCAACTACTGTGAAGCTGGGCTGGCCAAGACTGATACACCAAAGCAAAAATATAGTGATGCAACCAGTTAAATTCTATTTTTTTAAAAGAGAACACTAAAGATAGGGCTTTAAAATAGTGGTGCCTTAAGTTTTAGCTTTCATATTTTCCAGATTCTGTATTGCATTAGTATGTAACTCTGAACTTCATACAAAGAGTTGGCAAGTTCATTTCACAATTTAGTTAGACAAATCCTTTTCCAACCCGAGAACCAAGGACATTGTTGCAGCTTCAGGCCCAAAAAGTGTAAACAGCAGTGAATTGAGGAGAACAGTATGGGAGGATGGGACTAAATAACCTGAAGCTGCAATTGGACAATTAATCCCAATATGTAACTGGACAAAAACTTATAAAAGTGTGAAAAATTGTGACCCATTATCCATCTTGGGTATAGCCATGGCCAGGCTCTTGTACTGCCCAAGGCGTATCCTTTGAAGGTCTTTTAAATAAATGATAACTTTATTCCTTTAACACTGTCTAGTCTCTGTTCTAGGCATGATGCCTCTCAAGGCATCAATAACACCAGCTGGAAAAGTCATGGATTCATTTATCTGCATTATTCAAGGCTATCCTACTAGTTATCATTCAGACAATAAGCTGAAACCTATGAGCACCACCCTAAAGCTCCTGGGAAGGACTAAAATGAAAAGCAATGGACCGAATTGTTCCCTGCAGAACCTTGTGCTCATTCTGTGCCCCTGAAAGCAGAACCATGTTTTTTTATAGGCTCAATCTGGGGCTCCATGAAAGAAAGTCTTTACCTGTGAGGGTGCAGGATCTCACCCTGGTACCACTACACCTGGATGCCATTCCTCTGGTCACACCACATTTTGGGGTGTAAAACTCTTCTTCCACTGCCTAGACAGTCTCTCCTGTTCAGACATGGAGGCTCCCATGGGCTCAGCCCCGAGCCTGGCCAGCTCTCAGCTGGGGGACTCTCCAGATGTTCCTCAAGGCTTCTGCTCAGTGCAGGTTCCACACAACCTGTTCCTACTCAAATCTTCTTTCCTAGGAGGGAAACTAAGGCAGATTTTCAGCAAATTGACCTGCAAAGACATCTCTTGATGACTCAGATGCTAAGGAGATCCCTGACTTTTGGCAGGATAATGTTCAATAGAAGATATGCCATATCCAACTGCTAAATCCAGGACAACCTCCTGGTACACCCACAGCCCACATATTTTCAGAAAAGCCTCTTCTGACACAAAAGGGACAGCAGGTCTGACACAAAAGGGAACAGAGAATTTCCAAAGTGCAACTTAAAAAATAGACCTTTCCCTCTTCCCAAAAGAATAAATGCCTTTGGTGGAGCTTACCTCTGTCTGTGTGAGGTGGTGCCCATCTTGCAACACACCTGGCTGTAGCAAGTATTCAGCCCTATCCTGTGGGGCTCAGAAACACAAACTCCTGTGCTTCTCAAACCCAAGTTCAAAGCATGGTCCCACCCACAAACAACCAAAAATGTGCTACAATGCATAAAGATCAAGTGCTTTGGAAGAAAATACTTCTAATTACACCTTCCACTAATTTCAAAGATTACAGACTTTTGTGCAATAACATGAAGTTTTGGGACTCTATCAAGGACAGCAGCATTGAATTAACATTTTTTTCTAAAACCCTCCACAGCTGAACAGATGATGGCAAGCGTGTACCATAAGACCACTTTATGAAAATGTCAGGGGTCTTAGAAATAGTTGACATTCTCTGGCCTTCAGTTTCATGATCTTTATCATAGTAAAATGTTTTTGCTTATTCCTTGCACACCTGCTGTGTGTCAGTTTTCCCCCAGTGGAGCTCCCTTACTGCATGCACTGATCACACAGACATACATAACCACTTTCTTTATGCCAAGCACATCTCAGGCACTACTGGACCATCACACACTGACAAAAACCACAGAAATAAAACACTTTGTGAAGAGAGAGGAATGTAGACCAGGAACGTGGCTCACGGTTAGAATAAATGAGAACAGAGGCCTGGAACTAGCTACCATGAAGTTTTGGATGAGAATTCATAAATATTTCTGAAGTATTTATTTTCCTATTATACAACCAATTATTCTTATGAAATGTCAGCAGCAAATCAGGCCAGGAGACAAAATTCTTGAATTTTGAAGCCATAAAACATAACCAAAACACTGCAGGGAGTGGGAAGGATGAACAAGAGGAAGGGGTATAGATCCAAGGACTTCAGTGCCTGACCTCTTTTTAACCTCTACAGTTCAAGAGGCTTTCAGCTCCTCTACTCCACCTCTTAATTGAGCTCAGTAATTTTGCTGCCTACTCACAAGTACCTCGTCACAGGCATCATTCAACTGTACATATGCACTATGCAGTCTCCTTCAAAATACATCTGCTTTTAGAAACATACTATCCTGTGCTTGTACTTTGCAACAAAACAACTTGAGCAACAGCAACAACAAAAATGGTGATTTCTGACTATAGAGTTGAAAAAGAGCAAATTTTACAAAGTGTTTGAGCAGGTTTAATTGCATTTGGAAATATTTTACATTTTTTTATGAGTTTACATTTGTTTCACAAAAAACAGTCTTTCAAACTTATTCCTACACTGAGTAAACATTTGTTAATGTAAAACCTACTGAGCACAAACAATACTAGAATTGTCTGGTTTACTTCAAGCATAATTAAATTAAAAAATCAAGAGTAGAATATTTTTAACTTGATGTGTTAGGGTAATACACTGTGGAAGTATGGAAAATCTCAAGCAATAATCCTTGCAATATTTTTTATTAGGACTTGTAAATTGAAATTACCTAAAAGATGCAGCAAGCTGTTAAGAATGGAATTTAGCTCACAGTGGAATTGTTAATAGGAGAGAGAAGATTCATTTAATTTAATTATTGCAGGCCCATAAAAAAATAGGCACAGAAACAGAAGTCCTAACTGGGGTTTCTCTCTTATTTAACTTAGAGCAATGGCCACCATGTAGAAGGCAAAAGGATTGTCAAAACATTGCTCATACAGCAATTAATGAATCACACAATAAAAAAAAAAGCATTAAGATTGGCATATTTTATATTTGAATAAAATAAAAAGCATTATTTTTAATTTTCCCGTGTTTGATTCTAAAACTGCACCGTTCCCACAAAATGGTCAGGAGGGTGGTACTTAGTTCTATACCTTGCAACACACAACATACACTTATGTACTTATATATAACCTAATGCTACATGTTAGATTTCCTTGATTTAGGTTTCCTTGTAAGAAAGAACATGAGATTTGCTGATTGATTAAAAAAAAAAATCAGATGAAACAAACATTATCTCTGGCAATTCGTAGTGGTGGTACTTAGTATTTTTTTGTCTATTAACAAAAGAGAAGTATTTTCCAGCTGAGTAAATGCAACTAATTTTGATGTGATCTACTAAAGCAGTTTGCAAAGACTAGGCAATTTATTTGGAGAGTGCTTCCCTTCATCTGTGGTAAAACCTGCAAGCAGCTAACGGGAAAGAAAACAAGTATTGCATGTGTACTAGTATTTTTCTGATGTGAAATGCTAAATACAAAATGTAAGTCTCAGAAGCACAAATGCACACAATATTAGAGATGCATAAAAAATCAATTATATTGGAAATTTCAATAAATTACTGTCTAATTTGCATTAACAGAGTAAGAGCTTAAAGTATTGGAATGGGATGTCAATAGAGGTTTTATTTAAGTTTTCAAAATAAATCTGAAGTTGAGAGATATTTCTGATCTACCAATCTGTCTTCTGCAGTGCTCTCTTTTCAGATTATTCAATTCTTTCTCAAGTTAATTAACTGAGAATATTGTACTTCACATGCTGTTGCTAAATGAGTACAAAATGTTACTGTTTGTTTTCTAAGAAATGGGTTAATAGACCCACTGTGAGAGCCACATCTTTCTCAGTTAGGTAAGGGATCACTTGACTTGGCATTGAATAAATAAATAAATTTTAAAAGTTTATTGTTAAAATAATTTTAAAGTTATTATTCTTAATAATTAATCATTATTATTTAGAATTCCTCTTATTCTTATTATTGCTTCTTATGGATTCTTTTCAGCTGTAGTCCACAATACTAGGAGAAAAGTATTACGACTGTCAAGCCAAGAGTCCACCTACACAAGGAGCCCTCTATCCAGTACTGCTACACCCCTGAAGCTCAGGATGATACACCCTCTAGAGACCAGAATATTCTTGGCAATAGCAATACCATTGACAGAAAGTAAAAAAGGATGGATATTATAGCAAGTACAACAGCACAAATGTTTCTGTGTGGAATCACTCTGTATCACTCAGGTGCTTCAGCAAGTTATTTCAGTGGTGACAGCCCCATGTGTTGGTTCTAGAGAACTCCCGTGAGTTCTACAGATTTCTACATGCTGCACTTCCCTCATGAGCAGAACAGTGAGGCTCCAGCCCATTCAGAGGCACTTACCACAACTACTCACCACTAGCCTCAGCAACACTTAGAACACACATGCAATAAGAAGAAAATAAAATACTTTTCCTTCAGATCCACAGGAGAACCATGAGTCCATGTTTTCTTTACGTGGTACTGTACAAAGTCAGCAAAACTGGTCAATTTCCAAATGCATGACATCCCAGTTTCAAGTTTGCACTGATACAAGACAGAAGGACATTGCATGGAGGTCCTATCCCTTTTTTCCCCCAGATACCCATGTTTTTACATTAGACATAAACAGGTCTTGTTTGTTTGCAGAAATTATGTTTGGGATTAATGGGATGCCAGTGTTTTAAATCAACATAGATAACATAAAATTGACTAAGATGTGAAACTTTTTTAAACAGACTGTAAGGGAATGCTTTGTATGAAGTTCTTGATAACAAAAACATTGCCTTTCATAATCAAATTCCAACTTCACTGTCACACTGAAAAATAACAAACCTGTAGGGGAGATGACATCTGCAAAGTTTTGTACTTACCCTAATACAGGCTGGCTATTTTATGAAAAAGAACAAAAGAAGTGAAAGTTCTGGCTATTCTGTGCAGGGAATTATACAGGAACTTGCAGAACTATATTCCACATGCTCCAAATGAAGAATGTTCCCAATTCAAATAATTTTTATAATCTCTTACCTAAAACTCTCAAAAGTTGGTAACAAAAAAATTTCACCACTATCTCTCAATTAAGTTCAGAATTAACATGTTTTCAGAGCTCAAGCTGAGAAAATTCAGCAGAAAAACCTCTAAAGACTACTTTGGAATCATATTTAAAAGTGTTATGGTTAGAAATAAAAATACAATTTTTGAAATCTACATTTTTTATTTTCATTTAGTACGTATTGACTGCCAACAAATTCAGTATAATCTTGTTCTCTACTTAAACCAAACCTCAGAATTAATTAGCAGGCTAATTCTAATGTGCCAAATGAGAATTCCAGCTAGCCCTTGCTGAAGCAGGTATCAAATTATTTAACTGACCCATGCAGATTACCCCAAACCCAACATGCCATAGTAATTAAAGACATGGCAAATATCTCAAATAACTGGGAAACAGTTATATGAGACATCTGAATACAAAAGTAGGCAAACATATTTTGGGGAGGAACACATACTGTAGTGGTGTATGTGTTTCAAGTGTTTACTGAAGATTAGTTTATTTTGAAATACATACCAAAAGTGAACTAATTGTTTTCATGACATAATTGGCCTTCTTCCAAGAGATAAATTATGGAATTTGTAGTCATATTAAGGAAGATTGATGCTGACACAAAAACTTTAGCAATCACGCTACATTAGACATCAAAACCAAAATTAATAATCTGCTAGGCTGAAGATTTAAATAAACCACAGACACATATAACCCTCAGTTAGCAAAGGGCAGACAATTTTAAGATGTTTTTAAAAAAATAAGCCTATATTGGAGTGTATTTTTGCCATGAAATTACCCTAGGACAACAGGTTCAACAAATAAGAACTTCTAATCAGCTAGTAAAATTCCTGATATGTGTCTATATCCTGCAGCAAAAGTGGTAAACACTTTACTCAGGGGCCAAAGAACTAACATCTCTCTAGCTCAGGACATCTTTTTGATGAATGTGAAGCAGCTGGAATAAACAGATCAAGGGTAACAATTGTGATCCCATGGTAGACCCAGCTGCTGCAAAAATAAACCCAGGGGGAAAGAGTCGAAGATTTAAAAAACCTGCAATATAAACCCCTCTTACACCATACAATCCCATTATTTCTGCTTCTTTTTAAAACACATGACTCTCTGCAAACACTGGTCAAAAATTAATGTAAAGATTATTTTGTTAGAAGCAAACCCAGTTTATAAAACATCAGAAAAACTTCAAAGAATGGTTACTTTATTTAAACACTAGTAGTTTTATCTTTAGCAACCTTTCGTACCTGCTAGTGAGAAAGTTATGTGAAAAATAAATGGAGACTCATACTAATCCTGTTAATACTTTATTAGTGTAATTTTTTAGCTTTCTATTGGACAGAACATAAATGCAAACTCCAAAAAAAATTCAGAGTCCTCTGCCATTCAGTAGAAGTGACCATGGCAGCCCATTTCATGTTCATTCTTTGTTACAGAAACGAGAGGAGGGGGAGGGGAGGGGAAAAGCATCAATAGAACAATTAGGCACACAGCTGACACTTACTGTACAATGATATGCACAAGTAATTTATAACAGCTCTATGAGTTTATGAGATGTGTTCTTCAGATTCTTCCCTTGTAATACATGAGCTTTGCTCAGGAGAGCAACGATCATTGAGAACAAAGGAATTAACAAAGGAGTAACAAGTAAGACTTTTAAAACAAGTCCTTAAATAAACTAAAGTAACAACAGAATGCAGAATTGTTCACCTGAGAAGACATTTTTAACCTAGACTTCAGAACATTAAAAATTCATTTATTTTACAGCTATTCAAATACACATGCATTAAATGAATATATTGCACAAAATTAAAATTTAGATTGTGGAATTTATATAGTTTCATTTTGGTACACATTCTGGTAGCACTTAAAATTAACTGTTTAGTTCTAGCAAACACCAGCAGCACAAGCTTGAGGATGAACCAAATGAAAAATTCAATTGCTTATTTTCTCTTAAAAATAATTAAGGCTAAAACAAGTGCATTTGTTGACAGTGGCACAATTTTCAGCGGCCAGTCACAGCACCTAAAGGCCAGAAGATACACCCAGACACTTAAGTGCTGTATATTAACATTCAGTTTTGGAGACTTCCTAGGATAATAGGCTGCATGGGTTGACAGCGTGGGTACTTCAAATTGTCGACAGGAAAACCTTTTAAATAAAGACACATACAAACTCACTTTAACAAAAAGTGCTCATTTCTGATGGTTCTTGCCAGCCAACAGGCACCACTGAATTAGGAAGCCACATTCTGTAATTAAATACAGAAGACAAAACTTCAATACATATATACGTATGCACACATGCGGATATAAATGTGTGTATAGGTATATGTAATAAATTTATTAAGTAAAATGACTAGTAAGTATGGTGTATTATGTTTAGTTCACATTCCTAGAGATATTATTTTATTTTTGTACAGAAATGTACCAGATAACTAAAAGAAAAAAGAGCCAAATTTGTATATTATCACTATCCTGTTGAAATTTTTCATTGTACCTACAGATATATAAAAGGCTCCACAGATTTGACAAGACAGTATTTGAACTTCCCACTTTCATACTGCTTAACAAATTTAGTGACTTAGAAGACATAAATTAGATTTGGTAGGATTAATGAGATATTTACTGTATCACTAAGAACAACTGCTGAATGATATTTCATCCGTCAGATATCAGTTATGCGTGAGCACCCTGACAGGAAGATACAGGCATGTAAACAATAGGAGCTGGCTATGTTGATTACTTCATACAGAACTCAAGAATTTTGTTAAATTCAAAAGCATTTAACCATCACACTTCCACAGAACCTGCAGAGAGGAAGGGAGAGGGGTTCTTCTATATTTACCAAGTTGTCTTCCTAGGGATTACAAAAGAAAGGGATTTAATTTACAGCATTTAGTTCTGCAAAAAAGAAAAAAACAAGTGCACTTGAGCCCATGCATACTGTATGAGAATGTTAACAGTACAATATGATCATCATTAAGTAGTATGATAAAAGGCTACATTTCATTAATAGAGTCCATGAGAAAAATTATCTATATAGAAGTGTCAGTCAATTTAATGAGGTCCTTTGAGAGCCTTCTATCTTGTCTCAGAATGCTTTCATTAAAGATCGATGTTTCTCTCTTGCATAAAAGGACCATTTGCTCCCATTAAGACACAAATTACAACAAGGATCCTTGGGATCCTTGATCCATAACTGTATTTTACCCTGTGTTTAGTGTTCAGAAAAAAAAGGGACTCTAAAAGACTACCTTCTATTCACTCAAGACAGTGCTCAAACAGTCGGGGACTATGAAAAAGAAAACACAAACTGAGATATGCTGTGGCCAAACAGGATTTTTCAAATGTTACTGTATTTTTAATCGGACAGAACATCTCCCATGAAACTAAACAGATGGATGTGGGGCCTTGATGTCAAATTTTTATTAAAATTTTACACTATGCAAAAAATAAAAAAATTATTTAAAAAAATATTGTTGTTTTATTTCCTTTTTATTTTCATATATACACTGAGATGCATTCAGAAATTTCCAAGTGTTTGCATATGACTAATGAAATCTTTTACCTGTGAGGAACCAAGTAATTCTAACATTTTCCCATATGAGGCTTACACACTAAAAGGTAAGGAATCTTTCAATTAAGTAGGACATAGTTCTTTCACATCCCAAAAATGCTCCAGATTTTAGTGGGGAGTTGTGTGTAAACTGTGTCTTAGTGCAACTTCCTCATCTTCTAACAGAATATCTATCCTCTTTGAAACATATACTCCTTTCCTTCTACAACTAACAACTTGACTTATATTCCAATAGACCAACTGAACATAAATATGATGCTCCTTCTCCACTTAAGTTACATGCAAAATGTATGCCAGGTGCTGTAAGAGCAGCATATGGCCTTTAAATGCTACAGAATAATCAGAATAAAGGGTTTGTTTCTACTGCACCTCTGCTTTTACTAAACCCCCCATTAGATATAAGGTTAGTTTAATTTTCAAAACATGAAAGGTGATGCAAATGTGGCATAAAAGCCACCTTACCTCCACTTTTATTCAATAAATGTACTTTTATTATGGGGCTGTAGCTATTTCTCCCTGCTCCTATCAACCTGCTATTCCACAGACTGCTTTTCCGGTTAATTCAGCCTTTACAGGAATGTTAAAATAGCCCTACAGAGCCTCAACACGTGTAACGCCGAAGAATTCCACCTGACTCTCACACATTGCACTATCTCCCAGTGCCAAAACAGCCTTTTCTTCAATTGTATCACCACAGTTGTGCTTTACTTGGACAATCTGGCACTTTGCATTGCTGGCAGAACATCGACTCAGGAACGGAAGGGATCAGCATTCTGATATACTGGGCCAGTTTTCTTCCCAATGTTGCATGAAGACGCACCAAATCATTTAAGACACACAAACCATTCTGGTCGTGGTTGAACTACAAGTGAAGATGAGAAGATCCACAGGTCTTACAGATGCATTAATAATCTAATATGTGACACTAGAAGACTGGTGCAGAAATGACGGCATGTGAGTTTGAAGCCCCAGAGAATCTGCCCAAGTAATTAATCCTGGACAAACAAACACCAGCTTAATGGATTTGAAGTGTCACCTTTTCTGTAATGAAGGCGCTTGAGTAGAGTGTAGTCTCTGCTTATACCTCTGCATTTGCTTTGACCTTGAATGCAGTTTGTGGAACAGCTCAGGGAACTTATTTTGTGGAAATAAGGTTTCTAGGAATCTCTCTAGAAACACATACACCATTCTCTTATTCAGCTGACTATGCTGGAACATTTCGAAGACCCGAAGAATGCCTTTCCGCGTCGTCTCAGCGCCTATGATGTGCTTCAGTTCATCTACAAAAACAGAAGTCACACAGAAGTTTAAGCTAAATTCTAATTCCATGTTAACAACAAACTTAAACTGAATATTAAGTCTTTCAAACTATGTAGCCTGAAATTCGAGGTAACAGTGCCTCTACACAACATGACTAAACTAAAAGTTCTCTTACATAAGTGAGCATTTCTGAAAATTACTTCACTCTTGCCCTACACGTGTGGAAACCATGTTTGCAAGAAATTGTACTGGTTTGGAACACACCCATTTTTTAAATACAGTTCATATATCAAGGTTTCTTTACAGTACTTAAAACAATCAACAAGAATACTGACATTAATTTCGTAACAATATGTGGTAGGGATTATTCGGTTTTAATCCCAGACTCACTTACCTGGCATTACCTCCAGCAATTTGGTTTTCCCTGCCACTCTTGTTCTCATTCTAATAGCTTTGTCCCTTCGTGGAACAGATTCTGCTAAAATGCCGTTGGGCCAAAAAGCGTCTCTGTAACAAAAGCAAATCTGTCAAAATACATTAACATTTTATCAAATGAAAAGCTCTTTTAAATCTCTCAAGGCTATCTCATAAAATAAATACAAGAAAGTAATTTGCACACAACCTAACACACATTTCAAGTATCAGGAGAGGAAAAAAAATGAAGAATGATGAAGAAGATGAAGAAATCAAAAGCAAGTAGCACAATATACTCAACCTATCAGCAGCTACCATATACTTTTTTATTACAGGAATTAGAAGAAATGAAATTTTAATAAAATAATGCAAATCAAAACAATTCAAATACCACATAGTTCTTACATAAAAGAAGCCTAAGCCTTGCTTTTACCAGGCTTTATTGCTACTGAGACTCTAGGTCTATTAATTGCTTCATCAAAATTTTGACACTAGCAATTACTTTCAAGAAGCTAAAACTGAGAATAAATAGTTCCAGTGTAGTAGAAAGTCCAGTGCAAAAGACATGCCTCTAATAAGCTGCTTTGCCTCAGTGAAAGCCGATTTTTTTCTGAATAAAAAGTACACATTCTTACAGTTTAATCAAAGAATAACAGTACACTTGTAAAGTATAATCCTTTGGAGAATACATTACCCTACTTCGACTTTCGCCCCAACAAAAAAAACCTCAAACTATAGGGGAAAAGTGTGTAACACTTTCTCAACACCAATGTAGAAGCCATTAAAACTTTTAGGAAATTGATAGTTTCAAATTCAGACTTCAGTTCCATTGTATCTATCCAAAGTGAAACACTATCTCAGAGCTAGGGCTCTTTCAGCACTGATTGTTTGCCTTTAAAAGCAAGGCACATACGTGCCTTCATCAAAGCAAACAAGACATTACATCGCTACAGTGATAAATGATGAAATTTCCAAGTATACCTGTACGCTAGCTCTTCTAGACTGGTTGACAAATTTTAAGGTAGAGGAGAAAACTTAAAAATACTCTTTTCCATGTGACAATTGCTTTCTCTCACTTAACGTGTAAAAAGCAGTGTATGATCCAATTGTATTCTGGAGAATAATAATTTGCTCATGTAAGAGGAAAAGAAAGACATATAGATATTAGACATCAATTGGTGAGTGCTTTGTATTTAACATCTGTGATAAAAGACATACCTGAAGCGTTTCACTGCATCTGCTACTTGCTCAGGAGATGTCATCCAATCAACATGATCAACTATTTTTCTAAAATCAAAGCAACAAATCTCTTGTTTAATTTTTAAAGCAGAGAACCCATAAGTGAAGCATTTTAATGAGCACTCTAGGGAAAACAAAGCATAATTTCAACTTTCTCCAACTCTGTAAGTAGGTTCTATAATACTGCACAATGGGAAGGCAAACACTGATTCTCAAGATAGACATCTAAGTTCACTGATCACTCCCTAAAGACAAAGCTTTTTTTTTTTTTTGGATAAATATATGATAATGAAGTTGGCTGCAAAGCTGCTGTTGCATTTCCTGTCAGCATTAGATAACTGGTTTGCTTGTAGAGCACTCCCCTTCACGCTCTTTATGGAGTAGTCTTAAGTTCTGCTTCTGTAAGCAAAGGACTTACTCAGAATCTCAAAATACTTGCTGTAATGTGTACAGTTACTTCACAATCCTTAACAGGAGATACAGACTGGTAATTCATCAGGCCTTCATTCACCAACCCATACACACAGCTCTATATCCAAACTAGGATGCTTACAGAAATGATAGATGCATCTGTGTATCACCACAATCCCAGGACTGTTTCCCTAGCCACAATTTGAATTTAGTTTTCTAAGAAATAGAAAAAGATGATTTTTCTGCAGAATGCTATTAAATCCCAAGAACGTGCCAAGGGAAGGTATGACTGCTGACCAAAGGAAGCCATGAGTATCTGAAATGGCTCTAAATGCACAAGCAAACCAGTACTACACTACAGTCACTTCTGTAATAAGGAAGCAGCAGCCTGTGCAGAAACTCTGCTGCTTATACTACTATCTGGAAACAGCAAAAAGCATTCAGAGTTGTTCAACAGGGCAGCATGTTCTTAGAAGTACAGTTATCCAGACAGTTTTCAACCGGCCATAAGGAATTACTTGAAAAATACCAGTGCTATTTTATCACATGGTTACCTCATTACTGCTACCACAAGTTTGTATGTTTAACAGTGATGATGAAAACATCACAAATATAATTGTGAAGGGTAAAAAGAAATGATACAGTGACAAATGTCCTGAAAAAAAATAAGAGGAAGCTACTTCTCACCATCTAGAAATTAAGTTTTTGATTCATGGCACTAAATCGAAAGTAACAATGCAGTTCTAAACATGTATCTTTATACTTGTTCACATTTCAGAAAAAAATTATTAGAAGGCAAGACTGGAAAATGTATCTTTCTAAGCTGAGGGCAAGAAACATTACTTAATTAGCACTATTACCTGGCTTTGCATTGGCATGAATAAGAGTACATGTGAATTACAAAGAATATGAAGTGGCCAAAACAGACCCCATAGGAGTCCTTTTCCTTTCCCACTTCCATCTTTTAAGTGTGAGACCAAAAACTTAACACATCAACTCAGTTCACATAATTTGAAAGTGCCACTGTATCATTTGTGGCATGAAAGAGATGTAAGCAGAAATAGTGCAGAAAATAATAAATAATATTAATAAAAAAAGGTATAGTGGTAAAACAGGACAAAAAGCATAAATATTAAGTTACATTCACAGAAACAAGAACACTTACATGTGAAAGCTCTTTTGTAAGTTCTCCGGCATGTAAGAGTTACTAGAATTTTTCTTTCAATAATGTTTTGTGTTTATCCCCCATTTTACACCACTTTTTCACTTAGTTTATTGATTTTCTCTGAGAAGGAATACATGCAGATTTAAAGCATGATAATTTAGTATTACCATGAAGGATGTATAGACAGATACTATACAGCATCACTCACATCATTGCTCTATATAAGAAAAGCAGTACCTATTAATTGTGTCACCATATGTTGCTCTAATAAGTTGCTGAAGCAGATTTTTTATATTTCTTCTTAGCCACTGATTTCTCTCCTTTAAATCAAAGACTTCATCCATAAGTAGGAGCATTACTCTCAGCGGAATATTGTCATCCACCTGACCACCAAGTAAAAGAATAAACAGTAAATTTTATTTCAGTTCAAGAAAGCTGCAGTTTTAGAAGCTACTTTATCTGTCAAATACTTTAGTATAAGCACAACCATGACAAACACTTTACTTTATATTTTACTGTAATATGAAATCTTCCCTAAATCTTCTATAAAATCATTGGTAGCAAAGAAGGACTGAAAATTAAATATAAAACCAAATACACTGAATTTTTAAAATATGACAAGAAGAAGCAGCTATTTCAAAAGTCAACAGTTATTACAGAAGTTGAATAAAATTAACACATGTAAGTATGTCCTAAAGAGAGACCTCATCCCTGATCTTTTCCTGGTTGCTGTGTTTCCAGCTGCCTCACACAAAAACTCAAGAAGGAGCTTTTCTTGGGTACCATTTTCTTATGGATACTAAAAACATTTCGCTGACATTTAGCTGCAATGAACTGCTTTTTACTTAGGCATTATTGTAACCTGCATAACTATCCTGTGCTTTTATGCCTGAAGATTAAGAAAAGGATTGTAATTTTACTTTTTTCGTAGATAATGTTACACAGAAAGGCCTACAAAAAACATGTTGGAGGGAGAAGAGAAAAAAAAATAATGAATGCCCCCAGCCCTAATACACAGAAACAGTAGTACATGCACTCTTCACAGTTATTCCAATCTTGTGCAAACCATTCCAATGATAGCAAAAATATTAATTTTAAAAGGAAGTATGCAAATTTCTTTTTAAAAATCTTAGAACTGTTTTGAAGTGCCTGGTATAGTGTCAGATAAGAAAAAAGTGTAGCTCAATGCAAAGTAAGTAACAAATTTGTTTGGTTGTAGAGGTGTCAACTTTGAAAGAACAAATGTTAGACTCACGTTATCATCAATTGGTGCTGCAACACGGCAGTGGTCAGGATCTGAATAGGTTTTCTGCATCAGAGGTGGCACCTACAATAAAAAAGGCTATGTTAATGAAAGAAAAAAATACTTTAGAGTACAAATAAATAAGAAAAGGTTTCATAAGCAGTTTGGTTATGAAAATATAAAACAACAACATTTTGTTAAAAGTAACTGCAAACTAATATATACACTGCTGTGGATAAATACACAGCAGCTCTTTCACCTTGCAAAATAAAAAAATCAAGTCTGTATACATTTCTGTACAGCTACCAAAATTCACACCACCTTTAAGACAATTCACATCTGATTTATCAAGTGCCTAGTGCTTCAACTGGAAAATACCTAAAAACTCTTATGAGACTGATATTTCTTTTGATATTTCTTCCTGATCTTAACTCCTGTCTAGCGAGTAAAACTGCAATGATATTGCGAGTCACACACACACCAGGGAAGTTACTAACAATGATCAAGTCCAGAGACAGTCATTTTACCCTGCAAGTAATTAAAAAGCCTCACATATCCCCCCAGGCCCAGATTTATTATTCCCTTTCATGATTTAAGGATTAATTCACCCATCTCAGCTGCTGCTCTACATCTGCCATATATAGCACAAAATAGAACAACGCCTGACCACAAACCTTACAGCTATGCACAGAAAGAGGAAGAGCAGAGAAACAAAGGGAAGATGAACATGTTCTGAACATAACTATTTTCATACGACTTTCAAATTGCATATCATGCTACCATTCCTCACCTCTAAAGTATTCTATTTTATCAATGTAAGAGATGAGGGAAGATGGCAGGAAAGACAGAAAAAAAAATTTAAACCAGAATTCAGCAAGGAAAAAGCAGAAAAGAGGTTATCTCCTTATTCTAAGTTTCAAAATATATGGGTTTTTTTTCCCTAACAAAAACAGCAGATGCAGAAAATTAGCTGATTGAGAATGGTTGGTTAAAAAATAAGCCATGAATCTCATGTTCTTCTCAAGTTACTTCACCAAATTAAGTGGAGAACTGTAACAATGTGTAGATGCCATCTTAAAACATGCTACTTAATTGCAAAGACCTCCATTTTTTGCAGTAAAATCATTGCTGAACCTTATTAAAAGGTGCAGGTACAAAACAGATTGGCTGTGTTTAATGACTTGACTTCTATATAACATTACTTTCAGCGAGCCAATAATGACTCTTCTGTCAATTTACTAGGATGTATTAACCACCAGTATTTTCTTACCTTGAAAAATGACTGCTTTATGTCTTGTCCCAATCTCTCTGACATTTTACCCATGTTGTCTGACATTTTAGTCATTCCCTCTGCCAAGCTGTCAGGGATAGACTTGACTGCATTTGATACGTTTCTCATAGAGTTACGCAGTGGATTTACAAATGTGTCCATCTGAAGGGGAAGATGTTTAACCAGAATTGTATTATCTATGAGGACACCAGCATATTAATAAACTATGAGAAGCATGGCACAGAGAACAATAACATAGTAGTTGTTCTTACCAGTCCAATTACTTAACTTCATTACAGAATGCAGAATACAGCTTTAATTTTACTTCCATTTATATTTCTCATTTGTTACAGCCCTACTGCAGCTATTTACATCTTTCAACAGATGTTTTCCTGAGTAATTTTCATTTCCCATCCCTTGGCTTTTCTTAGCTTAAATTTATTTTCCTTTTCTTCTCTATTCAATACCATTTCTCCCTTCCAAGCTTTCTGCTTCCAGATGTTTCAATTCTGCTTTCAACTCTTCATCTTTGCAACATACCTCTCCTAAACAGCACTGGAATAGTAGGTATCATGGCAAGTATAATTAAAAATATAAAGTAGATTCACAGAAACTGTTACAATTTTTCTTTCAGTATATACTCTGAATTCAGTCCAAACAAAAGCACAAATACCAGAGTAATGCCCTTTAAAAAGTTATGCTTATGAAGAAACTTGTAAGCTGGAAAACACATCTTAGTCAATATAGAAACCTTGATAAATATTTAACTATTTCACTGTTAATTATTTAAGGAATATAGGCAGGACAGTAACTTGAGCTGACAATAGAGTTGCAGATGCTTTTTATATCTAAATTGCTTAAACTTTAGAAATGGCTACATTTGCAAAGCAGATGCTCACACAAACTGAACAAAGAACCACTTGTCTGGAGACAGGTCTGGTGGCTTAACAAAGAGATTGCAGAGCCCAGAGCTCTGAATTTGACCAATGACTCTGGACGGTTACACCTAAATACATAAGAGGTGCTTTTGAAGGGAAATGCATATTGTGTTTTGCACTGAAGAGTGGAAAGCATGGTAACAGCAGCAAACACAGAGTAAAGAACTGAAAAAAGGAATCAGAAGGAATAAGACCACAAAACAAAAAATAAAACCACAGATGTCTGATAGAAAGCAACTTGCAACAAAGTGTGTTTACACTTTTAGACTAGTAGAGAAATCTCAGTGGAATTTACAGTGTCCAGTTTCAAAAGTTTATTTTCTTATCATACAAACAGATTTACCTATTATAAAAATGGTCATTTTTTGGTTCTGTATGTCCTCAGACACTTTGCCACTGAAAGTTTTAAAGCAACGCATTTGCAAGATGTTTTCAAAGTGCTGTATAGCTCTTTAATATCAGTTCAACGTGTCTGTTTAATGCAATCATTGCACGAAAGAATGCTCTGAAGTTCCCTTGACTGTACTTACCTTCCGTGCAAAATCCCCCTTCCCTTTGCTGTAGGCTTTATTCTCCAGGAAGTCATACACATAATGGGCTAAAGCTGGAGAAGCTTTCATCATTTCAGGATTTAACAAGAGCTGAGTAAAATAATTTTTAAAAGTTATTTTAATACCTAATTAACAAGACACAATCAATGACATCACATGTAGCTATGTATTTTTTCATTCCTAAATTTTATTCCAACATTACACTAGTCTAAAGATAGAAACAATGGGTTTCTTAGTAATTACCATAATTTTAACCACAATGGTAATTATAGCACCTCACAGAAAAATATACACCTTTATCATCAAACAGTCACAGTGTTTTACTTATCTTCATTATTTGCTATTTACATGTTCATTGACTTGGTCAAGAAATTTTAGTGCTTAATGACCAGGAAGTCTTTATGAAGGAAGACAACTGATTTTTTTGGTTTGGGTTGATACACGCCTTATCTGAACAGAGGAACTGTGTGATTTTCTACACTGCTGGAGTGGGTGCCACAGAAATCCTTACATAGCAGCACAAGAAAAACTGAACACAAACTTGTCAGCAGGAGGAGGTCAATGGCATGAAGCTCAAAACCAACATACCTGGAACCTCATCAGCTCAGAAAAGCTGTGACAGAAATGTCTGAGAATAAACCAAAATGCCAAAGAAAATGCAAATTTATGAGACAGTATCAAGTTCTTATGGCATATTATTTAGTTTTGCATACCAAATACAACAGAGCTTTTTTTTCTTTTACAAAAGAAAAAACCGCAAAGACAAGCTACCTCTAAAAAATAATTCCAAGCACAGAGCTAAAAAAAACCCCCAATAACAGCTTACCTGCAAATAAGCATTTAAATCTTTTTTCCTTTTTTCCAAAAACTCTCTGTCCATATTGTTAAATGTTTTCTTGCCAGGAAGTTTTAGTATATTTGCAAGGTTTTCAAACTAGAAAAAATGAGAAGATTTTTTTTTTCTGTTTTCAAGAGTTTCAAGTCTTCATATAAACACATTCTATTCACCTATTCTTACATATCATCTAACACCTGGCAAAAAGAATCTGAATCATGCCTGGATCTCAGAATTCTTGGAGAAGTCAAAGAGCGAGGTACGCTGTCAATAAAAAATGCATGAAAACTCCCAGGAGACTATCAAGGGTAAAATTTAATTTCTTGTGAAACTCTCTTTTGCAGTACACTTTTGAAATACAAACCCGTAGAGTGTGCAAAAGGCTTAGGCTCAAAACTTATCATTATTATTTGGAATGAAGTTATTTCAATTATAAGACTACATAAAGAGTAAAGATTTTCAAGAGAACTTGTAACTCTTTCTAAAAATCTCTCTCCTTTCCTATCCTGATCAAGCCTATCAAGGAAATAATTAAGCTTTTCTCCCTGGAGAGATGGCAGCACCCAGTTTACACACAGGTTTATCACAACTTGCTCTATATATCATGATCTGTGCCTTTTCTCCAGGTAATAACAGTGATTGGCACTGTACTCTTTGACACTGTATGTGGTTGACATGTACTCTGATCTACTTTTGCAGGAAGAATGGCAGTCCCAGGGAAGGAAAAAGGAAAGAAGAGGCTCTAACACTTAATAAGGCTGAATATATTTGGTAAAATGCACAAAAAATTAAAAAGTGACAAGAACAAAACTTGAAGAATCAGGACTATCCCCATACAGAATGCAGACTTGCTGTAAATATTATCCTTAAGGTGGCAAAGAGAGAAACATACAGCATTCTAGGTTTTAAGAAACAATCTGGAAACAGGTTGCATCCTTTTCCTCTTTAGAAAAGATCACAGCATTACAGATTTAAAGATATGGATTCCATTCAGTCCCTGGAAGATCTCTTCTTGCATCATTAAACTCTGGAAGGCCATATAAACGAAGCTCATATAAAATTTATGGTCTGTAGAAAGCACCGAATAGTTCTTTACAACTTTAGAAATCCCATTCCCTTGCAAGTAGGTCATATGGGAAAGCAACTGAACAGAAGATGGTCTAGTTTTCATTTGGACTCTTATATCTAACCAGAAGCAATATAAGCAACTAACAGCCTCTATTTTAAATATAGGTATCTACTTCAAATGGTATTTATTACATGACTAACTAAAGGAACTGGTGTGAATCTATTCACTGCTCTAAGGAAAAAAACCTCAGATACTTTGAATTGCTAACTTTGAACTGCTAACTAATTCCATTTTGGATCAGCTATCTATTTTCTCTGAAAAACAGTCCCTGACCTTCTTATTAATTTTAAATCAATTATTCTAACTTTAACCCTTAACATGTCAATAAAAATGTCTTAGACAAGCACACAAGACAGTAAGAACGTCTATTTTCTTGACAAGACTAAGCACAACTGTTGGGAACATCTGAGATGCCACAGTGAATCACAGAAATCTGTTTATTTTTTGCAGTCTTAGTGCTCTAGGTTAACATTTCTAGTCTCTATAAATTCAATCAGACTTAGCAATCAGAAATGTTGAGCTTTCATATTCTGAACATCTTTGCTTTTGACATTTATTTCTACTCATTTAAAGTTATGTTAGCTTTAAATGGTTGCCCTGTACCAGGAGAATGTTAATTCACTCTAAGATCCAGGATTCTTCAAAACGCTGAATTAATATAAGAAAATGAATTTGAAAGAGTACAAAAACCAGTATTTCAAATTTACTGACAGCACATTAAGACCATCAGAAATTCAAAGAAAAGTTTGACTTCATTTATAATTAACCCAAGTATTAACATGTTTACTTTCTTAATAAAGCCTTTTCAATTTTTATTACTGCTGTAACTTTAAAATGCTAACTTACCTGCACAGAATTTGTTCTCTATGACTCTCAATTAACAACAGAGTAAAGGGATATAAACTGACCCTTCTGACTAGTTCAAGGGTTATGCAGTCAAATCTGACTTCTCCAAAGGCTTGGTTAAAAAGCACTTCAGCCTCCTTTTAAAAGCACTGTGTTTTCATCCTTTTTTTCATGTCAGTAGGTTCTACTTTGTACCAGCTGGTGAGTTACAACTCTCTATTTCTTCCTTCTTTCATTTTAGGAGGGTTAAAGAGTCTGAGAATACAAGTACAGCAGTAAAAGGCAGATTGCTAGTAGTATAGTGAAGTGCTACCATCTCTCCCTTTTGCAACCCCACCAATTCTTAACATTCACTTAAAATCCTAAATACCTATTTCCCAACCTCAGCTTTTATTTCTTAATCTCTGACAAATATAACTAACTCTCTCTGAGACCAACAGCACTTCCATATAAGGATTTAAAGTAAAATTAAGCCATATGGGAAAAGGGGGGAGACTTTCTAAGTTCCCATTTCGTTTTCAAAGAGCAATTGTAGTCATCAGTTACTAAGCTACAGAAACAAGCACCTGTAAAGGTTTTCATGAGATTGGTTACCTGCTCAGTGATCCTCATGTGAAAGTCATGGAAGTCGCTGTAGCGCCGGTATGTCTTCCACATCTCCTCACTGTTTGCATTTCGCCGGTGGACAGTGATGGCGTACAGGGCGTATGTCTTGCCGTGGTCATTACACACTCCTGCCACAGCATATGGGTCACAGTCAGCATAGACTAGCAGTTTTAAAAACAAAAATAAAAAAGGAACAAACAGAAAGAAGGAAGACGAAAGGACACAAATGTGAAGTGCAGAAATGTCTGGAATGACAGATTTGAAAGACAAAAATGGACATGCAAGCGGAAGACTAAACTATCCCTTTAACTTAAACACTGTATGATACCCTCCAAAACTTACTATGTAAACTTAAATAGAGATTAAGCAGCTTTAAAGCTAGACAGGTTTCAATGACATGCAAAACATAAACAGAAAAATTTTCAACTTTTAAATAGTAAACAGAACTTTTAAAGAAATATTTTAACGTAAAGAACTCAAGATGGGGGTGAAAGACAACTGTGAAACCAGAAGAAATTCCAGTCCGCAAAACATTGCAAAAGTCTGCCCATCAGAAAAGCCTATAAATACAAGGCAATGATTGCAAGCTGCAAGCATTCAGTTTTTTTTATTGGCATCAATAGTTTGTTATTAACACATCAGTTTGTTATTAACTCTAGGATAAAAAGCACTCCCCATGCTATTTTAGTCAACTATATATACAGACGTGTGTACGTATATGTAATGCATTCTCTGTGAGTGCACACACACATTGTATGGAAAAGTCAATTCATAAATGAAAAGAACACATATAGCTATCTGAAACAGAGAGCAATCATCTTTTTGATCTCCTTTAAATACTTAAGTCTTCCAGGACATTCCTCCCTCACAGAATTTTTCCCAGTACAGTTTGTTTCAAAACCTTCCATTTTATTTAGAGAATAACCTAGAACCAATATTGTTTACACTGTACACCATTTAAATTGGCAACATGTTGCATTTCTAATTACTGAGCCAATATCCAGTACGTACAGTTTTTCAGTGGCAAGATGAATATATTTTTAATCAAGGTGTCTGAATTTTTCTATGCACCCACACTGCATAAAATACAATCCTCCTGAGAAACCATCAATATCATCCTCTGTAGTATTTCAGTCTTGATTTCTCTGAAGTATATTGCTTTTGTCTAAGCACTCAGGGAGCACCTGTAGGATAGTGCCAGCTGCTGCCAATGCAAGAACTACACACTAGGAAGGTGAAAAGTGGGCACAGAGCATCTTGTCGTTGCCATCCAACCTCTAAAAGAAGAATGCTGAGTGCTGAATCCCTAGGGGAATGAGCAGCAGTGAGGATGGTGCCAAAAGACTGCCCAGAGAGCAGAGCCAGAAACCTCCAGCACCACAGATGCTGCACAAGCTCTGTCCTCTACATGAACATAGACCCCTTGGCCCTGCAGCCACCAGACCACATCCCAGGGGCACTGCCAAGTGGCATCTTTAGAACCACTTCAGACAGAAAAAGAAGGAAGTTGTCCTGCTGTCCCTTATGTCACAGCCTCTTAATTAGTATTTATTTTGCAACCCAAGACAGTGTGAATCCTGAAACACACTGAAATAATTCTGTTGGTATATAACCCTCACACACAGAAAAGGACAATAACTGGGTGAGGAAAAGTATTAAACTGCGTCTCACAGATGCAGTTTAATACTATCTGGCAATAAAAACCTTCACAGACCTCCTGATACAACTGGAGCATTATGTATTCAAATTCAGACTGGTAGTTATCAATACATGCAGCCCTCAAGACTATAGATGTTACAATCTATGTGGTTTTAAGTTTACCTTTCTTTCTTAGGTTAGAACAATGAAACTTTTAAGTTTAATTCAGAAAAAACGTACCGCATGCCATTTTAATAAAAAAGCAGAATTTCGTTCTTAACTACCAACTAATTTTCCACTTTCCCTGAGGGCTGACTACCATGACACTTGGATTGCACACTGCCCTCACACTGAGTTGGAATAGGTTTAATTAAAATGTAAAGTAGCTCAATGCTTGCTGACAGCATGCGTCCACTTGATAAATGCATAGATTTAAGAGCATATTGCACAGTAAAATCTACCAAAAAAGTATCTGAAGATCACTTCACAATTTAATTGCCCAATGGAATCTCATTTGACTAGAGTATTTGCAAATAATAGCTGAGATTTTTTTGTTATTTAATCTCATGTAATAAAGAAAAATAATTTCTTTCAAGGTAAAGTTTTTAAAAAGATAACCAAAAATGCCACCACAATAACGACAGAAGTTGCTTCCTTAAACTAAGCTAAGTCAGTAAGGAAGTACAAATAATAAGGGAAAAATATTATACTAAGAGAATGAAACAGTCAAGAATTGTAATTCTGACTAGAGAGATGCCTTTCAGAATTTCTTTAAATAAATGCTAAAAAAAATCCTACTCAATAGTAAGTTTAATGAATGATTTTCCAGAGATAAAAGTAGTAACAATAATAATACTACCATATGCAATAAAAATTAAATCACTTTTTAAGTACAAATACATAGTCTCTGACCTACAGAACAAATACTGTAAAGATTTCCAAAAAGACTTAATGAAAAATATGAATTCAAATGTTTTATGAGCCAAAAACAAAAAAGAGAAAATCAGGATTCCAAAGGCCTGTAATATTACAAAATTCAAAATAAATGGTGGCAAAAAAGTTAGCAGACATTATAACAGATTCACTTACCAGTATCTGAGATGTATGCATGGAGCTGAACTGTCTCATCAGTAGGGACATTTGAAAGGTCATCCAAGGACTGCAGGGTGGGAGATAATGTAGGAGGAAAAAATGCGAAAAAAAGAATAAGATCAGAAATACATCATATTTGAGATGTGTTTTGATTAATCTATTTAATTTTCAAACTTTCAGTTCACTATACTAAAAGCTTAGTGCACTGTAACAATGCAGGTGTTTGTACTACTTGGTTTCCAAAGCCATTCTTGTGCACAGTACAGGGCATTTCACTTCCCCCATCATTTTCACACATAGTTTTGTGATCACTCATGTGACCCACATCTCTCTCTCCCCAAACAACTGGGGAGAGAGAGATGTGTAACAGGTCTTTTGGCTTTTACCTTCATAGCATTCTGCTTTCTTTCAAGTGTCTTTACGCCCTACACAAATGTTACACAGCAGAAGAACCTGGAAGTTTTTCTGCTTTATGTAAAAAAAAAAAAAAAAAAAAAAAAGAAACAGCCAACATTTTTCTCAGGAATATTTTCTGTCATAAAAAAATGAACAGGTACATCTTCAGCTGGTTAATGCTCTGTCTCCATATTTAATAATAACTGAGATCAAAAGAAGCCTGATGGGTCTTTTAGAGAAGTTTTGATTTTAGTTAAAATTAATACATCTGATTACGAAGATTTAACATAATAAAGCTCTTCAAGACTTTTGAAAGACTTGCATATGCAACTGAGAAAAATAGAGGATGGGCCAATATGCATCCTAATCTTAAATTACGAGATTAAAAAAAAAAGAGTTGGATCCGAGTGTCTGAATTCTACTTAGGTGGCTCCCAGTTACTTTACGTATTTTACCCCATAATTCTAAAATTATCCAAAGAAACACATTCAGAATGAATACAGCTATTTGTCTTTTACAATTTAACCAAGCCAGTTTAATAGTGACTTACAATGCAAAGTTGCCTACAATAGAGCTTATTGGTTAGCAGTGCCATGCCCATGTCAAATTAAAATCTCTACCTACATCAATTAAGTTTCTAAATCTCTGTTTCCTGAAACATAAAACAATATACAAGATTACAACCAAAAGATAGGCTGGACTTAAACATGAATTATTTAAAGACTCTGCTCTTGCCCCTTCTTCATCTGATTCTTTATCAACTTCACAATATCCCAACATAATGCTCCATTCTTTCCTCCTCTAGTTCTCTTCAAGGAATGGCTCTTGTCTGCCTCAACCCCCTCAATCAGTCTGTGCCTAAGTGTCTACTCCTGAAGGTAAGTAAAAGACAACTTTATAACATAGACTGTTATAAAGTCTCAATACTGAATAAAACACAGCTTGTAAGTGGCTGAATAACGTGTTGCAGTAGGGATTCTCCTGAACAATATGCCTGTAGACTTCTAATACCAAGGTCCCAGACTGAGAAAAGGTAGAAAAAAGAAAAACCCTTCTGGGAAAATCTGTTTTGCCACAACATGCTATAGTGCTAGAAGTTTATGTCTGTTGAACAGTAGAACAGATGAATTTATGCAAAAATATTTTGACAGCAGACATCATCTTTACCTCAAGAATCTATAAGTTACTGGATGCTGGAAAGTTATTCTGGTTAAGTATCACCATAAGTGGGCTGTTCCTTTAATCTTTATTATGATTGCTTTCAGTCATTGTTGGACATAACACTGACTTAATCCATTCTTGTGCAAGTTCCTCAGACAGCCACGACCCTGTCAGGTGTGCTGCTCCATACTGAAGTGTTGAGTTTAGGAGCAGAGTATCACCTGAGAGTGACTAACAGAAGACATTTGTGAAAGCTTGGATAAAGTGCTTGATATTCTGAAAGCTCTAGGATTTGATTATCAGTAAGATGGAAGTGATATGACGCTGTAAGAGAAGACAAGTAACTGTCAACTGCTCAAATGTTTTGTTTGCTACAAAATACTGGCATTAAGGTACTGTTATATTTCTAAAGGCATAATTATTTCTTGTTTTCCTGCTTCCCTTCACTGTCACTCAAGTTCAGATTTCTTTGTGATTACTGAGTGGGGCTCAAGCTGACATATGCTAATGACTGCCAAAAGTTCAACCCAGCCACTTCTGCTGCCCTTCAAGGTCTTGGAACACCTGTGTAAATCCTTCTATTTACTCAATGCAAAGCTCCCATTATGGATCCTTCAGAGGAAATCTGCAAGAGTCTGTGAATATTTACAATAATTTTATACTCCCAAAATGTGACCCACTGATTTAATATAGTAGATTAATGTATCAAATCAAAAGGCAGAAATTAAGGTATTTTTGTAAAACAACTTTTCTTCAAAACAGTTTTGAGCCTGTCTTCCAAATTCTTCCAGTGAAAGTATGAATTGCAGACAATTTATTTTATAATAGAAACTTTAGGAAACACTCAACTACTGTGGCAAGGCACTATGCAGCAACTATTAATACAAGTAAATTAAAAGGTTGAAACCTGAACAGATTACACAACAGAGAGTCATTTAATATGAGCTAATATCTCTACTATTAGATATATTCACAGGAACACAAGTTAATTAAAAACCTAAAAATATCACAACCCAATCTTATTTAATACATTGTCATTAGCTGCAAGTACAGAAATTCCCTGACCTTTGAAGTAACCTTTCCAAGGTCTATTTTTCTTATGTAACTGACTAACACAAGGGAGCTAAATTATGTGTACAGAAACTTACTCTTGACATGGAATTCAGCCAGCAAAAACTAATCTATCAGTATTCAAACACCTGTAAAAGCAATGAACACCCTGAACAATATGGACTACAGAAAAGTAAAAGTAGTTCTGCATAAAGAGAAATTTACTTATGCATTTCTCCTAGAATGTTCCTAACTCTTTATAATAAATGTAGCATTCTATAAATACCCTTATCACAACAAAACCAAAAATCAAGTCTTTGAAAAGTTCCATGCAAATACCTATTATTAGCACTGCAACAGTGCTATGTAAAGACTTTAGGACTTTCTAACTTAGCTTGGAAAGTCACTTGAAATGAAGCAGCAGATCACCACTAGCCAGATAAACCACCACAATGACAAATCCTCATTCATAAAACAAAACTGTGGTATGTCACAACATTATTAGAAAGAGTACTTAAAAGACATTTGAAACATCTTTAAAAGAAATTAGTTAAAAGGCTCTTGTGAAAAATATGGCTAAGTTTTTCTTCTGCATCAACCAGGAGTTTGCATAAATTGTATCAGCTAAACACCTCCCCTCTTCTTTACATTTCAAAATGCCAACAACAGGAAAATAATAGGAAAGAAAATCCCAATTTAAATTAAAAAAACATCCAAATCTTACAAAAACCCAAACCCTATGAACAACAAACCATCACAGTGAAACACTATTGTAACATTAATGTTACGTGTATTCCTTTAGAAAACACTCATTCCTTTTGATGCAAGCATGACCTTATCATTACAGTGGAACTCCTAAGGAGCTACAGCACCTTCCAAGAAAAAAACAAAAAGGCCCAGGCATCACATAACCCAGGAAATTGCATGCAGATTGTAAATCTCCACATAAAATCTTCATGATACTAAAAGGTTTGGAAACATACTCTCATATGCCCAACTGAATCTCGCATACTTTGGGGCTCAGCTACCCACTGTCTGCAGAAACATGGGGAGGATACATACCAAACTTCTTATGATTTCGACTTTTTAAATAAATGTATTTGCATTTTTGGTTTAGGTACACTCATTTAACAAAGAAAAGGTTTTGACAAACCGACACAGGTCAAGAATCACTTTAAAAAAAAATTGAACTTGAAATTGGACAGACAAAAAAAACAAAGACTCATGGTTGGAATAAACTCCAGATACTTTAATGAAAAAAAATAATCAACCAACAAAAATGCAATTAAATGCCTTGTTTTACAGTCTATTTGAATTTAATCCTTGGAGACTTCTGTTTCAAAGTATTTGTTTTCACCTGTTATTACATAACTCCAAATTTATATCTATTTAAGAAAAGCAAATAGGGGTAAGAAATTATGCTTTCCATAAATTAACTGTTTCCGTGAGAAACAATACAAAATGCCATTAAACATGGGAAAATACAAAAAGGAGAAGTTTTACCTTACAGAATAATTAATAACTTGTGTGTTTCAATTTGATTCAAAAACTTTTTCAGAAATTCAACTGCAGTGAAGTGAAACCTGTAATGTACATTAAGTTAAACTATTTTATCACACTTGCTCTACTGTTGAGGACAAAATCAAATCCAAGCACTTACCAGATTTATGCTGCCAGTAGGAGACCCATTAAAAGATTCTGGAAGCAGTGAGGAAAAGGAAAGGAAAAACCAGGTTAGAATATTTCCCTCCATTGTAGGGCCACACATAAATAAAAATGGATGCACAAAACATGGAGAATGAAGGAGAACTGTGGCACTGGGCAAAATGCTGCATGCAACATGCGAGTGTTTCAAATTTCCAGTAAGGACACTTAAAGAAATGTAAATTTATAAGGATTCTAAATAAATACTTCAACTTTTTTTTTAAGTTTTTATCTCCACATGGTACTCTTTGTTAAGAGCTGGTTCAACAGTGAAAACAATTTTCCACTGGATTTGTACTTCAGTTAATAAGAACAATAATATCATTTGCTTTAAAAAGCCATATCTCCTATGCATTTTCAATTTCTATTTCCAGAGAGGAGTATACTTATGCATTAAAGAACCAAATACATTGAAGAGTTTTAAGTGTTTTCATGAAAAAAGTAGAATGGAAGAACTGCATATTTATTTTAATGACAAACTAGTTACCAAGACCTGACAAGAATTTATATAAGATTAATAAACTTATTACAGTGAAATCCCTATGTTAGTTTACACACAAAAGCACAAGGAGGAAAATAAATTTAAATACGAGACACCACAGAAGTATTTAATTTCCTGAAAACAGTATGGATTTTTTTTTTTTTTTCATTTTAAAGCAGAGAAAAGAATGGTCCCAGGAAATACCCCTTAGAGATACCAAGCTCACCTCCTTCACCATCATCTGAACCTCTGAAACTGGGATCCTTCAGCATATCCAGCTCAGCTAACATACGCACATACAACACGTTCTGCTTGAACGAAGGGTAGAACCTCTCATCTCGCAGCATCAGCTCATACACCTTATTGAAACAAAAATGCCAACTTCAGAAATACTTACTGCATTTTTTAATGAATCAGACTAGTTTTCATAAATTCTACTTAAACAAGTACCTCTGCATACATGTCTCTGACTTACTCTTAATGGAAAGGTTATCAGAAAATACCTAATGAGTCAGACATGCACATCTAGGAAGGGAAGTGGCACAATACATACAAATGTTTCTGTCCTCTGCTCAGAGCCCTTCCAATTGCAGTATAAACCTATTTGGTCTTTATCCATTTCATAAAAGGTTATCTCAGTCCCTCCTTGTAGATAAACTATAAATGTAGACCGGCAAACACTTAGGGCAAAAGGTGAGAAGAGGGACAGAAGGGGAGGGAAGACACCATATGTCACTTTTCTGAAAATTTCTAGTTTAGTCAATACAATATAGCCATACCTCAAAAAAGATTTAACCACACCACCTCAAACAATTTACCTTCACAGCATATACACAAGTATCTATACATAGCAGGAATTAATTCATAATGTTTGGATACTCATGTAAACTCTAGAATATTTTAATTATTTTTTTCCCATGGACCACTGTTCAATCTAGTAAGAACAGAAAAAAAAAAAAAAACAACAATCCATCCAGGTCTGAGGAAGTTCAATTCTTTTGTAACATATGGGAAATTTATGCTCTTCAGCAGAATTCACAAGCAAGGCCCAGATTTCACAAGCTGCTTTAATTAGTCTTAAATGGGAGTCCCACATAAATAGTGTGATTCTAAATTCTACAGCTCGTATCACTAATTTGTAGCATGAATGAGAACATTGAAGTAAGGATCTAAAATAAAAACATTTCAGACTGGGTATGTTAAGTTATTGCCAGAATATTAATCATTCACTTTTCCTTTTTAAATACATATATTACACTTGAATGATAAAGTCTACATAAGCAGGTAGTAAATACACTGGTTTTTTCTTCAGCACTTGCTACTTCTGAGTGCTTCACTGCTCAAGTTTTCAGAAATGGATGAGTCAAACTAATTTCTGGGAACAGCTATAGGATTTAAGAAGGGACCATTACATTCATCTTTGAAAAACAGAAGTAAAACTGAATGAAAACGGTATGTTTCAGTGTAGTCATGACATTTTTCTTAAATTGGTGCATTAACACAAATAAAAACATGATCATTCTAAACTGTGTTTCATACTTAGATTCATACAGGAAGGACACCTACTCCTTCTATCTACTGCTCTGAAAACCATGGGCTAACGAATGGAAAAGTAAAAATTGACAATTTTAAAAGAGTGTGATTTTCATAGATCAGAAAAATGGTTACACAGCTTTTAGGGTTTAGATATTTGACTTCTTTTCTAGCATCTATAGTTATGTTTTATACTCCATAGCATTAACAGTTCTTATGAAATGAAGGACGAATAGAGTATACCTTTCTCTGAATGTCATCAAAGATTTCAGGTGTTGGATCCTCATGGTTCAATGTTTCTGCAAGTTTTGCTACTAAGTTGTCATCAATATTAACTCTTGGAGATGCCTGTCATAGAGATCTAAATCAACTTTTGCAGCATAAAAATAAGAAAATTCTACTTTATCAAATAAAATCCAATATAATGCTGCAACTCTCTAAGTAAACTAAATTTCTTTTTCACAAGTATCTCTGTAACTGTCTAGAACATACAACAGGAGTCAGATCCCATCCACCCCCAAAATTAAGTACAGAGTTTGTGTTAAAACCTGGAAGTTTCACTATTAAACACTATGAATTGCCTCAAAAACAATTTATACATGCATTTTGAAGAAGTACCTAAATCAGATTTACTCAGACTTATGAACAGCTTTTATTTATTTATGAAAAAGATGAAGATTCAGAAATCAAGAACAAGCCAATAAAAAAGTACTAGGATGAAGTTCTGAAACATCTGAGGAAAGGCTAACAGTTTGTCAATTGCCCATTTCTGAGTGAGAGGTTTATGCACACACAAATTTAGAACAAAGATGCTTTGTCAATACAAGTTGATGAGCAGTTTCTTCCACAGAGGAATCCTTACTGCCTATTGAAAGATATCCAATGGTGATATTTGAGTGATTTACACAGACAATTGTAGAGAAGCACAGGAAGCTACTTCATTAGAAAATCCAATCTTAATCCAAGTTTGGACAAATACTCTGTTCCATTTTTTAAATAACACTTCTTAAGGGGGCTGGCAAGGGCGGAGGGTAGAATAAAAGGAAGGAAAAGGACAGCATATGCAGACTTTTTTATTCAGTCTTTACATTGTTTCTAGTTTGTGTATTCTAGAAAGCCAACTTCTGAGGAACACAGTGCATCTGGCAAGGCAGTCAGAGCAATGAGGGCAACATGAGCCTTTATAAATGAGGGGGAACACAAAAGAGGAAGACTTCCTTACTGCTTGACATGAGAAAGAGAAGATACACACACAATAGCTTAAGTGTCTACATGTAAGCAACTTGTACTACATATCAACCATTTCATATTAACTTAGCCATAACTATATCAAAGAAGTATCAGTATAATGAATAAACAAACTGCAGAATGAAGTTATTCCTACCTTTTCTGATAAATATTGCTCATAAACTCCAAATGCAGCTGCTCTTAATAGACCCTTGGTCTGATTAGTCTGATGTTTTCCATCTTTCTGCCGGCTTTGAAGTACCTCCAGTTGTTGCTGTGCTGTAACCCTGTATCCTTCCACTGTCATCCAGAAAAACAGATGTGCTTGGCCACCAGTTTGCTGCATGTAATCTACAGAAAACAGACACCACGTGACCGTAGTTACTGGTGTACATCTTGAAACAGGAATTCTCTATGATGCTGACTACACATGGAATACCAGGATCTGGTTATACATCTGGAATATTTGCCATATAGAGTAAATACAAAAACTACATATACATATTTGTGATACGTATGTGTATATATGTATACATACTGGTGACAATCAGTAAAAAAAACCTGAGAGCAAAGTCTAGGAACTAAGCACTGAATCCTCAAATGCACATGTAAAAAGTGAATCCTTCACTACCACGTGAATATAACAGGCTTGCACAGCATGATACAAATGGAGATGAAGTTCAAACCGAATTTCTAAAAAACAGGTTCACAGGATCATGGGATTATTTACATTGGAAAAGATGTTCAAGACTGCCAATCTAGCACTTTCCAGTCCACCACTAAAGCACGTTCCTAAGCAGCACATCTACATGTCTTTTAAATACCTCCAGGGATGGTGACTCAACTACTCCCCTGGGCAGCCAGTCAAGCCAATGTTTCACCCTTTTCGTGAAAAAATATTTCCTAATACCTAATCTAAACCTCATCTGGCACATCTTGAGGCAATTTCCTCTCACCCTTTTGCTAGCTGCCTAGGAGAAGAGAGCAGCCCTCTCCTCACTACAGCCTCCTTTCAGGCAGTCGTAGGGAGTGATAAGGTCCTACCTGAGCATACTTTTCTCCAGCCTAAGAAAAAAACCCCAGTTTCCTGGGACAGCCCACACAAACTTATACTCCAGATCCTTCCTCAGCTTCGTTGCCCTTCTCTGGATATGCTGCAGCACCTCTATGTCTTTCTTATGGTGAAGGCCAGGATTTGAGGTATGACTTCACCAGTGCTGAGTACAGGGGAACAATCACCACTCTAATCCTGCTGGCCACACTATTCCTGAACCAAACTAGGATACCCTTGGCCTTCTTGGTCACCTGGACTCACTTCTGGCTCATGTTCAGCTGCTGTCAATCAGCACTCCCAGGTGCTTTTCTGCCAGGCAGTTTTCCAGCCACTCTGCGCCCAGCCTGCAGCACTGCCTGGGGTTGACACAAGTGCAGGACTTGGCACTTCAATTTACTGAATCTCATACAAAGATCTCAGACCATAAATTCAGCCTTCTTCCATCTAGAGAGCCCTCCTGCCCTCCAGCAGATGAACACTCCTGCCCAACTTAACTGTCATCTGCAAACTGACTGAGGGTGTTCATTTTATGCCCAAGACAGCCTCCAATTACCACATCACCCTGTTTGCAAACAACAGGTTCAGACAGGTGCCTTTCTAGATTGGCTGCCTTACTAACTGTGTCAGGAAGTACCTCCCACACACGCACTGCAGAAACTTCCTGGACTGTTCCCATCTACTGCATTAAGAGGATTATAACCACCAACAAAACTGATGGATATCCTTAGTACTGACATTTAGCAATTCCAAGTACACAGTCCTGTGAGTTAGCATATTCTTTATAAATAAAACAGATCAGATAAATTGACACTTACCCATAAAAAACTGTAGTGCAACATTGTCTACCAGAATATGGTCCAGAGGGACTGTGCAAAGTTTTCCAAAGTTTGCTGCCAGTTTCACAGTATCTATTTCCTGTAACCATAGTTCAGTGTGTTCATAGGCTTTTTTTAAAATTGACTTTTAAAACTTTTACTTACTACAAAGCACAGAGGTTTAAAAAAATTACAATACATATAACAAAGTAGCAGCTCAATGATTAGCTATTTTCATGAACACTAGTAAATTAAAGTCTAGATTAGAAGGTCATGTTTTCTTAATTATTTGCCTTCAAAACCAGCTGCAGCTGTTCTGCTACATGATAAGCTGGATTTTAAAACTACTGTTCATGTAATACTCTACAGGTCAAATTAACCCCGAATACCTCATCAGCAGTGACAGTAGCAGAAAATTAATTAACAAGAATTAACGTCACCATTTGATAGGCCACAGGTCACCATAACTTAAATTCATCTCTGTCACATTTTCTTCTGCCTATATGACACTTCTTGCTATTACAGCAATACCTTCAGGTCCAGCTACAGAATGCTTAATTATTTTAATAGTCAATACATGTAGAATATTACATTATCTTGGAACCACATCTAGGCCAAATTAAGAGTCAGGAAACTAAGTAAAGCCAAACATACCAGCTCTATCAACCCTTAAATATAAAACAAGCAAAACAAACAACTAGTCCGTCATTTGCAACTTCACTCTTTTGAAACTAAAAAAATTTTAAAACACTTACTTTTCCTGACTGCAACCTCTGAATTCTTGAATCACATACTTTAATAACATATAATAAACTGTTTATTTGATTTTTTATAGTGTTGATATCTGCAAGCAAAAACAAAGAGAATTAAGAAATGCAGATGACTAAATAAAGTCTTGCAGGTTTTTTTTTCAGTTTAAATACCTTGCTAATGGAAGTGAACAAGAAGAAATATTTTTCTTTTCCCTTTTTCCGATTAATGGTTAACTGACTACCATTACTACCTCAAATATTACTGAAATTCAGAACCACCAGTCAGACAGTTTTGATTTAACAGAAATACACTTAGCTAACCTACAAAAAGGAATCAAACACACACCAACCAACAAACACTTATGAAAATGAAAACTTAAGTTTTATCACTTCTTATGCAATTTTTAAAAATAAAATACTTTATGCAGCATCAGAGCTTTTCTTTTTTAATTGCTGCAATATTCTACAGAGATCATGCTTCTAAATGCATTTCATATTTTGCAAAACAATGCAGCACTAACCATCTCCTGCTGTATCTAGAGATCGAAGATATTGCAATTCTTCACTTGCTTTATCTTTCACAGCTTCCAACTCGCCTATATTATCACTTAATTTAATAATATTCATAAAGGCCTCATAGTTACAGTTGGAATCACGAATCTGAAACACAAAGTTTTACAGTGTAAGTAACGCAAAACAGCAAAATGCAACATCAAGACATGATTCTTCTTCAAGTGAATTAGTTTGATACAGTACTGCAAAGTGGCATTTTGAAAGTTCTTTGACGCTTCTAAATTTTCCTTTTGGTACAGAAATTTTACATGGACTAAAACAGAAAAAGCATACATAGTCAAAAACTATTTCACACCATCACTTTCTGTTTTCAAGAAGTACAACACAGACACATCAAGACAACAAAGTCCATCCTTAATGGAGATCCTCCAAAATCCAATCCACCATCTTCTGCTATTATCTCCTCAGCTAAGTAGGTAGAAAATGGAGAGACCACTGAAAAGGTTCACCTTTACCAAGATCCCCTACAAGTATACATGGTCCCAGAGTAATGGCTTCTTAAGATACAGAATTACAAAAAGAATTAACACATTCTACCATGTAATCACAACCTACTGAGGGAAAAACAACTCTACACAACTCCTCTCTGGAACCCTAATTCAGATACCCTGACAAATACTATTAGCTATTCAAATACATACAATTTTACCAGTACTGGCATAGAATGAACCTGCTCTAGGGACTCAAAAGGAATTTATGCAAGTGAAAGAAGCCTGCTGTGCTGCCAAGATCACTGGGAAACTGTGCTGTGAATGCAGCATGGAGATCAGGGAAAGGTTGGCAGCTTTACAACACGTGCACACAGGTGCTGAGAGTAAAGACAGCATTAGAATTCAATCATCTGAAGCTAAAAAAGTCACTTCACCTACATCTCTTATAAATGCTCACTTTGATGGAAATGTAATACTTGGTCTGTACCGAAGAAGTGCATTGACATGAGCTGCACGAAGCAGAAAGAATGGAGACTGGATAACATTGATCAAAGTTAATGGGAAAATCTCCCTAAAAATCTGCTTTTAAAAGTAATAGTACAAGCAGTATTTGAACTTACAACATTTTGTAGATTTGTGAATTTCATAGTGAAGAGAGAAGTTTGAATTAACTTCTGATTTTGTACTGAAGCTTTGTATTTTATTGCAATGTAATTAGTATTGGACTGTGGTATGCCTGGAATTAAACTTCTCTTTTCCATAAACTGATCTTTCCATTCAAGTGTGACTTTATGTCAAAGGTTCCAAAAGGAGCCAAGATTTATTTCAGCCATCTCTACTTCTGACCTTAATTTCTGCAACAATCTCCATTTCATAAGACTTGTATTAAATTTTTTCCTTATCTTTTGCCCAGCACATTTGCTTCTTCATCTCAGAAAGCAATTTTGAAAATTAGTTATTTGGGACATCACTATCATAACAGAAAGCTTTATAAAAAGCTCAGAATCCTATCTCTGGATGCAGCCGGGGGCAGTGTTCAGTAAATAAAGAATGAGGCCAAGTTACAAATAAAGAACACACGTAGGAGGAAAGGGGAATCGACAACTTAAAATTCTGCTCCAGATGAGCAATATTTTTTCTTACTAAAGCTAGGATTCCTGTAGAATGCGTACAAACTTTTACATTAAATGAAGGAGGCTGGAGTGAAGGAAACATTGTACATATACACTTGAAGCTATTCCATAATTCCATACATAAGAACAACTTTGAAATGCAAAGGTGTTTTCAGCATAGGATTTGAATGTACACTACAAGACTAAATTATGTTAATAAAAAGAGAGAACTTGGGGGAAAAAATTAAAATTGATTCATGAACTATACAGGATAATAACGTATAAGAGTAGTTTTAACTTGCTTTGCAAGAATCAATAGTGTTAATTAAAGCACAAATATTCTATTTATGTTAACTTTACTATATAATACCATTTTAAAAGTTTGGGGGCTTTTCTTGTAGGTCCATTAGAGAGTTATTAAAGGAAAAAATTTGTTTCTGCCCATTCCATTGAATTATTTAGGGGTAATACAAACAGTCCTAGAATAACTGCCCTGAAATTCCTTAGCAGAAAATAAATGTTTCTTAGTTTTCATTCTTGAGACCACTTAAGCTTGAAAGGCCAAACTGTAAACAGTCAGCAGAAAACAACTCCACAGGTACGGCCATACTTCCCAAACAGCCAATAAGAACAGTCAAAGGACTGAACACTACATTCTGTGATACATTAGTCCTCAGTCAGGCAACTATTGCTGAACAATCAAATAAAGAATGCAGATATATAGACTCTATGTGTATGTGTGTATAAAATTAAAAATAGCAGCCCTGAGTTCATTCTCTCTGCCAACATATTTGGTGATTTATACCAGAAACCTGTTCTGGAAATACAAATGATTTTAAACATTTTATATCTTACCATCCATATGACATACTGATTAATATAATCAGGATCACTGAGCTGGTTTATTAACGGAAGCAGAATTCCTCGGGAGAGGATTTCCTGAAAAACAAAGGATTTCTAGATCATCATTTTATACATTTATTCATAAAGCAAGTATAACTGCAACAATTTATCATCATTGTGTAGAGCTTAAACCACAAAAGTGTAATTACAGAAAACATTTAATAGGCACTACCACATTCTCCTCCAATTAACACTACAAATGTAATTTGCAATTGCAAGAAATTACAAAAAAAAGCCTCCTCAAGAATAAACAACCTCAAAATAAACAACATCTACTTTCTCAAGCTTTTGTCATGATGGAGCTAAAACAGCCCTTAAAAACATTTCAGACAAACTGCTCACTGCTATTAAATACTTATCAAGATTCTACTACTTTTAAATACCCTAATATTAAATTAGATCAATTTTAGAAATTAAGATCTGCAGCTTAGAAATTTTTTATGACATTAAACCAAAGAATTGGGATGGCTTTTAGAATCTGAACTTACCCTGACAAAGTATCGCATGATCTTGTTCTGGAAGTCTCCAGGAGGTAGCAATATATACAGTAAAACCTCACACAGATCCCTTAGGAATCCTAGAGAAAGAAAACAAAAACCCCTCAGCACAATTTTACATTATGTTACTTCACATCTTACCTGATATCACCAAATGCCATAGATAAATCCTTAATTCTGAGTTCAAACATACAATCATGTATCTCTTACATTCCAAGCATTACAGTAGCACCTTCAGATGGAATATAAGCAGCACTGATAAAAATAATCTACCTCAAACCCAAGACAACAAAAGCCAAGATTAAAAAAAACTGGAACAACCTAACTCAAATACATTTTCCTCACTTAACATATTCAGGGTTTTTTCCTCTCCTTCAAGACTTTCCCTAAAAATATAGTGCTTTTTGCAGGAAGACTACAAAATAGTGATAAGGAAGGCACATCTACCAAAAAGCAGTAAGAATCTGCAAAACCATCCCCTCCCTCCCAGGGAAAAATATTTTTATCTTAAAATTTTTCCACTGAAAGGAGGAAGACTTACATAGGTAAGTCATGCTTACATACTTCATTTTAGTTATTGCATTAATATGTACAAATCAGAGGAAATATACATGTATGGTAGATCACCACACTTTGAAAGTCATATGCTAAGATATTAAAGCATTTCATATGGTGAACACAATTATTAATATTTTAATTTAGTTTCCCATACTAAAATATTTACTCAGAAGATAATATTGAGAGACCTTCTTCATCTTTGGGAGAAGTGCAGACTAGATCACGACAGACTTCTTTTTCCATTTCAACTTCAACCTCAAAGAATGTATCTACAAGTTCCTCAGCTTGATCTGTGCAAAAGAAAATTTAAAAAGCATGTTTTTGTCAAAACTAGAAATTTGAGAGAGAACTTAGAATTCTAAAATAAAGCTAACCATACTTCACACACATAAGATACCAGTCTACTCAGACTCAAATAAAAAATACTTCACATTACCTTTCATCTGATTGCCTTTCTCTGCTATCCTTTGCTGAGCTTTTCTGAAAACTCGAAGATGAGTGCCAAAGTCATCAACAAGTCGCGTAGTAAAATAAGGCTGCCAGTCTGTTTCCTTTGACCTATTAGTAAAGGACATCCACGGAAAGTAATTATTTTCTTGTGAACACAAAGAATAACAATAAATTCCTAGCTCTCATTCCTTCCTGCCAAGAACCACACTGATAGTAAACATGGAAAAGCAAAGAAATAAATCAGTCTCCTAATTGCTTATCCACTGAAAACCCAAATATTGTAAAATACCACTCTTGTACCACATTAATATTTATGTTCGATTTAGTTGAAAGTCAACATTTGCATCAAGAATAGTGTTCTGATTTGTGACAGTGTCAAATATCTGTGAGAAGTCCTGATATAAACAGTTCAAAACATAAAACTAAAACACTCTCCAGGTCTTTTTCAGCCATACTTTCTATCATTTTGGAAGGCATCTAATCAAAATAATTTTCTTCTGAACTTGCAGAATACGTACCAGTGAGAAAACACACACTTCACTTGAAACTAACACTATCTAATATTATCAACAATTGATTCCACAGCTTATATGAGGTTCTTAGTGTACTCTTCCAACAACACACATAGGTTTAGATCAGAAAATAGTTACTGTTACATTAAACTACTTCCTTAGAGGTGTGAAAAGGAAAGAGGTATTTTTATGAATCTGTGCCTTACTATGTAGCCTAAAAATGTGATTGTGCACTATAGCTTTAATAAGCCTTGATGCTAGTAATAGCTCCCACACCACACTAAGTATTTTACTGCATGAACTCTCTCAAGATGCCCACTTTGTTATAACAGGAATCCTTTTACAACATTTCCTTTGTTTGTGTTTGTTCCCTTACCTGCTCTTTCTTTTCTCAAGGAGAAAGAGATAAGGAACTCTGGAAGAAAGGGAAGGCTACTGCAAAATCTAGATGTGTAAATTATAAACAGAGCTCTCCCAAAGGGCCATTGATCAAACAATCCAGAACCCCAACTGCACAAGACAGAACTGCACAAAACCTCTGGATGGCAGCCTTACCCCAGGCTCCCAAAGCGGCAGCTCTCAGGGAATACTAAATTCCCACTGTACTCATTCTCTCCAGAAGCTGACGGCTGTGTGAAACTACAGGTAATGGTACTAACCTAAACTGCTTCAGCTATATCCAACTACAGGCATTATAAATACACTACATCATTTTTTCTGCAGAATGGCTGCAGGCCTGTGAAACTGATTTGCTTTCTACAGCAGAACACAACTGCACAGGAAATGTGCCTATTTTTGAAGAGCCATTGTACTGTAGGAAAGAAAAACAAACTTGGAAGAATTTGACCTACTTTGACACAAACTCAGTGCTCAACACTGCCCAATGAACTGGACAGTGCCAAACAGACAAAAACACTGAAGCTGGGTAGTCAGGTCCATTTCATGCATAAGTTTGGTTGCTATAACTGTTTATTAAGCATTGTTTTCACAATTTCAATACTGTTTCCTAGGATTTTCATTACTTTACTATATCATATATCATTATATTTATAATTATAATTTATTTTTCCTAATATTAAACCCAACCTTCCATCTTTGACCCTTACTGTCAGAAAAGCACACTAACCTACATTTTCAAGTCAACAGAGGAAGGGGATAACACCTTAAAATTGCTAAGAAGTTACTTATATTTAGGTAACCCACAACCTCTTCCGCAGAGAAAGCAAGTAATAATAAGCATAGTGAATACCTGAAATAAAAAATTAATAAACAAGTATATGGATAGAAAGGCACATGGTACCTGGGCTGAGAAAATACTGGGCTGAGAAAATACTGGGCTGAGAAAATACAAAAGAAATTAATTTCCCAGACAAGTTGATAATCAAGTAGCAGGAAACATGTTTTAAAAAAAAAAGTTTTCCTATGTGACATTCTATTTCACTCTCTGGACTACTATTCTTTCTAAAATACCCATTGTTCTTACATATGGAAGAGTCATACCACTTCTAAAAATCATCTGACGTGATAGATATGTTGAATTCAGACTTCGGGACTGTATTCAGACTTACCTTAGGAGTTGCCCTACTCTTTACATGAAGAATACAAAGAAGTAATGATTCACAAACTTAATGCTTAAATTGTAAAAAAGGAAAAAAAATAGCAGTTCAGTGATTTTAGACAATGTAAATTTGGAAATGGCCATTTTGCAAAAGATTATGACTTCAAACACTGTCATCTCCATTATTTCCCTAGGGGATCAGCAAAAGATCGTATTTCTTATATTATAATCCTAAATGTTTATATGTTCTTTCTGTTAAATGCACTGAACTAGGCTAGTAGATAAACATAACCACTTACCTACTACCACACAGCCCACAGTATACTGATGTAAATAAAAACAAATCTTACCTGGCAGAAAACTGAACAAGAGCATACTGAAGAGCCTGCCTAATTTCCAGAAGAAAGGATTCATCATCACTTAGTGTGTAATACCAATACTGCACATAGTCTCTCAGGGAAAACTGGATCACCTGAAATTGGAAAGAAAATTTTTAAAAAAAGAACTAATGAAAAAGGACCAAAAAAAACATACAACGATTTTTTGTACCTGGTAACACAACAGCAGTTTTTCTAAAGGGTTACCAGAATGAATGATACTCCTTTGCCATTATGAAACTGGGAGTGAAACAAGAGAATTCACACACTGAAATTTCTTTTCAGACTGGTTTGCACACATTGTTTTTATCACCACTACACTGAGAAAATAAAATATACTGAAAACATACTCAAATATTGCCCAATATCCTGGCCCATCTCCCATGTTTTTTTCATTTATCACTCTCATCTATGGTAAAATTTTGAAATGCTATTTGTCACTCAACTACTTCTGCATTACATAGTCAATACTTGCAAAGTAATAAAAGTAAAAAATAAATAGTCCTGGTTAGAACCTACCTGTTGTAAAGGCTCATCAATTATGTTTGCACCTGTCAGTCTTCTGTCAATCTTAATAGGTCTGGCTTCACGTTTCATTTCTTCTATGCACTTGAAAGAGAGTGGGAAATGTAACTTTGCAGGGTTTAGCTCTAATTAAAAAACAGCTCTACCACTTATGATATATATGCATACACCCAGTAATGACTATATATATTTTCTATATTATTATAATTTATAGAGAAGATATAATCATAGAATTATTTGGGTTGGCAAGTCTAGTTAAACCCCCTGCAATGATCAGGGACATCTTGAGCTGCATCAGGTTGCTCAGGGCCCTGTTCAACCTGACCTGGAATGTTTCCAGAGATGAGGCATCCACCACCTCTCTGGGCAGCAAAATTTTCTGTATTTTTCTCTATATAGTATATAATGATGAAGAACCCCTGAAAACCTACTTTTTGCTTAATATAAATGAGCAAGTATTTGGTAAATTACTAAATCAGAAGGAAATAAAACTCAAATAGAAAAGGAGAGAAGGGGGAGACACAAGGTAGATTTTGTGCAAGATTCCAGTTCCCCTCTTGTTTGTGTACTTGACTGTGCACTCTCAGACAGAGAGTTTTCAGTTGGGTTTTTGGTTTCTTTATCCAACTCAGTTTATTCTGTACACCAGAAGAGAAATTACTTTTTCATACCATTGCTACTCAACAGATGAGCCTTTTTGAAAGTAATTAATGAGGAGGGAAAGAAATTACTTTATTGAAGGATTTGCATCTCAAAGCAGTTCACTCCAAGAATGACCTCATCAGAGCTGACTTTCGGCAAGTGACATACTGAAAAAGAACTCCCTTTATCAGTGCTTCTCTCAAGTGGACTAATGCAGTGTCTTTCTACAAAATTTCAATGAAATCGGCAACAAACTCCTCTATTTCCACAGTAATAACAACCCGACAACTCACACTATTGTTCAAATAAACCAGTAATTTCTTTGATCTAGAGAGAAAGTTATGACCATATTGGGAAAAGAACTGCAAAAACCGTAAATGAAGGAATTATAAACCATATATCCAAGCTTCTTATTCTATGTGAATAAAACTCACCCCAAGTATCACTCATTCAAATCAGTTAACAGTGAATGGTAGTGAAATACCTGAGGCCAGAAAAAAAATCATCCTCCTATTTAAGCAACTCTGTATCACAACACAGAAATATTTTTTTGCAAAATTCTGGGGTTTTTTTAACTTTCAAGGCAAGTGAACCTTCAATGCTACTTTAATACAAATAAGACTGGGTCACATTCAAACAATTAGCATATTCCACCTATAGACTAATGAATTTGCAAAGTAAAAATTACATGGTACCCAATAATTAAACATTTTTACTAAACACAGCATAGTACAAATTACCACACAAAACTTTCAAAATAATTTTGAAGGACTGCATGCATAAACCCACATTTGGAAAACAGAGAGGAAAATATAGCAGTAAAAAAGCAGCAGGCACAAGAAAGAGCGGGACACAGAGAATATGCAAGACTACTTGGTAAAAATTTGAGTGTTCATATGCTCACAGGATCCAGGTTTTGACCCAGATTTCAGGAATTAATCTTGCCCAACCTTCTGTTCAAAGCAGAGCCAACTACAAAGTTAGGCCATTTTTAACTACTCTTTATCTCCAGTGAAATCTTTATGTGCCTGCAGTATAATTTAATTTGATATGTCTGAAAATATCTAAAATTTAGAGTATGTGCTTTTATTCCATTGCAGGCACAACAGCTGACTCTAGTCTCACTTGGAAAGCACTGATGGTTTTACTTCTGCCTCCCAGATGCTGACACAGAAGACAGACTTAAAGGAAGGACCCAACTCACATGACAACTGTCCCATTTGACTGTCACTTCACTCACAATTAAGCTGATGCACTCTACCAGTATTAAAAGATTGGTTAGGAAAAATGGGCATCACTTGTTACTATTACATTTGACACCTCCTTGCTTCATTCTGAGCAGGAGGAAGCACTTCGGAGGAATTCAAGACAGACTCCACAAAGTGAGATGCAGCACAAACAAATCTGGGCTCCACAAGCATCTAACTGCACTGAATGAGTTATTTCAGACTTTTATTTCACTGCACTAATGGGTATTTTTGAAGTCCTCTTTCGAAACTGTTAGGTAACTATCAAATATGAAATATGGCTCATTTAGACTGTCAATTGCAGTCACATTTTGTGAGTGGACAAGACATAGGGTATTTACAAATCTGCCTCAAATCCGAGACATAGGATATGACCCACTGACTTAAAGAGACTCAGAGGCTATTTTGGGATCCAACATGTAACTACTGCTTGTAAGTTGTTATCACTGTTTTCTCACTGTACTTTGGCAATATTGTACCAAGCCTACTCTTTGTCTTTTGGGTAAAGCTTAGAGACATCAACTATTATAATCAAACATTTCATTCTTATGTTGGAGTGAAAGTGTAATTTCAATTGAAAGTAGCATTCAAGTTAACAGTTCAGAAGGCTCCAAACTTACCTTTCACTCAACATTGTTTTAATACAAGCCTGCAGACAACTGTGTATGTTGCAGAGCCAGTTCATTACTGTATCATCCTGTAGGTTCCTGACACAGAAGTTATATATGACTTGCAAAAAGAAAAGCAAGTCTAAGCCTAATTTTTAAGCCTCCCTGCTTGTATGTAAACAAACAAAGAAATAAATTGTAGAAAGGTATACAATCTTCCATCAAATGTACCTTAAGTATTCTCCTTAATGTGAGGTATTAACTATATATTTGCAAGTATAACCTGCAGCAATCAAGGAAACCTATCAGAACCAGATCTGGTATTGTAATGTATGGTACATTCTACACATTACATCCAGCCACAACTTTAATGCTCTGTATTACTACTGATTTCTGTAAAACCAAGCATTTGAACATTTATCTTAGCCTAAAAAAAAAAATCACTAAGTACCAAAAATGCCCCAAAACTATCAATAAAACTCTGATGAAAAGAGCATCTTATAAAGAATAAATATAACCAGATAACTCCTCAGACTACCACAAAAGAATTTCATATTCAGGTGAATTCAGCTTGTACTTGGTTTATGGAAGAAGCATAATCTATACACACCAGCCACTAGAAAGAATATTCATTGTTTAAGACCACTTAGGTCCATAATTACTTAAAAAAAAATAATAAAAAAACAAGTTAAAAATATTCTTTTCCATACAAGTCAGCAGCACTTTACAAATAGGAATCACAAAACAACATGTTTGGTTTTGGCTGGGACTCATCTCTACTAGCACTGCTACTGCAAAGCCTACCTACCCTTGTTAACACTACTTTAGTGCAGTGGCAAAAGAGAAAACACTATTGTAGATGACAAACAGATTTTATCTGGTGAACAGCTTCAAATAGCATTTCATAAGTCAGCTAAAAACAAATACCTTTTTATTACAAAACTTAAATCCAGAGATTAGTTGAGACAGATCAGTTGAGGAAAGTGCTGTGTCAACAGTCCATACCCAAATCAGATGTCAAACTACTGAATTTGCAAAGAGCACACAAAAATCTCCACAAGATTTTTCTTTTACAAAGCAACATACTGAACCCAAAATAGAACATTAACATATGAAAAAAGTTTCAGCATGTAGAGGAAATCTAAAAAACAGAAAAACTGCTCTAAATATGCTCTCAAAACACAGGACATTAAGTAACAACCTATAAAACAGAAGCACTAAAGTCTATCTAGCACCAAGAATCTTAGCCATCCACAATGAGGTTTCATTAACAGAACAGAAACATTAGCTGACTGCTGACTTTTCCTTTTTCAGCCTTCAACTTTGTACTTTTCATCTGGAGCAGTGAGCTTACTTTGCAGTTTAGGGTACACTTTCAGATTTATTTTAAAATATTCAAAGACTTAAGTGAAAAGGCCACACACCAAACAAGCAATGAACCAGTCACAGAAAAAGTTCTGTGACTAGAAAACATACTGCTGAATCACAAGGTAAATTTCTACGTGCTACTGATAATGCTGAACAATCAACCCCTTTGATAGACATGAGGTGTAGTGAACTGGCAGCTAAGAAATATCAAGATGCTTCAGTCAGAATAGCTGTGAGATGAAATTTACTATAATTAGCAATCTTTGGGTTAAAGTGTTTATTCTGATGAATGCAAATAGATTAGACCAAGATATATCTAAACTTCTGACCTAAGAAGATGGCATTGGTTCATAAACCAGGAATTGCTAGAAATTCTACCTCCTGGCTTTTAACAACTTTTTCTGAACAGATGCAGATTTATCCAGTTAGGAACCCTGAACTCGAATCCATCAACCAAAATGATGTGCCTGTTAGATATTCAGAAAATAACAGAGCTGAAAGGGGATTTCACTGCTGCTCTGTATTTATCTATGCATTTCCATAATTTTTGCTTGGCCTTGAAGAGAGAGAAAGATGACCTCTGCATTCTTGAAGCACTGCAAATCTAGACTTTGTAACAGTTTGACTTTCTTAGTTAGGCAGGCAACTTTTTGATCACAATCCAAAGTGGACAGACTATAGATCCAGTGATGGAAGACACCAAAATAGTGACAGTCTTGCACAAAAAAGCAAGAAAGAGCTATACCCCCAAACAAACCAAGACACACAAGTAGTCTAGAAAGGAATGGTTTAGTAATTTTCTCACAGATATGAGCCAGTGATATCATACTCACTTCTCACAATGAAGAAACAATACTTAAATCAAACTTTCCATAACCTATTAAAAAACTTGTATTTAATAAAGGAAAAATATGTCATTTCATTTACACATTGCAGCTGACTCAAAAGATAAATGCAGGTTCTTTTACCTTGAGAAATGGGCACAATTCTTACATTAAAACTGATTATTTCTTACCAAGTTATAAAATCTGATCTACAAGTGAAGACCAGAAAACTTTCCTTACCTTAGGGATCCCAACCGATGTACAAGGGAGAAATGAATGCTCACACTGCTCAAGGTATTTTTCTGAATTGCTTTTTCCAAATAAAAGAGTAACCACAAAACCCCTAAAACAGAAAAAGAAAGACCAGGTACAACAACAGTCACATTTTCTCACCTCTAGAAAGTATTTAACAGCAAGTTATAAAACGACAATACATGATAGTCCTCGCTGTTTACTCTCACACTTTTTCACACTGTAACATGCGGCTCAAAATAACTGACAGAAGCCTAAGTATGAAGTTTCCCAGTCTTGTATGGTCTGTCTTGGTGTATTTTTACCATACAGAAGATCTATATAGCATTGTCTATGCTACAGTGTGCCTGCTGTGATGGCACACTGCCTGTGCTCACAAGTATTAGCACTTGGGAAGAAGGGTACATACAGAAGTTGCTTTGGTTGGATTTATATGAAGAGTCTCCAACACTATGAAGAAATAAACTCTGTAGGCTGCTCCACTGTAGTGTAAGCCACAAAATCACAGTCCAGGAATAAACTGATGCAGCAAGCATAACTAACCACTGCATATGTTTAGACATTTTGCTTACCCTTCTAGAACAGCAAGAATTTATTTACAGTTTATGAATCTAAGGCACAAGATACACATGAACATCAAGCTGATTTTACTAAGAAATAGATGAAAACCTAGTGTCTCTCCCAGTTCTGGAATAAGCAGAGGATGTAACCTTTGAAATATCAAGCAAAGAAGAAAATAAAATAGATTAACCTTGAGATGGCTAAACACACACAGTTTTTACAAAAATTTCAAAGCATTCCATTTAAAGGCCAGCTGACCAGCATTTGTGACCACAGGAACTCACAAAGCTATTCCAGGCCTGAAGTGTGCTGAAGTAACATGTTCTTTTAATATAGATTGCTGTTGATATATGATACTCTCACAAGATTACAGAAAAAAAAATCCTATCCAAGCTAAAATATGCCATTTAAAGGTTTTAATTCCCAAAATTAAAAAATGTCCTTTTAAGCCCCCCAGAGGCCCAGTAATTCAGAAGCTATGAGGTTAATTCCATGAAAGAGAGGGAAAAAAAAAACGCTACACAAATTATTGTCAGTAACTTGACAACACATAAGAGGAGTTCACCAGATCCTCCAACTCCATTACAGCCATCCTTACCTGCCATATGACACCAAGAAATAAAAGCAGGATTAATTGCCCTCCCGCTCCCTGCAACTTAAAAATCATAACACTTATCAGAGTTCACAGACAAGAACTTGCTTAGAAAAATCACAATATTAGTTTCACTAATGCTTTCGGTTGTTTTTAATTATTTAAGTTTGGATTTTCTTTTGATTATCTATGACTTTGCTATTGGAAACCTCAGTTGTCTTTTAAAGAAAACAGTATCCTCAAGTTTGACCTAAAATCAACTTCAATTTCAAACATCTATCAGCCAGTTGCTTATCTTCAAATAATGAAACCTTGGAAATAACTACCTAAAGATTATATCTCTGTTTTCTCTCTTTTAAAGCTAATGATTCATTCAAAAATACTAATACTACCAATATGGTTTAAAAAAAGGCTAATCTTAGCCTTGAAGTATTATCAGTTTTATGCTTGAAATGCTAGGAGCTGCTTCTTCTCTGGCAGCAACTAACATATTTTATTCTCTAATATAAAATCTTGTGAGCAATAGAGAAGGATACATAGTCTGAACATTCAGGACATCTGTTAGCTAATCTGAATCTTCTAGTGTAAATGCTTATTTAATTCATTAAGAGGATTTTTAATACATGAATGAGAAATCGTATTCATCTTCTGTAAATTAAAAGACCAGAAAAATGAAAAGATTGTATTTTGCTTCATTTAAATAGAATTCTTCCAAAGATTACTGGATGGCCAGCTTTTTCAAGGGTAGATTAACAACAGAACAAAGGTAAAAAGATAAAAAAATGAAGACCACAGATTTATCACTTTCCCCTCAAGTCTGAAAAGTAATGTCTCAGCTGAATGCTTTGTGAAAGTCAAATAGCAGCTACAGAACCATTCCTGATTTGGTCAGCAGTTACAATCATTAATGGAACCAGACAGTTACATAGACATGGATGTAATTGAGTATCAATAATGGTGGGATTTGATGACAGAGCAAATACTTTTAAATGCCAAAGCAATTGATTTCAAGAAATTTCAATTGAAATTTCCAAGAAATTTCAATTTTTGTACTTGGCAAAACCACAATTCACATCATTTTTATTTCACTTCCTTAGGGCTGAAAGAGAGAAGGAAAGAGAATAAGATAAGAAACACTCTTAGTAGGATAGACAGATGGTAACAGACAGGCTCAGCACTCAGGTAAAGGGGTCTACACCAGTACTTGAGGAAAAAAGAATACCACCCTGTAATACCTTACACACGTTAAGTAAACAGTATCTATCTTTAGCCTCTGCTTTTGAGCTCAGTTCCCTAAGTGAATGATCACTGAATGGAAAAAGGCTAACATTTTATAAATCAGTCTTGAAACAAAACAAAATGAAATACACAGAAATTGTGATTTCAACTTTCATTCATATATACAAATGGTTTCAGTATTCTTCCATGTACACCAAAAACTATAGTACATTTACTACAAGGCATCTGTGCAATCACAGAGTTGAGTGCATATAAAAAAGAAATTATTAGCACATAATAGAAATTAAACAGTATAAACAGGTTGATTGCATTCACACAGATATGGCATCACCATTGTCTTTCTGCACAGCTCACTGATATATTATTAGGTCAATATGCTTAGGTCAATACTAAGAGTGTGACCAGCTGTGAGTCAGCATTTCCTTTTGTTAAAACTGCAAAATGGGACAGAAACTGGACTTTTGGCTACTGGGAGTCAGAAACCTTTGACACGGGCCGCTTCTTTTTTGAATTAAATATAAAGACCTAGAAAACTGTGTGAAATTGGGTAAGAACTCCAAGTTTCAACAAAAAATTCAATCACAAAAATCCATGTCCAAAATAGCCATTTTACTCCAGAGAAGTGTACAGTAAATATTGCAGACACCACTATGATCATGAACCAAAACTAAATTTTTGTTTTCTAAATTCATATATATGATGTTATGACGTATAATTGCTAATTATAAGTGCAAAAGTTACTTCATAACAATTTCTGTTTGTTTCTAACAGAAACATGACCAAGCACTTTGTGAAACTTCAGGGAAATTAATTAAACAACAACAAGGAAAAAAAGCAGGCAAGAATAATTTAGATAAAAACCCATTTGGCCTAGTTAGCACTCACGCTTCTGCATGCTGAATGTTAAAGTAAGTGTATCACTCTGAAAAAGATTAACAGGGTAACAAAGGGCCAGATCACAGCCACAGCCAAGATGTATATGTTAAAGTAATGAAGTGATGACATTCCACTGCAAGGGCTGAGACTTCACATCTATGTATGTAAGTAAACACTCTGCTCTAACAGATACACTACCACTAGATGAATTTATCCTTAACAAATTCAATGTTTACTGACTAGCTACAAAAATGAACCAAAGCAGCACGATAACCACAGCAAAGAGATACGAGAGCTGACTTGAGAATGAATGAGCTCAGGCACCACGTGCAGTTTAATGGTGCCAAACTGTAGCTGACTTCAGACATGCTCTGAGACCCTGCTTTGACTCTTAGCTTTGAAAAACCAAACCAAAATTGTGCAAGAATGAAGGATAGCGTCTCAAGAAATTATTACATCCCATGTTATTTTCCATACTGCAAGTATTAAGGAAGTGGTAAGACAAAACAGCAAGCAGATGCACTCTTGCCCTTTGGATAAACTCTGACTTTTGCCCTGGACAGGTAACAAAATATGCCAACCATACCTGTATCAAGACTTAACAAGACAAAAGCATTTACTTCAAGTTAGTTTTACCTTAACTAAATCCCTTTTCTAACAGACTGACTATTCTGATTTCTCAGAGATGAAATACCAAGCCTAGTACAGTTGAAATTCTAGCTACTACATTCTATTACATTTTTTATGAGATATACAGGAATATAGATACATTCTGTATGGTATCAAAGAAGAAGGCAAAAAGAATATACCACTAAGACATTCTAACTTGCCATTAAAAATGTTTTCATGGTTACAAGACAAACATCATAATATACAATGTAATAATGGTGCTAAACTTCACATTTGCTCCCTTTCTGCCCATATAGATAACATATGAAAAGTCCACAGCTGCTGAACTGATCTACTTGTTCAAAGTGTAGCATTATTTCCACACACACAGGACAAAATCCACTCCCATGAATGAAGTGCCTTAGATAGGAAAGTAAGATTATGGTAGAAAAGGAAACGTAAGTACTTAGAAGTACCTGGGAAAAGAACAGACACTAATAAAAAGTATGAACTGAAATTATCACTGTTTTAATGTAAGCATTTGTCCTCTAATATCCACTAAAAATAGCTAAATTGAGATTTCAATTACAAAAATTTTGCTCATAAAGAGGTGCTCAAATGGGGAAACAATTACATAAAGCCACTTCAGATTTTCACAGCAAGCTCTTTGCTAACACACCCATTAAAATTTTACTTTCACAACAAATGAAACAAAACACTAAGTAATATACTTACCCACCCACAAAGCAGAGGATATAAAATGCAAAGTAAAATATAGCGAAGGGTCCAAAAGTTACTAGAAAAAGCACAAGGCCAAGACTTCCCCATCCCCATATGGAAAGACTGGTCTGTAAACAAGAACATATAGAAAAGGAATAATTAATATTATATTCATACAACTTTAAGTCTCCAGAGAAATACTTGTAGTTTCTATAATGTTTGAGACATTTTAACCAGATCTAAGCTCTGCTTGATTAAATAAAAAATTACCCTTGTTTTTAAGAGTATATTGCTATCAAATATGTCCTTCATTATACTGTGGGCCATTAATCCAGTTTAGCCAACATAAGAGCATTTTTCTTTCAAATACTGCTCCTCATTTCTTATTTCAGATAAAACTATCATCCTTTAAGTTGCCAATTTTTTCTTTTCTGTTCTCCTTTCATGCATTTTTCTTTGAGATCCCTTCCTCCTCACTTCTTCCCCTATCCCTACCGTGAGAAAAGTTCTCCACCATCTCCTAGGAAAAAGCAGGCTTTGTGACAGAACAGGAAGAGACAATACAGCCTTGTTTTACACATCTAAACATGTTATTTTCTACAACCAAGAAATACTGTTTCTTCCCTCGATCAAACCAGGTGCAAGACTAAAAAGGCATCGCTTTCTCCAGTCAAGTCACAGGCGGGTCAACAGGTGCACCAAATAATTGGCACAGGCATACTTTTCCACATAAATAAAAGGGAGGGAAACTTCAGCAACTGATTCTTGGGCAGTGGAAGGGAGGCAAGGGTTGTTTGAAAAGCCCATGATGAAGTTCAAGTCAGTCACAAGAGCACACATGGGGCTGGTGGGATTTTCGGGGTTGATGTCTGGCACAAATGCAGCAGGCAAAACTCGACCTGCACTGGCAGCCAGCAGGAGTACAAAAAAAGCAGTGAGATTCCAGTTACAGGTTATAGTCTAAGTGCATTTACATTTACCCATGTATGCACATATACTTGATCTATCTGTGTAGACAGATACCTGTACATACATGCATGCTAAACTAAAAAGGCAAGGCAGTGAAAACCTGACTGATCTGAGCGACAATAGTTTTTAAATCATCACAATGCTGCAATGCAGTCAACAAAGCTTACATAAATTTAATTCAATCTAGTCTCTAGTTCAATATGGAAAGCATGCTTCAGCCAAGTCCCAAGAGTGTGAAACACAACAATGACAAGTATTTATAGGCCACTCAAACTGTTCCAGCTCTAAGATTCTCAATATTTTTTTTGGTTGCTGCTGTTGTCTAATTTACACCTTTCCTAACAGTGATCAAATGACACCATGATGGGAACTCAGACAACTGTGTCAACAAGTAGCACTAAGAAAGTATTTAAATAAACTCGTCTTGCAGTTTGACATTTAGAAAACAAACAGAGATTGAACAGCAGACTTGCAGAGAGCCCTTTTTTAGCTTTTAATATGAAGGAGCTACAGCTCATTTCTCTCAAGGAACTATTTAGATTTTGTCACAGGATTAAAAAAAAAAAAAATCAACTTTTTTAAAAAAAAGTTTTAAAAACCCTATAGAGAATGAAAAATAATATAAATTAAGACTCCTATATAAAGCAACTGATTATTTTTTGAGAGCAAGATCAAAAAGCAAAATCATAGCTCTGAAGAGAGACTTTCACAGATCTAAACTGTAATAATCAGAATTATTTAATTCTTCCTAGTTAAAAGTTTAATGGAACCTTGAGATTAAATTCTATTTTCTTCCTAGTTGAACTTTCCTAGCAGGAGATATGAGTTGTACTGGCTTTGTTCTGAATGTTTGAGGCCGGGAAAAATTAAACATACAAGGATGTAGATGAGTGTAATTAAAGAGCAGCAATTTAAAAAAAACCATTGCAAGTTATTAAATTCTCTTTAAGCTGAGGAATTGCTTCAATAGATAATATAAACCACAAAATCCACACTACTAAAATCACAACTGAGTAGAAGATTTTATTTTGTTGACTCATAATAAGTAAATGCAGTAGACAATTGTGGCCTTCCAGGACATGAAGAGAGCCCACAAGGAAGACAGAGAGAAACTATTCACAAAGGCATGTAGTGACAGAACAAGGGGGAACTGCTTCAAACACAGACTAAGTTTAGATTAGATATAAGGTGATGTTGGGCACTGCTGAGTGCACTCTGGGCTGAGGCTGCCCAGAGATGCTGTGGATGCCTCAACACTGAAATGTTCAAGCCTCAGGCTGGGGCTTTCAGCAACCTGGTTTAGCAGAAAGTTTTTCATTCCTGCCCATGGCAGGGGTGTTGGAACTAGATGATCTTTAAGGTCCCTTCCAACCCTAACCATTCTAGGACACACCAGCTGAAAAAAAGAAACAAAAAACCATGGCAAATGCAAGATTTAACTAAAACATGAGATCCCATTGCACATCTCCATTTCAATATAAAAATGAGATTCAGCATATTCATACCCTCAGAAATACATTTTAAAGCCTCTGCAGAGCACTATAGGCATGATAAGGAAGATATGCACACAGAAGATAGCATTTAATGTTGGTCTTTTTATGTCAGAAACCCATTATGCTTAATCACATCATTCAAAAAAGTTTAAGTTCTAAATATGGGATAAGCACTCTAAATGACTTAATTAAACTAGATGGATGTATAGTCAGAGTTGGATGAATGCATAATTAACAAAGAAAGCTCTATAACTCCAATAAATAAAACAGTGACCTTTTGTCCTATGCTCCAGTTTTGCAATTTAGCATATGGGTACAGAGATTCAAATCTCATTTGGTATTTTAATAGGATTTCTTAAAAACTGTACAACTTGGTACACTGCAGGAAGCACAACAGATATTGGCCTAATTCTTGCATATTCTTATGAGTGCTTTATAGTCTTATGGATTTTGAGACACTCAAAGGGATTAAATCATCAGGATAGTACCCTATCTGCTGACTGTAAACAAAACTTTCCCTGACACCACACTTCTTGAAGGGACTTCAGCAGTAAAACTCCAAGGAATGCAAATGAAAACTTATTTTATACATAAATATCAACTGTTTTTCAACAGAATGTCCAAACACACACAAATATGACTATACAGCTGGTCAGTATCAAAATAGTTCAGGTATTTAAATTCAAACCTCACTTACGACTTATTTCCAAATTACATTTACAATGTTAATTTTTTAGAAGATTTACAGATTTAGTGAAGCTCTGTTAGTTATACTGAAGTCAGTTGCAGGGTGAATGCTTATCACCCTAAACACAAAGAACAAACCAGTCTTCTGGTGTAATTGCTGGGGTTTAAGTCACAGACCCTTTAAAAGAAGCTAACCTGCCCTATATTGGCAGGGCAAACTTCCAAGCTGACCTGGCACAGTGCTGTTCACAGACTTTCAAGGAATTAAGGACAGTTACCTAAAGCCTGAAGAGATATACAGGCCTTAGTGCTGTGGTAGGCATGGTTGGGTATATACTGTGCGCATACACGTGGGTAAAGGATGTACGCTCCGTATCAGCCGCAGCTCCACTTCATCAGTTTTAGCCACTTTTGCTTATCACCACTACAGATACTCCATGTTTGTCTCACCATCATCACTTCTTAGCTTTCAAGTTTAAGATTTTGCAGACTTCTGCAGAATATTACCAAGGTCATACATATATAATGGGTTAATGCAGAATTGTGGTCAAACACAGTAATTTTCTTTCCACAGTTGGAGTTGCTTCAGCAAAATAAACTGTTGAATATTTTGCTTCAGCAAAAAAAAATATTTACTTTGCTTCAGCAAAATAAACAGTTAAAGTACAGGGGAGTCTGTAAGCTCCAACAGTACACTGCAGAGGCACATCAGGTGTGAGAAGACACAAAAAGGTGAATATTCATACGTGCTTGATTCAGCTTTTCCAGCTAACAAAACTGCCACCTCAATGACACCTGCTTGTTTTGTTTTTTTTTTTTACTAGGTTTTGTCCATTTTTCACACTGAATGGTTTTTCCACAGTATACAGCTAAGTACTAAAAACAGTACATAAAGAATTTGCTTTCTTATGCATATTTTCTTTTTCTTTCTTTGGTTTCTGCTTCCTAATCAAGGCAACATTTTGATGGTTAAAGCTGCATGACATTATGGCTAGTAGTGCTGAGCTAAGATTGATTACATCACTTAACACAACCATTCACACAGAAGTTTCTACAAATTGTTTCTTCCAGAAACAAACAAAATTATGTCTTAGCAAAAAGTAGCTTCAACAGGTTTCTTATTTGCTTAATCCATCTGACAATCTTTCAGACCTTTGCCCCACACCCATTTTCAAGCAAGCTCTTTGGTCTTGACACATATTTCTCTAGAAATTATTCACCAAGGTAACCTAAGTTTGTTGTTTGAACTACGCTGTCAATTTTAGCTTGCAACTGGCAATAAGGTAACACATGTGTTACCTTAGGTTCAGGGCACAAGAAGTGTTACTCCACAAGTTCAGATGACATGTTCTTCCTAGCCCCCTCTGCCACTGAACAGAGAACTAGTATTTCCACTCATGTGGCTCTGGGTGCCACCACCCCCCTACTCCAGTGAGAAGCTCCTGTTCCAGGCACTTGCCTCTCTTCACAATTCCCACACACACTGGTAGGAATTGTGGCTTCAAGTTTGGAGACACAGTTTGAATGCCATACAGGAAGGCAGGGCTCTGGAATCATCTGCTTGTCAATCTTATTAAAGCTGAAGCAGAAGAGTAATTTAAATCTTACAATAGCATCCAAAAGACTGATTCCACCTTGGAAGATTCTAATTTGTGATTATTTTCACATTTAATGGTCACAACAGGATAATATGAGCTTTGAAAGAACAGAAACATTTAAAAACAAAAACATGCTTCTTTGCTCATCTTGTTGATCAAATTACATTTTCCCATTAATATTTAAAAAGTTATAGTAGCTGACCTGTTTCTAACAGACACTGACAAAACTAATTTTTGCCATTTGGGTAGTTTAAATTATTAGCGTTTTTTTTAATGCCTCCTCTGGGCTCACATTGGAAAAATTGTCAGGGATTGCATTTACAGTAGATGTCAAGTTTAATTTTGTTAATTCCACACATCTGCCTTTTAATTTGACTTCCATTTTGAGTGCAAATGGAACATGTTCACATATAAACCTTTATATAATTAAGGTGAGTGTCACTTTTGTCAAATGATTAAAAAGATTATTTTAGGTTTCAAATTACTGTCTCTTTCACTAGCATGACAAGTAAAATTGGAAAGCTGTACCAACCAGCGTGCCAATTTCAGTGCAATGAAATTGTTACATTACACCACTCAGAGAAATATTTAACAATTTTGAAATAAACCATTAACAACTTTCTAGTTACATTCCCCTATCTGCCAAAGTTAAAGCGATCATCTAGAATATATTTCAACGTGGTTTTGACTTCTGCATATCATGATTTCCTAACAGGACTAAAGGTCTTTTTTAACCTCTTTCTTCTTATCCTTTCGCCCTTTTCCTTTCTTAGCCCAAAAAGGCAAAGAAAAAAACACCCTAAACTCTGCTCCTACTTCATACTATGGAAAAATAATTGTGGTGAATCTACGCAATAATTTACTGCAGTACTCCCAAGGAAACTCTTGGGATTTAAAAAAAAAATTTAAAGGATTTTACATAGTCTATTTTACTACTCCCAAGGAAACTCTTGGGATTAAAAAAAAAAAAAAATTAAAAGATTTTACATAGTCTATTTTATTTTTAGTGTTCTAAGTTTAGATTGTATTGTGTTTTTTTCCAAGGAAAGCTTAAAATACTAAAAGCATATAAATATACACTAAAATATTTTAAATAAATAAAGAAGGAAATGCTAATTAATGTTAAGAGTTAAGAAGTTTAGCCAATGAAGTTTCTTCCAGATAAGTGCAGCATTCCTGCTGGTCCCTCGCAGTTAAAGAGGCTGGAAACTCTGTTGCAAGCAAGAGTCCATCTGTGCCCTCTCCACCTCACCTCCTCTTCTTCCACTAATGCACGCACTGGATGTCAAATGGCTTCATTACTTAACAGTTGCATTAATTCAAACATAATCATGTCTAACTGTTCTGAGCTTGGGTTTTCCTGCTGTTCCTCACACTGCATGGAACAGCAAAGCTTTTGGGATTTTCCCCTACTCTCCCCTACAGCTATTCAAGGTGGCCAATAGATTAGGCTCTAATGGATAGGTGACAATTTTTCATCTGTATTCACTATTACCGCAGTTTTATTGCTGAAGCTCATTTTTAGAAGTGCAAACATTTAAATGAAAATACATGCTGACACTTTCGTTAAATATGCAACGTTACAGTGTGTAACTAGAAAGATTCAAAGTTATTGTGCACATTACTTCAATTTTAGTATTTATCCAGAGAACAACAAATTCCCTTACTAAAACTTTACTGTTTGCAATAATCAGAATATTACTACACAACTTGTAATATAATTAAAAATAAAAATGTTATGTTCCCTATTTTGATACAAATGGGTTTTTTACAAGAAAAAGACCAATTTTCTGTTTAACACAGTTCTATAAGAAATAGTAAATATTTTCAGTGTCAAATTTTCTTCTCAAATGAACAGACAAGAGTCAAGATTATTTCTTCATCCTCTCCCACACCTGACTTTGCCACCACTGCTCATCATTACATGAAATTAGGAAGCGAAATGTTTAATTTTGAACTAACCTTCATTTTACTACCCTTTATTTCCAGGGCTAACAGCTACTTTATAATATAGAAGAAGTATCAGCAAGGGACAGAAAGTTTCATTCCATGTAACCTTTTCTTGAGTGGCCCAAGTACTTAACTTGCTGTGAAAAATAAAGAGGCTACCTTCACAGATGCACACTTTTTCTGATAACATCCTTGCAATAAAACCCAGTCTGAATCATGTTCTACTTACAGGATATGGAATTTTGGTCAAATTTAAAAGAAGCACTTGAGCATCTTGGATAGCAATGGGAAATAAGAGATGCAAGCCCCAATTTCTGCTACTGTCTTGAATATAAAAGTGACAGACTCAAACTCATCTTTAATACAAATTCCAAGGAAGTGATCCTTTTCCTTTGTAAGAATCCATATTGACTTGTATCCAAGCTAATTTATTTATGGACAGAAAGCAAGATGAAAAGATAAAAGCATTTTGGATCACCTTAGGTGACTGAAACAGGGCCAGGCTTGACAGGATTGCCTAAGGTGATCTAAAGTGAGAGAATAAAGTAATCCCTCTAACTCTACCTTGAATGCAAGCCAATGAGATAATCTAGACTGTTCTACATTCAGCCTCTAAATAAACAGATTACATCTACTTCAAGTTTTTCTGGTGCAAAATAGTGGCGAAGGGGAGTGAGGTGGAAGCCTCCAAAATCTTTAGCACATGGAAAAAAAAAAGGTGTGTTCTCCTATATGGCTCAAAATAATGAGGTCACATGTGCTAAGTCAAGAAACTGTTATTGCCTATTTCATTTGTGACTACTGCTCAAGCAGCATCTTAAACTTTTTACTTTCCTGTAGGAAAGAAGTTATCTAAAAGTTCTTTTCACCTTTTTCTTTTTTTTTTTTTCCACTGCTAAAGAAACCTGATTCCACTGAAAGAACGTTAAGAATCATAAGCTTTGCCTTGAGAACAATTTCAACCACTCCAGCTTCTAATATTTATCTGTATGGAAATTTACCTGTATGCATTAAATGAGTCTCTCTCCACAAGAATCAGATCTAGTGCTCATCTCTTTATGATTCTAATAAAAACACACCGGCAGAGCTCACAGATACTACAGAAACAGCTGCATGGGGCACGTTTTTAAAAAGGTTTCTTCATACCTTAAGAGCTAAGCTTTTGGAAGGTAGAGAAGAAATTTCTTTAGCTCTAAGCTGTTCTTCCATGGTAATGGTAATTTCAACTCAGCTTCTCTTCTACCAAGTAATAAGCATCTGCCTACTCCTGGAACTTAAATCTCCATTACACTTGCCCAATTTATATCATTACTATAAGTTTATTTATATAAACACTATTTTGCACAGAGTCTTCTTTTCAAAGGCAATGCATTATTGTCTATGATCTTCACAGGGAGAACAAGTGGAAAAGATGGGTTATAAGAGGTCTGATGAACAATGATTACTTCTCCTAAACTAAATCCATTCTTTTTTTCTATAGAGATACCAAGCAATTTCATAGCAGTGTCTGTGTGCAAAAAAGTTTGTGCAATCTTGAATAGACAGAATCAGCTTAAAAAAGAATAAATACAAAAAAGATGCACAATGATACAGTTTCTGCTTTGGAAAATCTCACTACCTTCAAACAATAGCCCCACTATAACAAAAAGTGAAATGAAGTAAAAGTGCACAGTTTTTGCAAATACAGAAGTGTCAAAGACATGAAGGTACAAAATAAGACAAATTATATAAAATTTGGAACATTTTGGAACAGCACATTGCAGCAGCAGTCATTGAGCTTTACTGTTTAGCCTTTTCCTAAACAACTCATCACATGTAAACAGCAGACAACACCTTCAAATTTTATACTGACAAAAATACTAAGATTTTTTGTTTCTATCACTTGATTACTTGCTTGAAAACAACAATAAGCAAATAATTATTTTCAAGTAAATTCCTTAAAATCAGTAGTTTCTTCTAAACAGACTGTTAAACCATACATTTCAATACATATCAGCAGGATGTGGGATTTTTTTTTTTCACTGAGAGTTAAACATTTTATGTATGTTTATACATATTTCACATACACACAAATACTATATATACACACACAAAATCCAATACTGCAGTAAGTTTACTGCAGAAAGATTTAGCCATTAATTTCCGATCAACCTTTTAGTACTCTGGCTTTGTTAGGTTATAAAATTAGACATTAAAGAGTTTTGTTAAGTTCTTTAACCCATTGGTAATATTATGTTGCTATTTGCAGCAAAATTTTCATCATTATTCCACTAAAGTTAAGATGCAACCGCTTCGGATGCAGTATTCTTTGACAGTATATACCACAATCTAATACATCCCAAATACACAACATTCCTCATCTAGATGAAAAAGTTACTCTAAAAATACTAAGCTAAAAACATAACTTTAGAATATTTTTATCAAGGACTGTACTAAATATAAAGATTGACTCTACTTGCCTTATTAGGTCAGGTTACAAATCTGAAAGAATACAAGTGGAAGACGCCAATTCACATTATCTATCATAATTGCCAGGAATCCTCCAGTAACAGACATACCCAGCAAGACTAAAAATTGATTTCCACATCGTCCCTAGTCATAAAGGCTGTTGTCTGTAAATACAGTCAGTCATACCACCTGCCCTTGTAGAATTATTTTGGCAAATGAAATAATGTGGTTAAAAGCATCCCTATCCTTTTTACTACCCCTGAAAAAAGTTTGTTGGGTTTTTTTTTTTTGCTTGTTTGTTTTTTAATTTACTAAAAAGGAGGAGAAAAGCTGTAAGCACTAATGCAGTGTTCATGAAGGAAAACCACATTGAGTTTCTCATCTGTAATGCAAAACGTCACCTTTATTGAAGACAGTACGATAATTCCTATCATGGAATCCAAAAAAAACAAAGTTTAACAGAAAGCCACCATAAATAATTTCTCAGACTGTACTGGCAGCCAAAGATCATCAGCAAGAAAGAAGGTCCAGGCCAAGGAGAAATGAAAAAAATATGCCAGTCAGCATCACCTCAGTCCCCAAGAAGGTTGCGAGCAAGGAAAAGATTTACCAAGTGCAAATCATGCCTGACCAACCCAACTGCTTTCTGTGATGAGGCAAGTGATGCTGAGGACAAGGGCAAGGCCTTAGATGATGTGTGCACTTTGCCTTGAGCACAATATCCCACAGCTTCCTTATCACTAAATTGCTGAGGTACAGGCTGGATGAGTATATTAAAAGGTGAGTGAAAAATGCCAGATGCAAACACATGATCAGTGGTACAGAGTACAGTGTGCAGCCAGTGACTAGGTGGGAGCCTTTACGCATCAAAAAGGGACTGATGATGCCTGAGCAATGTGGGTGATGTGACACAGTGAACTCTCAGTAAAAGGGGGCACAGAATCCTGCTGGAGAAGGGGGCTGACAGGAACCTCATTGAGTTCAATAAGAACAAGCACAGGTGTGCATCTGGGGCGGATTAACCCTGGGCCACAATAGTCTGAGGCCCACCCTCTGCAAGGCAGCTCTGCCGAAAGACACCCCAAGGTGGGCTGGCTCTAAGGTGAACACGTGTCAGCAGCATGCCGTTGTAGCAAAGGTGGCCAACAGTATTCTACCCTCTGTCAGCAGAAGTGTCACCAGCAGAGACAGCAAAGTGAACCTTCCTCTCCATTTGGAACCATTCCTCTCCATCCCTGGAGCCCTGTGTCCAGTTTTGGTCTTCCTGTTACAATACAAATCCATCTGGAAACCAATATACAAAATCCAACTCTACCACAAAGGATTTTGTGCTAAAATAAAATATATCTATATTATAAAGCCACACACTGACTACACAGAAACAAGCAGTCTCTAGACCCTTGCCACCAAAATAATAAAGGGCACCTACTGCCTAAAGACTGGATTCTGAAGAAACAGCTACCAACAACTGTATTCATGGATTTTACTATTTTGGCAGATTTGTTTTGTTCTTTTCATTCCAAGAGCTCAGTCAGTGCCAGCATTGTGAACTAGCTTCAGTTTCGACTCCTACTTGCCATGATCACCCCTTCACTGTAACTGATTTCTTGTCAAAAATGTACTGATAGTTTCACAACAGTTCTTAAAACTATATAGTGCTTTTTAATCAGCATCATAATCTACAAGCTGGAAAATTAAATGGATATTAAAAATAGAACTCCAAAGATCAGAGTATGCACCACAAAGAAGTTGTTGTCAATACACAATTAACAAGTAGGATCCCAAGGTATAAATATAGTCCATTTTTATAAAACTTAAAACCCCTGACAGAATACTAGCACCTTGCTTTGAAGATTGTGATGTTACTCTACTGTTTTCTTCAAAAGTTTAAATTATATGCAGTTCTCTGAGTGCCACAGGTTTTCTCCAGTTACATAAATAAAATACAGAAACTCTGATACAACCACTATTTCACCACAAATTCCCAGTGGTCTCTGAGAGTACATCTGAACTCCTACGCGGCCAAATTTTGTATGAAGTATGCTTAACCAGATGAAGACAAAACAACCATGGAGACAGCTGTTATACAAAGTGATGCAAACCTTTACAAAGCTAGAGTAAGCCTAAAAACTTACTGTTCCTCTCAGCTGTTTTTCTGGACAGAATATCACCCAGTTAGACAAAGTAAAGCAAGAGAAAGAGATCAGTTCAGTGTCAGCAAGTTTTCCAGTAGTTCACAGTATACAAAAAATCTGCAACCTCTTCAATAAGCAGCTGCTGCCTAACTCTTCACAGAATGGACAGTGCCAACACAGAAAATTAGCACTCAAGATTTTGCTTTGAATCAGTGAAGGAGAAATTGTTAAATATTACTGTCTTTTTACAATGGGACAAATGTAATGGGAATGTAACAGAAACAAAGAAAATCTTTATCCTTCATGTATTTAATATCCCCCTTTTTCCAGTACCTCCTCCAGTCTTCATTGTTTGTGTGCTTTACCTGTTTGTTTTCCAAAGATGTTTGGCCCCCCATCCCTTTCAGGAAGGCTTCCTCACTCCATGAATCTCTTCCGCATTCCTCTCTGCACTTTTGCTTTTCCCTTAACACCACTTCTGAGAAAACTGTGTTTACTGCCTGCACAACCCTGAGAAATTCCACAGGTTTTATTGAGTGGTTTGCTACAGAACACTGCTGGCAGCATTGCAGGTAAGTCTAAGTAGAGAGAAGTCTCCTACAACTTCTTCCAAGACTCTGGTCCATGACCCCTGTCCATCTGGCCACTCCGTGGAAGAAGAGAACCTGTAGAGTACCCTAGATGAATCTTCTAGCCTCATGTAATCATCTTGTTCCTTGTACAAAATCTGGGCCCAGAATCAGCATGCCAACTATTTCCTGGATATCTCCCAGGTTCACATACTACCTCTCTCATGAAGACACAGAAGAGAGAAAGGAAGTGTGAATACCTACAAATAACATTTACATAAAGGGACAGTTTTTTTGAACTTGCTGGAATACTTCATTCTCATACATAAGGGCATGGAAAACTGCCAACAAATTTCAATGAATTTGGAGAGGAAGGAAACCATAGAAATGGTATATCAACTCTTGCCAATTCTAGATTACAGACTGAAACTAATTATAGATTAAACTAATAGTCATTTGAATATCCAGCTCCCAGGGCAAGTTTAGAGAAGATATCTAAAAACTTCAATCATTGCCACATGGCCAAGAACAAAAAAAGAAACCTAACTGGAACTACCAAACCTTATTTGTAATTTTTTCTGGAGGCAGAGATGCAATCAGAAGTCACAGAAGGGATAGTGACAGTCCCTGTTTTCAAAAGAACAGGAATTATTTTGGGTATTGACTCGTTTTAGATCTACACAGAAGGAAATGCAGACTAACACTATGCACTTCCCAAGCACTGAAACCATGCAGCTGTTGATTTGGCAACTTATCCTGTGTTCCCACCCTCATATCCCTCCACAAGACTGGTTCACCAAGGCAAAAAAATCCTTCATGCAGTTGCTACTTAGCTGCTAGACCTGAAACAAGAAGCTGTCAGACCAGCTTGCGTCTGGTGGAGGGGAGAAAACCACTTCAGTAGCAGCCGAACTAGATCCAGTGAAGTCAAACATGAAATGGCACTCCTAGCATCTTAAATACCTTTATGCATGGACAATATTTAAAGAAAAATATATGGCCATCCCAGTGACAGCAGCAGGAAAACAAAAATGTATAAAGAAAATAATAAAGAATAGGACAATACACAAGAGAAACAAAAGAATGAACAAAAGAAAAACCACATAGCCAGCAAGGTGGAAGCATTCATAGACCAACCCAGGTACACAACTCTACACAGAAACAATGCAGCTACTTTTATCACTGAAAAACAAAAAAAACCATTTGGCATAATGCATCAAAAAACAGAGAAAAAAGGAAACTAGAGTTCTGGGCAATTCTCTAGAAATCTAGAGAGAGAAAAAAGACTGCAAGCATCATGTTATATTGAGATTGCTAAAAGAGAAAAAATATTTCAAACAAATAAAATGCCAGTAAAATAAAGCACAATTAGAAGAAACAGTGATTGGCAACAGCCAACCATCATTAATTGGAGAATTCAATAAAGGAAAATCACCAATAAAGTAAGAGCTTAGAAACATTCATACATACTGTTTGCTATTGGTGTCACTATTTGCTAACTCATAATCTTAATAAGAATTTTTAATAAGAAGCTGCAGTAGAGCAACTGCCAACTGAAAGACAGACCACTACCATTTAAAGTCCAGACCTTAAAAACAACTTAAAGAAATGAACATGAAATTTATTTCAAAGTTTTAAGCACACATGCAAGTTAAGCATGAAGCACTAAAGAAGAAATTAAGTACATAGTTGTATGAACATAAAGCAAGGTACCAGTATTAAGTGCTCGTATACACAAAGTAAGGACAAATTATTTTTAACACCTACTGCACTCTATTCAATTCAGAAAAAAAGCTGACTCTGAAGAGAAAAAGCTTTGGTAAATGTGAAAATTTTAAATAAAATTTTATCCTCCTAGCCTAATGTTATAAATAAATAACTATCAAAACAATAAAATTATATTCACAGAAACAAATTTGTTCTCCACAAGACTCTTTAAATTTTATAGAAGAAATAAACAAGCATAAAAAGTAATTACCATTTCATTATATGTACCATCAAATTAAATTTGTAATTCAGGCATTAAACTACAAGATTTAAATTTCCACAGTATATGATTTTGCTTTACAAAGTTAATGAAATTTCCATTTGTTAGCATTATGATCAAAAATATAGTTTGAGTATATAAGCTATAAAAAATAGTATTTTGCTTCCAAGTATGTTACAAGAGGTTGGATACCTCAATCCCCAATAGGTATCTATCAGTAACAAATATACCAAGATAGGTCGGGGGAGAGGGGAACAGAACTACAACCACTTGCATAGATTTTTAGAAAAAAAAAATAAAAAGCACACAAATATAGATAAACACAGATGTAATTTGAAGAACAAAGAGGTCCTTCAGTGAATAAGGAATATATATAATTTTTACTGATTCCATTATTTTCAAGGTATCACAAAAAATCATTATATAGGCTTCAGAAAATTAAGCTGATAAAACAGTATGAAACACCACAACCTCTGGGGAAACCCAACCTAAACAAATTTTTGATTTATTATCATGGACATGGAATGTAAAGGTTTAAGCAGGCCTCACAAAGGAGAAAAGACTCAAGACTCAGAGATATCTCAGCCTGCATCAGCCATTGTTAGAACAGCAGCAGGACAACAAGGCTCCCTCATCTCTCGAAGTCAGTTCCAAGATCATTCTGACAACCAGCAAGACTTCAAAGCAATCACTCTTTTTACAGTAACACAGGTTGCATTCTTGTTTCCCAAGGCATGTACACCACCAGATTTTCAATTCATCTGTGCAGTCTGGAATGCCAAATCCTGAATAAGGGGTGACTGGGAACACCATGCACATTTGTTCCCCATTGCTTTTAGTATCACTTAAGAGGTAGGTGGAAATCATTCCAAGTCTGAGGCACTGTTGCATAATCAGCTGGACAGCTGCTGCGAGAATTTTGCTATTCTAGACTACCTTCTACTTGGCCTTGTATAACAGCGCTGACTGGAAGAGTGGAAATGCAGGGTGCCCTACAGGATATGTAGCAATTCAAACTTCCTGCTCGAGTTCATTCCTTTATATCACAAGAGATAGCCTAACCTGCACTGGCTTAGAGGCACCAGCAGAAGTGCTGAGTAGTTATTCCCTAAAATTGCAAAAATATACTGATGAACAAGAATCTTACAATAGTGACAGTTCTGAAATCAAAAGATTCTGACACAAACAGATATGATGAAAATAGAACCAGGATCACCCCCTTCCTCCAAGAAGCATGAGATTAAGGGAAGAACTACAAAGGAACAGACATAAAAGATTTAAAAAATAACATTGTAACAAAAGCAAAACTGCATTTAAGCAGTTAATACTCTTCCAAGAATGTTCCAAACTTATAAACGTTCTTGGAAAGAAAATGCATGCAAAGCTTGTCCTCCTACTCAGAACTCCAACCACAATGGGATACTCAATTAAGCATTTCAGATATTCATGGTACCTGTGAACTTTTGATTAGGCCATATGAGCCCTCACACGAGCATAGTGCCATTTCCACCTGTGAAATAAAGAAAAAGTTCTCGAAATTTAGTATTTCTAATTATCCAAAAATCCTTCCATGTGAAGTTGAAGAAAGGATATCACACAAGCCATCTGATGCATGAAGGGATTTAATGGGATTCAAGCCAGCAGAGATGATTTTATTTCTGTCTCCTGCTGGCAACTAGTGGACTGACAAACTGGTGAGGTTCAAATCAAATTAGTCTTGTGTTCACTGTGAGAAAATAGGCAAAACAGCAGGACTGAAAAGATTTCAGCATCACTAGTAGGACAGCTTCAAAATAAACTACTGTACTAACCACTATGGTCAAATTCTATATTCCATGCTAGGAAATCACGAATCTTTCATAACATCCCACTTGAAAAAAAACTAGTTAAAAATTGGTGGGACTTCTTAAATGTTTGTAACATGTCAGTATTAGAATGCAGCAATAAATTTGACTCACACTATTTTAACTGCAACACTGAGATCACATCACATTCCACAGAGAATACAAAGTCAATCAACATTGCAACTTCTTCAGAAATCCATCTCCACTCTCTCAGAATTTTACAGCCACTCCTGTTTTAGAGCAATAATAATCTTTAACAGATCCTCTCAAACTATGACAGAGTAGGAACTGACCTCTTGTCCAAAACAAATGGTAGTTATAAAAGGAGTCCCCCTGGCCGAACATGTCAATCATCTGTGCTTACTCACAGTACAAACAAACACACATTTCACCTCAAACTTGTAAATCACCATCGTGCCATCATCATTTTGAGGTGTGATCCCACAGAAATTATGTAAACAAGGTTAGAGTGCTCTTGTTTGAACTTGTCAATATGTTTACATCATTAAATAATGCCTTGTTCTATTACTTCAGAAATCAGAGTATCAGACCTAAGCTTACAATGCCTTGTACTTCTTGAAGGTTCTCGCTCACATAACTGCAAGTGCCAACTGCAATTGATTTTGCTATCATTCCAGCCTTGGCATTCTCAACCAAGCAATGGGGAAAATTGCTAGTGAGACTGCTAAATATTAATCCTTTCACTGTTGCAAATAACTTAGATACAATATCAATGACTTCTCTTTTCTAATAATAGCAATTCTCCCAGTGCTAGCTCAAAGAAAACATGCTTTGTCATCTTTGTAAGGGTGGGGAGAAGACGACAAACATATTTAAAAGAGAGATAACTCCCTAGAGTGCAACCAGACAGAGGAAATCATAATTTGGAGCTCCTTCAGCTATCTAACCCAACAAGTTATTACTATTTTTGTTGCAGTAACGAACTTCATGCTTTTCTTCTTCCACGATGTTTCAGGGAATGGTCCAGACTGATATTTTAGAGTTGTTGCAGAACTCTGCATTCAGTCTCAGCAGTTTAGGCCCAACTGTACACTCTAAGAATAGTCCTGAGTGTTTACACACTGTTTTACTAGCAAAATATTTAAAAGCAAGTACTTAGGAATATATGATAACTGCTCTTTGCAAAAGGTTAGTTTTCTTAATTTTATCATTTCTCACTCATTTTCAACTGACACTTCATACATTATAGAGTTATTAAAAGAGCTGTAATAGGAACAATTAGGGACACAACACAGACCAGCTGTAGTGGAAACCTCATTGACAGAAAACACTGAAGGAGAAAGAGGCTTTTTTACCTCCCAAGGATTTGCAGCTAATGCTCCTACTAGATCTCATCTAGCAAAACACTGGCACTAAAGAAAGCCCCAGTTTTGTGTGAAACACAAGTTTCACAAAACGACAGAAAACTTTTTCATTTCAGCACCCTGGTAAATTTCTACACATTTGAAAATGGCTCTACGAGCAGAACATAGTTCAGACATAAGAAGCACCAAAGCAATCTGGCACTGACATGTATCAAGGAACAGAAAATGTTAATGCTACAGTACATCAAGCAGTTAACTGTGTTCTGCGTCTTTCAGAGCTGTACTAATATATTTACAATGTGCTACTGTTGCAGAAAGGCTAATTCACTATTATTCTAGAGAAAGTTAAACTGCTGAGTCAACCTTCATTCTTAAAAATAAGGCTAATTTGCTTGGTTTTGCTTAGAAACAGTTCTCAATGGCTAGTCGTTAACAAAATTTAACCAAAAAAAGAAAAGATTGCTAAACCTCTCTTATAAACAAAATGTAGATTGTTTAATGGAAAGGAAATACTGCATGTAGTTAATGAATTATCATTATCAGCTGAAATAACAAGAAATACCAACACATCAGAGCTCATTTAGTATGGCTCACTTTTAGTTGTGGATAAGAAAAAAAAAAAAAAAGTCAAATTTCAAAGATCTTCTCAACTGTCACTAGTACTGCAACAAGTTACTCTTGCTAAGCTGAGAATTAGGTTCTGAAAAACTTCAGAATTTATTGCTGATAAATTCTGAAGTCCTCCCTAAACATCTCAAAGTAGTTTAATGAGTAGCTGGGGAAGAAAAAAAAGGAACCTAGTTCTCAGCTGAGATAAAGTGCCCTCTTCAGAGACAACACAGGCTACAAATGCAGACAGCACAGACCATCAATTTGAAAAACATCTACAACTTATTGTAAATTAAGCCAAAATCCTACTGAATATTTGGTCCATCAGAATTTAAGACACTACTGACCACCAAGAGCCAGAGCTGTAAAACACCAACTGCTTCCCTCAGTCCGTGCAGGGCAGTTACCACAGCACAAGAGGCGAGCATGACAAAGCCAGTTGTCCAAAAAGACAAGAGAAAGACCATCGCAATTTGTGTCCACCATGGCCTCGCCAGACGAGAACGTGCTGAGGCAGCAAGTCACACGGGAACAGGCCACACGGGCCTGGAAAGCAGAGGAGACATCTGACGAACAAGAAAAGGGGAACAAGTGAAAAGGCACGGAATGGCCAACACAACAGACGAGGGAAACGATCACCACAGCAGGACTCTGAACACATGCCGACAGAATGTGTTCAACACTACTGCAGAAATTAGTTTTATGGTGAAAAATTTGGAAATGGCATTTTCTAGTTAGGTAAATAAGCATATGTGCTTGGCATCCAACAGCATGAGTTTTGAATGCAACTAAAATAAGATGGGCAGAAAGGGCCAAAAAAACAACACGCAGAGAGTATTTTTTCCTGACAGGAAGTGTGATCTTCCCCTGAAATTACTGATTACAAAGTTCTAATCCTAACTGCATTCACACAAAACTGAAACAAATCTGCTGGGGTCTGCATATACCAATGCAGTCAAAGGATGTAGGAAACTGACCTTGAAAAACTCAACACTATGTAACTGCATGACAACAATAATGTAAAACCTGATCTGCCCTTCCTTCATTCTTAAACATATTTAAGAAAAAATGCTTTCTATATTGGTAAGTTATAAAACTAGCAGCTATAGTAGGGGAAGTGGATCTAAATTTTTAATGGATAAAAACAAAATTACAGTGATTCTGGCCACTCTAGACAGTAGCAAACTTGACAAGGCCATAAATATCCAGCACCAAAAACTACCACAGTTTTTGCTCCTAACATCAGTTCACCAAACAGTCAATGTCAATTTTCATATATAAAGAAATCACATATCAGAAGACTTGAAACAATATGCATATTCTTCCAAAGTGTGGTAAGGGTTCATGGGTGCAACTGTGTCCAGTTTTCCCAGGCTGTTGTAGCTACCAAGTCACCATCAGAACACCCAGAAAAGGGCACTGAGAAAGGACTCCTCCAGTCCACCTTAGGTGGGTATTCCTGACAGCCTAGAGCTGTCTGACAGCCCAAAGAAATCCCCACAACTGCTTTTCAGGCAGGCAAGGCCTGAAGTTTTGCTAGACTCCCTTAAAATTTAAATTCATCTCAAGGCTGCAATACTTCACCTTGAAGCACCTTGTCTACAAATAACATATGTACAGGAACTAGAAGTAGGGAACATCAGAACCCTCTCCTCCTGACACCAAGGATAAGTGTCATAACTGGTCATCACATGTGAAATCATTAAGCTTTATCTCAAAAAGCCAATGGATTGTCATCCACACTGCTATTCACAGAATTTCAACACTGTTAAAAAAAGAAAATTCAGTCCATGATAACATGTCTTGGATGGGCACACACAGCCACCACCAAAAGGAACAAACAGTCCAGTAGGAGGCACCGACCCAGAACGTTCTATGCTGCCCTTAAAATAATCTAAATTACTATGGCTAATAGTCATAGCCATCGCACTCACCAGCTCTCTTTAATGCAGCTTATTAATCCTGACCACCCACCAAATACCCTCAATTCAAAAATAGGTCATATATTTTTACAGGTTTAACTCATTCTGCAAATTTCACCCTCCTGGAGAAATCTGAGAGCTCATGGCTCCACAGAACTGCTTTCTAAAACTTTGAAATGATGCAAATTAAAACATGGAAGATACTGTTTAATATCATTCAGGAAAGTAAAGCTGAAATGTTCAGGCGCTGGAAAGCCTTTACCCTGAAAGACTTAAGACAACTCACTTTTGGATTAATAACCTCCACTGTGGAATAACATGACAAATTATAAAACATGGCTAACGCAGTCATTGTATTGCAGTAGTATCTGCACTCAGGACACCTTGCTGACATTAAAAATAGAAAATCAATTGCTCTTTGTAGACAAAACAGAATACGGGGTAAAGTCTAATTTCCAGCAACTGGAAAGCACTGCCAGACTCCACCTTTTAGAATGCCTTTGGACACAGCAGACATTTATAGCCCACGCTGATCCTCAAATACCTGCCTGCCTCACAGTCGAGCTGCTTCGGGACAGAAACCCTCCCTCCACCAGGCAGAGGTGAACCGGGGCAGCCAACTTCTAAGCATTACCTAGTGCCACAAACTCCTGCAAGCACAGCCGAACCGCTCCGCTTAAACCCTCCAAGAAAACAAACACGGAGCCTTTACGAAGCCACCGCGGAGAAGGAGGCCAGCGGGGCTGAAGCCGGAGCGGGGCCCAGGCGGGGGCATCTCCCCGGCGCGGCCCAGGGCCGAGGCGGGTTCCCCTCAGCAGGCGCGCTCCGCTCCTGCACACACGGGCCCGCCGCGGGGGCGCGGCCCCACGGGCCCTCACCGGGCAGCACAGCCCGGCGGCCAGCGGACCGCGTCGGAACAGAGACCGGGCCCAGCCGCCGCACGGAGCGGGCACGGCGGGCCGGGCTCCCGTCCCGCCCTGCCGGGAGAGGACGGAGGCTGATAAGAGGGGCCCAGCGCTGCCCTGGGCGAGCCGGCCAGTGGCTCTGCCCTCCGCGGCCGAGGGGAAAACTGCCAGCCGCCGAGACAACTCGAAGGCCCCGGCGGAGGGCTGAGCCATGGCACTGAGCGCTGAGCGCTCGGGCGGACAGCGAGCGGCTCCCCGCGCTCCCGCACCTCCTCGGCAGCGCTCTTACCTCTGTTAACATTATTACCCCGCTGCGCTGCGGCGGCGCCTCGGCGGCTCTAGCCCCGCAGCATGGTGAAGCCTGGCGGCCGCGCGGAAAGCTACCCCGCACCCCGCGGGGAGGCGAGGCGAGGCGAGGCGAGCGCCGCCAGNGCCCCTGCCGGGGCCGCGCTCCGCTCGGCGCCCAGCCCGGCCGCGCTGCGCCTGCCCGGCACCGGCGGTCCGGCCGCAGGGCACGGAGCTCGAAACTGCGGGTTGGGGTTTTTTCCCTCTCTCCCTTGGTGTGACCAGTCTTACAGCCCTTCGGTGTTAGGAAACTGTGCTGCAGACGCTAATCGAAATATTTTGTTAAATTTCTGACCAAGCAGGGCATCTCTCATCCATCAGTGACGTATGCAGCGCTGAGCGTCTTTCCCTGCTCTAGATGCTAAGGAAGGGCTCATGTCTTATCTGGAGCACAAATCCTTTGAGAAGCGGCTGAGGGAGCTGGGGTTGTTCAGCCTGGCGAAAAGGAGATTCAGGGGTGACCTTATCACCCTCTACAGCTCCCTGAAAGGAGGCCGTAACCAGGTGGGGGTCTCTGCTCCCAGGCAACCAGCGACAGGGCGGGAAGACTCCCAGTCTTAAGCTGCACCAGGGGAGGTTTAGGTTGGATATTAGGAAAATTTTCTTCTCGAAAGTGTGTTTAGACATTGGAGTGGGCCACTCATGGAGGTTGTCGAGTCACTGTCCATGGAGATGTTTAAGAAAAGCCTGGATGTGGCGCTCGATGTCATGGTCTACTGGACTTGGTGGTGATCGGTCATTTGGACTTGACGATCTCAGGTCTTTTCCAAGCTCAATGATTCTGTGAACGAAACTCCTATAGCCTTTTACGTACACTGTTAAGTAATGGCATAAAGTATGGAACAGAAACACATCTCCTCAGAAACAGAGCCATATCTGCCCCAGCTCAGAGAACCCTGGGGTGATGTGCCACCGCAGTTTAGTATTTGAATACACAGAAACATTCCCGTCTTGCTCTTCCTTTAAGCACTGTTCTGTAGGCTTTTGTTTGTGTGCTTGTTTTTTCACTAGACTTTAAGTTACACAGTTAGCCTTAGGTGCATAAGGAGAGTAGGAACAAGATGGGATTTTTTTTCCTGCATTGCCAGGAACAACATGCACACGAAAGAAATAGTAATGGTTTGCAGGAAAGATGGAGGAAAAGCAACACTACTATTTTAATGTGAAGAAAACCAACCTTCTTCAATTACAGTGTTTTTTTCTCCCTCAATAAAAGCAGAATAAGTTTTCTTGCAGAAATGTGAAGGGCATTAAGCAGTTCTTAAGGCTGATGGGTTTTGCAGAAGTTCTGTAATTTTCCCAGGTATTGTTAAATACTTAACATTTCAAGGTTGACCACTTCTTAGTTTTATTTGTGAGTATTACTGGGTTTCAGTTTTACTCATGCAACTGTTTTTCCCCTGTCAGAGACCCAGCTGTTAGTCATGTGAAGCAAAAAGAGCAAACCCTTGATACTAATAATTATTTGTCTTTTATAAATAATAAAAATTACTACATTTTCTAAGTGTCTAATAAGCTTTTTACTTCTGAGTTTGTAATTTTGAATGTTTCATGTTAGCAGTACTTTTTCCCCCAAGCTGATCCCTCAGGGAAAATCCAAATCTTACTGCACACACAACTCTACTTTAAACCATAGGGTTAGCAAAAACAGCACCATGCAGAGGTCTTGCACATGGTATTTCACCACCCTGATAAATTAAAAATTGTTCAAAACCACTGAGAAATAGGAGTTGTAAAATACCAATTCCAGTGTATTTCTTTGGTCCCCTAAAATTTTGTAGGTGCTTATTTGGCCAATGTATATGTACACAGCTAGGATCCGTATTTGTGGCTTTCACTGTGCTTCAAGTCGAGCAAACAATGTCCTGTGCTCAGATCTGTGCTACAGGAAATCCTGAAGGTACCCATAAAATAGCAGAGTGATCAGTAAATGATCAGCTGTGTGTAATTATGAAAAAACTCCAACACATACTTGGGTAGATAGGAAATAGAATCTTAAAGCATCTACTGCTTGACATGTTATTGAGTCAATAAATATTGCCTCTGGGCAAAGCACAGTATCATGAACTGATAAGAAAAATTACCTATTTCATAAAATGTAAGGGTTAAGCAGGAGGTAAAAACATCTCATTATGTGTATGAATATATATATAAATAATAGTAATTGAACCAAGGTAATAGCCTAGAAAAACAAACTTTATAAGCACTGTATCTCTTTACCATGTTTAGGTACAGCAGTTAAGGTTTTCAAAATAAATAATCCCTTTTGACAACTTACTGCAAAGATTTATATATCCTAAGTGTGCTGATGTAAAAGAAGAGCAAATCTTGCACAAATCTCCCAGCATGATGAAGTCACAATTAATTCTTTGTACTTGAATTTGCCCCTACTTCTGCTTGGAATCTGGCAGCCCAACCGCATAATAGCCTGGGAAGCACCTTCTGTTCTTGCACTGCTGGAATAAACCTACCAGTACTTCTGCTGAAAACTGTTCTCTGATTTTACAGCAATCTGCACAGCCTTAGTAGTGTTCCAAATTTTTACTAATGCTAGAATCCATTGTTCTAATTTTTGGTCAATATCATCTCAACTTCAAAAGGGAAAGGCAGTGTAATTGCAACAGCAAGGAGTGAGGCTGAGGAAGAACTGAACCACACAGACTCAAGGCAGAAGAAGGAGCCTTATAAAGGAAAGTCAAGAAAAAGCAGCAGCTTGGGAAGAGGATGATATCAGGGAATTCTTGAAAAACTGCTGGGAGGAAGAGAAAACAAACCAGCAGTTATGTTGCCAGTTCCTATTCTTATAATAAGCAGGAAAATGGTATTTTTTTTTTTTTCCCTCTCAGAAGGAGGGTGTTTCTAAATTAGTGCAAACAGGTCTGGAAATGAGGCTTCAACAGAGACTAAAAGCTATCAATGGTAAGCCAGAAGCACTAGAACATTTGTTTCCCTGAGCCCATCTTCCAGTGACAATAATTGCATTAGATTTGATGAGTCATCCATAATAGAGTTTTATCCGTGTCATCCTTTTGCATTCATTACACACAGCTCAGGACAGGCACTGCAACAAGCCAGCATTTTAGCAGCAGCAGGGCAGCCACGTTAGCACCACGCTCATCCAGGCAGAGCAGCACATGCCTTATTTTTCATGTCGCTTCCACAGGCCCACAAGCACGGTGTGAAGTACTGTGTTAGGGCAAGTATTTATATCTGTAGTCAAAGGCAAACCTGGCAGAAAGTGTTTGCACTCAGTCCTTAAAATACTCACAGAAATTTTTTCTCTTAGGCTTAGACAAATGCTTAGCTCATCTAGAAGGAATACCTGAAAGCTGATGGCTGTGAATACCTTCATAGTTATAAAACAACTCCAACTTGTTAAACATCTTAGTGTTCTTTGCACTCATTACAGTTTTCACTACAAGCTAAAGGAGTGGTCTGATGGTCTAGATCCACATTTTGAAATCCCACAGGGAACGCTGAGAGCCGCGGGGCTGTCTATTGAAATGATGGATGAATGCAGCATTAAAATCTGAAATACATAGATCGCACCTTCAGGCTCTACATCCAAAAGTTTTTAAAGATTTTGAAAAGTAAAGCATAGAAAGTGCACTAAGTAAAGAGACAAAAATATAGTCGTGAGGGGGAGGACACAACATGCACAGAAGTAGGGGCATAAGCAGGATTTAGCAATAAAAGAGCAACTGTGCCAACTTGCAGCAAAGCACAAAGGAGTTCAAATTATTTTCCAGCCCTGAAAGGAGGGCAGTACCACAACCTAAATAAGTGTTAGCTCACCAGCTTGCAAAAAATGAAATTGGTGACCCAATTGCCATCATAATAACCTCTGAAAGAGCAGTAGCCTGCATTTGGAGAGCAAAAGGATGTGTTCTCATGGCCTTTACAAGAAAACAAGTGAAGACTAAGGAAAGGGGAAATTACAGGCACGGCTGGGGGAGGGACGGACTGAAAGAACAACAGACCGATTTTGCTTTACAAAGCAGTTTTATGAAAGCAGCTACAAGACTGTTTCTAACATCAGTAAACATGAACTTCTGTACCTTTCTTTAAAATCTAGAAAGATCTTTTACTGAATGCTATTTCTGAATGCTGTAATTAGTTCACATTGTCCATAACAACTGATGCAAACCAAAGTTTGGCTTCTGTTCTCTCGTTTAAGTTGCTCAACCTCAGGCTGGCAGTATGGTTAGAGTTTGCATAGGGTTGTTCAGTTTGGGATTCACTCTTTTTGTTTGGGGAGAAGGTGAGGTGAAGGTCTGAAGAATTTGTAGTCATTAAATATTTCAAGTGTTAAGTCTTAACTGTTTAAGTGCATTTCTCTGTGATTACATTCCATTCCATTTCAAATAAAGTCACATGACCCTGAAAGTCTACATAGCAACATGATTGAAAGAGGAACTCAAAGTATCTTTTAAATGTGAAATTTGAATATTCTGTTATTTCAGGATGTTGCCAATTCTAAGCTATTTGGTCTGAGTGGCCTGATCAGAAGTTTTGTTTCTGGTCAGGATCACAACTGTATAATTTCCAATTAAATATCTCATTCACTTTAAGCTTTTTCGTCATACACCTGAGATGCAGCACAGAGAGAAGATGCAAGGGTGTATGTGAAAGGGCCACTCAAAGCAATATGATGTGGTTGTTGGGCATTAGATAAATAATTACTGAAGAAGCAACAGCTTTAATTCCTGCTTCATCATTTGCAAGAAGGATACAATATCTCCCCAATGTTCATGTTCTCAGAATTGTTTATGGGAGGCTGGAATTTCTTTTAAAGCTTTTGCCAGCTTATGTCTTTGCTATAGTGAACATTTTGTATTCAAACAGCTTCCTGCAGCTAGACAGACTAGACAGACACTGTTTGCCTTAGCATCTTAATCCTAGTTGTCTAAATAAGTATTAGAATAAAGATAAGCTATATTTTTAATACAAAGAAAATTTTCAAAATTATGGTGTCTCTTTCAGAAGTCTATCAGAAGTCTATCTCAACTAGAGTCACATCAGAACTGTGCCGTAGATGTTAGTCACCAGCTGCATAGCTTCTGGTGGGGATTTTTTTGCACACAAACAGAAGGCTTCCTATGCTATTTGTACACTGCTGATACAAAGGCAAGCAAGGTAGAATGCGACAAACTGTTTAGAAAACTCTCCTTAATTCTTAAAATTCCTTCGGAAACAACCAGTGCAATTCTTTATCTGAATGATATGATAATTTGTAGATTAAACTGTTACATGGAATTTTTATTCTATGTTATAGTAAACAATCCCACTCCTTTCAAGTGGGTCAAGAGTCATGAAAGCATATCTGTGATTTAAAGATATTTCTATTGCTCTTCAGACTATTTGCTGTTAACCAAGCTTGACCTGGTATCAACAGGTACCCATTGCAAAAACATTTGTATGGTTTCTCTTCAGAGATCTGAGCCCCTGAATGTATCTGGCAGGTAGATCAGCCTATGTGATGGTCCAAAACGTATCAAAAGGATACTTCAAAAGGATAAGTTTGTAATCTCTCAAGCAAGCATATGCGCAACTTTAGAATGTACTGCAAACAATTTGTGTGCATAGATTTTAGTTTTTTTCAGTGATGGTGTCGCAGTGGACTCAGTTTACTTGTCTGGTAAGAAGAATTTCTTTGTATCATTATATCATAGTTATCCTTCCAGATCTTAGGTGTAGGTCCCAAGCAGGAGTTTGGGCCTGAATTTTCAGGTTACAAATTGATACAGTAGCAATTACAGTGATACTGGCATTGTGATTGTTACAACAGTGCAACATTTTGCCAGTGGTTTAAGAACAAAATTAGGATGTTCAATGGGACAGAGAGTACAAAATAAGGTATATCTAAAATATTTTGGGAGGAAATATCCACTTAATAAGACTAACAGCTAGTAAAAAAAAAAAAAAAAAAAAGACAAACAGGAAGCAAAGTTATTTATTATACATTACAAAAATTAGCATCTTTTACCATATTTGTATTCTGCAAAAGTGATGTCTATTGGGTCCTCTTTACATAAATCTAGATGAAGATATCATCCTGAGAAGTCTAAAAAGCCTGACTAACTGTACTGAAGTTAACACATGGTACAAAATGTTCTTGGTTACAAAATGTATTTTTTAAAAAAATCTGAGCAGAAGGCATTAGAAATTATTCTAAAACTATTTTTTTTTCTTTAAGCAATGTTTTCTACTGAGTCACAAAGGCTCAATAAAATCAATAAAATTTCTAGGACAGTTAATCTGCTTTTAGGGGATGGATGTGGGGGAGAAAAAGAGAAGAATCTAATAGCTATGAGTAAAATAAATATTCTGTCTGCAGTATCAACAACCTCAGGTGTTCTGAGCCATTAGCCAGGCCCTAAAAATCATGACATTAGAATTGAAAGTTGTTCACATTTTCTGTGTCTCCAGAACCTTTAAGAAATTTTCAAGTCATATTTTCATTAGGCTTTGCTTTGCAATCATAAACACTACAAAATCTTTTAAAAACATATTTCCTCTGGCAATTAATGACTTGGCTGCAAAAAACTATAAGAAATAAGCTAAATATTTTAAGTTATAGTAAACTTTTAGGACTTGGCAAAAACTGTGAGAATACTGGAGAGCTTATTATACTTTCCATTGTGCATCACTGATGTTTGCATCTTGTCTGTGTGTGAAGGACTTTATTAGTACTGGATGTGCTCTCACAGCTGAAGCTTCAGACCTTTGAAGCCACTTTGGGAATTGGTTGCATTCTTCTGTTCGTTTGTTCTGCTGCCCACTTACAGCAGTTTGCTCTTAACAAACACTGATGCAACTACAAAATGTAGAGATTCAATTTAACCACTGGAAACAGCTACAGTATGTTCAAACACCTGAAACAGATATACTGCTTGTAATGTGTTAGGAAGAGGCAGCACAGAGGAGTACAACACTCTGCTTAATTGAGTAACAACATTTCCTCTGTTTATCTGGGACACTCACAGTACTCTCCCCTGTGGACTTTACAACAGAAATCTGTGTCTGCTCCCCTGAAGGAGCATTAAAAACTGGTCCTGTGTCAATGCCAAATTGGTTTTCATGTATTAGAAGGACTACCAAGTTCCTAATTCACCAGAAAAACCTGTTTGTCAGGCACTCCTCTTCCTCATTTTTGGACACACAGTCAGAGAAGCCATTATGAACAATTTCGTTTGGGTGGATTTTATATGCAAGATATGTCCCTGAATAAAGATTTGATCCTCTAACTGTTTCCATGGTTTGTTTGCTTTAATTTTGACATTCTGTTTTTCTCCTTGAGTTTGGTTGTCTGTTTTGGGGTTTTTTTTCTAATGTTACTATTTGGAAAAAAAAAAAAAATCTCTGATTATGTGTGTTCTTCCTTCATTTTACCAGGAAGATTAAATGCCACTATTCCTTATCCAGTTCCCAGAAAGACAGACCCATTTCTCCACAGTTTATTGTGAAAGAATTGGAACCACGTGTGCCACTACAGCTGACATGAGGACATCAGCAATACATCTAAGGTCACAAAGGATCAGTAAGGGCGTAATCTTAGATAGGATTTTGTGAGTGACTCACACGTCTGAGTATTAATCCTTACAGCAAAGGCATATCCTAAAGTAGGACGGTGAAATTTTCCATGATAAATCCCATAATTTCCTGATAATTCCTGTTCTTTCTTAAAATAGTTCCTCTGGAAATGCCAACTTGAAAAGAATTTGTAAGCTTAAAATGCATGTTTAGTCTTTCCCTTTCTCCTTGATGTCAGTGGGTTTAACAAAGGATATCACTTTTTCTTCAGGCTGAGAATACAGAACTTCAGGCTTACTTATGTCCCATATTACAAGCAGTACAGATGCTGCAGTCAAAATATAGTCTCAAAGCAAAAGTATAATCACAGGGATTTTATTTTAAAACAATGAATGTACATCATTTGACCCAGACTACTCTGGAGTGAAAGTTGAGATTGCAAAGTAAAAAACTAAGCTAAAATTTCTGTAAAAAATCTACTCAGGAGTCTGCAATGTAGTTTTGAGTTGAAATTTAGATCTGCTTAGTCATCATAGTGATGAAGATTTTGGATTTATATAGATAACTGCCAGAAAAAACCTGACTTACTCCAAACTCACCAGTGCTATGCAGGTGAAAAAAGAGAAAATATGTGTTCTGTCAGGGCCTAATACATGACTGATCTGAACATTGTTATTTTGAATTTTTATCCACCTATTAAAAACTTGCCAGTTAGAAACAATTAGGTACATCAAGTTCTTCCTCAATACATGATGCAATTAAAAACTTATGTAATGCCTTCAGGTGTTGCCAGAGTTAAAAAACAATCAGCACCTCTAATTTAAGTTGTAAATTATCTGACAGAAGTGACAAAGAACAGGGCTGGAACAAACATTTTCCAGTTACAAAACAGAAAGCAGCTGCACTAGTTCTTTTCTTGCTTCTTTCTGGAGCAGTCCAGTGGACACACAGTTAGAAAGTACATCAGGAAAAAGAAACAAAACTAAGTTAGAATAAAATACTCTTTAAAAAAATTAAGGTAAAAAAAAATAGAATTACCATCCTATTTACATCCAGCTGTGGAAAATAAACTTCTTCCTTGCAAAGTCTAGTGTTCCTTGCAAATTCTATCCATCTGTAACTTCTCTGCTCACACAGTGCCATTTTTATTTTTTCTTTTGTTCTTCACCTTGCAATATCCGGATGTAATACTTTCTTAATTCTATTCCTCCATTTTCATAGGGGAAATATGCTTCCTTTCAGTTCCTAGGCCACTGGTGTGGCAACAACTCCGTATTCCTTTCAGAAATTCCTCTCTCTCTCACAGCTCAGCATGAATATGTTTTTTGCTTGCCCCCTGGGGAAAGCACCATCCCAGGAGAGTGAGCAAGCTGCCAGGATTCATCAGACTTCTGCCTGTCCCTCAAACCAAAGTTCTATCTCTGAGAGGAAATGTGCCCTGGGATAAGGCTGATGGTAGCTACCAAAAGCTTTTCTGGATAGAATAGTCTCACTAATGGGGAAAGGATATGTTTGCTCTGTAACTTTACAATGTATAGGTTTTCAGTAAATGTGAAACAGCTTTAAATGGAAAAATCAAATAGTTCATCACTGTAGCAGGTTCTGGGGTTGGTTTTGTTGCTTGACCTAAAGCTGCCATCTGTGAAGACATGTGCTTGAACCATGTGATGATGAAAGATTATGCTGTAGGCAAGCAAGTTTTTGTCCTTCCTCTTGGAGCAGGAATGCTTACTTACGTGGATCCTAAAGTCTTAGAAAACTGGGTAAGTACAAAAAAATGCATTTCTAGTTTGTGATATGGGTGCCACTGAATTCAAGCCCCTCCATCTTGGTTACTCGGAATGCTTTAAATCCTCAAAACCTTTTGCATGTGTTAACTTTACCACTGGAATAACTTTTATAATCACCCAATGCACAGAAATTATATTTAAACTTAAACACAAATATGTTAAAATGTCTACAGGATTGTGACCAAAGCACATTTAGACATCTGCCACCTGCTTCTGAGAGGGTAGCTCTATTCCAAACAGAGCTCCACAAGCAAATTAATATTTAAAAATATGTGATCAGTCTTCTTCTCCAAAATTTGGAGATTTCCAGGACATAGAAGACCTCTTTAGCAGTCTTGATCCAAAAATAACTATACAGAGACAGAGCTCTGTTCCACAAGGACATTTATTTCTGTGAGGATAAGGAAAAATTCTCTTCTTACCTTGGGTAAGAGATGTGAATAGAATTGCATTTATTCATCCGAGTCCTCATAGCTGGGACTAGGCTACTTACACAGAACTTGGCAAAGCCTTTGTAAACTGTTTCTTAAACTTTTATGTTATATCTAGAGAAAGTTCAATTGTGGAATTAATTAAAATTAATTGGAATGAATCCAGAATGAATTGGAGTCCTGCATTCAAGCTAGAGAAAGCAAAACTACATTTATTACTATGGAACATTTTCCTTTTTTTTTCTTTGGCGTTAAGACACTCATCATGTATGTAAAGTACACAGCTGCTGATTAAAAGATTGCAAGAGGGATGCAAAAAAATCTTTTTAAACATACAGAATGAAATAGTTTGAGTGGCATTTTATGATTTGTTTTCCAATTAGGAATGACATTTAATTTTAAGAGTTGAGCTGTTTTTAAGATGGTATTTTGTTGGCTCAGGTGCATATGCCTACTAGTGTGATTACTGATTGGAACTCCCAGGGTTTTAGGCACAGGTACCTGGTCCCTTACATCTTTTTCCAATAGTCACAGTTTTAACATGTAGGACTATACTTACTGTTGTGAATGACACAACCCCAAATTTATTTTTGCTTCCAGTTTTTATGTGCTATGTATATTTCTAGATTATTAAAGAAGCAGTAGGTTTAAGATCTTTACTGACTTCACCAGTATTGGTGATAGGTCTTTCCCTTCAACAAGTTAAAATGCAGTTTGTTATGCAGACCACGAATTGTCATAAGGTCAGTTTTGAGGTGTGTAGGCATTAGCATTGATTTGACAGTTTCCACATTAAAATCCTACGGTCAAACTAATACATGACTAATAATGTACTTCCTTCATGGTAAATATTTTTAAGTTTTTTATCTAAAAATGCCAACATTTATAAGGAAAATTCACTTTTTTAAAGTACCCCAACTCTATGAGATGCTTCATAGAAATAAGCAAAACTGCATCTATGCTGATAACTTGCAAAAAAGAGGCTGCAGTGTTGGCTCACACTCATGTTAACCTGACATAAATTGACTCTGTCTCCTCACTTGACCAGCTGCTCATTCCCAGCATCTTCCTTAGTGCTGCTACAAGCAGGGAGGCTTTTGAACAGGCACAGTCAGGCAAGTTAAAGAGCACATGCACCCATTTTTGCATGTAATCAGCAGGATTTAATCACATTAAACAGACTGTATAATCATGACCTGATTCTGCAAAACTGTGAGGTTGAGTTTTGCATCTTAAATGACTGCACGTCTTAATCATGTTATAGCTTATATGATGCTAAGCACAAAGCAGGATACCTGTGCTAAGGAAATCTATTTCCACATCAGTTGGATGTAGTTGACAGCAGTACTGAAGGAACACTGTGATGAGGGAATTAGTAGGTTGGATATGGGCTTTTTATATAATATCAAAAATAGGTGTGCCACAAAATAAAAAGAGGAAGGACAGAGAACCAGATTATTTCCTGTCTTGCTTTTAGAAAATTGTTTTCTTTGAAATGCTTGCATGTCTTTAAAAAATGCTTCAAGCAAACTGCCTGGATTAAATCAAAACAGTAATTATGATTTCATGAGCTGTTCTGTATCTTTTAGGATCTAGACTTTGATCTCTGACATACCGTATTATATTAGTATTTATTACAGACCACCATGCTGTTACTTGACAAATAGGAAATCTTTCGTTATGCTAGGACTTACATATAGGTAAAGTATCTTGCTGGGACTATAAAAATAATCTTTTTTCCTATATAAGCTTAATTCTATAGTTCAATTTTGTTTTTTTATGAGCAATAGGGAAATTTTCCAAACCAAACAAAGTGTCAGCTGTTCTTAATGTATTTGTTGTTATACAACATGCAGATTATCGCTGAAGGGTGTATTTTAAATTGTATTTTCAATTTGGTTTTTATAAGATAACAAAAATGCCTGTGTGGGCTCAAATATATGTATGTGTGTGTGTGTGTTGAATGTATGCACACATGCATGTTTATCTCTCTGTTTTCCATTAATGCCTTTGAGCCCTTTGGCTAATTCCAACCAAATTAACTTAGGACCATAGTTCTAAAAATAAATATGTTCCTACAAGGCTTGGAAAATGGCCAAGTGAAATAAGGAAATCTTATCAGTGTTCTTGTTAAAGGAAAAGTTGTCGTGCAAGTGCATACATGATTAGGCACTAGAGAAGCTACCTGAAGGACACCCTGTGTAATTAATTATCTCAGATGAGGACCTTCTTGGCTGATACCTGAACTGGGTGATGCACCTTAAGATGTATTCAAGATACAGAGCTGTCTGATTTTATGTCTTCTTTCTTTACCAGCTTTGGGAGTGTTTCCAAGTCCTTCATTCATGTGCAGCCTTTGATGCTACAGCTGTTAAGTCCCTGGAATTCCCAGCTCCATGAAATTACTTGAAGAGTTTTAAAGGGTACCTGTTGCCTCCATCCAGCCTGTGTAGATGTTTGTTGCCTGCTGGTAGCAGCACCAAATAGGCTCTGTTCTTCAGGAGCATACATCCAGCCCTGCTACCCTGTCCTCAACCCTCTGGGATGCTCTGTAGTGCATGCAGCCAGATAATTAACTGAAACATCTAAAGATAGATTTGCAGAAGCTTCTCAGCTCATTTTCACCTCTGAAGCCATAAGCCAATCTCCACGGACTAGCAGAGACTCTGTGCTGCCAGCCACCTGCAAAGATCTCGAGAGCACCAGATTTAATAGTTTAAGGAATTGAAAGTGCAAGAAATTCTGTCCCATTTGATACTTTACAGCTGTTTTGTTGTTGGGGTTTTTCTCCATTTTTTGTGATGCTTCCAATTCAAATACTGTATGGCAGAATAAAAGTTTCTCATTAGTATCACCTCTGGCTATGGTACTTTTGTCAGAATTCTGGGACTTATCTTGATTTTCTTAAAACCCCCACACTCACATAAAGTTTCTTTGTGGTCAAAGAGAAAGCTTTTAGAAATTATGTAATAGCATAAAAGCAGATCAAAAAAGAAAAAAGCCCACAACTTCACACTTATAAAAATAATCTAGGATTTGTTTTTATTCTGATAAATGAATTTGTGTGTCCTTATATTGTCCTTGTATAGTGTATCTTAACTAGATAAAGATGTTAAGGAGGACATTCAGAACATCCATAGCAACAAGAGTACTACAGTCACATACTACTTTTAGACTTTTTTTTTTGTTTGCATAGAAAAGATGCTCTCCATTTGGCATAGGCTACAACTACTATAAAAATGTGTTCTAAGTTGTAATTTGGTCTTTTCTGGTTATTCTGTATGTAAATATATTCAAAATGTTTGATGAAGTTCTAAAGCTTTCTTCTGTGTGCTACTGCATTTAATATAGAAATTAGGAGAAAAAGAGATTGATTTATAGCTATACTTATTTGAATTGATGGACATTTCATTTTACAACAGATTTTCCAAGTTCTAAAATACTAAGAAATATAATGACAACTATTTACCTCTTTTAAAGTAATTATGGAGGACATTTGGGGAAGTATTCATCATCCATGCATGCAACTTGCTTTAAAGGCAAACATCAGTAGCTTTTTTGTAATGGTGCATATACAGAGTAAGAATTTGGAAGCTTTTATGGGGTTTGTGATCTTGTATGGAGCTTTTGGGGATTGTTGGTATTTCTAAAATATTTTTCTATAGAACCTAGCATGGAAGACCCATTGACAGAAAAACCAGAGTCTAATTAAAAACTTTAGATATCTGTGGGTGCATTCCATAGTTCAGTCATAAAAACTTTTTTATAGCCAAACAGTTTTATAACTAAATATATATTTACTTATATACTATGATCAAAACACACAATGGAGAAAAGTTTTCTTATTAAAGATACAGTTTCTTACTACTTCAATTTAGGCATGAGATTTCAAAATAAAATGGTGGAAGCTTCTGTAATCTCTTCCTACAATAGCTAGAATTACAAAATTTAATGTTTGTGGTAATTTTAAGTTAAAAATTTACTTTTAAAGCTTAGTTATAAATCTTAAGGAGCAGAATAAGCTCTCTTAAAAACTGATAATTAATATTAAAATTTGGATTTCTGTGGATTTATGATGTAGCCATGAACTCTTGTAATAATCCCATGTTGCCACAGGTCTGTATAACACATCCATTGCAGAACTCTGTTCTTCTCCAAGACCTTTATTGGCCTCATCCCTAGCAGTGTCTCCAATGTCCACCACAATTTGCAAAAAGAACCCAAATAGCCCAGCACTCAACATATCCTTAATCTACCTTAATTCTACCTGATGTCTTTATGGTATGACTAGCTCAGTTACACCTGTCCTGGATGGATGGCCAGTATAAGTCTATCTGCCAAGCACTTCTGTTAAATAGGATATAAATGTTTCCATTCTATCCATTCTGTTTTTCTTCTAATGAACATTAGCAGCAGCACTTTTCTCTCTATGGGTGTAATTTTCATTTTCACTGACCATGAGGGTATATATCAACTGTGAAACCTTAGAACTTTTTGTGGTCACTGGTGCTACCAGCTTCCAAGTTACCAGGAGGGGAACTTGCACAAGGAGAACCCTTTCATAACTTCTGAGGGAAGTGCACCACAAAAAAAAAAAAAAAAAAAAAAAAAAAAAAAAGAAAAAAAAAAAAAGCCAAATTCAAGTTTAGTTTAAAAGTGTCACATTATCTTTTCACTGTCTTTTGCATTTTTTTTTTCATAGTGGCTTTAACATAAAACCCATGAACAATGATAAATAAGTAATTCTGATAATGATCTTTTTGAATTCCTTGCATTCAGTTTAATGCAGGGGGTCCTAAAGTGATAATGGGTTAAGTGTATGATTTTGAGTTGCAAAACAAGTGAGAAAAAAACTAAAGCTGAAAAAGAATGAGCCTCTGAATTAATACATCTCATGTGAAGTCACATCATATTTCCTGGATATGTATTCAGGGATGACCCTTGCTCTGTGGCTCAAGTGTATAATCGACTAGGCCTGCCACTTCCACAGTAGTTTTGTCATCCCTGGGTTGAGAGTACAGGGTGTCACTGATGAGCATTTCAATTGTGAAGCTCGTTCTACATTGTCTGTCAATCCAATTATAATTATGTTTATTCATGAAAATCTGTAGTAGTTTCTGATGTTCTCCCAAGCTTCTAACATTAGTTCAGGAATACCGTAAGATTCTTCATTTTGCCAGCTTCATAACAATCTGTCTGAATTTCCTTTTAATCACATTTCCTTCTTTCTTTCTTACTATATAGGCCCCAGGAGACCTAATTTAGTGCATTGCATCTTCCACAATGATGGCTCTACATTTATGCTTAGCTGAAGAATTGAGACAAAATTAAAAATAAAAACCTCTCCAATCAAAGGACAAAGCTACTGATAGGTATATTAATTCACAGATTTTTTTAAAAGTCAGAACATATCTCTAATGCAGTTCCTATCTGTCGGACAGACAGCCATGTCAAAAAACACATTTCTTATAAATTTGGGACAAACTGTTTTCAAGAATTACAGTATCTTACTTTTCATAACAATTGCTTTGTACAGAGTCTCTTGAAGATTAAAAATTGCATTCTCTGATGCAAAGCAGATCATTACTAATGGGAATTAAATATATTCCCAAGTCTTCATCCCAGCTGGTGTTATTAATATTTCTAAAGGTATGCCTATGTCCAATGACCTTTTTAGGATAATTCTCTTTCTGAGAGGATTTCAGAGATGATCTGATTGTTTAATGTTAACAGTTGAGCCACTCAAAGCAAAAGTTTGGAGTTACTTTTTTCATCATGGTGATTATAATTCTGTAGGAATTCTCATGGTGAATGAATATATATGGTTCATGTCAGGGCCCCAAGTGCACAGAGAGGCTGCAATTGCTGTGAGAATTACCTGAGACCTGGATCCACACAGCTTCTGCCCCTGCCCAAGGCCTCCATTTAAGCTCTGTGTTGTACTTTGTTTGAAACTTAAGGCCCTTACCATTGAGTGTGATTGGGTGCAGAACTATGCCAAAACTGTAATTTTTCCATGTGTACTACAAACCTATTCCTTCTCAAACTCCCTTGCTCAACATTTCAGAGTGGAGTTAATAAAACAAGTTCCATGTCTAAAAATCTGCAACTAATTTATTGCTTGATCTAAGTTCCCACAGTAGCATCTGTGAAAATAGAGGAAGGAGTGATGGAGAAAGCAGTAGGAGTGAAATTAAGCAAGAGTATGCTTTCCTAGGAGAATCAAAAGTACTGGACGCTTCCTTATGTTTTAAAAGGGCTTGTGTGGTGTTTCTCAACATGCGCCAGATGACGTCGGTTTTGTACTGGGTTATGACTTTTATACTGGGTGGGGCTATGAATTATGCTGATCTGTTTGGCATGTGTAATTCTCAATAAATGTTGGAGAATGGTTAGGGTTGAAAGGGCCCTTAGGGATGCCCTCCTGCCGTGGTCTCTGCCAGCGCCCTGTGGTGGCAGTCGGCAGGGCCAGCAGCGCCGGAGTGGCTCTGGGATGGGAAATGGACTGTGACAACCTGCTCCCTCCAGTCCTCTACCCCAATTCACTGCTTTTATCCAGACTAGTCATTAGTTTTACTTTATTTTTGTCAGAAGATAATGATTCTTACTGAATAAACCCACCGGCCATTAACGGGTACTACTTTATTGATGGGTGCTTGAAGAGACAGGACTTAGCTTGAGAAATTTAGATGAAAGAACTTCTTTCCACGAGGAAGGACTTTTTCCAGACTAATCCTGCCTCTCTATCAGTACTTGGTGTATGCATTAATAGTGTTAGAATTTCTGAAGAAGGTCAGTAAGGAAAATTTGATATGTGTTTGGTTTCTGTGTTTCTTCATTGTGAACTTCATCTCTTAGCCTGTTCAGTGACAACAGATGTCAGAGCAGGTTATTAACTGCTGCTTTTAGCTAAGCTCTGCAATTTGACTTCCAAATTGCAACACAGAGGGTTCTGCAGCCAGAGGCATACTTAGTGTAGCTGCAGGTCTCTTCAGTGCAGCACTATCGCCGGTGTTACTCACATGATTTCAGTGGTCCTAGATGGAGTTGGCAAAGCATGTGACTGGTGAATCAACTCAACTAAAGCAAAGCAAATGTGTTAGGCAGGTATAGACATGTATATTTTACCCCTTCTTCCAGATGGGACTGAGATTCAAAATTCCAGACTATGGAGGTCATAGGTTGTGTTTGTTCATATTAGAATTGGGTCATTGCAGTTTATTTTTATACCTCCTTTTTCTTGTCTTGCCTGTACTTAGGCTGCTTATTGAACAAAGTCTGTCTGATCTGCTAGTAGAGTTAGAACCCAGACTTTGCATAGATCTAAGAATTAAAAAAAAAGTGATCAGCTAGAAACTTATCTTTTAAAGGAGTTGTCTGAATGAAAAAAAAAACCCCAACATTTTTCAAATGATTTTCATTGCTTTGATAGTTGTCTATCATTGAACTTATGTACAAAGATGCACAAGTCCTTGAAGAAACCTGTATGTAAATACTGCAGATGAAAGCAGTTCTGTTCCAAAAAAAAGTACTGCTTCTAGGGAATAGTTATGCATTTATGGATAGTCCCGGTATTCACACTGCTTGTCCTAGGTATCTGAGGCCTTCAAGACTGACAATCTACAAAGATAAATGTACTTTTAATACAAAGCATGTATTTCTAATTTTTTGAAAATATCATGTCATGTCCCTTTCAAACAATACTAAATGAGTCTCTGATTCGGAACCTCTGAGGTATGCTCAAAACAAAGAATGGGATCCTTAGTTACTGCAGACAAGCAATACCCTTTATAATATTCCCTCCTTTTTTTTTTTATTTTTAAAGGATTTTAGTGATAATGAAACTAAACAAAGATTTCCAAATGTGTGGCATGGATTATCTGCCATTAATACCTGTCAAAACCTTCATTTCAAGATCACCCAGCTTAAACAAAAGTAGGTGGATGAAAATGAAAGGAATTGCTGTCCATGAAAGAGGTGCAAAAAACTTATAAGCAGAGCAGACTTACAAGGTAGGGAAACAGTAATTTATTACTTTAGAACTATAGTTTGATAAACAACTACTTGACATGGACTGAATTTCCCTGTATTTAAGGACTAAGTACTTAACTTGCAAGAATAGATGCAGTTTTTGTAACATTTAATGGTTTTGTGTGAACTTTTTCACTATTTCTGTGTCTGTGATGTGAGGAGTCTCCACAAACTATGATGATGATACAGCAACAGTAACAGCATGGCTTTTACAAATGCTTCTAAAGTGTTAGTGACAGACTTAATGATGCATGACAGCTCTGTAACAGGGAGTAACATGGTTATATAATATCAGCTATTCAGATAGGATTTACTGGTGGATTTGAGGCTTGTTGTAAGTTATTACAGAGGAACAAGGCATTTTGCTTCCAGTATATAGTGACAATACAGTGAATATACACAAACCACTTACTTTCTTGGTTTTGTTTTTGTTTTCATTACTTGTTTTACATTTGAATTTTTTCAGGAGCTCACTATTCATCCATGCAGGCCTTTGCTTGACCTCCTGCCTATCAGCTGGAAAGATCCTTGAAAAGCAGCTAGATCTTTTAGACCCCTAATTCCTCTGGGACTATCTATGGGATTCTTCCAAGTAGCCCCCTGAAGAGGCCTGAAAGTCAGGGGTGTGATTCTGTTCGTTGGATTTCTTTCCTTCTTTCAGGATCCTGAACTCCACAATGTCATGTGGAGTCACTGCAGCCAAAGCTACCCTCTCTCTGTTCCTTATTTGCCCATGTTAGGGAGTGGCCACCAATGCTCTCCAGAAACCTCCTGGATTGCTTGTGCTCTGCTCTGTTGTCTGTTTATCAGATAACTGGTGCTTCAAGTAATTCCTGATGAATAATTACAAATATGAAGGCGTTTCTGTTGTCTGAAGAGACTTCATTGATCAGAGAGTCCATAGGAGACACCCACCAAACATTGTCCATCCTGATATCTCCTCTCATCCCAGTCCATAAGCTTTCAACTGCATCATTGTCCATCCCAAGGCAGAATTCTGGGCATCCCTGCTGCTCTCACACATGAAGGGCTGTTCTTTCTCCTTGCTATCCTGAGTCTGTCCATCCTAAAAAGCCTACATCCACCCATGACAGCTCTCCAGTCATGAGCTATCGTACCATTCTCCTTCCACCCATCCATTCCCTGTGCGGTGGACGTTAGTTCAGGAACAGAAGAGGCACTCAGCTCTGCTAATTTAAAAAAAAAAAAGGTATCAAATCATTCCCCGTAATATTTTCCCTCTCATCAGTCCCTTCTTTCCTCTTTCTGCTTTGTTTTAGAGGTTTGCCTTACCCCTCTCTTCAAGCAATTTTTATTTACCAAACCTGATCTACCACTTCTTCCCTCCCAAGCTGATCAGTTGGTTGCAAAAGGAGAGGGGAGGAGGAAGTAAATGGCTTAATCTTGTTGGCCATTCCTTTGTAGGTGTTTACAAATTTTTTATTCTCTTTACTCAATCATAGATTTCTTCACAGCTTGTAGGATTTGAAATATGATTTCCAGTTTGATTTGTAGGGAACAATGCATTAAAATCTTACTGGGAACAGGCTTCCAGACTTGTGAATATATGGCATGATTTGGTCAACCATATTGTATCAAATACTAGCTCAAAAAGAGTATGTAATAAGTTGTTTGCATTAAAGGACTGACAGATATTAGTGTAAGAGAAGGTATTAAAGGGGTCTAACGTCCATCCCTCTTTCTGCTATAGACTGCATGATATGCATCTTTTATCTACTTCTTGTTGTATCTCTAATAGGGAGATTTTTTAAAAATACCTGTGTAAACTGCTCTGGGAAATCAGGTTACACAAACCATCAGTGTCTGGAGAAGGTAAGTATTCAAAGGACTGGTCAATGGCCACCTGAAGAATTCACTGCTGTCCTCAGCTGTCACAGCTGCCTTAATGCAGAGATTAGTTTCCTACAGAGCAGCAGAGGACTTGTCAGCACTTTCAAGTTACTTGTTGGGATGGAATGAACTTTCCTCATAGCACACTGTGGTGCTGAGGCTGGTCTGTGTCGCCCAAGCAGTGTTGATAACACACCAGTGTTTTGGCTATTGCAGAGTGATGCTTGCACAGCACCAAGGCTGTCTCTTCATACCCCACCACGAAAGGCCAGCACGCTGGGGGTGGGTAGGGGGTTAGGAGGCTGGGAGAGCTGTCCCACCCTCACCACAGGGATTTGCCATATTATGTGATATCCTGTCCAGCAATAAAAAGTAAAGGGTGGGGGTGTGGGGAAGGTGGAAATGGGCAATTTGTTTTTAAGGTATTTGTGTTCTGAAGGGGCTGCTTTAAGTACTGAGGCTCTGCTTCCCAGAAAATGGCTGGACAATGCCTGCTGATAAGAAGTAGGGAATAAATCTTCCTTTTTCTTTTGCTATTTGTTTTGCTTCTATGTACAGCCTTTGCTTCTTTTATTAAAGTGCCTTTATCTTGACCCATGAGCTTTTAATCTTCTTTTCTCCCAGCCTTGATGAGGAGGGGAGCTGAGAGAGCAGCTTGGTGGGCACCTGGCAGTCAGACAAGGTCAACTCACCACATTTACTAAACATAGTTAATAATAGTTTAAATATAAGTAAAAAAATAAAAATCAGAATTCTTACAGCAGGTATAGGGGGCAGTAGATATTTATTTGCTTTAAAATGCATCTAGGATGAAATCAACCAGCTAATGAATTAGTAGAGGCTTGCTAATACAGAGGCAGTCCCAATGGACTGAAAGTGACTGCCAAACAAAAAACTGGCACCCTGGTTTCAATAATACTTGCTCAGACTATTGATCACCATTAACAGGGTGAGAAAAACATATCAGTAATGATCTGTAGCTCTTTACTGATTTTTAAATGGATTTATATCAGTCAAGAAATTAGGCACACAATCAGATTCCATTTGTAATCTATATCTAATGTGTAGTTTCTTTGCCAGTGTTCAAAGCCTATGCTGACATCTGGTACTTGGGCCCTGAATATTGTAATAGTAAAGCTGTCTATCTTGAATATAAATGTAACCAATATTAACATCAAGGATTTAACTCTAGGTGGCAGTTTATTCCATATTTTTTTAAATGCAGTCTGAGCAGAAGCATAGTGATCAGCACCCTTTTGCAAATGCAACATTATAAATCCTGAAAGAGAAAGCAAATGAAGCTGTGGTGACAGTTATTCTGAGTTTTAAAATGTATTTCTTCTATAACCATGTTACTGACCAAAGGGATTTTAGAGGGTATGACCAGAATTTTACTTTCCTGGATTATTAATCTTTCCTATAATTCTGATATGGCCAGGAAGAGCCTGATATTGGCTTTAAAACACCTCTGCAATTCTTCTTTTACCATATTTTTGGCCAAACCAGTCAGTACCTACTAAATAAATAGTCTCTAGTGGTCTTGCTACTGCTGCTTCAGGTATTTGATGTTGGTTGCTGCTCCTGAGCAGTCTGCACCCTTTTTTCAGCCCCTGGCTGCATTACTTACTGTTGAAGGTTCTGATGTTCAGGATATGAATGACCATAAAATAATTCAGGCTGGAAAGGAAGAGCCCTGGAGGGTTCTAGTCCCACCTTCTGCTCAAGGCATGGTCAGCTGGGAGTCAGGCCAGGTTACTCTGCTCTCTGCAGGGAAGTTAATTTTGCATGCTGATGACTTCAGTGTTCAGTTACACATGCAAAGAAAGCCAAGGGAAAGGAATGTCCATCCCTCATTTTAATAGGAAGTAATTACTGGGACTGACAGTACAACTCATAACTGAGAGACTCAGTGGATGCTATTGAGTGCTATGTGTTAGGAAAACTGAACAGATTTCCTTTTCATCCTACACACACCTGAGCTATATGAATAATTTTAATAGTGGTCTCAAATGACATACCATGACTTCTTTTGAAATGCAGCAATGATCAAGAACTGTGATTTTCAGTTGGAAAGTCTAAAATTTAAAACTTCAGCAGTTATTGCTGATGGACTAAACTCTGCTTTAGTAAATAGGAAGGCAAGAAGTACAATTAAAAGAAAATGTTCAAAGTTAGGTAGAAAAGTATTAATTTGGTATATTTTGAAAGTAGAAGCCAGAGAAGAAAGTAAAATTATCAAGAAAGAAACTGATGTATAAGCTTTTTTTTTTCTTTTTTCTTTTTTTTTTTTTTTGGCTTTGAATTGATTCAATAGCAAACAATCCCATCCTACTGTAACCGATGCCAGTGGCAAAATATTCTGTGACTTCAGCTGTGGCCACATCAGCCTCACTAACTTCAGCACCATTAACTGAGGTGGGAACAGTATACCCTACCCAACCAACGTGCAGGGTTTACCATAGGTCAGCTCTTTGGTTTTAACTGGGGAAAGTCCCCAGCTTATCCTGAAATTATATATTTCTTTTTTTCTTAAAATACCTGTGGGAAAATAATTCAGACTTAATATACTTTGGGTGATGTTCAGGATTTCTAAAATTAGCTACATATTCTGAAGTTAAATATTGCTTTTAAAAGTCGCTAAACATTTTGGGGTTTGGGGAGAGTGTAAGGAACTGTGTCACTGTATGTATTACCACTGATCCAAGCCTGTTATATAACATGGGTCTTGTTGATAAGACTATGAATTTCTAAGTTTTAATTTAAATAGATTTATAAAGATAATTTGAGTTTGTGGGTAGCTATACCTATTTCAAAATGCAGTGTTGCATTTTCATACATATCCAATCCCAAACTCCTCTCTGACTGAGATGAGTGTGATTACAAAGGAATATAATAGATTGCTGCAAGTGATTATGCGAAGCAGTCCCAACAATTTACTTCATTTTAAGAGTCAGAAACTCTCTGTGGATGACCATTGTAATCCTTGCAGACAGTCTAAGTTCTTTAAATGAAGTAAGGGAATTTTAACTTTCCACAGTAATGAAAGTTTTCATTTTAAGTATTACTCTGTTTGAAGGCATGTTAGACTGTACACAATCCATCTGGAATAGAGACACACGGGCATCAAACTGGCACGTGGGGAGCCTAAAATCTAACTTAATTTCTAGTGTTTATGTAACTCCTGGTAAGATGCCTAAAACAAGCTCTAACAAGCCTAAAACAAGATTTCATAGATTTTTTTTTTCCCCCCACTAATGACAATTTAAGTCAAGGCAAGATCCCTAATCTACTTCAATCATCTCTCTTCAGAATCCCCATCCTTTTTCCGTTCTTGTGCCTACTGGGCCCTGACAGCATCACTGGTTCTTGAAGTGCTACCATTAAGAAAGGTTGGCAGGTTAGTTTTAATTCTATTAAACTTTTCCATATGGTATAGGGGTCTCTTGAGGTTCAGCTTTTTGGTTTCATTTGAATGATGAAAATATAAAAATCCTGATCTCTCAAGCTTCTGGCTTGAAAGGACTTCATTACCAGGGTTTCTTCCATCTCTGTTTCCAGATTCAGAAATTAAGTCCATTCAATATCTTCTTGCATGGGTAGACATACTGTCACTTAGTTTTTTCCACAAAAACACATAGTACAAAAAAAAAAAAAAAAAAAGATGGGCCAGTTTAAGTTGTGAAGTACAAGCTCTAGGTGGCACTTTTTCAGTTTTAGAAGTTTTATGTCTACAAGAAACTGTCTTTCTGTTTTGTGTCTATGGGAATGTGCTAGAAATGTCACCACCCCCATAGCAGAAAGAATGATGGTAAAACATGATTTACCATGGATTGGATTTTCCTAAAATTATATTTATAGAGAAGTTAAGGCATCCAGAGCTGGTTTTGTTTAAGGCACTCTCATTTTAAAGCACTCAGTTGTAGGTCAAACCACTCTAAGCATTAATATTGACTAAAATTATCTTGATTTATTATTAAAACTCATCAAAACAGTGTCAAATTCTCTTGATTTAACTGCTGAAATTGCAATCTTTCTATTACTACATGAAAAACTGAGTGAAATAATTTTTTAAAAGAAGCCAGCTAGGAAAAGTACAAATTTCCATGGAAAAATAAATTGCTTTAAAGCAACTCAGTAGTTAATTTTATGCTCATCTGCAGTTTAAACTTTCATGCTTATTCCCTACCTCTCGTATTCTGTTAAGCCCCTGAATTCATACTACTACAGAAGCAGGTTAGAAACTTGCCATTGATAACCAGAAATAAATAGTAAGCAAGATAAACTAAGCTAAAGTCAACAGAACAAGTATCTATCTTTTTCTCATTCTCCCTCTGTGCTAAACACATTTGTTACAGCTACCACTGTACCTTTTCCGATGTTGCAGAATTCCTCCAAAGGTGCACATCTTCATGTAAGCTTCTAAATGTTCTAATAGGAAGCCTCATTCTTTGAGAAGACTCATTCACCATGTCTCTGAATGAAAGTTAGAGAAAAATTTCTGTACTCTGAAAGAACAAATGACGTTTATAACCTGAAGCAGCTTTCTCTGCTCTGCTTTAAACATCAGTATAGAAACACTATGCTGTGTTATCTTCTGTACAGATCACTGCTCTTAGCATTAGGCTATCCATTGCATGTAATCCTCTGTTCTCTGTTAAGAAAATAAGAAATTGAGAACTTCTCTGCCCATTAGTTGAAATTATGGCAAGTTTTACTTAGACAGAATAGTTTTGTGGATTTTTTCTCCATTATTTTTGTTGTTTCCATGATTTATTAGTAATTTGTATTTATAATTGCTATGAAATGTGACTATTTTTCCTTAAAAATTTAAGCTCATAACATGTCCCATAGCTATTTTAAAGATACAAAAGTTTCTTTTACATGAAAATTCAAAGATTGTTTGAAAAACAAATTTGATTCCAAAGTATTCCTTTTGAACAATAAAAAAATATTTGAAACATGAAAGTATTTAGCTGTTTCAATAAAGATGGCCCTAAGTATTCCTTGTTTTAGATACAGAATACAAACAGAGGTGGAAATGTCTCTCTGAAGCAGTGGGAGTTATCAGAGAAACACAGGCCTCAAAATGAGAAAAATCCCAATCAAAATGCCATTGTTATTACCTTTACAGAAAAGCAAGCATGGATTCCTAAAAAAGAAGAATCTGTCTTGTGAATTGGGCTGCAGCAATCTATTACAAATAGATGAAATTAACAAAAAAAAAAATATCTGAGCTAATTCAAGTATTAGTTATGAGAACATTTTGACTCACTTTAAAAACTGACTAATCTTTTTTCTGCAATTATGCATTTGCTGATGTTCTCTAATACTTCAGGAACTGCTCAGTTACCATCAGCATCCAAACCTTTCTGAATTGTGTAGCAGTTTGGTACTTAGGTCTTCTGAAAATTTCAACCTTAAATCAACATCTCAATGGTTTAAAGGAAAGTTATTTTTCTGAAATAAAGCAAGTATTGTAAGAGTGCTTCTGGCAGCATTATAAAGAGGAATGGATGCAGCCTTGGGAGGTGATCTAATCAATCCCTCTGAACAGAACAGGAATATTGTGCCAGGTCTCCTGCAGTCTTTATTGTTGTTAATTGATTCTGCTGTGATATTTGGCTTTTTCATAGCAGCATGAAACTGCTAACTCATGCTTACTTTCTAACAGGATATAACTCCTAGCTCTTGTTTCAAATTTACTTAACTGAAATACTGTATTTTTGCACTCTTCTTGCCCAAACATAGTATTTTTACTTTTGTACTTGTATTTCATCTTTTTTTTTTTTTTTCTCTGCTAATCTCTCAATAGGAATTTTGAGTTCTGATCTTCTGCTTCAGCATACCTATGGTTCCTTTTAGGTCTGTTTTTCCTCAGATATAATAGCTCCATTCCCTCAGGTCCTTTCACTGGTCCCCACAGAGAAGAGAACAGTGCTTGCCCTTCCTCAATGATGAAGTTGTAACTGCAATGAAGTCTCTCCTCAGTCTCATTTACTCCAAGTGCCCTCAGTTGCTCCTTGCATGGCTTCCCCTCAAGGCCCTTCACCATCTTTGGTGCCCTCCTTTGGACACTCTCTAACAGTTCACTGTCTTTTTTATGTTGTAGCACCCAAAACTGCCCCCAGCACTTGAGGTGAAGCCGCCCCAGCTCAGAGCAGAGCGGGACAATCCCCTCCCTTGCCTGGCTGGCCATGCTGTGCCTGATGCTCTCCAGGACAGGGTTGGCTGCCAGGGCACTGCTGGCTCATATTCAACCTGACAGTGACCAGGATCCTTTCCTGGCCCTGCTCTCCAGCAGCTCATTCCCCAGTCTGTCTGTACGTGCAGGGTTGCCCTGTCCCAGTTGCAGAATCTGGTGCTTGCCCCTGTTTAACCTCATATGATTGGTGTGAAGCATTCCCCACCCAATTAAATTTACTTATGTAAAAAGCCTTAGCCACAAGAACTGAACTGCTTGCTTATTCCTCACTGCATCACTTATTCATGTCTGTGAAATTCAATCTTTAGACAGATCTAATGTCTTGTGGAAAATGCACATTGGATTACTGCACAGTGTTGCTACATTTGTGTAGTATTCATTTCAGAATGTGTTTTACTTTAGGTAAACTCCCCTATCCTGAGTTATTTTGTTCATGGAGCTAAACATTACAGAAGAAGTCTTCTGAGAAAACAACAATGAATGGTACCATTTAGGCAAATGGTTAATTTTATCTTTGTTTTGCCAAGTCACAATTCATTGTCCTTCTTGATGGTGCACAACTAATTGGCTTTTATCACAGTTACATTACCTCCAAAGGCACATAAAATTAATGCAAAATAAACATCACCATGATCAAAGACAGACTGATTAAAAAGGAAATAGATTCACATGAAGCTGATGTTGAAACCTAGAACAGGCTGTCTCAGAATTATAAATCAAAATATTTTTAGGTTATAAGCTACAGCTCCAGTTTATAATTTTACATTTGCTTTAACCTTGGAACACCCTTAATGCATCTACTCTGCAGTGATTGATATGGCTGATGAAAATAAACTATGGAAGAGCAATGTTATATTGCATGACTAATTACTGTATCAGGTTACTTGTTTACAACTTTTAAAATGTTTTTGTTCATATAAATAAATCGAAGCCTGTTGAGCTCTGTGTTGTATGTGAAACATGACCATATATGACTGTGATACTTCCAAGGGTAGTCTGTCATTTCTAAGAAATTATACTTTGAACTGCAAATTCTGCAGCCTTTTATTTTGCTCCATTCAGTCCCTCTTGTATTTGCTGTGTTTGCAGAAAGATCCTGTTTGAACATGTGAGTAATGTAATTTCTCACCTCAAAGTTCACATTGGAACAAATTTGTATATTAAATTCCTTCTAAAAAATCTCAAATAACTTTGGCAGTTGCTATTGAGTCTGAATGAAAGAAGGCTTATTAGGCATGACCACTGAGGGGCCAGGATCATAATTTCACTTTTTAAACTTAAAAATCAAAATGCTAGTGACTTTATGTAATCCCAGTCTTCAAAGAAGAGTGCAGAAACATTCTTGGAAAAACAAACATTTCAACTTGAAGGAAATAAGTTATATTTAATCAAAAGTGGCAATTAGTTTTATGTAAAGCAAGTGAAATTCAAGAAAAGTTGAAGAAAGATATATATTTATATGTGATTTGTATTTGAAGATTTGACAGTTACTCTGTACAGGATAATTGATTTAAAAAAATATGATTCTTAATTAAATTGAATGGCTTAGAGACAGTTATTGGGGAAAATATCAAAGAGCTGTTAAAACCCACCCAGAAGTAGAATAAGTTCAGAAATCATTGTGGTCTACAAATTCATACACTGACACTTACAACCAGCCAAATATGTAGAAGACCACAGTAAAAAGGAAAGAAATTAATTATTCCTCACATGCACTGGTGATTGTACAAGGAGTCTGGAACTTAAACTCTGAGAATGTACTCATTCCTGGAAAACAGGGGAAAGAGGAGCTTCTCTTCGAATTATTTCTGGAGAAGGAAAAGCCTTATCACCTTCATCACAGAGGATCCAAACAGGACATGTTGTTATCCAGTAAAGAATATATTGGAGATTACAGGCTTAATTAGATGCATCTACATTTAATATTTTCTATAATACATAATATGTGTGATATTAAATACCTCAAAGGGAATTGATGTGGGTGCCTGAGTGAATCCCAAAATTAGGAAAAATGTGGATTCAGAGCTTCCATTATGTGTGTGACTGTAGGGAGCAATGGGGAGAAAGACAGAATCTGGGGAATGAAGAAGTTACACAAGGAATTCCAATATCCATATGCAATTTTCCAGAAGAACAGCCTGTAATTATTTTCAGTGAATTCTGTTTATTTTATATACAGTTTTTCATTTCCAATGCTTCAAACCACAACTGAGGTATGCAGTTTTTTATGTTGTTGTTCCAACAGCTACATCTATTTTCATATAACAAGGTGGGTGGGTTACGTTGCCATCAGTAAACCAATTGTGTTCTGTATTATCAAAGACAGAATTAATTCATAAATTGTGTGCAGGCAATCTGGACACAACTAAATTGTAGGGGTTATGCTTTCTAAGCTGATGGTCTGCACAGGATTCACTCATAGTTCCCAGAAAATCAGCATAGAGGCTACTTGGTCAGATAGTGGCTTTGAGGTTCGTCTTTTTTTCTTCTTCTTTTTTTTTTTTTTTTTTTTTTTTTTTTTGCCAGGCAAAAAGAATTGTTGCTTTTGTAGGTAACACTGAGTCACCAAACTGCCTCAACCCTTCTGCAAAGCAGAAGCAGAGAAAGTTTAAATTAGACAGGGCCACTCTTGTGGTAAGGATTACTAAGTACTAAAATAGATGCCATGGGAGGTTGTGTAAGCTTCTCCTTTAGAGGTTTTCGAGAGCAATGATAAAGTAAAATCTCTCTCAAGTCTGACAAGACACAGCTGATTTGTTTTTTCTGAGATAACTATTTTATTTTCTAAAATCCAGCACATATAACATTTTATAGAAAAAAAAAATTGCATTACATTTAATATTGGTAACATGGGGCATTCAAAATACTCACTTCCAGTTCATTGCCTTTCTCATAAAACCATGAGCATGTGATAAATATCAACTGAGCTCTTGTATCCATTTAACTATTTTTCAAATAAATAGTCTAATCTTAGAGAGAAAAACTGCAGAACAGAATTAATTTGTTGCCTGTGTATTTGTATAGTCATCTTTTTATAGTCACAGAGCAGGAACATCACAGTCTTTAAGAACAATAAACAACAACAGCTGCATTCCCTGCAGCTGAATCAGTAAACAGAAGGTAAAACTTTTCTCAAACAGCATCTAAGCCATCCTGTAATGAGGAAATTGATGTGGAACAAACGTAATTGAGGAACATAGCCATTTGAGATAAATATGTTTTCGTCTAAGTGCTTGTTAACCTCTTGTTGGCCCATTCCAAATCCAAAAATATTATTGTTGTCTTTTTGACATATTTCCCAGTTCTTTGGCTCTTCTACAGCACATTTGTAAGGATTAGAGAGCAAACCTTTCAGTCCCTTTCCATCAAGGTCAGCTCTTTATCTCATGTAGAGAAGCTTTCTTGCAAGAACAAGCACCAAAGCAGACCTTCCTATGGCCCTCCTAACAGACAGCTGAAGCCAGGTCCTCCGTGCTCCTCTCGTGGCCATCAGCCTGCTGGCACCATTTCACTTAAAGTTAGCATCTTTGTATCATAGCAACACAAGGGAATGCAAAGCACAAATAATACAGCGGTGTTTTGTTACAAAGAATAATTGGAGAATTCCTGAATTGACTTTTATGTTTGAATGATTTTTATGTACAAATTCATGAAGCAAGTTTGCTATCAGATACATAAATAATGGCATTCCAGCAGTAAGCCAGCTCATAGATGGTTGAAGCGGCCTCTTTTTTTCTTAAAATGTATGGCTGTGTCACCTGCTCCTCAGTCACTCAAGGAGAAACAAGTTCCACAATGTTACTGTGATGAGGGCAGGTCAGCTGGTTATTTTTAGCTTGAACAAACTCCCACAAGAGGAAACATTCTTTACCTACAGCTTATTAGCATGCAGAGCTGCACAACTCCATCCATCTGAGCATCAAAACAGCTATTTTAGTCTCATTTTTACAACCAAATGCTTGCTGTTCTGTATTAAGGAAAAGGTGACTCAGAAAAAAAGAGCATAATATGTTTCTGATCTCAAAAGCAAAATGCAAAGACTGATTACTAAAGTCTCTGGCAATGGAGTAATTAGCATATAAACATAAGGACAGCTACTAGCAGATGTTAATGACTATAGCCATTATACTAAATAATTAAAATTCCCCATGAGTAGGGAATGGAATATTCACTGCATTTTTAAGGTTTCTTTTTATTTTTAATATCTATGTACTCAAAATTTGGATGGAAGCTAGCATTTAGGTTCAAACCCCTTTATTTAGGTCTAGCGAGGACAATATTTTAGAATAGGCAGGATCTTTTTTTATTGTGCTCCTTGACCTGGCTGCATAGGTTCACAGACCTAAGAGTTTATCTTTCTACTTTGCTAACTAGGCACAGGTACCCCAGAGGGAATTCCAAATTAGCACCTGGAAAGGTTGGGAAGTATGATATACATTTTAATACTAATTCCATACTTATACAAAGTCAGGTGTGGGAATGTTCTCAGAAGGAACAGCTCAAAAACTCCTGTTTGCTGTCATTGCCTGGATGTATTTCCACTGCAAGGTTAGATACTGCCTGATTTAGTAGACATATACAAGGAATCATAAAAAAAAAAAAAAGACAGAGTGAAAATACAATGCTTTCTTTAATACTATACAGCACTGGTGTTACAGTTGATTAGAAATATGAACTTCAGTCAAATTTTTAAGTTGTTCATTGTTTACCAGTAGAGAGCAGAACTTTCCTTCCTTCCAAAAGAAAGACAACTTACTTAAAATTTATAAAATATCTCCTTTTTTAAAGAAATACCTTCAATTCTCCTTATCGATATTTGCTGATAATACTTGTGACCATAAAATCCAACCTGACATCAAAGGGGCTCTGTCATTCAATTTGAATTTGCTGAATATTCTGAGCATTGCATTTATCACAGACATCTTGAGGTCCTAGGTGATTCTTTCTTACCCTCATCCCACAGAAAATACTTCAGTTCCCTCCTCTTTTACTAAGATTTCTCTTTCCCAACTTCCCTCTACCAATTTTTTTTTTAGGTCATTCAGGATGCCAGTGTTTACAAACTGCATAGTACAGATCAATAGAGAGAAGATGAAACAGTTTCTCTGGAAGAGTTTACTGGCTGGCAAAACCTGAGACATCCCTCTGTTTTCAGCTGCAAAGGCATTTGGAGCTGCTGAAAATCTGATCACAATGTCAATATCTAAATTTGTCCTTTATTCTTAATATTTTCTCCTCCAGCTTCCATTGACCCCGGTAGCCACTCAGGGGCAGAACTGAAAAGTTCTGTTACATTATGTACAACGGAGGAATCGGAGCATGTAGGTGGGAGACTGGCTTTGCTTAGCAAGCAACATCACTGCGACTCAAGAATGTTGAGAAGTTCTCAGCACAGAAGGGATATACAATCTGAGACAAAAGGAAAAGAAACAACCCCACCCAACACCCTCGTTATTAATTTCTTCAATTGAGTCTGATTTATGGGCTGATATTAACTTTAAGCAAATCTAAATGAACCAGAGGTAACAATTTTGTATGCCAACATGAATAGATCAGATAAACAGATAAACCTGAATCAGTTACTTTCTTCATGAAATAAGCTTTCCATTTTTTAAGGATACTCCTAAGGAAATGTACTGGTTGTCAGTATCTCAGTGTAAACTCATAAAAGCTGATAGAGACATCAATTGGTTTTCTTCCTTTAAGCATCTGATGTCATATCAAATGCCTCACTGCAGTTGTGGATGTTGAAGATGTTGGATTGTCCTTTCCAGTCACATTTAAGGAAATGCATTTGGTTAATAGCAGTTAATAGTTTGTGAGGCTTTTCCTGTTTCTAAACAGACTCTTTGGTGTCAGATTATTATTTTATGAGTTGTTTGATCTGAAACTGAGCTTTAGATTGACTACACAGTGAGGCCATCCTACCTCTCATTCAGGATTGTAGTGTGGCGTCACTGTGGATACCCATTATGGTCAATTAACTATGTAAGAAGGAACCAGTAATGGTTGTAATTCGAGAGTAAGAGACCCTGAACTGGCAGTTAAAGAATATAAAGTGTTGGAGTCTTGCAATTAGAATGGAACAGGTGGAGAAAGTTACTCAATGCAAGCTTGTGCTCTTACTTGTCCAGAAAATCTTTTTCTTTTGGCTTCCAAATCCATTTCTTAGGCAAACTGCAGTCAGGAGGAAATGTTTAGCACATTATTGACCCCTCTAGCTAACAGAGGAAGAGTTTACCGTGTTCTTCCTCAAAGGCCCCATGACTGCACAGTACAGATGTGCCAGGTGACAAACAGTTCTCACCAACAGGGCACCTGGCAAGGGCAGGCCAGGCAAGAATGAGCAGGTCAGGATGGAGGACCCCCAGGACTTTGTATGCAGCTCTGCTGCCATGTCTCCACTGCAGCCACCATGCATGAAGAAGTACCAGTTCTAGTAACCACACTCTCCAAAGCACAGATTGTTGTTGAATTTTGTCAATGATCCTGTTAATAAAACTTGATTGCTGGATTGTTTTCGGTGAATAAACACAGAAGAGCCATGTGTGCTGCCAGAGTGAGTTGAAGCAATACTGCCGGGGATTGTTCGCTGTAGCAGCGGAGAGTTTTAGTGCTCAGTACTTCAAGAAAGTGTATTTTAGTCATAGACCTGGTAACAGCTTGTGTACTACTGATCCATTAGGGCAGTTAATTGGTTATGCATTGGTTGCAATCCTGACTGCATGCCCAAGAGACAGGTCTCATTTCCCTCATCCAAAATGTTCTTTCAATTCTCAGGCTAACAGTTCACATTATGGGATGGGGGCATATCATCAACAGCTCCCATCTCTATCTTGTACAAATGCTTATGGTCATATTAGGATGACTATATGCACAGATTAATACTATGTAACATTTATCCAGAGTAACAGAATGGCAAATGTTGGGGTACTCTTCTCCCTTTTTGACCTCAGTTCATCTTGTGATATTCAGAAGAGTGCTTATCAAAACCAGCTTGACATTCAGAAATTTTCGGTGGTGTCAGTAAACATCCTTTCTGTTAAATTGCTATTGGTTTCCTCAAGCTAATCATTTTTTTAGTCTGAAAAGTTCTAACTACTGTCACCGTAAAAAAACTGAAAAGGAAAAATGAACAAAAAAAAATGCTTAAATCTGACTTGCAACCCCTAATGAGAAAAGAAAAAAAAATCTGTCATCTCATTCAGAAGAAAGAAAAAATGCTAGCTTTTTTAAAGTGAAATAAATGCTTTCTCTAAACATGATCGCAGTTGACAAAATGCTGGATGTTTAGGTGGCAATTATAGCCCTTTCAGAGTCTGTCAAATCTTGTCACAACACTTGTTATAAATGAGGACAGATTTAGACATCCTTTCTGACAGTTATGTGTAGGATGTGGATGGTTGGCAGTTAAATTTCAAATGCAGGGAAATTTTCCTTCCAATAAATCTTTGCTTGTTTATTAAGAGGGAGTTGCCGTGCACTGAATCTTGTATCTACCATGTGCAGCTTTTCATCCTTACAGCTTTTGACATTTCACTTTAACTTTCTTTGTGACAGCCATCTGAACATTGTTTTAGGTAAAAAGTAACCTACGGTGCTCTGGAGATGTAAGAATTCTTTTGGTGTTTTCATACTGCAATGAGAGTAAGAAACGTGCCGTATTATACATGGATGGATAGATAGCAAGAAAGCAAATAACTGAGATTGCAACTATGCTGATTGAAGGGAGCAGCTTCATGATCCACAGAAAATGGGATAAGGCGCTAGCCCACATTCATCATGTGAGACGTGCAAAATGTTGATGCAGTATTAGTAATAATACTGTGCATCACAAAGCACAATTCATGTGATGATAAACTACTTCGTGTGTCATTAAAGGCCAGACCTGACGTGGATTTCAAAATGGTTTTGATGGTAAGAGCACAAAGAGCATGGGAAAAAGAGAGGTAAGAGGAAACATATTGCCATGGGCAAAAATCCTGGCTGGGTCACGGAGAGCTTTTTTGGAAGCTCTGAAGGTGAGTGTGCTGGAGCAGCCTCAACGTTGCGATGAGTACAGCATAAGTCTTGTCAACTGCCACTGCCTAAATCTGCTAACCAGCACAGATAGTGAAAAGCTATGCATTCACCCTTTCTGCAAAGGCTGATAGAGAGGCAACATCTCTCATTTAGGTGATGTCCAGCATATATTGCATTATATACCGTTAATGGAGAGAAGGCGGCTACAGCTCCTTTAGTACCTGCTCCAAATACCAATAATACCTTCAAGCTCCCAGAGGCATCTCCTTCTAGAAGAAACTGTTAAGAGGAAAAAAAATCTGCTTAGCCATTTTGTAGTCCTCTCTCACTGGAATATGACATGTTACAGACTAACTTTTATGAATGGTAGTGTATAAAACCCCAGTGAATTAGGTAAGTGCAAAGCTAACGTTTCATAGAGACAGTGAGCAAGAGATGTAATGTATGATATCAGGACCTTGTGATTCTCTTATTTAGCTGTAGTAGCAGTTTAACATAAGACAGTTACTCACGTGCAAAGTGTTAAGCAGATCTATGAGTTGTTTGCTGGACCAGGACCAAAGTGCTCATTGCGTTGGAGGATGGAACCCATAAACTGGAACACTGTGGGCAGCTATACCTTTTGCAGAGCTCAAGTTTTAGCACTTTCTATTTTCATAAGAGTGACAGTGTTATGTAACTAGCATATAGATGAACTTGTGTTCATTTGTAAAGATCATAAAATATTCAAGAATATTTGTGAGATTCTATCTTGAGTGATACAGCTTAAGACCTTGAATTCTGAATGGGTTGCTCTCCTGTTTTTGTCTGGTTACAGACCATTCACTTAGCCTTAATGACATGCATTCAAATAAATGCTTGCTATTTCACAAATGTGAAAATAAATTTACTGTTTCTGTGCTCCAAGACATCAGCATTTATTACCTCATTTGGGAAAACAACCGAGTTACTTGCTTCATTTATACTCTATTCAAATACTGCTTTGAGAACAGGGACTATCATTGTGCTTCTCAGAGCTTTTCATGAATAGGGATATATATTCCCAGGTATCTTCCCTTCTATTCACTTGTATGAAAAAATCTTAGGGGGTAAAAGATTACAGGATGTCTCAGGTATGGATAATTAATTTGCTCATAAACTACTGAAATGTAACATGTCAACTTTTTTTTAAAATTTGTTCAGTTCCTTACTCAGCTGAGCTGGTAAGTCTCTACTTGACTTAATGGGTTAATTTACTATGTGTGAATAAACTCTATGTGACTATGTGTGACTAAATTATGGCGTCTCTTCTTCACAATCATTTAACCCATGAATCTTAGTTGGCAATAAAATACTGCAAAATGCTGGTTCAAGAAATATTTCTGACTCTTTTTAAGGAAATGTCATATTTGCATGTATGCATTCAGAAATAACAAAAAAAGAATTAGCTACTTCAGAAGTAATCTTCACATTATTGGATTGCTATGGGAATACACCATCTAATTTTACAGCTTTAGGCAGTAATACTGATTGTTATGAAGCTTATCAGAAAATTAGAAGCATCAACAATTTCAACTCTTTTTAGTGTCAGAAAACTAATCTTTAGGATTATAATTGTTAGAGGTTTGTCTGACTTGTTCTCCTATATCTACTCACATATTTCTAATTACAGTAAAAATAAGGAAAAAATATCCCATCAGGATAAAGCAACCAACATGTTCTCACATAATGTCTATAAGGGAGCCACTGACTGGACCTAAGAAAAACTAAAATGCGATAACAAAACATTCATGTTTAGATGGAAACATTTTAAGGCTCCTTTCAATAATAGCTTTTCTTCAAGGCAAATAGATCTTTCACTGCTGAGGGATATAGGTATTTTTGTACTATATCTGTTCAAAATCCTGACCTCCAAATTTTTACGCTGGAGAACCACATAGGCCAGTTAATGGCACTGCTGTTGATGCTGAGGAGGGAAAAGGATTGTGCCATTCTGTCACTATGTCTGCTCTGAGTGTCACAGGGGCCACATAGATCAAGATGGTACTCTTCAATGAGAGGGAAAAATAACTTAGGTGGGTACAAGTTCCTTGAAGTTAGTGCTACCATAATTAAATACACAGGTGTGTGGCAGTCCTGTTCTATTTTCAGGCACTACCAAACCTTACTGACTCTGCCTTCCCTTCCGTGGAGCTCACCTCAGCCTAACCATAACCCCATTTCAGCCACTTCTGAGGCTGTCATTCCTTTAACCCATGAGGAAATTACATGTTGTTCTGTGCTGCCACAGCCCTGCCATCAACTCCACTCCCCCCAGCTTTATCCCCAGGAGCCTGCAGCCCAGAGACACCTCTGCCCATATGTCCATAAGGTTCCCTCCATTATGCAAAGAAATCCCAAAGGTGAAGGATCAGCAGCATGAGGAATCACATCTGGTCTCTGGCAAGCTCTATGTGAGCTACATGATGAAACCATAGAAAAAATGATCTGAGCTGAAGTCACTGTATTTCATTGACATCAGACAGAAAAACATGTAACTGTCAATTTGGGTGCTTAGTTCTATGTTCCTGTATTTGAAAGGATAAATCACAAGATCATCACTCTGTATTGAAAAAATGACTGGATATCTCCTCCCGCTCCAGCTGCTGACAGCTGGAATTTGAAAGTTGCTTCTCAGCCTACCATTCAAAACTACCTGCAATTGCAGGTTTCTGCGTCATTGGCCAAAGCACTGGCCCAAACTTCCAGAGAATGTAAGATATTGTAAGATATTAATGTCCAGTATACAATCAAATGTTAATGAGTTGTTACTTAGTTTTCTGCAAGATTTGGGTAAAAGTGTAGCAGCCATTCCTTACAGTGTACTGGGGGAGGCCAACAACTTAACATGATGCTTCTAGGTGATTTCTGGTAAAGAGAAGGTAAAGAGCAGTAGAGAAAACTCCAGAAAATATGGTCGGGATGATTTGGTTCAGACAGAGCAAAGAGAAAAAAGCAAATTCTTTGGACCTAATGATTGCCAAAGACAACCATGTTTGAATTGTTCTATTGGTTACTGTTTGAGGTGTCACAGGCAGATCTGACACATTTTGTATATTTTTACAGGGACTATTACTGATCACTTTTCATTAACAATGAGAGACAGTCAATAATATGAAGAACCATTGGGATGCTAATTTGATACCAGTCCTCAGTTCCTGCTAAAAAAGTACTTTTCTACATGTACCAAAATAATTTGCATTCAGATGGTTCTATTGGCACTGGAGTTCTGATGGGGTTCTAAAAAAAAAAATGATGTTTACATGAACTGATGATAAGGATCATCTCCTTCAAACTCAGGAGTGGTGCATCAACAAAGAAGAAGTCAAACAGAAACACCCAGAGACATGCTTGGATGAACAAGGAGCTCCTGGACAAACTCACTCTACAGAGGGTGGAAGCATGAACAAAGAACCTGAGGAGAATACAGAGAAATTGTTCAAGCAGACAGGGATCAGGTTGGACAGCTAATAGATTTAAAAATAGAATTAAAAACCTGGAGGTGCACAAGTCCATGGGACCTGATGAGATGCCTCTGCAGGTCCTAAGGGAACCGAGAGATTAGGTGACTATGCCACTATGCACCATATTTGAGAAGTTTTTGCAGTCTGGTGAAGTTGCCAGTGACTGGAAAAGGAGAAATGTAACCCTTGCTTGCAACATAAAAAGGACACAGACCTGTTGGAGTGAGTCAGGGGAGGGCCACAAAGATGACCAGAAGGCTGGAGCATCTCTCCTAAAAGGAAAGGCTGAGAGAGTTGGGTTTGTTCATCCTGGTGAAAAGAATGCTCCAGGGAGACCTTACAGCACCTTCCAGTACCTAAAGGGGACCTATGGGAGAGCTGACTTTTTACAAGAGCATATAGGGATAGGACAAGGGGTAATGGCCTTAAACTGAATGAGGGTAGGTTTAGAGTAGATATTAGGAAGAAATTCTTTCCTATGGAGGGTGGAAATTGGAACAGTGAAACAGGTTGTCCATAAAATTTGTGGAAGCTCCACAGGAGGTGTACAAAGCCAGGTTGGATGGACCCTAAGCAACCTGGTGTAGTGGGTGGCATCCATGACAAAAGCAGGGAGTTTGGAACAACATGATCATTAAGGTCTCTTCTTACTCAAACCTTTCTATGATTCTACAATTCTATGATTTTCCATTCTTTGCTACTGGGAATAATGCTTCATCATTCTGTTTCAGCAGTGCTGACAGTATTTAGCATTGCACTAAATCCTGCCAGACATCAGCCATGGCTACAGGCACAGACACAGAATTATAATAGCATGACAATTTTTATAGGATACAATAGTGAAAAAAACTCTTTTTAATTCAAGATAATCAAAAGTTTGGTCATTGCTGACCAGTACAACACCTTTAAAGGCAAAATTGGTTTGAGTCATCATAATGAAGTAGTTTACTCATAGAATTTTTATTATGCCAAGAACTGTTTGTACTCCAAAATTTTAATGGTAGAACATGTAACAACCATCAAAAAATGCACAAGTACCTTTGTGAGGCATTGGCAAATGACCGAATTGTGGCATTCTAGAGAATGGACAATTGTCCTGCTTTGTATCCTAGACAAGAAGCTGTACAAATTCAAACTTACTAGGGTAGGTTTGGAGAGAAAACTGGGAAACAGAGTACTCGAATTTAGTCTTACATATATGCTACTGACAAATAAGTAAGATAATAATTGTTCCATATCTTAATAGCTTTGACACTTTATGTCATATATAGCCAGCACATTGACATAGAAATAGGTACATATTATTGTTGCATATAGATAAAACCTTGCAAAAAGAAGGCCTTGTAAAATCAGCTAAGCAGAAAAGGACTATGGGAAAGTGACTCAGCTGAATTAGAGGTAGAGAAACAAGTTATGTAACCATTGTGTGTTCACCCTGGTGTATGGTGATTGAATCCTGTTCGCTATGATTTAAATTATGTAACTGATAACCAGCTAATTGCTTAAAAAGGCTGGGTTTTGGGAAGAAAATGGCTCTCCTTTGCACCTGCATGGGGACTCTGCATCACTACAGGCCCTCACCTCACATATTATGTTTTGCAAATAACAGTAAATAAATAGAAACTTTTAAAGTAGTAAATCCTTACTTAATATGAATCTTTATAGGTGAGTTTAAGATTTTCTAGAGTTTTGGTTATTAAGTGATTACTTAGGTTACATGGTCTTAACCTTCAAGAAAGAATGTCATAACACTTTTCATTTGAACAGACTTACACAAATAAATGTGTGTGTTAAAGGAATTCTGTAACAAATAATATTACTACTATTTCATTAGTCTCACTTTTTAAAGTAATTGAATGCTCTCTAGTAGCTACATTGTATGCAGAAAAGATTTAGGGCAGAGATCAGAGTTCCTCTCCCTTACATATAAAGACAGAAATCCAGAAAGAACAGCTTTTGTCTACTTCATATATAATTCTAGTACTGTGACTCAGTGGAATAGAAGGAGTTCCAAAGGTTATGTACAGGTGAAGTTTGTTATAATCCTAAATTCTTTTTATACAATAGAAAGACTGCAGGAAGTTGAAATAAAATTTTTCACTTTGTGTAGGGGGATGAAGAGGTAGCTTTCAGCTATAACCTGGAATATATCTGTATGTTCATGCTTAAACATTACACATATGTTTATACATAGGTATAAATATGATACACCATTTACATGATACACCTCTATGCTAGAGATCATATGCAGACATGCATATATATTTATATTTATGTATGCAAGGTCTTATGCTGTACTGCATAATTTTTTAATAACCATTAACACCAAAAATGTATAAGGCTCCAAAATGTAGAATATGTCACTCTTACAGAATAGGTGGTATTCAGTGAACAAGTACTTTTTTTTTTCTTTAGGTTACAACAGATTGTGTGAAAGCTTTCAAAAACTGGGAATTCATTCAGTAAAGTGACCTCAACAAAGTTATAAAGTTACATGAGAAAGAAATAGTAGGCTCTTTTCAGCAACATTTCCCCAATTTCTGTAGCTGAGAGATAATAATCATAAAGACTGATGAAAAAGAAAAGACTGAAATTGTGGAGGACACATAAAAAACCACAGTGGAATATTTGAAACAGACTAATTACTAATAGGATTTTTTGTAAGTAAAAGTCAACCCCTTGTTAAATCCCATTTCTGACTCTTCCCCTGAAATCACCCTCAGATTTTTTCAGGACCCTATCAATTTAGAGACCCTGTCTCTAAATCAAATGTATTAGCATTGTTGATGTCCACTTCATCCTGTAGTGTTAAAATTGCAAAACACTACAATTTTAGAAGGAATATCTGATATTCTTGAATACAATACATCACCTTGATGGCACATGAATTTGTAAACTAATAATAACTACAAATCCAGAATTTATGCAAGAATAGACATGTGTCTCCTTGGTTGTCTGCAAATAAAATTTTTTTCTGGCTGCTTGACTGGTAAAAACTCCCCTGCAAGACATAATTTAATAAAAAAGAAACCTGTAAAGACTTAGTAATAGACAGTTGACACTGCAGATGTGTTGAATGCAGTGACACACCGACAGTTGAATGAAAAGTTGTTCCCTGAAATTATTTCTCCCTATTGCTTGAACAGGGAGCTGAGAGCATGCAGTCACCTAAGTTAGGGCAAAAGAGTTTCACTTCTCTGAAAGAAGGATGCCAATACATATTGTGGTTTGGAGGATGCATCTGTTGGAGTATGCTGATCCAGTGTGATAGAGAAAAAAAATTGTTTTTTTTTGCATTCGTTGGAGAATGAAAGGTTTGATGCTGCAGGCATTGAGGCTCTGTGACTCCCATTGGCTTGGATGAGTAGGGATGGTGTTTTTCCCCTCACATGACTACCATGCCACCTCTCTGGGGTGTGCTGAGATCTGCTGTGAGGTGCTGAACAACCTCAAACCTCATTAAAGTCATTGGATAGAGCCCTGAGCTATCTCATGAGATGAAGTTGCACTATTTATACTCTGAGAACATATGTATACTGTACTATTAGTGCTAATATTTTTGTCAGAACACTTTCTTAAAGCAAAATGTGAGAACATTTGTGGGCAGTAATCACAAAACAGGGTTGACAGCTCCTTCCTTCTCTTACTCAGTCACAAACGTTTTTCCTTTCAACAGATGATGAAATGTAAAAGGAACTGGTCATTTTCAGAGACTGGTGTTATTTTATTGATAATACATGAACATCAAAAGGGAGCTGACAAGGCTGTTGCCAAGTAGAACTCATAATTGTAGGGTGTCTGTGGCCCTGCCTTAAATTGAAAGAGGAGTTACACAGCCTGACAGTAATACCTTTAAGCAGGAATTGCATACTGCATTTGCAAAAGTTCATAAAAGACAGGGGGACTAAGCCCATCTCTTCCATTTCCACCAGATTAGCAGTTACATGTCAAATTTTATTTTACCAATAGCCTTCCATATCACAGAAGTCTATCCCTGTCTGAAAATCCAAGACTTTTCCTCTTGGCTGAAAACTGCAGGAAAAGCTCTCTTTCTGTAAACATCATGGTTCACACTGCCCTGGTACTAAGATGTGGGATTTCAGGCAAGAAACAATACTGGAAATTAGCAATTCAGAACAAGAAATTACAGGAAGGAATAATAATGTCACCAAATTGTTTTGTACCCCAGGAAATGGCTTGCTCAGATTCTTTCATGGAATTGTTTGTTGCACTTGATCATCAGTGAATCATCATCAGGTCCAGGCTGCCTGCATCAAGCTTTTGACAAAAGCTCCCAGCAGTAACTTCTGCCTGTTCTTCATCCCACCTCTGTCATCACTACAGAGTGTGGGATAATAACAACAAAAAAATGATAAATCAGAAAGCCGAAACAAATCCTACCTGATGAATCATTATAGTGAGGAAGATTTGTGTGATTTCAGACTCACTCTTTCATTCAGAAGCACATATTATCTGTTATTGCATTAATTGTAATAAATGCATAACCAAACCTGACACAAGCATCCATCTGAACAAGCACGATCTGGAGAGGTTTAATGACAGGGTGTTTCTCAAAGAGTTCCTGTTCCCAACCTAAACACAGTTTGTTCAGTTAGAGACTTAAGAAATTCACCTCTATAACATTCTTTACCCTCTAACAATGATTATGAACAAAAAATAAAACACATCAAGTGCAAACATCAGTCATTTTATTTTTGAAATTATTAAGCACTTTTGCAAAGACTAATGTATCTGGAATTTTATAAGTTAGATATATTTATTATCTGTGGGCAGTTCTTGATGTAGTTGTTATCTATCCTTCCATCCATGTTTTGTTTAGGGTGAGTAAAGAAAACTTTAATGCCTGCTAGCTTAGTAACAGCAAAGAATACAAACTACCTTCCAAATGGGATCAGCATAAGACAGAAAAAGGTGCTCAGTCTGTAAGCCAAGATAAGGTGTGAATACAAATGCACTCTTTTGCTGGAACTGTACATATTTATGCCAGGAAGAAGCAAGGACATCAGAGTATCAAGGAGACAGTAAGAAAACACCACGAATATGTAAACAGGGATGAAGTGACAGAATTTGCCGCTCTCCCTGAGCAAGACTCCAGATAAGGTTATCGCTGGAGTCTATTGTCAGATGACTTTGAGAAAGACACCTTTATTCTTCAGAATGAGTAGGAGACAAGGTCAGAGATCAGAGCAGTGTTAGGATAGCTGAGGGGTCCCTTGCACCAGTATAATGGGACATACCAATGTCTTCAAAAGAAAGTTCGGATAGTTAGGCAACATCAAAAATAGGAAAAAAGGATTTGGACAAAAAGAAGGCAAAACTGCAACAGACAGAGGTGTTTGTGATATGGGCAGAAGAGGATTCAGGATCAAGAGCAGTATAGGAAAGCAAGGACAGAACTCAGCTTCAGCTCCAGTTAGCCCAAAAACTAATGGGAAATCTTCCAACAGACACCCAAGGACTGTATTTAGATCCCCTTTTTATATGAATGTTTGTGAGTTCTACGCTGCTCACCACAGCATCAGGGGGCACTTAAACACGCTGCTTGTGTGAGTGAAAGAACTACTTTGGGAGCATGATTGTGTGCACTCTTGTCATTATGAGTGAGCAGCCCAGTATGGTCACTCATTTCATGACTTACTGCATTCACAGGAACAAGGTACGTCTACATTCTCTGCATACAAATAGGTCAGGGTCAAACACCACTTGACTTTATCAGTTTTTTTTTTAAAAAGCCCACAATTTTCCAAATATTGGCTAACTACTGGCACTAAAACAAATGTGTAATAACATGTTTAATTTTAACCACCTGAATAGTCCTGTTGAGTGTAGGTCTGTGTACACATTCCTGAAAGCCCAGGCACTGAAGGAGCTAATCACACATTAAATTATCTCCAATGTGTGGGAAATATATTATCATAATACATTTAAATATATATAAAACAATTATTTTTTTTAATGTTAGTCTGAAAAGTCCTATTGTCTTTAAAATGTTGGCATCTGTGTTAATTTACTTAGATTGCAATTAACTGTGGCAGTTAAGAGATTATTTAGAAAGTGTGTAAAACTGATCAGCTAAATGGCTGATCTTTTCCCAGGAAAAAGAACCCAACCTCTTTCTGTAAACAAAATCAACAATTATACCCAATCTAAAACATGTAAAAATGTTTATGAGCTACTGAGCAAGGCACTTGCTAAAAGACTGGAAGATGCACTCAAAAGAGCTTTTATTTAATTCTCAGTCTAACAGACATGACAAGTAAGTTACACCCCTTCACCTCACCAAATTTTGATGGTCTTCTTAAGGATGACAAATCTTGAAATTTTAAAGGACTTAATACAAATTGTTTTAGTAAAAGAGTCTTACTCAGACCACAGTTTAATAAGCACATATACATTGGAAGTCCAGTTTGGTCCTGTTGAATGTCCAGCGGTTTTTCTGTTCATCTTGATTGGTTTCACTTTTTGTGAACTGGATTGGAAAGGGATATAGCTGAATATCATCTTAATTTTTAATGGTCACACAGTACAGAACATCCTAGGTGCTCTCTTTCAATATCATGGTGAGAGAATTGCTCACCACTTGATGTGTCTTGGCTACTGCTTGATGAGCTGTTATACCTCAGGACCTTTTTAATACCTAAATTAGTTTCCAGTGAAAGAACAGAATTTCCAAAAGCTATCTCTCCACAGTATTAACCATATTAAAATATGTTTGTTACATATGAATGAATGTTACAGTGTTTTATGTATATTAGTTTTAAATATTTTCAGTGTTTCTATTTGACTGGGGAACAAAAGAGAAAAAAAATGTTTGTTTTTTCTCCTAGTGCTTTCACTAGGCACTATGTAAAGCAAGGAAACATGGGGAAGACAATTTTTCTTTTTCAGTGTGGTTTCCAAAACTGTTTGTGGCCCTCCCAGAAAATGACCATTCTAATGATTTGTGAGATAAATATGCAAGTTTTTTCCATTAAAAAAAATCTGGTAATTATTGTAAATTAGAGAATATATGAAGGGCATTGTGGCCTTCAAAGTCAGCAGAGACCAGTTCACAATGTGGCAGAGATGAAGCTTCAAGGATGATGTGTGTCTCTTTTTAGGGATACAAATCTTTTAAAGATTTCAGCACCCCATCTCAAGTTTTATAAATTAAGCTTATAATGCAGGCACAGCACATTCTTTTGTCATCCCATGACTTTCAGTAAGTGTTTGTAATAACTCAGAAAGACAGTGATAACATAGGGAATGCTACATTTGAATGAAGAACTGCACATATTCACTCCAGCAAGTCAGTCAAGCCTATAAATCATTTTTTGGTCTGTAGGATTAGAAGTAGATAATGAAGAAACGGAACAGCATGAGTAGATATAGCAAAAGCAAGATAAAGACTGGTGAATGTAACTACAATGCATCAGCACTTTATTATATTTATTAGCACTGAGTGGAAATAAGTGGGGCAAGCACAGCAGCATCCAAACATGGAGGTGTCTCAGAGATGTCTGTTATTTTCCAAAATAAATTCAGGAGTTCCAAATATAGCATTAGAATGGTGACTAGTCTTTTAAAACCTAATTATAATGCTGATGCTTCCTTTGAGTAGACAGAGGGCAACAGTATATAATGAAACAAAAGTTATGGATCAGTTTGAAGTGTATTGATCTGTCAAGGAAACAGTGCTGTGTGATTTCATTAGCCAGTCTGGACTTGGATCTGTCACATGGCACTCCATGACTTAACATCCAGCAATACCACTGAAACTGACTCCCAAACTAAAACACAAACCAAAACAAACTAATGAGATTCCTCTCCAAGTAGAAACATACTCAGACACAGTTCTATTTCTAGTTTTGAGAAGTGAGATTTATTTTGAAGGTCACAAAAACCACTGCTTACCACACTTGAGTTTTCACCTGTTTTATTCCTTGAGAAATAAATGACATTCAGGCCCAAATTCCAAACCTCATTTTTTATCAGCTTTACCTTCTTTCTAGCTTAACTAGTTCTTCACCAGTCTTGGAAACAACAATTTTAAGCACTTGTTTCAGAAAAGCACATCTGAAAGTGATACAATCTAGAAAGAATAAATACAATCAATCTCAAAAAACAATCAATTAAAATGCAGCATGAAGCTTCTAAAGACTTTAAGTGGAAGACCGATTTTTTTTCTTTCTTTTTCCTTTGATTCCTTAGATATCCAAAAACTAAACTCCTAATCTTTCCCTAGAAGGGGAGAAATAAAAGGTGACACTTTCTCTCCTGAGAAATGAAAAGATCTATCAAAAAATTTAAATAGAAATAAACGAGGCTAAGAGAGATTCCATTGACCGAAGTGCAATAAAAACACTATAAAGCTGTATAAAGCAATATAAAGCTGTATTAGGAAAAGAGAATTCTGGAGACTCCTGATCGCTACCAAAGCGACTGAGTGTGCATTCAGAAAGGTGGGTATCCTCTAGGTGAAGATACTAAGAAATACTGAGACCGATAAGAAGACCATGAGAGGAAGGCAGCACTAGAGAAATGTGCAGTCATCCCGGGCTGTGACAGCCCAGGGGAACAGAATCCCATTCACAGCCCGTAACACCTCCTTCCTCCCTGCGCCGAAAGCCGGGACGCGGTGGAAGCGGCGCGGTGCCGTCCCAGACGCGTGTCCCCGCTCCACCCCTGCGGGCCCGCAGCCTCGGCGCCGTCCCCGGGCCGGCGGGGCGGGCAGGTGTGTCCCCTGCCCCGAGGGCTGGCAGGGACCACGGGCGGCAAGGGTGCTGTGGAATAACCCAGGGCTCCGCCGCCAGCCGGTCCCTCGGCGGGCCCGGGCAGCCGCAGCCCCTCGCCGCCGTGCCCCTCGCCCGCTCGGCGGGCTCGCCCCGCCGGCGCGATGGCCACCTAATCACCACCTATTCGCCACCTAATCGCCACCTCATCGCCACCTAGTCGCCGCTTCATCGCCGCCGCGGCCGCCGCGGCCGCAACTTTTCCTCCCCGCGTCACGCCGCTCCTTCCCCCGTCGCTCCGGTGGAAGATGGCAGTTGGGGGAAGCGCTGGAAGTTGCAGCCCGCGAGCGAAGAGATAAGGCGGAGGAGCGGGAAGGTGAGTGGCACCGGCCGGCTGCCCCTCCGCTCCGCCCCGCCCGGCTGCGGCGGGCTGCGAGTGCGGGGCCGGCCGGTCCCGCCACCCGGACGTTGTCCTCGACCTGCCGGGGCGGTATTTTTGGGACCTTCGGGGAGGTTTCGGGAAGTTGGACCGTGTAAAGGCTGGCGAGGTGGCGGGAGAGGGAGGACACAGCCGCCCCTGGCAAGTTTTACTTCGCGGGAGGGTGAGTGGAAGAGCAGTTCCCCGAGCGCTTGCCCTGCCGGGCGGGTGGTGCGTTTCTGGGTCCGGGGGATCCTCTGCGACCCCCGCGCCCTGCGGGGCCGTGGGCGAGTCGCGGGTGCCGGCCGGAGAACGGCTGCTGGAGCTCAGCGGGCCGTGCCAGCTCCCCGCGGTCGGCTGGGACTGCCGAGCTCCGGAGGGCGCCGGGGGAGCTGCCCCGTGGCGGCCGAACAGGTGGGCGACGCCGGGGTGCGCCCTCCTCGGGCACCGCCGCCGGGCCGGTGTCGGACTGCCCGGAGCAGGCGGCAACCGGAGGGCGGCTGCGTCCCGTCCCGTCCCGTCCCGTCCCGTCCCGTCCCGTCCCATTCCCGTGCCGGGTGGGTGGCCATAATTTTGTATAATTGTGTTTACGGTGCCAAAGCGGTGTGTGCATCCCGGCCGGCAGCTTCCCGTTTGGCAGCGCAGGGCATGAGGAAGGTAGTTGCCAGCAAAGGTACAGTTGTTTTTGACTCATCTGAAATATCTGAGTTTTGATATGAAATGGAGCATAATAGCAATCAGAAATCATTCATGCTTATCACTCTTATAGAAAAAAAAAGCAGGTATTACTCGTAATGCACAAAATGTGTATTCATCTTTTAATATCTACTCTGAGCCCACAGCAGTTTATATTTTTAAGTGCTCTGATGAGGTCTAAACCCACTGTTAAACAACGTGAGAATTTAAGTGTAGACAAATACTTAAAGCAAGCTGATCTTTGAAGAAGTAGTGCGGTGGATTGTGGAGACCTTTTGACATATGAAAATACATGAATGTGCTTTTTTGATGCAAAAGTTGTTGAGATTTTCTGTCACAAACAGCACAGAACAAGCGCTGACACAGAAACCAAGGGATTTTAAACATTTGTCTTTCAACATTGTCAGCTTTAGTTCTTTCACATTTTGTTTTCTGTGACAGAAGAATAGTTTTGTGACAGTTATTCAGGATTTAATTTGCAAGCTCACAAAGGCCTGTAGCTGTGATGAGAACTCATGAACAAAAAAAGGAAGGTATTTCACATTAAGTTTTTCAAATGTCCTATCCTACTCAAATGTCTTGTCCTACTCCTATCTTCTCTCCCCACACACCTAGCTCAGCAACAGCATCTCTATATCTTTTGAAGTTATCTTGTGGCTAAATGTCTCTAAATTTTCTCTCATGCCTATTTCTGTGTCAGTGGCCCCAGCTCATATGTGTTTTGTACCAGGAATACCTACTTTGTTCAGAAAGAGATGCCAGCTTGTTCTCTGTCATAACACCAGAGCAACCTTGGAATGCAATTCCATCCGCTCATACACTTAAGTTGCATTGTTATTTGTGTGAAATAGCTGTGCCTCAACTATATAGAACTTGCTACCATGAACGATGCAAATAATATACTATTTTAACACCTCCTTGTCATGGAAAAGATGTGATCCAAAACACTGGGAATAAACACGTCATGGCTCCAGAGAGAAGCTGCAGGCAGTCATGTTTGTGTACCAGTGGTGCAAGTTTCTCCATATAAATATTGAAATAGCTGTCTTTTAAACAAAAATGTAATTGTCAGTTCAGAATTCTAAAAAAGCAGAAAAACATGCCATTATACTTCTTGGTGACCAGCGTGATGCAAACACAGCACCATAGTTCAGCCTACCCAAAGCACTTGTCTCAGTGTCAGATTCCTCTGAAGGTCTGTGTGAATGTGTAATACACCCAAATGTTTTGAATCTGACTTTAAAATGTTAGTTTTGAAAACAGTAGTGTTTGGTTTTCCATTAAATTGCTTTTCCACAAATGAAGCTTGGTCTACATGACTAAATGGGAACAGCAATTTGTAAGCTGTTGTGTATCTTCAGTTTACCAGCATCTTCCTGCTCCCAGGACAGTTTAAAACCAAAAGTGAAATAGTGTCTTCACTGCTGGAAGTCAATACATGCTTCATTTAGAGCAGTTGTTCCTATTAGAATTTATTTCTGTGGAAAAAAAAAATAATATAATACTATAATTAAATGGCATATTTATTTTCTAATTTCTTGATAAAAATAATATTAAAAAGAGATTCAGTTATAAAAATGATATATTTTCTAAAAAGCATGTAAACTGGAAAATAACTTTCAGTTCTTCATCTCACTACCTCAAGCCCCACAGAACTTGCTGTTAGAAATATTACTTGCATACTGAAAATATGTATCAAATTTAACTTTGCCTTTCCTGGAAATTGTATGAATCCTGGTATGAATTACCATGAGTACTGATGGCACATAAATGTAGTTGCAGTAGTTAGTTTCTTAGTATTCAGCTAATGGTTAGTAGGCGAAATGTAGCTTTGAAAGTAATCAAATCCTGTTGTGATGGAACAACTATAACCAATGAAAAATGACAAAAGAATTGGGATGTAGTCTAATCATCTCCAAATTGGTAAATTAAGTACATATTTACCAGAGTGTTTGTAATATTGTTCATTTATATTCACCAGTATTCAGACTAGCTAATTTAAAGCTACTCAGGGTACGTGTGTTGAAACTGCAATAGAAAGTATTGTGGCTTGCAGCATACTCATAGCTGAGCCATTTAGCTGAGAGAGCTTAGTACATCACAGGAGTGAGGCTTTTTCCCTTTTACAAAAGAGTTCTGGGCCAGATTTGTTGAGGATTATGTGCTGTGTCCTATAAGCATGCTGTTTACATGAACTTTCCATATAAATTCAAATCAAAGGAATAAGTATTCATCAGAGTTTTCCAGTCTCCTCAAAAGTAAGAAAATGTTCTTTAAGTTGCTGTAATTAAGTAGAAGGTACATAATGCATCTGTTGAGTTAAATTAAAGATAGCTCTCATGTAAAGACAGAACATTAGGCTATTCTATGATAAAACATATTTGTCATCCTTCAAAGCCTCAGTAATGATTTCCAGATAAATAGGCAGAGAATGTTGCATTGCTGAATCACTTAATGTTATATTGTTTGTTGAAACTGATAGATGAGTAAGGCAATTTAGAGCTAGAATTACTTGATGAAATCACCTCTCATTTTCTCCTTTTGGTTTTGAGTTTTTAAATTGGGATAATCATACATGACCAAAGAATTTTTTTCCCTTACCTAATGTAACAAATGCATTATGTTGTGAACATCAGTGTGTGCTGGGTAAGACTGTGCTAGTGTTGAATTTATTGTTACAGCTTCAATAATAAATTACAAAGTTTTTTTGTGCTGCATAGACTCATCTTCAAGCAGGTAAAAAAACACAGTGAAGTAGTGCTTAACTACTACTCAAAACTAATGTTTCAATACTTTGAGGCCAGCTTAGACCTTTCCTGTGAGGATATACCCACACGTCTCCATACTCACACTTCTCCATACTTCTCCATTTTTGTACAATAGATAGTTGTATAACTTTCTGCCAAAGAAGTTTGTCAATGCAAAAAGTTAACAAGTTCAAAAAAAAAGATTTGGACAAATTCCTAGATAAAAAAAAAAAAGAAAAAAAGGAAAAAAACCAAACAAAGTCTAGAAAGCAGAAATATAATGTTTCTGAATCAGAATATCCCTAACCAGCAAATGTTCTGGAGGCTTCAGTGCATTTCAAGAAGGTACCATTCACATGGTTGCATTGCACTTCCTCACTTTTCCTTATGCATATGCTGTTGGGCATCTGGGGAAAAGGTGTTGGATTCTGAACAGGTCTTTGCTTTGGTTAGATTCTACAATTCATGCATTCTTACCCAGTCAAGGTGGACAAGGTGATATGCAATTTAGACATTCCTTTATGGGGAAAAGTGATTGAAAACTTTTGTTACACAACATTCAAGCAGATGTTTACTTGAATTAATTAGCATTAACTCAATGTATGATGTTGATTATGAGACGGAAAGGTAATAGAAAGCAAATATTTGTTCCTATTTTCCAGTAATTTATTGTTAATGGTATTTTTCAATATATGTTAACATTGGTCATTCACAAATCATGATACATTCTTGAAGTTTGTTTATGATACGTAGCAACTCTCCGGATAGTTTGTTTTAAATCTATTGCGTAACTGTAAACTATTTTTTTTAAAGAAAATGAAATGCTTTTCAGTCAAAGTAGCTAAGAAGTGCCAGTAAGATGACTCCTTACAGTATGTCTTTTATTTGTCCCCAGTTCCTTAGTTTTGAAGATGATGGATTCTATATTTCTTCATTTGATTTCTGCTCTGAGACAGCCTTTTAGCTCATTTCTGTTCAAGATACAGAGTGCTCCTTCTCTAGAATGGATGACTGTCACTCTTGGGGTTTTATTCTGACTTGAGTCTGGTTTTCTGGTTTAGTCTGAGCATGCATGAGCCTCTATTGTCACATTCACTGAGTCCAGCTTTTGTTTCCATGCTCTATTAACCTGCAAGAGACATGAAGACCTGGTATAAAGAGTATTTTGAAAAGGTGATGTCCAGTGCACCTGGGAAATTGGCAGCCGTGAAGGATGCCAATCTTGTGTGCATACAAGATACATGAACACTTGAGCCCGAACTTATCCATAAATGAAGTGGTGCTGCACAATGCCTTTGGTGTTTCAGCCTTTTACCTCACCAAGGATCTTCCATTTGCAGCTGCCTTTCCATTGCAGTTGTGTCACCTTTCACCAAAGCTTCTAGGGCAGTGGTTGCCTTCCTGTCCTCATGCTCTTGGTCTCACACTGTTATTGTCCTGGCCTCGTACCTCCATACTGGGCTACTACTGTTATGTCACAGAGGGGATTGACACTGCTCTAAGAGTCCAGCCCTTTCACTAGCCTTTTCTTGCACAGTTTTTTGCAGCTTTTAGTTTGCATTAGGAGGAAGACAAGTGTTTGTCCAGCATTCCCCAATAGCAGCTAGTTAGTTTGCAACACCAGCCTCTGATCAAAAACTACTTCATTTAGGGCTAATGGCATCATAAGGGGGGACAGGCAATAGGGAATTTGAACAGATCATAGGGAAATTTATGTGGTTTCTGTGGGAAAGGTAGTATGGAGAGGACACCTGGGAGAGGATGCTTAATGGGGAAACCTTGACTAGCCACAGGAGCTTTCCCTTTCCCCTTTTAATTTTCTCCCTTTGCTTTTCCAGTTACCTTTCTGATTTTTCAATGTTTTTATCTCACTCCCTGCCTTCTTTTTCCCTAAAGAAACATTTATTGTTGGCTTTGATGCTTGTCACCAGCTATAAACTCTGCGAGTAAATCAGGAAGGGATATAGAGATGTTTATATAGGAGAAGTTTAGGTAAATGTGTGAATAGATTGGTACATGGTCAGTTTATACCTATGTAAATAGAAATTGTTTGATAACTTTCCTGATTTTAATTCTTGGTCAAAGAGAAGTCATACATCTGCTGAGTATTTACTTAGTCAGCCTGAATTTACTCTTCTGGTTTATTATCATGGGAGAATATCTCTATTCCATCAGATATCTCTGTTTCTTCTCTGTATCCTTTTCAGTTTGAATTTAGTTTTTTTCAGTAAATGTGATCAAAATAATAGTCTGTGCCCACAGAAGTCCAAAGGTCATAATACTTCATCTCCTTTTTTGAAAAGCTTCAGTGATGTGTCCTAGATTGTATTAAGCTCAGTCTGAAAATTTAATTTCCTGTTGCTTTTTGTAATGCTCATAATTACACTAGATCACAGAAGTTGGAAGGGACCTGTTGGTCAAAATACATAGAATTTAGGCTGTTTTGTTTAGGGGTTAGTTCAATTCTAACCTTGGAGCCTGGAAAAGCTCCAAGGAAAGCAATTCCACTACTTCTCTGAACAACCATACCCAATACTTAGTTATCCTGACAGCACTTTTTCTTCTTTATGTTGAGTCATAACCTCCCAGTTTCAATTCATGAGTATTTTCTCTCATTTTTGTGCCTTGCATGGCTGTGAAGAGCCTGGCTCCATCTGTTTGGTAAAGCTCTGATAGGCTGGTGATAGGTCCCTGCTAAGGCTGCCTCATCTTCAGGATGAACAAGTCCAGCTCTCTCAGCTTTCAACAGGGCAAGTCCTCCAACCCTTTCCTACTTTGACAGACTCTGGAGGAAGCTTCATTCAGTTATTTGGAACACCAAGACTGGATGCAATATTCCAGATGAGGTCTAGTGCTTGAGTAAATTGGAAACATGAAACTTCATCTTGGTAAATCTACCAAATAGTAAATAGCACCAAATTCTAAGAGTCCAGGAATGAGACATTAGGCAGAACTTTACTGTCTTGTAACCATAAAATGATTCAAGATACTGTACACTTTTAAGAATTTGTTATTGCATCTTACATGAAAACAAAGTTAATTTGATATTTCTTCTCAGGAAAGTTATTGAATCATGCTATTTTGGAGTAGGGAAATAATGTGATATTAGAATTTTATTTTAAAACACTTTCTATGCATTATTATATCTCCCTTATAGAAGTGTATGAAGAAAATTATATGACACAGACATTCTGTATGTCTAGGCATTTAATGATACAAAATTCTAATTACTCAAGTTTTTGACATCAAGTTAACGTTAAGTCTCCAGAGTACCTAACTATTGAACTAAACCTTGCTTTGACAAGAGATGAGTGAACTGCAGGCATGAATGTAAGATTTACAAGGAAAAAATTTAACCTAATTCAAAATAGGAAATAAGCAACATGCACATAGTAACCATTTGGTGCATAAAATGTGTAAATTATTCATTTGTTTCATAGATGGATAGCTCTTCAGTTTTCCATATATAGGTTAAAACCAAAGGAATGTGTGGACAATATAAAATTGTTATGGTTGCTATTCCAATCTTTTGTGTTTCCTCTTTTGGCAGTCAATACAATCAACATTGATTAAAAAGTCATAGTATTAGTTAAGCAGATTTTTGATATTTCATTTGGAGTTGAAGCTGTTTTAATTGGGATATAAATAATTACTCTATATATTCTCTGAAAACATATTATAAATGGAAAGATCAGTGAGTTGAAAAGGAAAATAATTTTCTATACCTGAAACACATCATAGTGCTCTAATGTGGTTTAGGTCTGCCCTCCTGACTGCCATGATCAGCACCAGGGATCTAGCTGGAGGTTGCCATAAGATTCTTTTTGGCCTCAGTGTACTCAGTTTTCCTTCCACAAAAATCAGAGCAATTAGGAAACAGCAGGGCACTGAAGTTGAATCTCATCCACAGGAACAGTGTACAGACATAGTCAAGATGCAATCCTGTGGCAATCAGGACCACAGCCTACAAGAGTGAGTAGTTCAGGGAGGGAATCCAAGCCAAGGTATGAATCAGAGAAAGGTATTTTCCTTTGTAAATTACATTTGTAGGTTTAATTTATGGGCACCCACTGCAGTACCAGCCTAGCAGTTCCTTCCTCTTGCATGTGTACATTCCATTCTTGAAGGTGGACAGTCTGCTCAGAGCACCAAGTACTGTGGAGCAGAGTGTAACAAAGAGAAGATAAGTAAAAACTTTAAGGGGTTCTAGCTCTCCTATTCCAAACATATTAGTCTCTTATGAAGACTGTGAATGAAGAAATCACCTAAGAGAACATTCAACTGCTCTCAGTATATCCAGGTTGCTTACTCAGAGTCTCTTGGAAGACTGTGAAGTGTTTATATTTGTTCTCTGCCATCACATACACCTTGTCTTCCACTCCATCTGGCTATATGCTTTCACCCCCCTCCAAGAAAAGAAATTCTGTTATGAAAAAGTAGTTAAGTATTGCTATCTTTTGAACAGTTGGAGCAAGAGTTCAAGGCTTCCTTTTGACTGGAAAATGAAGTTAGCAAGTAGATTTTTTGGTGCAGAGGCTTTCTTCAGAAACTAGTGAAAAAAGGGACAGGTTTAATGTGATTAAGGGATATTTAACCCTAGGTTTTTGTAGCATTTTAGTGAGATACATATGACTGGATCAGTATCAGCCTATTAATGTGATGAGACTTCCTTCAGGACTTCTGAGAGCTGATCAACCATTCTTCTTCCTTGTGCTAATGCATGTCATTTATACTGATCCAGATTATGAAGAAAATGCAGATTTCAAAAGAAGGTGAAAGGAAATGACATCTAAAAATTTGCTGAGGGTGACACTAACAGTATTAGGACCTTGATTGAAGAGGTCAAGGATTTGACTTGTCTGTGAGGAGTTGTGCAATTGACTGTAATGAGATCAGGATGTCACCTTTGCATGTGAAATTTTCACCTCTTTGATAGGCTGTTTGTTGTTTGTTGTTGAAACAGATCAGATTAAGAGAAGAGCTTGTGAAAGCCCTATTCAAGGTTGAGATCTACTGAAGACATGCATGGAAGACTGTAGTATACTCATTTCCTTCCCAGCCAGAGCAGAAATGGCACTGAGCATGGAATCTGGGGCTGGAGTTAGCAGCAGTGGATTGTTCTTTAATTCATTAGGGCAAACCATGGAGGCTGATTCAATTTAGACAGGCAGGCAAAGCAGTGGAGGAGCTAGAAATGTGTATAAAAGATAATTCCTGATTATTCTTTGCTGCCATCTTTTCCAAATTACCTTTAAATAAATTTAGCAGATTTTGGCATTCACTCTGGGTACATTTTCCCTACATCAAACTGTCTGCATGCTTTTATTCCCTCCATCACTAGTTTTCCTTAGTGATGCCTAAATATAAGTTTGTAGCTTCTTCAGTGTACTCTGATTACATGCAAACAGAGCGTGCTGGTATGCGTAGGAGATTTTTCTGGGCGTCTGGCAAATGAAGTAGTTTTTCTTTAGGCCACAGAGTAGCAACTGAGCTGCTTCCACAATTTCACTGCAATTTTTATGGGGAGTCTGTATACAATGCCTGTGAGAAATCTGGAAGGGTTTTGTTGTATTGAATTTGTAGTGACAAATTGACTGTCATTTCTGACACAGCTTCACATGGACTTATCCTCAGAATGGTCATCCATGCTTTTGAAGAGAGTTGCTGGGATGTTGGTTGCCTGTGGAGTGCCTATGCATCATTTTTCCTCACTCTTTTTATTTCTATGGAGTGTTTGTGTTGCTGTTTTTGTAAAAAGAGACTGAGCTGGGAGAGACAGCAGGAGACACAAGTGCGAGTCTTTTTCAGCTGACATTTGGACCATAATTTAGGTTTTATGCATAGAAATGTCAGCTCAAAAGACACTTCTGTGTAGATAATGAAGCAACATAATAAATCCATTATCCTGTTAAGACAAAAAGATATGGATTTTTTTGAGTGATTTCAGTCTAAGTATTTCAGGAGAGAGAATTTAAAAAGGCATATTTTTTGTATTTTAAGGCCATAAATGTAATCAAAACAAATTAAAAGTAAACCACATTTTAAAAAGGTTTTAAATTCTGCTTGCTTACTCTGATTGAGGGTGATTATCTTGCATACAACTGATTAACTATGTGATATGTAACCTAAAGTAGTTTTCTTAAAATATCGTAGGATTGCCTCATCTTTAGGTTGCCATTGCTGTGTTATGTATATGGTCATTTTATATTACTCACCTCTGTGAAAAATAACACTATATATCTTCCTGCTCCAAGTAAGTTGAAATCAATATGATGAAAATAGCAACATCTGTCATTTATGGTACGTGAATGAGAAGAGTGAATTCCAGAGTGAATGGGAAATGCATAGATAGGCAAGGCCAGAACTGGGGTCTAATATATGTATCTTTTTTGTTCATAATTGGGTTTTAAGTCCAACATCATAACGAGATGTGGGCTATGTGTTAAGCACACATAAAGCAAAGCAAAGACAATTATTTTTCACCCTTAAAGCAGTTACTGTACATCAGTGCAATGATCCGTCAGATTTCGTATGCAGGTTGTTATCCTCTTGTCTAGAGATTTTTTCCAGTGATGTTGGTGCTTCAGTTAGGCAAAGGCATAATTAACTATACTGATCTTAACAGAACTGTTATTGCTGACACATATCAAGGGAAAAAAAAAAGGAGAAAATCTGACTTGCGTCAGGTTGAAAATGTGTTAGCTATTGGCTCAGTCTAATTATACTGAATTAAATCTAACTGCATACCATCATCCAGGCCCCAGAATTTTAATAGTAAATGAATTCTTGTAAAGTTATAAGGGTGATTAAAAAAATAATGTAAATTCCATGGTACTTTCTCTGTAAAATTTAAATTTCTGAAAAAAACAGACACTGTTTAAAGAAAATATTTTGGTGAGGAAGTTTTTGTCAGAAACCAGTAATTAAGTATAGGGGATTAACATGAAGAGAAAATAAACCTCAAGTTTTTTCACCTGTTTTATTTTATTATCTAATGCAATAATTTATTATGTAATACTGAATTAGAGAAGTTTGGTCGTTTGTTATGAAAGAAGGTACTACTAACAATATTTCTGTTTTGAAAGATGAATGCTACAGCTGAATTCTCTACAATTACCCTGGTATAGAATAGTGTTGGCTATGGCACTCCTAGAAGTAGAAATGTAGATACAGCTTTTGTGTAGTAGATAGCTGAAGAAACAATCCTCTCTGAATGAGGATTTCACTTGGTTCTGACCATTTTGCAGCTGGTTAATTGTTTAAAATGAAAGTAATGCTGTAATGCATATGGGCAGACATAGCTGTTGGTACTTGAAACCAGTTACATTTCATTCTGCATCATTTATTAGATAATAAAACCAGTGCTGCTTGAAGAAATAAAGGGTAAGTTGAGCAAAAAACCAAAAAAAGTTCAATTTGCAATAGATGAGGAGACTCCTTAGTTTAGTCTTCAGTTTAGTAACTGCAATGTTATTCAATGCCGTGGTTCTCATTTCCTAATAGTAATAAATTGGAATTTATTTCAGTTTACATTGATTTTTCTTTTGCAATGCATCTGAAAATTAATAGAAGCGTAGTCTATTTTTTCACAGTTCTGCAAAAAAAGGATGAGAAATAAAAATTGCATGTGAGGATAAAGCCAGTAAAATCTTAATGTTTTAAATGGAAGCATTTCTGGGAAGCAAGTGGAAGCTGTGGAGTTGAATATAAAGGCTTTCACAGGCAATTGGATTAGGCAAGTTCATGTTGGCTGATGGCAGCTAGAATCACTGCCTCTAATAGAGAATTATCACTGGAGAGCAATGGGAAGTGAATATGCCATCAAAGAACTCTATCTCCATCCTGCCTGCCATACCAACACCTTTGGTACCTCAGAAGAAAACATCCCTTTCACATAGTTATGAGATGTATGAGATGTACCATGAGTGAGAAAAATATTGAAAAAACTAATAAAGGCAGTGTCAAAGTGAAAAATAAGAAACCCAAACAAAAAAAAAAATCACATTTTTGTTATTTGAATACCCATATGCCAACTGTGCTGGAAATGTATACAATATACAGACTTGAATAATTTATACTTGGATAGACAATTGCATCAAATAATAGCAAAGCCTGACTGTTTCATTTTTTTTTTTTTTGAAGGCCCACTCTATTTTGGTGCTGAGTTCAGAATTAGAAGGAATAATCTTTCATGTTCTAATGGAAATAAATCAGTTTTAGTATTATAATAGAGTTTATTCACTATTGAGTGCATAATTCCTGGAACAAGAAAGCATTGACAGGAGAGTCCTCCATTCTGTGTAAGGTTGTAAAATTTGCCATTTTGTTATAGAATGGGCATGTTTTCCTTTTTTTCTTATTACTGGCTCACAGAAGTTAATTGCAGATTTTGTGTATAAGCACTGGGGACAGTTTGGGTAACTGAATTAAATAACTGAAGTAAAGAAGCTGAAAGAAAGAAAGCACATTCAACAGTTCACTTTTTGGAATAGTGAATTAGAGAGAAGCTGTGCCCTTATAGAACCTATAAGAGACCTAAACTCTTCATTCCTCTCTACAATAATTTCAATCTGCTGTTTCAGCAGCATGATTCATGCAGAAAGAATGTTTGTTTCTTATTCAGACTCCAGTAACCCTCTAGTTACTGTGTCCAGTGGGCATAAATTCTATTTAGGTAAAGTGTAGTATTATGACTATGTTTAAGACATAGAATTCTATGCATGATTGTTCATAAAGACTGGAATTCATTTTCCTGCATGGAGAATTTAGATGCCACTCTAAAATTGTGAATCTGAGTTTATTTGTGGGGAAATTGCTCTTGATGGTTACAACAAGTAGGAACTTGTGTACAACTTTATATACTCTAGATGCCCAGGCTTACATCCCAAGTTGTGACAGCTCCCTGTAGGCACATCAAGATGGCTAAACATTTTTAAGCATGCAAGGTGCTGGCTATATTGTCCAATAATCCAATCAATTTTCTACTTATTTTCTTTCTTCTTCTGTGCCGAGAGAACACATCTGGCTGCTATATTGGCCTGGTGACTTTGAAACTATGGGTAATCACAATGGTATTACCCATCCACAATTAGGGGACAACACTGAGCCAATATTGATACAGTCTCTGCTGGTACAAGACCTTCCAATGCATGATGGTTCTTCCTTTTGTGAGTAAGGATGTTCTTCCTTACATTTTTTCCCATAGCTTTTTCCCACTCCCTGTGGCAGCCTGAGTTCCAGTCAGTCTCACAGCTCTGAACAGAAAGTCCTCTACCAACTACAGACAGCCAGCATGGACAAGTCTTAGCTTAATTTTTTTCCTCTTGCTGGCCTGAATGATGCAGAATTTTGCATTACAGACCTCTTGGTGATTCAGAATCAAGAGGGGCAAAGGCAGAAGGAAAAAAGAAAAAAAATGTGTTCTTTTCGTGAGTCAACTCCTGCTATGTTTGGTGCCCAAATCACAAAAACCTGCTGGGTAAGTGGATTCTTCCTAGTTGCAAAACATGCATCAACCACCATTCAGCCTGCAACTTCTAGTGCTTCTTGTGTAATTTTTTATGGAAGTCCAGTTACAGGGCAGGTGAATGTCTTTTTGTAGCCAGCCTTTGATGGCAGGAAGGAGATGACAACCAAAGAAACCCTGTCTTGACAGACTGAAAACAGTGAAGCTTGCACAGCACCCTGCCACTGCTCAGCATGCAAGTGATTACTAGCTCACAGCACACAATTCTGGACTGGACAAGTACGAAACTTGGAGACAGTGAGAGGCATGAGTGTCTTATCAAGTATCTTCCATTCTTGGTGCTCCATCCTTCACCTTTTATTGGTGAAGGATGCTTAACCAGCACGAGTATGTGCTTCTAGCATGGACAGTCAGCATTTTAGGCTAGGTCTTGCCCACGTTACACATTCAAAAGCAGCTTAGAGTTCCTATTTAATCCTCAAGTCTCTGTTTCTCCAGGTAAATAACTTCCCACATAAGTCCGATCCTTTTTCTGCTCATGACCAGGATAATAGGTCTAAACATTGTCTGAGTTTTTTAAAATATGAGGAAGAGAGCAGATGTTAAGAGGCAGTAGTTGAAATGTTTGGCTTTTCAGATCCACTGGACAGGAGATCTAGAGACAAAAATAATTTAAAGCAATTTGGTTATGCTCCATCTTTATTGTGTATATTTCTAGACTGAACTGAATAAGTGGCTTGAAACACTCAAGTTCCCTCCTTCACCCTGGAGTGGACACTTGAAATGAACAGTTGTGTGCTCTGTTTGTTCATTTCAATGATGCTTCCCTTGATAATCTGTCCCAGTCATAGCCAGGAGAGAGCTGACATAGCCACACCATTAGTAGGATGGCTGTGTTTGGTCTGAAATCAAGCCTGGATGTCCTGCAGTGTAAGAAGTGTTCAATTTTTTTCCTTTTTCAAGTAGCTAAGTAACAGACAACAATCTGAGTAGAGAACAAGAATGTTAGGGAGAGCTGGAGTGTCTAGGGCTGTGCTCTAGAGGCCGTGGTGGTACCTGAGTGCAGGGCTTAGTTGCCTGTCTAGCATGGTGGAATGACAAATCATTATTTGTAGTTACTACAGTTTGTGGTAATTGGGAGTGCGGCAGAACCTCATCCCCAGTGGGCTAGAGCTGTGAAAAACAGGGGAAAATTATTAAAGGTAATGAGCCATGGAGTGCCCAGGTGCACTGACCACCTGAGGGAACAGAAGGCACACAGGTGCAATGCCTGAACATGAGGGGTATAAAAGTTTGGGCTAAAGAATAAGAAGCCTTCTGTAGCCTTCTGAAGTGGTATGCTGTAATTTCTGTGTGTAGATGCTTGAAGTCTTCTGATGAGGTGTGGTGATACTCTGTGTATCATGGCCATCTCAAATGTGGCATATGCTGCTACAATTATCTTCCTCTTATCTTGAAGCGGGGGAGAGCTTGTGTCTGCTCCTGTTGGATGCAGGTGGTATGATAGATCTGAATTCCCCTAATTCTCGGGGCTGGCTACTGGGTATACATAGCATGTCACATCTGGCTTTTTATTCTGCTGAATCACATTAAGTTACTTTTATGTGAATCTAGCCTGAAATTTGGGCATTTTGGAGATGATTGTCATGTAAGAGCAAGTTTGGGAATGATGAGTGGAAAGGGACTGTTCTGACTTCTTCAGGTGTCAACTTCCATGTTTTTACTGCTTGGTCAGGTTCTCTAGGAGATATCTAAAAGAACAGATTCTTTCCTCTAGGCAGAACATATCTATCTTTATCCTCCAATTTCCTTTTTGCCCAGCTGGCAAAAATTAGTAGCTGTAGATGCAAACCTTATCTAGTTCTTCCTTGATATCTTAGGGGAAATCAGTGAGAGCCAGGAAACTTGTCTGATGGCACTGTGAATTTGTTTCTAGGATGTACCTCTGGTATGGGTCTGGAAGAAGGTCCTGAGGCAGGAAGAGGTTATCTGAAAGTAATTCTTGTGCTTCACTGAAGATGACCCTAGGATACACTACTAGGGTTTGTGGCAGCTTCTCCATGCTCTTCATAGAAGAGGCAGGTGTTACATGAAGTGCTCACAATTTCTGGATACAGAACTTTTATAGACTTCAATTTGAATGTTTCCTTCTCCTGGAACACCTGGCATTATTCATGATCCTTATGCATGACCATGAAATCTTACTGTTAGCAGAATTATAAATCCAAATGTGGTCACATATGACTCCCAGACCTCCCCTTGCTATATAATCTGCAGTACCCAGACCTGTGCCAAGGGATTTCCTTTAGAAATGAAATGGCTGTTTGTCTCATTTTCATACACTACTTTTGGTAGAGGCTTGCTAAGGTGGGGGGCCGGGGGGTGAAGTATGATGGCTTGGCAGTGTGATTGCTAACATTTAAAGTCTTGTTCCTTGAATGTGTTTTTAGAAAGTTGCCTTTTAAGTGATATGTATTTCTTCTCAAATTGAACATTTGAGAAATTAGGGGAACACAAAGTATTTGACAAGTGCTATGGAAAGTCTCACATCCATGAGAACATCAGTGAAGAACTTGTTAATGTCACTGCTGCTTCTCTGTAGCTCCAAGGGGGTGGACACTGCTGTCTTCAAGAGATCACTTCTTTTCTTTGTTCAGAGTTATAACAAGTAATCCTTTCTCCTGTGACAGGGATGCCTTCTGTCAGCTCTCATTTAGATTTGATACCCATCAAATGCTGATATGTGAGTTGTGATATGAAAAAAGACCACAATTTAGCCTCTAAAAATGGCATAGATAAGTGACAGCACAAAGCTTTCTGGGCTTAAGTCAGACTTATGCCTCTAAATAATTTAAGATTCTTCTTAACAGTTTTCTTAGATTTATAAGAGAAAATTCACCTACAGTTGCTAGAAAATTAATAGTAAGCATATAATTAGATTAAAAAGAAAAGTGCTGCTTTACCTCTTTCCTCCAAATGAACTTTTAATTTTCTGGATGAATACTTTTTCTAGAATACAACTTTTGTCTTTCAAATTCCTATTTCTAACTACCTGTTTTAGAAAGTATCTTTCTGCCAAGTCATTTCTCCTTTGTGCTGTGTTGTTTCTTGAAAGGATTGTAAAAGAACTCATGCTGTGGTCACAGTTCCGTAGAGCAATTTCCATGGCATTTTGCCTTTATATCACAGTTGTTTCTCTGAGTTGTTGCACCAAGCTGGATTACTTTTTCAGTACTTGTGGCTTAAATACTCATAGAGATTTCACTTTTCTTCTTGGGTGCTCCACAAGGCCATGAAGACTTTTTTTTTTCCTTCAGAATTAGTAAATCCAGTATTTTCTATGAAACTCTTTAGATATCTGCAGTTTTGAATACTGCATATTTTGTACTTGATTTATAAAAGTCACAGACATATAACATGCTTAGGGTTGGAAGGGACCTTAAAGATCATGTCTTTCAACCACCCTGCCATGGTCAGTGACTCCTTCTTGACCAGGTTGCTCAGAGCCCCATCCAGCCTGGCCTTGAGCACTTCCAGGGTTGGGGCATCCACAGCTTCTCTGGGCAACCTGCTCCAGTGCCTCACCACCCTCACAGTAAAGAATTTCTTCCTAATATCTAATGTAAACCGATGCTCTTTCAGTTTGAACCCATTCCCTCTTGTCCTGTCACTATGTGTTCATGGGAAAAGTCCCTCTCCATCTTAGAGACTCCCTTCAGGCACTGGCAGGCCACAATTAGGTTACCCTGAAGCCTTCTCTTCTCCAGGCTGAACAATCCCAATTCTCCCAGCCTTTCCTTATAGGAGATGTCTTCTGATGCCTTAAGGTTTAGTTTTCATATACTTCAGATACTGTGCTGCCTAGGGGTGTAGCTCTGAGCTTCATATTAAGTGTTAGTAGGTTCTCTTCACAGGGTAAGTAGATAAAACAATCCTTTTCCAGCTTGAGATTAAGGACAACCCTTAGCAGCTTCACGTCCAGAATTATAAACAACAGGTAACTGAAGAAGAGGCAAACAAGGAGGATGGGACTTCATAACCTAAAGCTATAATTGGACAATTAACTGCAATATGCAATGAGCCAAAACTTATAAAAGTGTGAAAGCTTGTGATTGGTCATCCATTTTGGGTCCATCTTGAGTGTAGCCCTGGCCAGGTTCTTGTACTGCCCAAGGTGTGTCCTTTAAGGCCTTTTAATAAGTACCTATTTTATTCTCTTAGCTCTGTCTAGTCTGTGTTCCAGGTCAGCCTCTCAAGACATCACTTCCATGTTTCTAATCATCTTCTTGGGCCTCCTCTAGACTCATTGCATCAGATCAATGTCCTCCCTGTGCTGAGCATCCCAGAAATGAATGCAGTATTCCAGTATTTCAGATAGGGTCTTATCAGACTGAAAGGAAGGGGCAGAATCACCTCCACTGACCTGCTGGCAATGCTTCTTTGGATTGATTTCACAGGCCTTTAAACTGACCTTTCTTCTTTCTAAGACACAAGTCATACCTGTTAAAAATCAAATTAATGTTATGGAAAGTAACAGTCTCAATAGCAAAGTATGCCTAAAACTGTGTTCATCAAAGCCACTTTTGCTAAATAGAATTTTTAAGCTGTTATTTATTAAAACATGTGGTGAAAAGCATTTTGTGCAAAGGATTAAATACATTATTACAATACATTGTATTAAAAATATTGCATGTAGTTTTTTGTATGTACAGAACTTAATTTCTTCTCTGTACAATTTATTTTCATGCATTTTTGCGTTTATTTTAAATGCTTACATAGGTGAACAGTGTCATGCACCTAGCACCAGCAAAAGGTATGCAGTAAGCAAGTTATAGTCAGGAAGTAAGTTTCTTGTATACTGTGAGTTGATGTTATCAGAAATAAATGTCTGTTAAACCTAGGCATACACTCAGAAATTTGATCCTTTAAAATTTCATAATTTAAAATCTCAGTCCTGCTCAGCATACGTTAAAGTAACACAAAGACAAACTACAGGCTGGTGCCTTTCAAAGTACCTGTGGCAGATACTAGACTTCAGCTCTCTGTAGAAGTAGAACTGTTCCTGCCTAAATTTAAAGATGCTTTCCCTGCTGGTTTTGATCTTTTCCTGTCAGTTTGATTATAGTGGTATTCTTTGAAGGCTTACTCAGTGATTTTGGTTTTTTTTAACTGTTGAGAGATTGAATGCGTTTTCTCTAATAATCTTGGTAGAAAGTGTGTGCTCAAAGCAGAGACTGCACTGTTTGAGAATTTTTTCTGTTTTTTCGAACAACAAAGACCTGTTGAAGAGAACAATGATGACGTATCTAGATGGAAAGGTCTTAGATTTACTTTTTGGATTTCAGTTTTCTTTAATGCTTTTTCTTTTAGTTTAAGTGATGAATGTGACTCATGTGAGATGAAGGAATCCTTTTAATATTTCTATGTTTTGGCAACAATGGAAGTACAGTAGTGAATGAAAAAAAAAAAAAACCATAGATGGGGCGAGAATCTTAATGTTTGGTAACAGCAATGGTCAATGTTAAAGTGAGAGGATTTTTAAAAATCAGAATAACAGATTGGCAGCTGGGAAACACATCTAAAGGGGACTATCTTAGTTGTATTATTAGCAAATAAATAGATGGTCAGATATCTGAAAATATTATAAGAAAAAATTATGTGAATATACAGATTTACTTCCTTACCATAGATGGACCTAGGTTGACATAGATAACCAGGCAAAATATTATCATGCTTGAAACAGATTAGAGGAGCCCAGGTATAAAGTGATGCTGGATGAATGCCTGGGACACTCAGCTGTTTGGATGCATATAATCTATGAATAGATATGTGCCAGAGTAGAGAGAGGAATTAGGGAAAGTTGTTAAAGCATGACCTGAGGAACAACATTATGAAAATTGATTGTGTGTAAGGCTAAAGTTCTTTTTCATTTTGAGAAAATGGAGCTGGAGCTTTATATGCCACTTTTCCAGGATGGTGGTTTCACTCTGGCCAGAAACAGTAAAATAAGAAACAGTAATAGTACGTATTTTTCATCAAAGCAGCTCCTGTAGTCTGTAATGCACTTTCTTTGGCAGATGCTGACATTTAATTGTGACTTCTGTGCCTAAACATATGTAGTGAAAACATCTTCATTCCAAGGAAAAGATGTCTTTTTCACTGACAGTACTAGCAGATATGCAGATATTCCTGACCTGGAAAAGGTCAAGAAATCCTATAATTTTTCTTTCTGAGCATCATGCCCAATTTCCTTGCTATATGCAGTATATAATGAAAAAAAGGCCCATGATTCTGGTATCTTATCACTATCAGGAGGAAAGACAAAACTGCTTCCTGGTTCTTGGCACATTGACTGTTTTTTTTTTTTTTTTTATCTGCATATGAAAATCTTTTATTTTTGTTAAGGCAAGAGTAAAAAAAGTGAACCTTTGAAAGAGGTACTGCTACGTTTTTTTTTAATTGTCCAGCATTTGAACTCTGTCAGTAAATATTAAAATGTTAGTAAATGGAAGCAGAAGGACACTCCTATAGATATCAGCTGTAGCCATGATATTATGAAAAACCCTTTGCTAGGATTTTTCCTCTCCTGAGAAGCTGAGGAGCCTCAGGAGAGAAAGATTAACAATTACTATCTGCTACTGTGGAATGCAACAGGTGCAGCTGTGATTGGTCCATGTGGATTGTTTTCCAGTGATGACCAATCACAGCCACCTGTGCCAAGGCTGTGAGCAGTCACAGGATTTTGTTATTGTATTCTGTTCTGTTCTTGTTGTAGCCTTCTGATCTCTCTGTTCTTTAGTATAGTTTTAATGTAGCATTTTAATATAATATTTAACATAATAAATCAGCCTTCTGAAATGGAGTCAAGCCTCATGTCTCCATGAGAGTCCGCAACAATCAGCAGGACTGAATTTTTATTATTACATTGATAAATGTATTTGGCACTTTCTTCTTGCAGAAATGGGAATGTTTGCTATCTTACATACATAGCATACAGCTATATGTATGCTGTATTTCAACTTAAAGTACATGAAACTGAGAGTTCTTTGATTTTCCTACTTCATGAGTTGCCTTGCAGCTCTCTTATTTTCTATTTTTCTGTTCCTCTTGCCGCAAGCTGATGCTTTCAAACTTACATTTATTTCTGAATGGAAGTTCGGCTTTTCTGAAAAGCATTCTAACTTTTATTTAATGTTTCTTTTCCTTGTCTCTCTATCATAGTAATTGGCTATTTTTGCTGAAGGCATGTCTTGGGGTAAAGTTCAGTTCCTTACATCATCTTCTGGCAGCCTAGCAAATTCTCTTAACCTTTTCCATGTCTTGTTCTTTCTCCTGTTCTGTTTATCAGCTCCTGGGCAGTTCTTTCTTGACTGGCTATAACTGAACCTTTTTACCTGCCTCTAGGAAACTGATATTCTTCCTACTTCTGCTAAAAAAGAGGAGTTGAACGCATTGCATGCCAGTTTTATAAGGCTTTGTCAATTATAGTGAGAGAGAAGCTTCTCTTTGATTTTCCTAGCCATTAATAAACCCCTAAAACCTTGCAAGGTGATTAAACTGAACAGTGTTCATGGGCTAGCACATGGCAATGCATGTGCTGCATAGCTGCAGCATCTGTATGGCTTTTTCTTAGCCCTGAAAAGTGAAAAGGCTGCGTGATGTTGACTTTCATCTGGATAGGTTCAGTTGTGTGTTTATGGAGTTTCTTGCAGCAGTGCAGAAAAAAAACCCAAACAACTAATAAAGCTTTTCTTTGTTTCACATTAGTAGCTGTTTTATCAATATTTAGGCATTTTTTCTAAAAAACAAAAAAACCTAAATCTCAAGCCAACACCTATAACAACTTCAGATTTTTAGTGGAAGCATCAACTGGTCTTTTTCACTGCATACTCAAAAATGTATGTAAATGTGAGCTTATAATCATTGAATGGTTTGAGTTGGAAGTGGTCCTTGAAGATCATCTGGTTCCAACCCTTGTGACATGGGCAGGGACATCTTTCACTAGATCAGGTTGCTCAAAGCCTCATTCAGCCAGATTTTGAACACTTTAATGATGGGGCATCCACAACCCCCCTGGACAATCTCTTCCAGCATCTTATTACCCTTATTCTAAAGAACTTTTTTCCTTGTCTCCAACCTACCCTCTTTCAGTTCCAAACCACTGTCCATTTGCTGTCACTACATTCTTGGTAAAAAGCTCTTCTGATTATCCTCACAAGTCTCCCTTAGATATACTGAAGGTCTACAGTAAGGTTTATCTTAATTTACTTGTATGTTATATCAATTCTGTGAAGCCAATTCTTCATTTTACTGGGAAGTCAGGTTGTGTACTAGTGCTAAAATAGCTGAATGCTCATTAATTGTTTCTCTGTAGGCAAGCAGAAGGTAACTTTTCATTATTATTTTGGTTTCAATTTTACTACATCACTCATTTTTTTTTTAATTGATAGAAAAATCTTTAGTCACAAATGCTGACTATTGCTTCCTAGTCTTAATGAATGTTTTGCTAGTCTAGAGATCCTTGAAAATAAAACTACATTTGCCTGGTTGCTGTTTTTGGAGCCTGAGATTTGGCTCAGGCAAAATTTGAGTGGGTTCTGAAAGGAGGTGACATGACTACACTCATTTTTTGGGAAACCTCATCCGCTTTTATACAGGCTATTTTAGCCACAAGTTTATGGTCAGGGTTTTTTATGTTCATGAGGAAAGTAGATTCTTCCAGCTGTGGGACAGTGGAGTTGTTCTATAATTACTTGCTTTAAGCTCAAATTTTATGTTGCCAATAAAACACAGTTGAACTGAGAGCTTTCTTATTGTAAAAGCTCTTTTACAATTTATTGTCTGTGCCTTTATTTAAGTTGTCCGTCTTTATTAAATAAATGGTTTTAGTTATTTAGTAACTAATTAGGTTAGGCATTTTTTACGTGGCACAGTAGAAATTTTTTTTGTTTTGCTTTCTTTCAAATTTTGTTAGGTCTTATTTTGTGTAGCTCTGTTTAGACAAATGTAACCATGAGGATGTTCAAGTGTCTGAAAGTCATGAGAAATTTAATTACTGTGCTATTAAATTTTAAAAATAAAATAAAAATTATAATAGCATCTTTATACTACTTAAGAAAACCCTTGGTTATGCTGGAAAATATTTTTTGGTGATGTTTATTTACCAGTCTGTGGTATGGCATGCATAATGTCCTCAAGCATATTGATGCAGCTTGTGTTGAAATTGTTTCTAGTTGAGTTTTCAGTGTGGTTGGTGTTGTAACAAAAAAAAATGAATTGGGTATCTGCACTAAGGAGTCTGCAGCAGGAAGTATGCAGCTGTATGAGCAGTCATGGAATGTGGACAGGTTGTTGGGATTTTGCCAGTAAAAATAACGTAAAATCTTTTCCTGTTTGTGTATCTGGGCTTACTTGCTCAAAGAATTTGGCAGCAAATCCAAATGTAACAATACAATTTAAATTATATTCTCTTATGCTTCTTGTTGTGAGAAAAAAAATCTAAGGCTGCTTTCATTAACATCTCTTTTACTGTGGAAATATGGTTACCTAAGTGACTTTTGCTTGAATGGGAGGTGACAGTTCATTTGGATACATGTGATTTCTGTACAGAAAAAGAGTGGAAGTTGTATTTCTCTCAGTTTAAAACTTGAGTTTTCTTAAAAGTGGACAGTTAAATTCTATACTGAATATCTTGTAAATTCCTAAACCCCCTTTACTTTCTGGTGTATATGTACTTTTCTCTTAATTTCAGTGCATTCATAATGTAGTAATATTTGTACTTGGAATGACAGTCTATCACTCCTGTTTTGGTGGGACTTTTTTCTTTGGTTGGGGTTGTTTTTTTTTTCCTTACTACTGGAAGATTGCTCTTGCTCAAAGTTACATAAATGTAGAAAAGTTGCCTTTCACGTTCATTCCTTACCCCAGTCATGTGCTGGAAGCCCAGTTCTGTTCCACTTCCCTCATTTATTGCGTCCCTTCCTGCCTCCCTGCCTTTGCTGAACCATCTGTGCACTTTCTTTTGAGTCCCAAAGGCTTAAGAAATGCCTTATTTTGTTTGACATTAGTTTTTTTTATATTAGTTTGACAAGTGATGGTTGGACTTAGAATTGCTTCTGCAACCTGAAAATATTTTTATAGGATCACATATTTTTCAGTTTCAAATTCTATTTGCCTCGTAATTTTATGCAGCGGTAATTAAAAAGACTGCATTATCTAAAGTTTGTGATTAACATGATAGATTTGGATAAGTCACAGGCTTAGTGCTGTGTAACTTCCCTGCTAAGACAGGGATGAAATACTCATTTTTATGTGTAAGAAAATAGGTATTGCTATTCTTTTACCTATTTCAGAGGTAGCAGCAAGAGAAATAGTCTCATTGGAGCATGAAGTGAATTCTGTGATTGTTTGACATCTGCATTTTCTGCATCTGGCTGACTGGTTGGCATCTGCATCTTCTCCAAGCTGAACAAACCAAGTGACCTCAGCTGCTCTTGCAAGGCAAGATTTACAAAGTCTTGCCCTCAAGGTCTTTTACCATCTTGGTCCCCTCCTCTACAGATATTTTAATGCCTCGGTGTCTTTCTTATATTGAGATACTTAAATCAGCACACAGTGCAGAGCTTCATGAGCACCATTAACTTTTCCCATTATTTTGTCCTGCTACTAAATGACAATACACACTTGCAGCAGAGGTCAGAATTTTCTTAAAAGTTCTGATTTATGAGTTGACTTGATCACCCAAGTGCATTAAGAAGTCTCTTGAATTGCTGTCAAGTTCCAGTAGGAAAGATGTACTATAATATTAATTTATAAATGATCAAAAATATAGTGTTTTTTTTCCCCAGTGACCTTGGTGAAATCACAGAAAACAAACTGAGCATGAAAATAATTTTCAGTCTTCAACCTGTGATCCAATTTAACTGTATTTAATTTAATACAGGGAGTCTGTTTTCTTGGTTTGTATTCCACTGCTGAAGATGCTGAAGTATTAATCAAGCTTCCTTGTATCATTTAGTCTCTGCTGAATCCTACTCTTAAAACATTTCAGTTTAAAATTAATCCTTGTCTTGTGAAAACAAGTAAGGCTCTACAGTAAAGAAATCTATTGTCAAAGGACATTCAATGTAGATGTTCGTCAAAGCATCATTGGCAGTGAAAGGTTTATTTTCTTTTAAAACAAGTTTTACAACATTTGTTGCTTATCAAACACTGCAAATAACCATTTCAACTATTAAAGACTTTATGATAATAGTTCTTTAGAATTGGAAAGACAAAATTGAAGCCTAATGTATCTAGAAGTTAGTGTAAAAGAACTTGTCAAATCTTTGATAAATTTCAATGACAGCAAAAAAAAGTTTTTCTTTTGGGATAAGTTTTCATAAAATAATTAAGCTTATATGTTCTTTGGCCATCTATATACTTTTCCTGAGGAAAATTGACTGAAGCTTTTTCTTTAATGGATAGAAAACTACTTGGGTGTTTAGCACCCAAGCTTAAGGAATCTTGATGTTTATGAAGAAAAAAATAATTTTGCTGCTAAGCAGATAAACCCACATTTCTGTCATAGATTTAAATGGAAAATTTTGACTCATCTTAGTTACTTTTAATGCATGAAATAACACTGGACATCAATCATCTCATGTAATGAATCACAAATATAAAAGTTTTACATGGAGAGGTTTCTTCTACTTCCTTGCTGACAGCTTCTGTGTACCTGTAGACCCTCTCCTGTGTCAATTCTCTTATTAATATGACTTTATCACTTTGTAAAAATCTTAAAGATATCAGTCTGCACTCATCACTGTGCCTGGTGCTGCACTAAGCTCTGTTTCCCTCTCTGTCCTGTTTGCAAGGTCTTTGCAGGAGGAATTCCCGTAAGTGCTACATAAACACTTGATGGTGTTCTCACATGGGGTCTCTGTGTGTTACATAATGGAAGTAGCTGACTGATTCCTGTAGGTGATTGCCATGATTGCTGGCTTGTGTTTCACCTGTTTGTAGGTGTGTAGGTTTCTTTGTATGCTGGGGATTCCTGACCTAAAATTAAGTTGTTGTGGGTTTGTATTTTCCATGTCTTACTCCTGTGTAATGTTTGGTTTTGTGGAAAATCGTCCATCATGTACAAGTCAGAATTACAAACAGTCTAAATATACCTGCAGTTTTGAAGTTCTCTGCTATGTGTCTTCAAATATTTGTTTCTCAGATTTTAAGATGAATAACTGATAAAATTCAGAAACCATTTAAAAAATATTTTTTTTCTTAAAATGGTTCCTCATATAGTGGCTAAGACTTTCCCAAAATCAGAAATACATGTGTGTATAGGAGAGTCGAATTACTTACCTGTAAATGATGTAACACTTGTACAGCTTTTTGAGTATACCTGTGTTACTGGAGTAATGCATCTGAGACTGGATACTCTTTCTTTAGAGAAGAAAATGGTACACATGAGAAGGTCATGTTTGAGACCTGTGTTTTGAAGTCCATAGAAATTTACTAATTCAAGGCCATTGAGGCATGCTGTTTCATATTCGACATTTGAAAAAATTTTTGATAACTTTTAGAAGTCAGTTAAATAACAGAGTGTTGAATATCTTATTAGATGTTTTGAAGCGTGGATGGGACATCTAGGTCCTAATTTAATGGAAGTAGCAATAGCAATTCAGAAGAAACCAAATAATTTTGTAGCCTCTGTGGAAGGGCTGGAGAGCAGCAGAATATTATGATGATTCACCTTGAGGTCTGTCTGGGTTTATCCAAACCAAGTGTCAAAGCAAAGCTTACAGAGACATATTGTGTTCTAAAAATATGAACATTTTGCAAATCAGGTGCTCTTGAATATGATTATCCATGCTAATATCTATGTATAAGCACACAATCTAACAAGATTATGGGTTTTTCAAGGGTATTTTGTTATAACTTCACTCTAGCCTTTTTAAAGGCAGTGATGATATTTCTAAGTGTTTTTGATCACATCAAAATGATTAATGATTGCGTATTAAGGAAGGCTTCAGTGAGGGGGAGTATGTCCTTTTGCTGTAAAATCAGAAAAAAATTATCAAATTCAAACAACTTTACTGACAGTAAGTTTTTGGGGATTCCAAATCAAATTTTTACAATGTCAGAGGAAGTTTATACATGAAGTTGCTCTTCTAAAATTTTATTGTATTTTTTCCTTTTCACTTAATCATCACATGCTCTCAAGTTTTCTTTAAGAGCTGGAAAGGAAATCTAGACTGATTCCTTCAGAGAACCATTCAGATCACAGGGCAAGCATTTGCCTTTGGAGGCTTTCCCTTCTAGATAAGTATTCTCTTCTTGTTGAGTCTGTCCAAAACAGACAAACTTCCATAGGGAGGCTGATAATTCTTGTTTCATGAGAGGTGTTCTGTTATTCTAAATAAGTACGATGTTGCAGAAATGCAAAAGTGGTTTTTTGCATGAAGGAGGTTTTGATGTTCTGATATGTTCTAGTTAGAGTCCTGCTGTGGTAAATATTCAGGTGCTGTGCATCTCAGATTAAATTCAAAACATAAAAACCACAACATAGTTGTTATACTGCCCTTCATGTGAAAAGATAGAGTAAAAAATAGGAATAGGGGAAAATTGTGTTGCTATCTCTCATTTTTTATGGGTGGCTATATATCAGTTAGCACGCTGTGCAACAAGGTCAATAACAGCTGAAATACAATTCAGTTTAAGAAAAAAAGGGGGAGTGGTTGAGAGAAAGTTAGTTTTCATCTGGTGAAAAGGCAAACATAAACCAAAGCTGAAGTACTGTGAACTACGTATTATAGGCTCAAAGGGTTTCAGAAGCATTCTGTTCACGGTCTACTTCTTGTTCCTTTGAAAGAACAAGTTTGTAGTTCTAGTGCACTGAACTATATTGGTTTACCTGATCCCATGGGAAGTTATAATGTAAATTCTAATGTAATGTTTACCTACTTAATTTTTTGTTCCTGTGTACAGTGATTTATTAAGAATGTTTTGTAGCATTTTTAAATTATTCCAATTATTCTGTGTATACAGACATATAATAAAGAGTCCGCCTCCTTCTCTCCTTCCCTCTCCTGCGACACATTGTTAATAGTTTTCATGGGTTAAAATTACATTGTTAATTGTTTTCGTGGGTTGAATTTACACTTAATCTCAAGCATTTTTAGAGAAATGAATGTTCTTGGATACACAGCAGACAGAGGTGGCTAAGAGTATGCACAGCAGGGTTGTTTCTTTTCACATTACTTGAAAGGGTGGGTTTGGGGGTTTTGATTTCTTTTTTGTTTTAGTTACCAGTGACTAAGTTATTAATGATGATTGATAATAAATTAATGGTTATTGAAGTGTGGCCTCCCTGAAATTATGCACAGTATAGTTCCATAGTGCTGAGCTCACAGAGCTCCTGTAAATCTGTGCTCCAGCTGCCACTTAACTTTGCCTTTGCTCACCACAGAAGTTCATTTAAATTTTTTCAAAGGAAAGTTTAGGAATTTAGAAAGCATTTCTAAATTGAGTGCGTGAGTTGTCTGATGGTTTCTTACAAGGAGCTTGGATAATTAGTTTTCATAGTGCTGGGTAAGAGAGTCAAAATAAAAGAAACCTAGAATTTGTGATTTCCTTCAAAGTAATCTGGACTCTGTAATTTCTTGTTGTGGCTCACTTTGTCCAGCTTTTTGAGAAGTTTTAAGAGACATTCTTTCTTCCAGTTGTATTCCTCTAGGAGAAGTTTCTTCACAGCCTTGTGTAAGGGGAGAGGACTGTACCCACTTTCATGTGACCTACAAAGACTGTTCTTTGTGTGTCTTGTGTGTTCTTCAGTGTCTCGTGGCAGAATGGCTGAGACTGGAAAGCATCTCTAGAGATTTTCTAATTCACTCAGATGAACAAAGCAAAGTCAGCTACAGTAGACTGGCCAAAGCCATTTTCATTTGAGTTTTGAATATCTCTAAGGATGGAGATGACGTCTGGACAACCTGTTGGTTTGAACGAAAAAGGGTTTTATTTCTTTCTTTCCTTATGTGCTTCAATGAACTCTGAATTTTAAGTTTGATTTTTCCTTATAAGAAGTTTTTGTTTTCAGTACTGATTAAAAACTGGCATAATTAAAGAAAAAAAATCAAAATGAGGACCTAAATAGGCCTGTCTCATATTTTCTTTTCCTGCTATGAAAGCACCATATAGGCCAGTTCCTCACCTGCTGTGGTGTCTGCTACTGCCTGGTTGTGCTTGATACAAGCCAAACCTTGTATGTCAACTGTACTTTGGGAGGGCACATCTGGATGTGCACCCTTTCAAATTCAGACAAGGGGCTGGCATGACAGAGGAAGACAGCACAACTTAAGCTGAAGCAGAAGTATTTCTGCAGTATTTCTGTGGTGAAAAAGTTCCAAATCCTGATTGAGGCTGAAAGAAAAAAAGGTTGTTTGGCTCTTTTTTTTTGAGCTATATTGTATTTCTAACTGATTTCACTGGGAAACCGGGCAGAAGCTTGTGCCAATTTGTTGTAACTGGCATAGCAGAAGTCCAGCCAGCAGCTTAGCAGCACATTATTTAATCCTGTTGATTGAGGCCTTGGATTCTTTTTTGGTGAAAGACATCATCTCCTCTTGATTTTTAGAAAACTTATTTGCTTCATCTCTGTAGTAGGCAGTGAATGTAAAAGAGGTTGTTGAAATAGCTGTACGGCTTTACTGCTTGCTTTAAAGAGTTTCAGGACGGAGGATTTGCTTTACTGGACAGAAGTCTGAGCCTCTCACAACTGTGTGAGCCATGTGCTCTCACAGCATGTGTGAGGTCTAACACTGCTTAATATTGCATATGAGTAATTGCTAAAGCGTGGTGATTTGACTTATTGGTCAAAATAAATATTTGCATGTTAGAAGTATAGCTGAGAATTCTTTACAGATTCTGCAAGATGTACTTTTCTGTTAGGCACATTAAAAATTACTTTGTTGGAGAAATACAAAGAGTATGAAATTCCAGTACCTGCTGCTGGTGTGGTTGTTTAATATATTACCCTCAAAGGTATGTACTACAAAATTGTTACAGACTTCAGAAAGTCTTTAAGTAGATACCTAATTAAGAATAAGATGCCTGAATACCTTGTGGCAAAATACTTAATCTTGCACTGAGCTCTGGATTCTGAAGGCTTTGCTGTGAAACCACTAAATTCCCACCGAAAGCAGTTATATAGCCCAGTGTCTATTGGACTAGGCTTTGGTCTTTTTACAGCACATAAATCTGCACTGTATTTGCATATAAAGGTCGCTGCTTAATTGCATGTGCTGCTAATGTTTTGGCTTAGCTTCCACTTATGGTACCTTTTTAAACCAATTATATAATTTGGTCTAAGATATAAATGAAACCAATTTTTTGAACTGATGTCTTTAAGTACTTTGTCTTGGAATTCACGCTGTTCCTTAACACTTTACCACCTTTTCCATATGCCAGTTTACCTCCTAATCAAATTTAGATGTTTGATACAACGTTAGAAGGGTTTGATTTGGCACTCTGGGTTTGGCTTACATGGGTGCAAATCACTTCAGTAAGAGTTCATTGTGATTTGTCTTCCAGTCGTTATGTCATAGTGGATTTATGATTATTTTTTCTAATATCTATAGCTTGTTGTCTTTTTAATGTGATTTTCATTAGATCCTGTATGGATACCTATTTTGAAAAATATCTTTCATTTAGAAAGATATTTTTTTAAGTATCCTGCTGCTCATATTTTAGAGAGAAACAATTATTGTTCTTTTGTTTTTTTTTTTTTTCTTTTTCTTTTAATTGAGATTTTTGCTGAACTGTTCATTGGAAAACAGAATTTTTACTAATTCTTACAGCTGTTTTACAGGTTTGGTTTAACATACGAGCTGTTAAGTGTGAAAAGTGAATATTTCTTCTGACACTTGAACACTTGTGGCACTTAATGGCCTCCAGCATTTTAATCTCAATTCCAGACAACAATTTTGTTTCTAAGTAACTGAAAACTATTTTGAAACAATATATGCACCAGAGAAACAACTAGGTGTATTATTAAGGGTACTGACCTGTCATGTTCAGAATTTAATGAAGCGTATAATTCTATGTTTTTATCCACAAAATCTTTCATAATGATTTTCTAGACCCCTTTGCAAACAGAGGTATTTTAGGTAAAAAATCCTCCTAGAAGAGAAAGATCTGAAAGGTACCTCCAGGATGTAGTTGAGAAAACTGGATTCATTTCAGAAGTTCTCATGAAAAATTCATCTTGGGCACGGGGAAAATAGAAGTAGAAATATATTTTTCATCTGAATTCTGTTAATTTTTATTCATTGCATCCTCTCTCAAAAACTCAATTCCCAGAACAATTTTGAAGTATAGGCACAAGATAGAAAAAAATGTAGTCAGTGAATATAGTCTTGGGACAACATAGTGAGATGACAGTTTAAAGGGATAGTGTTAACTTGGAATGCTTATTTGTGTTAGATACTGTACCTACAAAGCAATCAGGAGAAACATAAGGTTTGTGGTACCTGGTGGGCACGAAAACCTACATTCCATCTTGCAGTCTTGCTTTGTAGCCATTTCAAAGGTACATCAGTTGTTGAAGCATATGAACTGTTGAATTCCCTTTGAAGAAAAAGGGGAAGGTTTATGGTTTCTGGATGAGTAAATACAAGTTGCTAATGTATAGCATCACACTTCAGTGATATGCATGAAGGTAGAAATTAATTTATATTCTGCTGTAGACTAAAATGCCAGCTTGATAATGAGTAAAGGATGAATTATCTTTCAGTTAAAATGTAGTAAAACAAAACAAAACCAAACCCTTAGAATGGTGAAATGTTCAAGTGTAATGCCTTAGTAAGTGCACTTAGTCTATCCTAAATCCTGGAGCCCCTTGCTGTACCTTAGCTTAGTATCTTCAGGATCTGACCGATCAGGAATCGTTTGCTGTTTTTTGTGGGTAGAGATGGAGCACTCATTCATCTCCCAATGAACAAAGCACCCCTCATGAAATTTTAATGCCTGTGCTGCGTTTTTTTAGTTTTCAGAGCTAACATTAAAAAAAATGTGGCACTGTAGTTCATGGTGTCTAATTTGCACTTTGACATTCCTTCAGAAAAAGACAAGAAATGAAGGACTGTCAGCTTATCAGTAGAAGTGCATTTGAATAAGAGTGTCTGTGAATAGAGTGTTGTGAATATAATTCTGTACATGGTGATGTGGAATTTTTTGTGTTCTAAATGGGAGCTTTGACAATGTGAGCCTTGTATCATATTTACAAGGAGTTGTTAAAACTGAACCTGAACAACAACATTCAGCTTAGTGAAAGCTTTGCATTTACATGGCATATATGGAAATAGAGTATCAGGAAGGATGCCAGCTGCCACCTCATTAAATAAGACTACCAGTACAGTTAAATTTACAAAATTCCTTAACAGAAATCTTTTTGTGGGAATCCCAGCAGAACACTTTCTTATATTGGAGTTATTCTCACTGGGTTTAACTGGATTAAATATTCAATGCTGATGCTGTCTTTGGTGATCTTGAAAATGAAAAATCATGTAATAACAAGAGTATCTCCAGACCTGTGGAGGAGGTGCCTAGTCTACCCCTCTTCTAGGCTAGGCCAGCTACAGCAAGTTGTGCAAGGCTGTGTACAATCTTCAAGGATGGAAACACAAAACTTACTGGGAAGCCTATTTCTTAGATATTTGGCCTCAATAACAGGGGAAAAGTACCTTCTAATGTTTAAAGGGATTTGCCCATATTTCAGTTTGTGTACATTGCCTCTTCTGTCTTTGGGGATCACTGAGAACAGTCTTAGTCTGTCTTCTTTGCTGCTTTTTACCTAGCTACTCTGCAATAAAGCACTTCCTCTGGTCTTGGGGCTTTTTCTGTTTCTCACTTTGCTCCCTGCCACCCACCCCAGCCTTGGCACACACATTCAGTAGATCCAGTTTCTCTAGCCCATTGAAGTCCCTCTGAATGACAGCAGAACCATCTGCTCTGTCAACCACTCCTTCCAATTGTGAATCATCTGTGGAATTGCTGAGGTTATGCTCTGTACCATGAGCCAGGTCCTTAATGAAAAGCAGTGCTGGCACCAGCATTGACCCCTGGGGGCTCCATTGAAGGGACTGGCCTCCAGCTGGACTTTGGCCTGCAGATCACAACCCTTAGAGCTTGGCAGCACACACTGTTTTCAGCCACCTTGCTGTCCACTTTTCTGTGTTTCACAGTTTGGGAGGGTGTTCTGGAGAACAGTGCTGAAAGCTTTTCTTTATTCAAGCTAAACAATATTCTCATCTCTCCCCCCATATATTTTCTAACTATTTAATTGTAGAAAACTATCATGTGGGCCAAGCATGGTTTTCCATCATAAATAAAGGCTGCCTATTTCCCACCACCTTCCTGTCCTTCACATGCTTGGAAATTGTTTCCAGGATTATTTGGCCCATCACCTTCCAAAACATTGAGTTGAGGTGGACTGGCCTTTGGCTCTCTGTATTCTCCTTGTCCTTCTTGAAGTCAGGAGAGATGTTTCTTACAGTCTATTTGAACCTGCCTTGATACTCATGACCCTTCAAAGCTGTTCTGGGAGTGGCTTTGCAGTGATGCTGTCCAGGTCCCTCAGGAACTGTTGGGAGCATCCATCCCCTCAGGTCACATGAACTGATGTATAGCCAGCTTGTTTAAATCTTTCCTAACCTGATTTTTCTCCAAGGGTTAAGTGTTCCTTGCTCCAGAAGAGCAGGGAAGAACTAGGAAGCAGCTTCTTTCTACAGTTTCAGCATAGCTGGTGTCCATGGCCCAGTACAGGGCTGGTGGGACCACGGTTTTGGGTACAGATTGTCACTCAAATGGAATATTTGCACTGACAGGAGCATGCCAGTCGTGTCTACTGATCTCTCTGTCTCACACACACAACTATCCCAATTATTAGAAATTATCTTTATTGAGTGAAAAAAAGTGAAGTATTTTTGTGAGGAGAAAGCTTATCCATTTGAGAGTGCAGTCAGAACTGACCATGTGTTCTCTGCTCTCATATGAGCTTCAAATGTTTGCTTAGATGGGAGGTGTACATGAAGCAAACTTACACAAAATTATAGTTTTAGTTATGGGGATTATAATGAATTTTAAATATTAGAATATTCAAATCCTAATGCCCAGACTTTTCCAAATGCTCAAAAATGCTATGTTTACCTTAAATGCGTGCTGAAAATTCACTCAAGTAAAGCCCACAGTCATGCATCAATATCCATTTTCTGCTTTCTGAGAGACACCACATCATTCCAGCTGTGTCTGGACACCGAATGAAGGGATGTTGGATTCACTGGAAAATATTTTTTCATGATCTGTGTAACTGGTAGGATAATAATGAGATCAGTGAAATTAAGTAGAATCTTAGAACTCTTGAATTGTGTACTGGTTGTACTTTTATTAATAAATCTTGCACCTCTATGCCTGCTGCAGTGGATCCTTACTTATCCAAAGTAAGGATCTGCACAAACACATGTTTTGGATAGGGCTTAATGGTAGAGTCTGTTCAGTTTTATAGTGGTTCCATCTGATATTTCATTAATTTTGCTGCATGAGGCAAGCAAGGGAAAGTAGGATTTTCATAAAGTATTTTGATGAAATTTTGGTTTTACAGGTGCTGCCTGCTGGAGTGCTGGTAGTGTCCAAATATCATGCCTCTTTGAGCAGTGTATGTCCAGCTTGCTTTAGGGGGCATAAAAGCAGAAGTTACTTATGTAAATGTGTGATTTTCCTTTCTTGAATGATAATGATGCTAAACTTAAATGATTATACTTGGTTAAACTGTAATTTACTATCTCGAATTTGGCTGAGCTCAGCTTGAAACTAAATGTGCAGTTGGTAGTTTAAAAAAAGTGACAAAAGCTGCTAAAATATTCAGCACTAAGAATATCTTTGACTACTTAGATACTTCAGGAGCAGTGGCTGAATAGGATAGTCACAGTCATAATGCACTACAACCTTCTCTCTCATTATGCTGTTTATATCATGCTTGAATGAAAATATATTTTAGTTCCCTGTAAGCTTCTCTATAGCTTTAAACTTTCAGCAGATGGGAGTATTAGTGGAACATTTTTGCCTCTGCTTCTGTATTGAACTGAGAATGCCACAGGACGGTGAAAGAATTTCAGCCAAATTGCAGAACCTTCCTTTGCCTACTCTCGAGCAGCCCACGCCATTAGCAGCTCTCTTTGTGGTGTCAGAGATGTCATTAGCTTGTCATGGGAGATCCCTTCAGCTGTGCTAATTATTTCAACTAGCTCTATTCATGAGCTGCTCAAACATTGGAGCTTTAGGAAGTAGTAGCTATTCCTGAAAGACTTTTGAATGCAGATCAGTTTCTGCACATTCATGTTTCGATGCTGACTGCAGTAAAACTGAGAATTGGCTACTTATATATAAGGATGTAATCCAGATATTTGTGGAAGGAAACAATTCATCCTTTAATGTCTGGTATTCCTATGTGACTGTAGATGGGCTGTAATGCAAATTTCTAGTTGAGCTGCTCGGAAGCTTTAGGATTTCTGAGTTTTAGTCTTGTTTTCAGTGGTCATCGGTGCTTGAATCTGCAGCAAAAAAGTACACTATAGAAATAACCTTTGGGGTGAGAAATTTCAAATGTTCTTCTGTTTAAGTGTGTTTGACATAATTAAATTCTCTTAAAAAATATTATATTGTCAACAAATAGTGAAAGGTGGTTTTGCTTCTTTATTTTACTCAGATTCACCCCACTTCCAGAAGAATCTCAAAATCTGGACAACTTCTGCCACAGTTTGCTTCACACTTCAACAGGATATCATTCCATTAAGAACAATGAGCTCCACAACACCAGGTCAGTTTGTTTATATTTATACCTCACTCTTGCATAAAACTGTGCCTTCTTAGGAAATCCCTTTGTGTTATGAAATGAATTTGGCAAATGACTGATATGCAACACTTCTTATAAAACAGGACAATGGCTGTATAGGCCGAAAAGGCAATTTTGGGGGTACCTTATCACATTTGAATTTTAAAGCCAGGATAATCCTACAGTACATTTAAAGTATTTTTTTGTTTTTCTTAAGAAACTGATTAGTCATGATCTGACATGAGTAGGCATTTTGTAACATTTTAGTTCTTAATATGTGTAATTAGACATTAATTTATTTTCTGCCTTTACAAAGATTCTTCTTTTAAAGAAAGACTTCAAATGCTATCCTGTTATTTTTCTGTTTAACTCCAATGCCATCTTTACCCATAACAGGTATTCTTTGCAGAGCTTCCTCCTTTAAATATGTGTAATTAGCAATGCTCTCTGAACCTACTTTATCCAATGCCTGCAAAATGAGTCACTGAACTGCAGGTTCACTTGATAGAAAGCGAACTATCAGTAGCTGTTTAAACTTCCAAGAAAACAGAATGCCGCATATGGAACATGCCTTGACTTCAGTTCTTTTGAGGAGTGAGAGTCCCCAATTCAAATCTCTGCAACGTCCCATATGGTTCACACTTTGTTCACCCACACTTGAAGTATCTATTCCTAGTACTGTTGGTAAAATAACCCTTTACAGGTGGCTTATTTTATGACTGCTTTGGTTTTGTGCGAACAGCCTATAAAAGCATCAGGGAAAACACTGTAATACTTTGTGAGCTGTATTTATCTGTATATACCCTATTGCATAGAAATTTAATTCAGTGAGCATTTTTTGAGAATTGTTGGTTGTAGTATTAAAAACTGGGAACAGCTTTTATATCAAATGGAGTCAAACATAGCTGTTTCACACTTGGCCTCTTTCTCTTACAGTGCAATTTGGTGCATGCAGTGAATTATCCATACAGAGCACAACAGGGCATTCAGCAGAAAGGCACATCTTTATCTTATCACAGTGATGCTTAATAGGAAATAATCTTGTACTTCCCTAAACATGCAATTCAAATGCCAAGATACTCCAGCTGATTTGGTATCTTTCTAATGTTTCTTCTTTTGTACTAAGTGCAGGCTGTGGAAAGAGCCAGAAATTAAATTGGCTCTACCAAAAAGAAAGTAAAATTTCCACTATCCTTATTGATATGAAGGTAGAAGATAAATAATGTGAATGCATATTTGTCTGTTTCTGTAGGTTACATCTAATGCAAGAGAGGGGAACCATTCAGTATAATCACATTACTTGTAAAGGTATTTAGATACTTCAGGAGCGTCACTTTTGGTAGGAGTTAGATGCCTAAATATCTTCAAATCTACTCCTTAGTGTCTCCCATCATTAGAGTTTGCCTCTGAAAACTGAGTCACTTCACCAACCATTTTAATATACCTCTGTGGCATGTACAGAAATGCAGTATTCAAGGGTAGTGTCGGCCTTGGAATCCTCATTTTTCTTTCCTTCAGTGAAAAAAGAGGGAGGCAGTATTTATTTTTACTTTAGTCTTGCGTTCCACTTAAAGTTAATGCCATGAACTGGAGGAGGATGAGCATCTCCATATGACATCTCTTCTGTCCCCCAACTGAGTGAGGCTGAGATGCATTTTGTGCAGTGCTATGTCACCTTTTGGAAGTCACTGAAATTTCTGGTTCCAGTGCAGTCCCAGTAATAGTGGCAGGAGAAGCCTGCCATTTCTCTGAGCAGTTAACTTTTGATTGGAATTTCTTAGAAGATAAACTTTGGATGAAATAGGAAAATTTCAGCATAGTGACTGTGTTCCCCTTTTCCAGTCCTCTTCAAGTGCATAATTTTTCATACATGGCCAATGCCTTTGTCCCATTGCAGTTGTTATTGCTACTTTTCCTTTTTCACGGAGTTTTTTTTAAATTGAAGGTTCATCTTATGAGACAAAGAGATGGAAGGGCAGTTCCATCCAACTTTCAATGTCCCTTCCAACCAAAATTATTTTGTCTCTGTGATTCCTATGATTCAGCTTCCAACTTAGGTCTAAAATATGTATCTGGTTGTAAATTTTTCACCTCTAAGATGGTCCAGTAGTTGCAAGTGTCCCTAGTATTCCAAAAGAAAAATTAATGAATTGCCAGTGACATGACCAGCTTCTTCCTGTGATGGTGAGCCTCTGGTAGGCAGTTCATATATTTATGGCTTGTAATTAAAATGGCAAAAGCCTGAATGTGCAGTAGTGTTGGAGTTGGGAGCTTTGTGCTTTTTCTTTTTAATTCCTAATAGTCTTGAGTGTCTTCTATATTATGTTACATCCAGTAGTTAAGGCAGTTTGGAATAATTTTTAAGCAGGACACTTTAAGCACATACGGTATACAGACAGTATTTATAACCCTTTTTTCTATGGTGTAACACCAGGATGCTATCTCATTTGAATACCAATCTGTGTGTCTTGTACATAAGACCTGTGAAAATCTTCATAATATATGGTAAATGTTGATATTTTGGGTCATAGTTGTAAGTTACAACAAAATGGTGAATGTACTTTTTTTTTTTTTTTTTTACAATATATCTAGCCTGCATATATATAGCTTGTGTATGTACATTCTTACATGCTGTTTACAAAGAAGATAAATATTTAAAAAAAAGCAAGAGGCAAACTGGTAAAGCAGTACTACTCTATAGATGAATGGTACAGGCCAGCCCACTTTGTGGATGGCTTCTTCTGTCAATGAAAAACTCTGAAATGCTGTAGAAAGGATTGTGTGCACTGTGCAAAATTTCTGTGGTTTTATGATATGTGCTAAGTGAAAAACAAATATTTTTTAGAACTGCTTTCCCTTTAAACCTAAATAGTCTGAATAACCTTATGTGGAACAAGCAAAAATGATGCATGTTTTATTCAACCACTACCTGAAAGAATCTCTTTGGATAGAGTTTGTCCGTAAAACTAAAACACATGAGTATTTCCTTAGATTGTATGATGCAATGACTGCGGAGCCTCCAGCATAACAACATCTACTTGCAACAGCTCTGTAGCCTATTAAATTGATCCCAGCTCTTTGAACCTTCAGGGACCAGGCTCTTGCTAATCTGTAAAGCTATTAGGTGAATGCTGAATCTCAACAGGGAAATGTTTGCTTTGCTTGTTATGAATGGTTAGATCATTAAGGAAATGTTTACATTCTGTAGCCATTGCATGTTCTGAACTGATTACTACGCATAAAAAGTGCTGGTCAGAAAAAGAAAATATTTATTTTTGAAATCACAGAATTAGGTGGGAAGTGACATCTGGAGATAACCATGCAAATTCCTCTGCCAAGGCAGAGTCATGTAGAGCAGGTTACATAGGAACTCATCCAGATGGGTTTTGAACGTCTCCAGAGGGGGAGGCTCCATGACCTGCAGCCTGTTCCACTGCTCTGCCATCCTCAACACAAAGAATTTCTTCCCCATGCTGAGGTGAAACTTCTTGTGTTATAGTTTATGGCCCTTGCTCCCCATCCTGTAGCTGGGCACCACTAAAGAGTCTGCCTCCAATCTCTTGGCACTTGCCTTTAAGATATTTGTATACTTTCATGAGATCCCCTCCCAGCCTTCTCTTCTCTGGACTAAACTGGCCAAGCACCTGCTCTTATAGAAAATAGTTAGCATCAGGTTTTGAGAGACTTTTTTTTTTTGAATACTAATACTTTCTAGTGTTTAATATACTCACAGGTGTATTTTGGAGTTATGTCTCTGTCTACTATTTTGAAATACGCCTTCTATTAATGTGGTGCTGTAGTTGGAGATTGTGTCTGTTGTATGCCTACCAGCTCAGTTTCCAAGGATTCCAGCCCTTGGAAAGGATGCTACTTATATGAACGGGAGAGAAATTGCTTCATTTGAAGCATGCGTTGGTTTAATACAGTATTTTTTACTCAGATTTTTTGGAAGAAAAACAGCATCTATGGGGAACAGTAGATTATAAATATTTCTGTGAAGATACAGATCACAAGTTTTCTTTTTGTAACCTGAGGAGGAGAATGACTCCATAGAGATCTCATTTCTTCTCCCTTTTGCTTCTCCTGTCACCCAGATCTTTCAGATTTTATGCTCTCTCCCCTTAAAATTAAAAGCAATATCAGAATAGTTAAATGAAAGAAAATTCTACTAAGAAACCAAAACACCAAAACCACTAAAGTTGGTCATGGAATAATTTCCTGTTAGGGTAGACAAGTTCTATTAATTCATGGTACTAATAAATTATGAAGAAGGGAAAATACCTGAAACTCTTGATCTTTATGGAAGTTTTCCAGATGCTGCAACTATTGCTAAAATAGCAGTGTTTGGTGTCACAGTTTCCTGATGGAAAATCACACAACCAGTTTATCCAGTTTGTTGCTTTTAATATTGCAAGCAGGTGAAAAGCTGTTGTGGAAAGCTGGTCAGAGAGCTTTTACTGTCCCTGGTTTTCAGCAGCATTTCAACATGCCTGCTGCTGAAGATAAGTTCAAAATGTGTGTGGTTTACTTACATGCACCCAGGTGAAATCAGCTCTTCAATCTCTCTGTAGTTACTGAACTGAAATTCAAATGTGGTATATAATATTTGCGAAATCGCTGTCCAAGCGTCTTTCTGCTCTTCAACATTACATATTTTTTCAGGTCTTTAGAGTCTTCTAAGAGCTGCTATAGCCAACAGAAAGTGATATTTCTTAGTAAACTGAGTGGGAGAGAAAGGAGCTGTATGCTAAATTCTGCCAGCTTCTACTTTTGAATCATTTTTCTGTCATCTTGATTCTGAATTTCTTTGATAGGCATTTGTTTGTTCCTCATGAGAAATAACTTGTTTTTCCTTACTGCAAAGCTGACTCCCCCTGTTTTCTTGTTCTGCTTTTCTCTGCATTTTTATAAATAATTTTCCTCATATTGGTAAAGACTAAATATACAAAAAGTTCCAAAATGCAATTTTCACTACTGTTTTAAAATGAAAATGCATTGAATGTATATATTGCAGTCCTGTAACCATCTCTTCACCAGCAGTAGATGCTGTGAACAGATCAATATTTTGATGAATAATCATGTATCTTACTTTAAAATGTATTTTGTCAGCTTTTTGGTAAAAAGATGTAAGAGAACTTTGAGTCCAAAACAAAGAAGTAAATTAAATACCAGAAGGCTAAAACTTCTTCTTCACCCATAGGTCTGTTTTGGAGTGTTTCAGTTCCATTGAAGTCACGTGTATGGATCTTTTTCAGGTTTCTGACTGTAGACTGAAGGAGTCAAATACATTTGTTCCTTGTGATGACTTTGTGATGAATTTTCCTTAGCCTAAAAAAGAATTGTGTCACAGGCTGGATTAGATATATATAGAGAATTCACTGAATATGGCCCAATAAGATCCAGCATTAATAGATGTGTTATCTATATCTGTCTGTGTATGACAGAGTACTGTAGCTCTTTAAAATTTCAAAAAGGAAAAAGAAAATCTACAAGCTCAGTCTTAATATAATGTGTGTAAAAGGAGTCTTGCCTCACAGCACTCCCTGCTCTTTTTAACTTTTAATGCAGAGCATGACTGAGAGGTGCAGCTTTGCAGATTTTGACCTCTTGAATCTCCTTACAGAACTCCAAAATAGCTTCAGTCTGACATAAATCTTAAGTTTGCCTTTATAAAATGTAAAAGATGTTGCTGTTTAGAGACTCTCTCTGTATTTTTCTCATAATAATTTAAACCTGACATCTTTATCTAGGTATTTCTAGGTAAAATCCCACACATTTGAATGAAAAATTTGGATTCGAAATGTGTTCTGCCACAGGGGATTTAATGTACAACACTACCAAATAATGAATAAAATGCTCTGTGCATGCATTAGATAAGAAAGCATCATCTTGTTCACTTGCTATAATTAAAGTTTGTAAATACATTGAGCTACTTACTATGCTTTTTTTCTTCCTCTTCAAGTAATTTGCCCTATTTACAATGAAAATTGATAATTAAAGCATTAAAGTGTCATGGTTCTATTCTTATTTGTGCTTTCATACTTGCACATGTTCATGGAGTTCTATTATTTTGCATGCTAATTCTTCAGATTTTAAGTGAATAAATAATGTCAACAACTAGACAGTGGGTTGTGGGAAAGTTACTACTTTCAGCAGATTCAGGTTAACTCAAGCAAAGAAATCTGAAGTGTATTTTTGGTATAACTTTGTGGCACTTTAAGATGATGATACATACAAACTTTAACCTATATATGCATAAAAGATTCCTGTCTCTTCAAACAGATACTGTGCTTGACAATTAGAACTACATTGCTGTTTTCTTTCAGGAGTTAGTTGTTAATGTTGGCTGCTGAATGGTTTTTGACTGGGAATTTGTCTTTCAAAATAACTATTTTTGTTCTGTATAGCTAAAGCACAGGTCTGACTTTTTGACCATTAGCACCTTAAAAGATAAATTAGTTTTCTGGAAATAAATCTTGAAATGTTTATAAAGCATGTAAAGATTCTTTAGAGTGGCTTGTTTAAATTATAGGTGAAAACTTTTTCTCATTTTGAGTATGTAATTTATCCTCAGTGCTCACTTAGAACATGTACCACTAGAAAGAGCCATCAAATTTATTGTCCGGGGCAAAACACAGAATTCCACTGTCCCTTTTGCTTATTAGTAGTTCATTAAACCAAGGTGGCACAGTTATACTTGCATTGGAGTCTAGTGAACTTTAAATAGGTAAATGTGTATGTTTATATTTTCAGTGACCTTAGACAAGCAAATCAGAAGCTGGCATTCTCTCTGGAGAGTGAATATATGATGTGTTATAACAGTGTTGATAATCAACCACTGAAATATGCTGGAAAGTAGTGGAGAGGCTGATTCCTCCTGTGGCTCATCATTACAAACTATGACTCCCAACAGCCACCTAGAAGTTGCTTTGATTGTCACCAAGTGTATGACAAAATTTTCATGTGTTGTTACTGAATAAAGTCTGCTATCACTCTGAGTGAGTTTGGAAAGCCTCCAAATTCAGAAGTTTGGATTCCTATCGCACAGGAAATATTTAACCAACTCTGCTTTTATTATTTTGCTGTCTGTAATCCTGAAGTCATTGTGCTTGCTGGGAGCTTACAAGATGAGAGCATCCTGCATTTCCTTACGAAAGTTTGCTTTTACTTGAAGCAGACTCTAGCATAACCTGTAAAGCCTTTCCTAAGTCTAGGAATTTTCTCTAGGAACAAAAATTGTGTGTAATTCTAAATCAAGTCAGAATCTGAACCTCAGCTCAAGAGATGTCCCTTCCCCATCTCATTTTAGGAGCTGACATGTGTCTTCCTGTGCTCTAATTCCATATGGTCCAAGCCTAGATTTTCATAGTATTGGAGGAAGGAGGGTTTCACTACTCTCTCTGAATTTCCTGTCTAGGCAGCTGGACTGTCATACATGCAGAGTATTCCTTGGACTGTGCCAAGTATAAGAAATCCTAGTGGGTGAGACCAGTCCTGGATAATTGCATCTACTTTTGTTGTTACTTTTAGTTTTTTTTAACTTTTTTTTTGTTTTGTTTATACTTCTCTCCTTCTCCCCAGCATTTGAATTCCGTTCTTAGTCTTGTCATACCAAATAATCTGTTCTTCTACAGATGATATTTCCTTTAATGTACTGTCTAACATATTGTTTAAGGAGTGTGGCATTGGGGGGGGGGAAAGTTCAGGGTTTTGTTGTGTTTGCAAGAAGACCAATATAGTTCCAAGACTATAAATAAAAAGTTTTGCCTCTGCAGGTGGTTCATTGCTGTACTCTATTTGGCAGATCAGTTGGTTTTCCTAATTCTTGTCTCAATCAATTCTCACATTTCTGTGTGGAGAATTGCTGTTGCAATAAGAAATCTGTTTACAATGTCATTATTAGCAGGGTTCTTTATATCTGAAAACACAAGTAGTGTGGAAGATGTTAATGCTTCCTGCTTTGCTGCAAACGCAATTTACCTCCTGAGTGTTTTGGCTCATCAGATAACTCTTTCACTTCAATTACTAGGTGATGCAGTGCCAAGACTCATGGCTGTGTGTTTGTGTGTTTGTTTTCGTGGGGGAAGAAGACAGGACAGTGTCACCTCCAGGACAGGAGAGGCAGTGGAGCTGCATGGTTCAAAGAGCCGCCAGGGGCTGGTTACATTTTGGGAAGTCTTTTTCAGTAGCAGTGCCAGAATAAGCAACTCTAGTGACTGGCTGCCTGTTGTTCTCACTCCTCTCATCTACTGCTCAGCTGTGCCAGGTATACTTATTTGTGTGGCCACAGGATGAGATGGATTCAGGAATTAATCCAGGCTCAGCTGTTCCCAAAAGTAAGGGCTGTTTTTAGCCTGGATTTGTTTCTCAGTGTGGCTTACTACATAGCCACACAATGGTCCTGGCAAAGTTAGGAAGGAAGAGGGAAGAGAAAAAGCACATTTAACTCATGTCCTACATTGGAAAGAAAGGATCACAAGTCATTCCTTGAACAAGAGAAGCATGGTCAGCCTCAATAACTGTGGGGCTGCTTAACCATAGGTAAAGCTGGAGACAAGTGCTAGGACTTCTTCACACTTCTTCACTTTACAGGTCTTTTCTTGTTTATGGATTTTAACAGTTACCTGGTCTGCCCATGCAGAATTTGAAGCCTCAGTGAACATTTTTATAACTGAATGAAATGACCAACCAAGTCACATCATCAGTCACATTATACAGCATACCACTTTTAAAGTGATAGTTCAGCCTCTGGCTGCCAGGCATTCTTTCATATTCATCAAGACATATGCAATGCAAAGCAGTTAGGCATATGTGAAATGTGCTTTGTTAAAAGAATGTAAATTTAATATTTGCCTATATGAGTTTATAACATCTACAATTTGGTAAGGCTGTGTTTCTAAAATGTTGCATAATACAGAAAGTTAGATTAAACTCCATTAATAAAAAGTTCTTGGTTCTTCATATATTAGGTTAGCTGTATGAACACTGGTTATGTTGAATACCCTAAAAAAGGCATGTTTGCCAACTTTTAATGTTTTCACACCCACACACCATCTCCTAATTTTGTCTCTGGCAGATGTGTTTCTGCAGAATAAGTGTTTCTGCAGTGATAATTATAACACTTATAACAGGTAATTTGCAGATTTGGAAACGCACAAAAAGCAAGACTATTTTGTTGCACCTTAATTTTGAAGCTGGTAGCAATTTCAAAACTTCATTACAAAATCTAAAATGTTGGATTGTATGGAATGTCTTAATCTAGAAATAAGGCACTGATTTGTAGCATTTAGAAAATTAATGTCTAAAGGGAGCTCAAGGTATGATTTAAATTGGGGTGGGGTGTGTATCGTATTTTACTTCAGATGATGATGTGCACAGTGTGGGTGGATCCAAGCCCTGCTAGACCAATGAAACTCATGCTTTGAACCTGCCTCAGGGTTTGTTTTTTCTTCTTAAATTATCTCTAAGAAGATAAGATGATTTTCAGTTTTAAAAGCAAACTCCACAATAAGTTCCACAGTCCCCCTTGTTGACCCGTTTCCATGTGTGATTTAGAAAAATACTTAATATATATTATATATTTATATTTCTACTAGTTAAATCTACTTCTGTTTCACACTGCAGTTTAGATATGCAAGATTTGTAAACTCTGAGAATATCTTTTGAAAGTTTAATGAGGCCTGAAACAGATTAACGCAAATGATGTGGTTTTGGACTGCTATTCTCTGCAGAGGATTTTGATGTAATGTAATGCCTAGATGTTTGTTTGTTTGGATTTGTTTGTTTGTTTTGGTTTGTTTGTTTTTAATAATGAGAAAGCTGGGCATCTGTCAGAGGTCCTGAAGTAATACCTAATTTTTGTGATGACTGTAGTTGGGCTGTGTTGTGGGGTGTTGATGTTGTCAACCTCTATGTCTGTTCCAGAAGGGAGTCTCCTTCAGGTACTGACCTCTGGCAGGAAATTCTGACAGAAAGAGATGGTTTGATGAAACTCCCATTAGTTAAACATAAGATATTTAGAGTTCAAAATTTCTGCTTTAACATTTTGGCAGTTTCTGACAAAGCAAAGCACTGAGCTATTTCAGGATCCCTGAATTCCTGCCCAAGGTTCCCTTTATCAATTGTAGTTAATAGCTGACCTGAAGACAAGAGAACTGGTGACCTCTGCCATGCTATTTTATCCTCTAACTTTTTCAATGTTCTTCTCCTAGGATATCATTAGTTGTTCTTTCCAGTCTTCTCTTAACTAAATTGTAAAAAATCTGTTACTTTAACCTTTTTTTAATAGATAACAATTTTAAATCTCTCCATGTTTTTTCTCTTAGATTTTTAAGATGCCACCTGGAAGTGAAAGTTTCTCTCCCATAAAATTAAAAATATGCAAGTACTTATTGTTTATTCATCTCGCATTGCTTTGTAACCCTCAATTTGACATTCTCAATTGTTTGGATTTTGATATAGATATTGGTATAGACATTCTCATAGATAATTGATATAGACACTCTTGTCTGGATTATGGATTAATAAGGGCTTGAACCCCTCAATGCTTGACTGTACGATATTGTCCTTATATGAGTAATGGAGATGACAATTCCTTGCACGTGGCTTCCTCTGTGTACTGCTCTTTAAGGCTGCATATGTGCTTTGCAAGAGTGCAGATTTTTCAAAATTCAATGTTGATGTCATTCATTTGCACAAGTTTCATGTTGTCTATATTTTTGATTTTCCTGTGTTGGGAAATGGAAAATTCACAGAGAAATTCACCATGGATTACTGATTTGGGGCATGGTAGAGCAAAAAAAGGTTTTTTTGTAGGTATAGAGACAACGAGGTGTTGTGTGTGCTCTGTGTTATGTGACTCACATCACTTCTATTAAAAAAGCATCTACTCTGTATTTTAAAACAGTGCTATTTTGAGGCAGTACCCCACAATAAAGGCCAGTGCACAATACACAAACTTTGGGCTTCATGAAGAAAGCAGACATCAGATATCTTTCATGGCACCCCCTAAGGTTCTTGCAGCTGTTTCTCTAGCCTTGAAGTATATCTTTAGTGACTCAAAGTGAATACAGCTCATTTAGATATTCCCAACTCAGCTTTCAGTAGTTGCTGTGGGTGCAAAGAGCACTCTTTTATATTGCTCAAAAGCTGCCTCAGATCCTGATGAATATCTTTTTTTTTCTGTATTGAAGCATTCAGCAGTTGCCCTAGACAATTTTTTTGTGGACAAATTCATGAGTATGTGTAAGCTAAGTCAGGAAGATCCTGAAATAGCCACTGAGTACTTTGTCTTTTCTGTTCAGCTATTTTTAAAGAGTAGAAGAAGAGAGAGGAACTCAAAACGCAGTGCTTCTATGTGAAATACTGCATCACCTTTCCTATGTGTTATTTTTGTGACTTCATAAAGGTTTTAGCTTTTCAGTCTGGTACATTAGAACATGCCTTGCACCATGTTATTGGACACATCTGAGGGGTCTACTTGCCTTTCCTCGCAAACCACACAAGAAAGTTGTTCCTTTGTGCACTCCTTAAGCCATTACCATCCAAGGAATCTGGGCTAGATGAAAAATAATGTTTTGATTTCAAATACTTGATAAGGAGTGCTTATAGACTTGTGGAGGCACCATTCATTTCTCTGGCAGGGAGACTAAACTGCAGTGGCTGTTTTGGGGTGCAGACCCCCAAAAATATATTGGCATTTAATAAATCAGTATTATCCTTTATACATCTTTTCAGTAAGAAACTCACCAGCCAGGAAACTGAAAAATTAAGCAAACCCAGCACTGGTATGCAGAGGATTTGGAAGAAGGGCAGTGACACAGGGGCTTGAAAGCAGCATAGAGAAGGGAAAGTGAGATAGAGTGAAGATGTGAAGAGCCATGGAGGTGGGAAGCACTGGCCTTAGATGAAAAGAATCTAAGAACAAGAATGTAAGAACAAGGTATATAGAGAAGAGGTATGCAAAAACCTAAGAATATATGAGAATAAGTGTGTCTAAAGTGTTAGTGAGGAAAAGAAATTTTTTGAAAGAACTTCCTGGGGAAATAGCCTCCCTTCCTTTTGGCACTGGTCCTCAGTGTCACAAGGGAACTGGGACTAGCTAGCTTCAGTAGTGTTCTGCATGCCTAGATGCTGAAATGGAGATTTGTTTCAAAGTTGACTAAGACTTTACAGGTAGTCAGTACTTTATGGTGCTGAAAGCATTCTCACTGATAGGTGTCTAAGGTGTTTAGCTGGCACGACTTTCAAGGCTGGTTATATTAGTGATGTAGCACAGTGGATATGAACTGGAAGAGCAAATTCCTTTATTGGCATGCTAAAAGGAAATCTGAATTACTTTTGCTGTGTTTTGTATTTTCTTACCTCTGGGAAGTGTTTCTGGAAGAAGTAAAAACCTTTTACATTTGGGATTAATAGTCATTTTGGTATAACTGCCCAGAACCAATTCTGGGGGCTACACTCCGGGAGCAGAGTGCCTGCAGGTCCCTTTGACAACTCACACTGGCTGGTGCAGCTGCCGGCTTTGCTTGGGAAGAGCAAAGATCTGAGATGGAGGGTGTCCCATATAAACACTGCTCTATGCAATACAGTAAGTTGCAAGTTAATGCAAAATGGAATTAATAATCAAAAAATTGAACATGAATTAGCTTTAGATTAGCTGTATTTGACTTCACTGTACCAGTTTATTTGTCTTAGCCTCCCTTCACTCCCCAGTTATAGTGTGGCAATTAAATTATACCATGGAATTGAAAAAATAAGAGACCTTAAAAAAAACCACAAAACATATTCTACATTTAACCTTTCTGGTGCATGTCTTTACCATTCTTTTGAGAGGGGTGTACAAGAATTATCTGATATTTTCCAGTCAAAAATCAGGTATAAACTCTGTGTGCATGCGTGTCTGTAAAAGACAGAAATATGATAATGCTGCCTGGACTTGCAGCATCCACGTTTCTGACATTTTCAGGGCTTTAGCAGCAGATTTCAGTCATCTTGAATTGTACATTGATAACTATTTCACATTAAAAAAAAATAAATTTCTGGTTGGGATTGGATATGCCACCTAATGTTACTTGGAAATAAATCATCCTGTTGTCCTTCACTGTCGTCTTCCTGCTGTTCCAGCTGTCCAGGGGTGCTTTCTGCAGTCCTGTAGAGAGGCAGGAGGTGCACAAGGTCTCTTTAGTTAGAACACATGATGTTTTATTTAACCATCCCTCTATGTTGCGCAGTGACTGTGCCACAAGAATTGCACAAAGATTTTAACTGTAGGCGGTTGTTCATTTATTAATGTAAACACCATGTGCCTTGGATGTGCGAGCACTAAAAATAAAGTTGCAGAGTTAAAAATAGATCTCTGGGAGTACTGAGATGCTGCTTAATCAGAACCAGCTGCAAGCTGTCTAGAAAATGTAAGTTATATGGAGCCAGATGGCTTTTGCCCTTTTTGCTTTAGACAGCATGTAATTTGGGTAACTGCAGCTACAGTAATGTATTTTCCTAGTCAAACTGTTTGATAAACATATTTGTTTCGAAGAGACACTTCCAATTACAGAGCCAGTAAAATGTTAATTTATTTTAATATTTCTCCATGTGGGTAAGCCAAAGGAAGGTTACATAATAACAAACTCCAAGGCATGTACAATTACTTCCCACAGCTGTGTTCAGCAGGAGCTGGATTATGACTATGCATCTTTGTACAGGAAAGCTCTTATTCTGGGAACAATCCCACTAAAAGCAAGGGAAGAAGGATATGAATTAAATTAATAGCGAAGTGATCAGTGGGAGCTGTGTGAAGTCAGTTTGCAGGAGTAAGACATTACACAAAGTAGAGGAAGTGTGTCAGAATGAGATCTGGCAAGTGCACATCAAACAACAGCCTGTATGACTTCAGGAAGGCTTTCTTGAACTCTTGCTTAACTAACAGTATTAAAACCAAAACCCCTTCTGAGGCTTGGCAGTTTCCACAATTAACCAGCCTGTTGTTAGGGTCCTGTGTTCAGACTGCATCTAGGCATCTCGGTGACTAGTCTGGGAAGTGGGAAACGGAAGCTCAAGTCTGCTTTCTTTGATTTGAAACCACTTGGCCTGGGGGATTATGCTTTGATTGGGAGGCTCAAAGGCAAATACCTCAAACTGCAGCATCATCCTAACTCTGTTCTTGAGGTCTACTGGTCTGCGTCTGGAGGAGCTTAGTGAAATTGCGGCCTCAGATCATTGGAGCCACATGGGTATAAATTGCTGTTCAGTCTCATACTTCTATAGCTGGACTGGTGTTATGATTTTAGGAAAACCTGGGGGAAGCAGGTGGGATACATTTGAAGAAGTAGCCTCTTTTAGGTATTATTGTAACAAAAGCCAAGCCCTACAAACCTGAGAAGCAAGTGACCACCTTTCATCCTTTTTAAGCAAGGATGTCAGATGAGGATGGTTGTGCAGAAGATCCAGAAAACAAGTCTTGGTTTAAGCAAAGGCTTTTGATAAACGGGGTTTATTAAGGTGCCTGTTTAACAGGCAGATGATGCAAATTACTTGCAGTTGGCATAGTCATACTGAGTGATTAAATCTCTCCATGTCCTTCTCCCATCAGTGTTTTAAATTTTCTGTGAAAACTGGATTTAGTTACAGTGTTGATGTTCCTTTGATATTCTAGTTTTTCCCCCCCCAATCTTAGCACAATTAGGTGTAATTAAATGAATAATTGAATTTTTTGAATGAAATGCCTATTTTTCTGTAATGTTTTCATTCTATTCAATAAAAATTTTTCTTTCTCTGCCATATCCAATCTCCCAGAATCAATCTCTTCTATGCAAATTATCATCATCTTACAAATTTAAGCCTCCCATGAGGAACCACACAAAAATTCCAACCTGTTTCTGAAGGTAGCACTAGCTGCCTGAACTAGCTTAGTGGTGGGTTGGTAAGATGTGTTTGTTTTATTTTCCTAAATGCTTATATTTAAATATATTTACAATGCAAATCTGTCTGAAATTGGTAGTGTGGCATTCTCTCCTCGACTTTAATTCTTTTGCACCTGTCATACCCATGAGTCATGAGTTTTTTTTTTTTTTAGCTGCAAGAAGTAGTTTAATCAGTTCTTTGTGGCCTGAAATTTTTTGTACTAATTGATGCCAAGCAGAGTTCTAGGTTACAAGGTTTTTTGGACACATTTCAGTATCAAAATGACTTTTTAAAGTGCTTTGAAAATACAATTATTGACTTAAAAAAAATTGCTCCTGTTTGGTCTGTTTGATTATTGGCTGAAACTACCAACGATTTAAGAACTTGCAAATCTGTCCTTGTCTGAGTGTGATTGCAGGTAAAATTTACAAGTATTCTTGAAATAGTAACACTTAGAGTCAGTTTCGAAGATGTTTTAGGCTGAAATCAAATTATAAGAATTTACTAGCTTTTGACAGCAGAAGCGATAAAGCTGTGCAGATGAATTTTTAAGTAGCTGTATACATGACATTCAGTCTTAAATTGATGAGTGCCTGGATTTAGATCATCCCAGCTGTAGGAAAAGCTCTGTGATGATCTGATTATTCCAGGCTTTCTTACTTAAATATTTTGTCAGTGACCTAAAAATGATTACTACTCTATTTGGAATAATTATGACCCACTCCTAAGGAGGAGAGTAAGAAAGGAAGGGGAAATAAGATTGCTTGAGCCGCTTGGCTAAGACTTCAGTGTTTCCTTTGTTAGGAATCTGGTAGAACAGATAATGCATTGCTTATCAACTATTTTCCTCCCTTTCACACCTACCTGTGGAGGAGATTAAGACTGGACACAGAATTACCTTTACATTGGTTGTGCTGTTCAGCAGAATGGGAATAAGCAAAGATGTCTGTTGTACCAGTAAAGATATTAATGGGAGATAGTTACTTTTAAGGGAAAGAAAAGCAGGCAGTCATTCTTTGACCAAATTTAGAGCAAATAATTGACTTCTGAATTTGGTGATCTGCTCTAACTTCTAAAATTTCAAATAATTTCCTTTACAAATGCCTCATGAAATATCTAATATTTCACTTAAATGGCATCACAAGAAAGAACTTTTTATTCCAGTGTATTTAGCACAGGACACCTTCCACTAGATTGGAAAGCCGTATCCAAACTGCCTTGAACACTTCCAGGGATCCACACCCCTCTGGGCAACCTGTTCCAGTGCCTCACCACCCTCTCAGTAAATCATTTCTTCCTAAAACCTAATATGAACCTGTCCTCTTTTGGTTTAAACCGTTAACCCTTGTCCTATCAGTGCATGCCCTTTCAGAAGATTGCTGTCAATAGTTTCAATATTAGGGTTTTGCTAATCTGGTACATTTTGACTGGAATAGCCTCAGAAGCATTTGTAGGAGCAGCCCACCATGCACCCAGTTAAGGGATGGAAGCCCCATCCTGAAAGGACCATGCCTGGAGCACAAGTGCAGACAGGTTACTAGGAGGTAGTGTTACCCTTCCTTTCCAGTCAGAATCCTCTGTTCCTCCTTTACTTCTTGCTGTGCACGGCCTGAGAGTTATCGTAAACCAGGTAATCTTGGTTTTCCCTTTAAAAGATGGATAATTTTAGAATATCTTACTATCTGCTTGAATTTGTACGTTAAATGAAATGAACATATCAATTTGCCAGGTTTACGATTGTTTTCTGCCTACGTATAAATAAGGGTTGAACACTGAAAACAGCAAATGAGCGTGTTTTCAAAGGTTTCACATACTGCACCCTTTCTTTTTAGATTTTAAGAGTAAAAAACTGTTTTCCTGAAAAATGCTGAATTTCCTATATAAAAATAAACTTTCTTAAACGTGGAAATGCTGGTTTATTATGAAAATTTCTAGGCTTAGTTGGAAATCTTCCTCCGTGATTACTTTTAGTATTGGTCTAAAAGTAGATCTTTTGTCCTCATTTTAACACTCCTACAAGAAGAGGGAAATTGGTTTACTACAGGAAAAAAAATACAAATTTAATAATTTAAACTCAAATGTCCCCTTTGGAAAAAAAATAGGCAGAAAAAAAATAAAGCTGAAGAATAAAAATAAGAATAAAAACAAGAATATAAGAATAAGAATAAAAAAATAAGGCTTACACTTGTTATAGAGGGTCTTGCATACATTATGGGGTGTGGTCTTAAACCTACCACCAGGTTTTCCTGCAGGATAACATTTCCAGGATGTTTGGGTTGGTTTACACCAGGACAGGCAAAAAATTAATATACACTAACCAGATTTGAAGCAGATTCATTAAATTGCATTAAATCCTTGTTCAGAATGCTTTTAAAATTAGCTTCCTTAATTTAATGTATATAATTTTTTTTGGAGGTGACCTAAACTGTGTGGAGCTAATTTAATAATGAATGAGTATCCATAATGGGGTCGAACTAGTTTAACCATGCCGTTTTAAAAGTAAGTCTGGATTGTTTTCAAATATTTTGATATTCCTTTGAATTTTTTCTTCATTTTTAAGATGAAATGTCTAGAATTGCTTTTGTACATGCGTTTTTTGGTAGCTGTGTTGTTTGGACTTTTTGGATTGTTTTCAACTCACTATGTTACTGTAAGCAAAACCATAATTTTTTGATATAAAGTATGTTGGTATTTGTAAGCAAGAGGACCCATTATATCTATTCATAGCTAATGACCGGGAGACAGATGATATGAGAGTCTCTGGCTAGTTCTTGGAAAAGTGCTGAGCTTTTAATTCCATCTGGTAATATATTCCCTCCTGTGCAATGTGTCTGTTGAAGTGTATGGTTGTCTGCTTTTTTCTAGCTTTCCTTACAACCTTTAAAGTCTTACATTTCCCCTTTTGTGTTTGAAAGGATGTTGATCTTATGGCAGAATTTGTTGAGTGATTTCCATATCATTTGTCACAAAAAAAAAATTAGGAAAAGGAAAAATAGATCTGTGAGGTTCAGTAAATGAAACTATTTTAATATTACTTCGGGTGGATGTATAGCTACTAATTACTCTCCGAACTAATTAACACTGCAATAAATTTTTAATTAATCAGAGTCTTTCTCAAATATGTATCTTCAAGCAAAAAAAAAAAAAACCCAAACAATTCCCCATACTTCTTTAATAGTATTAAATTTTTTAAACAAGTAAATACCACAAAAAAATCAGTGTGGGCTTTTTCTGTGTTACCTCTGTTACCTCTCAGAATGTTTGTGATGGAAGAGGAAAGTGTCATCCCTTTTCTGGCTTTTTCTATATATGCTAAATAATTAAATTTTCAGCAATTTTATTTTGGTATTTTAATATTTGATTTGTAGCTACTTTCATTAACTGTGATGCTCTCTGTGAACATATTAATTCTGTGTGTACTGAAAGCAGTAGCTTTCAGTTCTAGGTTTGCTTTTGAGTGCACTTCCACTCTCTGTATATCTTTATGTATATAAAGCTTAATGTATTTGAATAAATGATTGTTGCCATTTTTCCTGTCGGACAGAAATAAAATGACTGATGCATCTGACAGATCTTTTTTCTTTTTTTACTCTGAGGAAAGAGAAAGGGGTAAAAGGATGGTGCATGAAAGCTCACACATTTGTAGCACACAAACTCTTCTCAGTCCGGAGTACACTAAGACATACCTGTGGCCCTCATCTTTCTTACATCATAAATACTTTATAATTTTAATTTTTTAAATCCTGTGTTATTGTGTATTTGGCTTGTTGATGAAAAAGTTGTAATATTTTGCTTTATTTTCTGATACTTGAAAATTATTGTTGCTATTCCTGGACAGAAAGGCATTGTTACCCCTGTTGGTGCTTATCTGACCCCTGTATCCTTAGAAATTCTCATTTCCAAGCTGCTACACTAATACTTCTCTACATTCTCCCTCACGTTATAATAATCATATTGAAGTCTCATTGCAATTTTCTGTGCTCAGTATGTGTTCAAAAGATTTATTTGAATTTTTATCCTGAATAAATTAAAATAATTTTGTTGGAAAATGGTTTCATAGGGCTTGAGTTTTCATATCTTTCAATTCCTGCATACTTATAATTTAATCTGCTGGAAATGCCAAAAATTTAAAGGTAAAAGAAATGCAAATACTTCTTAAACATGCATTTAACATGTCTCCTGGATGCTTGAAGAGATAAACTACTTATTATTATGCTCATAATCAAAGTCAAATATTTGAATTTTGTCACACCAATGTACTCTTTTTTTTTTTTTGATAGAAGATTTCTTTACCAAAAAAAATGCAAGACTTGCAAGAGTTAACAGTATTGATCAGGGTTCTATAACAGTTGAATATGAATTTACAAAAAGTTAGTTCTCTCTAGCTGGAAAACTAAATCTAGTTTATGATGTAGAAATGTACACTTAGAATGAATATATTCATACTTTATCAATAAATGTGTCATTCAAACTCCTAATACTTCTTTGCATGCCAAACTATGTTTCTGGTATCTGCTGAATAGTTTGTGATTGACAAATTCTTGGATTATTTCAGTGTGAATGTAGGACTGTGAGAAACATTCTTTCCTTAATAAGCAATATTAATTTCCTGAAACATTTGTTTTACATTACAAGCTTTTTAAAAAATATGTGCAAGAAATGTAAAGTACCTTGGGTTTGTGGTTAGATTTTTTTTTCAGCATAAGAGATGTAATTACAATAACGTGTAACATAGGGGTTGAAACAGCACATATCTTAGTTATGGGATAGATCAGGCTTTAATCTGAAGAATAGTTCATTTTCATAGCAGGCCAAAATTCATGTAAAGTCAAAGATCCTGAAGTGCTGTCTTACAAGAATCAGAAAGTTTTGCTGTATTTTCAGAAATTTAAAGTGCCAGCAGAGCTGGAAAACAAAATCACTGAGGATCAGTTCTAGTAAACCAGGAGAGTGAGTCCCAGACAGGTGGATTAAATAATTATTAAAATATTCTAATGAGTTGTTGTTGTTGTTTGATTGAGTTTTTTATTAGTTTCTTTTGTTTGGCTTTGTTTGATAATTCAAGTACATGGAATTAGTCAGCTCTGGAGGTATTTTACAGTCTGGTTTTGGTCAAATTAACATTTCAGATGTCAGATGTCAGGGTTTTGACTGGCACCCATAAACACAGCCAGGTCCTTTGCCAGTTGTGGTGAGTAGATCCTTACTGAATACCAGGTGCCCACCAAAGTTGCTCTATCCCTCCCCTCCTCAGCTTTGTCAGGAGAGGGAAAATATGGTGAAAGGCTGGTGCACAGAGATAAAGGCAGGGAGAGATCACTCACTAATGACTGTAACAGTCAAAATAGACTCACTTGGAGAAATTAAATTATTCCCAGTCACATCAGAATAGAATAATGAGAAAGTAAACCCCAAACTTTTAAAATACCTTTCTGTCATCTGTCCCTTCTTCCAGGCTTAGTTTCACTCCTAATTTTCTTTTTCATGTGGGTACCTTCGCCCTGGGTGCTGTCCTTCAGGAACAGGCTGCCCCAGCTTGGCTCCTCTCTCCATGGCTCCCAGGAGATCATAAACAAGTACTTAAGGATGGGCTTCCTGTGGGTACTTAAGGGTATCAAGGGATCAAGGGAAGCTGCTAGGGAACAGGTTCAAAATAAAATAAAGGATGCCTTGTTAAAAATTTTTTAAAAATTTTTTAAAATAACCGGAGTCTACAGGGATTGTAAACAAGTACTTAAGGGGAAATGCCTGAAGGTTTCTAAGCATACCAAAATCATATCTGCCTCAAAAAGTTCCTTGGTAGGGGTTTGGACTCTTGAAGACTATTTGGGGGAGCATCGTATGTGTTCTGTTGTTACTTTTCCCTGGACATCTCCTTGAGAATACTGATAAAGCTAAGGTATTGGTCTTACCTTATATTTCATCTAACAACCAGCTGAAGTTGTAGCATGTTTCTGTTGACTTCCTAATTCTTAAATTAAGAAGTTTTGTGATTTATTTTTTTTTAAAGAAAAAAACTTGGCTCATCTTCACTTAATGCAAAGTGACAAAGTATTATCAAGGTATTTGAAGGTTCTGTTAGAAGCACAGCTTCATCCCTTTTGAATAATGAGTAGTACCAATGGCTGAACATTAGCTCTTTCAAGCTACGGACCAGAATACTTTAAAAAAAATGCAATCAGAAATGTCAGTCTAGAATTTTTTTTTATTATGTTTTATTTTTTCAATCAAATGCACTAAATTCAAACCAACCTTTGATCCAAGCATGTCTGATGCATACTGAGGTAACATTGCTCAATTATTTTCCCTATTTTTAATCTTATATGAATTTACAGGATAACCCATTCCAGTCTACAAGATCATTCGTGTAAATGTAGACAAATATCTGCTGCTAAATGGATTTTTGAGTTCCCTTTTTGTTGGTAAAGTATTTCTTCATCATAATATGACCAACAAAGACAACAGTGTTAAAGTTTCTGTTAGCTACCTATTAATGTCTAGTACTGAAGAGACTTTCTCTGCTAGCCAGCACTGCTACAGCAGCAAAACCATATTGTGTTAACCTTATGCTTCTGTGAGAACAGGATAATTTCCCAGTGGGAGACAGAGAGGGGCAAGGAATACTCCAGCTTAGCCATGTCTGTGTGGCTGCATGTGGTTTAATGATAGTGATTAAGTGATAGTGGCCCTGCTGTGCTGGGATGTGTTGCAGCTGACTCCCAGGCAGATAAATTGCTACAATAGGTTTGTAGGAGAGAGTGGATTTCTGATGACTAAATCAACATGATGACTACACTTTTTTTGCTTTTGTTCTGATGGCTTTAAGTAAGCCAAGTAATTTACTTACCAGCAGCATGTGGAATGCCGTGGAGTATGGAAGAGGAAAACAGAAGGTCAGTACATTACTGCTGTCCCTCCCTGCCTCCCAGTGAACAGACTCAGCTTCCTTCTGAGAGCTTCTTGCATCCACACTGTGTAACATTGAGCTCTCCTGAGCAGGGGTCATGTAGCAAATGTGGAAAACTCTGCAAAAGTAGCTTCTAGAACAGCTAATGTTAATAGGACAAACTAATGACAGGACATCTTTAAAAGTATAGTTTTATTTCTGGTGAATGTGGGCCTAACACCTACACTGGTCAGACCTTCTTGTGTTATTCCTCTTGGAGCAGTTGAAGACATGTTCCTGCTTCCAGGTCTTTTAGTGCTCCCCAGCTGGAGGTTGCTTCCCTTGCAACTCATTTGTGTCCTGGCAGTTTTACTTAATGGTCACAAACAATTTAGGATCATTTTTCCATGGATAGACACACACATTTTGCCATATCTGAGGATTACAGGGAAAATAGATTAAAAACCTCTGATATTAAAAAGTGGCAAGATGTGCTCAAGGAAAAGTAAGTTCACAGAGTTTATTAGATTGTTTTTTTCATGTTGGATGTCCAGAAACAGCATTCACCGTGTGATGAAGCAACTTCATTTGCACTCAATTTTTAGACTTCCAAAACAATTTTTTTCCCTGTAGCTTTAAGCAGTTCTTGAAAGTAGTGTGTTGCCTCTCAGAAAGTCCCCAGATAAATGAATTTATCAGGGCAGAGATTTTATAGCTTCCTGAGGGAGGAGTTACAGAGGAAGGTCAGTGGCCCAAATTCACCAAGCTTAGTAAGTCCATTTTAAGCTAAAAGTATTATAAAATTAGAATTCAATACATTTATAGGTTTAAAATTATATTTATAGAATTTCAAACTTTAATTTTTTTTAGATTAGAAAATATTTACATCCCTGTATGATAAATTTCTGAGTCTGTAGATTTTAGCATTATTGAGTAGAATATATACAAATAATGTGATTAAACAAATGAGATTTTTTTTTCCATGAGGATGTATTACTTTATATGGTTAAGCTCCATGTAATGTGGTATAAAATAGTTTTCTAGGACAGGAAAGAAGGCCATAAATGTTTGGTAAGAAATTTATGCATACTTAGAATGAAAATGAACTAGGTTTTAGCCAGTACTAAGTTATCCTGCTGAATTCCTGTTTTTTCCCTATCTTTACACATTTGAATCTATCATGATGATCAAAATGGAGAGGAAGACTGTCAATTTGTTTTTACAGCTCTTAGGAAACAAGCTGCTGCTTCATTTTGAAAAATACCGAAATATTTTATGTCTATATGAAGTGTGTGGGGTGTCTCTATTTTAAGAACTACGTAGCAAACCCCACATATCTCTGTGATTGCAATAAGATACTTCTGAAGATAAAATAAGACTTTTTGTTGCTGAATTGTATGTCTTGTACAGTCATATTTTTGATTGAGGGAGGGAAGTGGCATTGGTGTGCTAATGATAACAGCTGATACAAAAATGTTCTGGAAGAGGTAGTACTGTAGCATGGCTAAAAAATTAAAAAATGCAGAACATTTGAATAGCAATTGCTAAGGAAATGGTAATTAATTGAAAACATTTGAAATTTTAAGTTGCTGTAGCTGAGTGTGTCATATCAAAGCTTAGAAAGATGCCTATCATATTTGTGAACAGTGCTGTTAAATCTTGTGAATGTTTAACAATCTCTTTCATCCACCCTTTGATGAGACAATTGTGTAATTTGGACCACTACTATTTTCCATTCAGAAATACTTAAAATAACAGAAGAAGTCATCAGAGTTACTAAGAGGTAGGATATGATACTGTTCCTGTCTGAAGGACTTCTACCAGAGGGGAAACATGCAAAAACTTGTATTTTTTCCTCCCCTCCATCCCCTCTAGTCAATTGGGGACTGATAAACAACTGGTTTTGTTGCTCTCACCCAAAGCAAGCCCAAGTTCAGTGGAGGAGGTACAGGTTTCATTAAGTAGTTTTTTTCTCTGTCATTAAAGTAACATGGAAACTAGCCAAAAAGGCACTAAGTTTATCTGAAGTAACACTTGCAGCTTTGTGGAAGTATGCAGCTGAGTAATAGTACAAAAATAGCAAGTTATTTTGAGGAAGAGCATATGTTCTGTAACAATGAGAAATTGGTATACAGATAAAAGAAATTATGTAGCTAAATATAAATTTCAGATGAGAAAGATCTGTAGCTTATTGCCCCAAAGTTTTCTGTAGATGCAGCCATTAAAAGTTGTTAATGCTCTTTTTTCTAGCATAGTTATTTAAAGACGTGGCATCATTGGTAAATTGCTGTACTGCCTTAGGAGTGCATATTTCATTGTCTGTAGCAGTACAGATAATAGGTACCTTTTATATTCCAGTGCACAGTGATATATAGGGTACCACACAGTGATAATTGCAGGGGTTTTTTTCTTACAAGAAAGGTGCATTGCAGAGCCATGGTGTTTGCTTACCATTTAAAGGCGCTGGCAGCCAAATGCAGCTGTCTCCTGTTAGAATTAAAAATTAAGACAACACTGACAGATTTTCAGGTGGCTTGAGGAAGCAGTTAGGTATATAAGCTTAGACACTGGAAAACAATTCCAGTATCGTCATTTGTGCAGAATCATTTAAAAGTTTTTATGGTTTGTCAAATAATAGCAAAGTTTGTTTAGAAGTTAAAAAGTATTGCTTTGAGGATTAAAACTTTCCCTCATAGAAGTTGCTCTATTTCATGGAAGAGATTAGCTTCCTTACAAATATATGAAGTGTGCATCAGGTCCCTCAAAGTCTTTACCTTTAAATGCTTCTGCATCTGCATTTTTTGTTTAAGCTTCCCCTTAAACAATTAGAGATTAGCATATGTAAAATTCATAGTGATGAGCAGAACAAGAGATTAGAAGAAGAAGCTGCAGTTAGATGTTGAATAACTAGCACCTAAGGCATTACCAAATAAAATCTACATCAAACTCTGCATAATGAAAAGCTGACTGAGTAGACTGAGCTGATTGGGCTTTGAAAGCCTCAAAAGTATTACGTAAAATAAAATCTTCTTTGTTAAAATTCTACTTTTCAGGAGGTACCAGTTAGAAAATATTAGACCTTAAGATAGTCTTGGCAAAACAAAAATCAGTTCTTATTGGGTTGTCGGTAAGTATTTTTTGTCTTTTCTGAGACACTTGCACTTCAAAAATCTACATGCTATTTGCTGTCTGTAAGAAAGGCATGATCACGCACAACTTCTGTTTCAGAAGAGGAAAAGTGTTGGCAAAGGAGAAACATAAAGAATTTAGGAGTCATATAATCACACAATGTATGTATTTTTAACCTGTTTGTCTTCCTCCTTCTCTTCTAATCATTGAATAACCAACCTCATCTCATTGTACTACAAAGTACCTGTGTTGTTATTCCTGGGGAGGAATGAGAAAATGTTCCAAAAGGAGAAGGTTCCAAAATTGAGACAAAAAAATTATTGAGAAATTAAGAGAAAATGCCAAGAGAGAAATCCTTATGAGGTTTTTATCCTCTGGATTTTTTTCCCCTATATATTTTCTCTGTACTGCTGCAAGTATTGAGATTAAGTAAATATTGTAACTTTAGCTCTTGCCTTTACAATTTCCTGAAAAAGAGGGATCACTTTCCTCTGAGCCAGCAGGCATCACTACACCTAAAATAGTGCCAAAAAAGGGAAGTATAGGAGGTAAGGTAGTATTTCGGCTGTTAAAACTTTAATGCACAAATTTGTATTTGGTGCTTGGAGCCGTTTTCTAGAAATAAAAGTTAAAGTAAAAAAAAAAAAAATTCCTAGTGATTTTCATGATTTTTCTGTATGTCTGGGATCTGTTTAATGGTATTTATTGGTATGTTCTGCAGCTCCTGGTGGTCTACATACCCTGGTTTATTTTCTGTGTCACTAAGTTTGCAGAGGAATAGCTCATACGTGTCCAGATCTCATCCTAATACTTCAGGTGGAGCCTGGAAACTTAACTGATAGGTAAATTATAGACAAGAAGGAAAGAGAAGACAAAAATATCACCAGCCACTACAATTGTGAAATCTGGGTGTTTAGGGAGCAGTCCTGTTGAGGCCAAAATCTGGCCTCAAATTCTGGCCAAAATCAACAGTTGGAATATTGAGTCTGGAGAGAAATTGGAAGACACTTGTCTTTAATGAAGGAGAACAGTGTTTTGTATGGTGCTCCCTTTGTAGAGACGTTCCTAGTACTCTATTTTACTTGTTTATTCCTGTGATTTTAAAAAAAGCTCCTCACAAAATGCTTCTCATTTGGAGCTTTGTGCATCCATGCCATATGTTAAAAACATGATCAAGGGTAGTTGTAGAATCACTTCAGCAACACTTATCCTTTATCTTTGTCTTCACCCACACTGAGATAACAGACTTATAATCTGTTATTTTCTGCACCATTTTTTCCTCCTGCAGACATAAACTTTCTGGCTATACCAGGTCAACACTTTTCAAATTGACCAGAGAGTTTATATTTCTATTTCATTTTTCTGATTCAAGTTTTGAGAATCTATATTTAGGTTCTTTAAAGCACTGGACTGGTATATAAACTCAGAATTGAAGCCTTAATAGTGACTAAAAGTGAGTACAAAAAAATCACTATGAATTTTTTGAAGTACTGCCACAAGCACCAGTTCTGTAACACATTTTATGCCATTTTTCATATTTTCAGCGTGTCATTTAGAAGTGAAAGGAAATTCTAAGAGGGTTTTGGGAGCCAACTTCAGTACTTTTGAATTTGAAAAGTGTAGTCTTCAGGGAGAAATAATACCCAATTTGACTTATACATGCTAATATCTTGGCTTATTTCCATATCTACTGCATATTCCAAAATGTGAAAGAGGAAAAAGGTTCTTATCCTGCTTGATCTAATTTTGTTTAATTTTTTTTTCTACTTTGAGCATCCTGTGACAGTCATTTTTAGCAATGGAATCACAGATGGACTTATTGCTTGATTTTTTTCATAATGACATAAAAGGAAGCGTCTAAATCATGTGTCGTGAAGTTCAATGTGTGTTTAAGCATGGAGAGCACAGAGCTGTTACACGAAATGTTACAAAAGGTGGTAAAATTTCACATGAAAATGCCTGAGGGCAAATATGAAACTAATAATTTTTATTTTATTGCAAAAGTAATTATCACAGCATGTTAGGTAGAGCATGTCATCAGTGGTATGTTCTTGTGCATAAGGTGCTAATCTCACTGTGTTTTGATCCATGCATGAGAAAATATCCCCAAAAAGTATGTTTTGTAAATGAGTAGTAAATTTCACTGAAGATTTTTATTTCAGATGTCAATCCTTTGTGATAGCTTCATTTATCTTGCTTTGGTCATCTTGTCTTTAAGTAAAACTGTGAAAAATGGCCCAGATCACATAATCAAAGGTGATGGAATATTGGACTCTAAGAGAAAACATTATCTAGGAAAGACGTAAAATCACTTTGGAAGGTCCAGCATGCTCAGAGTCTTTTCACATAGCAAGGATCCATGAGGTGAGAACAAATATGTACAAAATGAGTTTCTTTTCTGGCTTTGGAACATGGGTAGCATCAGAATGTAGAGAGATGCTACTTTGTGACTATCACTCATGGAGGAGGCAGTGCTGAACCTTCTTGGAGTGACTCCATCCAGGAACAGCTTGAGGGGCCTGTACCAGTAGTGATCCAGACATAAGTGGCATTTATCTCCTAGACTCTGAAACTAAGCCATCTTTTTAAAATAAATTTGCTCCTTGTGTAACCCTACACAGGATAAAGAGCATTCTCCTTTAATTTAGTGTTTGTTTAGTCACAGAGTCTTTGTGTGCTGAAGAAACCTCAAGGTGTTCCCAAAAAGGAATGCTGGCATTGATTCTCCTGTGATATGTATCATTCTCAAGCTTTCCTCTGATGGAGCTCTTGGTCTCAGGATGCCTGGGCTCTGGGAACAGGGAAACTGAAAGGGTTTTGCTATGGAAAAAGAAACTTTGAGAAAACCAAAGTCCTCTGGGTAGCTGAAGGGCTACACTGTAGCATGTACTACCTTGGGATGTGCAGTCCTGGCATTGTAAAATTAATTAGGAGTGTTTTCAGTCCATTGAATAAACCAAAATGTGTTCTGGTCAGTTTTTAAAAGATGCCATTTCTGTTTTGTCTGTATCAAGATTTTTTTAGATTCTGCTCTTCCCCACCCCCACCCCTCCCTATGAAAAGATGTTTTAAAGAAACAGCTTAGGGAAATGAAACAAGCTGTCCATATTTGTAAAAGTTACACTTCCTCATGGAATTTCAGTAATGTATAGCAACTGGTCTAAATGGGGATCATAGTGGTTTAGATTTTTTTTTTTTTTTTACGATTTTACATATGAAGAAGGACTGTAATGATTTCCCACGAGACCAAAGATGACATAGTTAACAATCGTGCTGGAAGAAAAACAGATACCTAATGTATATAAAATGTCTGAGTTTATAATGTTTTGTCATTAAAAATGAAACATGTAGCTGGTTTTTTCTGCTGCAATGGTGTTCACCTAGTAGAAACATCTGACCAAACAGAGCAACCTTTGAACCATGCAGAAGTAGATTGACTGGGGTAGTAGACACTGTAGCTGATTATTCCAATATTTGTGAGTTGCCTGGATGTCTGGCATGTTTGCCATGTGGTATACATATTAGTTGTGCATGTTGTGACCAATGGAAGAGCTTTTTGCACTAGCTCTGGTACAGTAATTTTTATTTGCTGTCAATATTTAAAGCTTACTATTTCTTGATATGCCGCTGTACAAATGAATGATGAGATTTCAGCAGATACTGAAAGGAGTTTTTAATTTATTCTTCTAGAGCTGAAGGTAGTATTTTCTTTATATGATGCAATCTGGCAATTTATCTCTGTTTTGTTATTTAAGTAACTATCTCATGCTGTCCTATAATCTGCAGAAAGGCACAAGCAGATTGAGAGGAGACTCGCAGTGTGTGCTAATAGAATCTCCTACATAGTTTCTCTGATGAGTCCTAAGGACCCTGAATTTGTGGATTTTCATAAGAAATGTTGAAAGCTTTTCATGGAAGCTTGAATAATAGGTTTTTTATGTAGTAGCTAAAGATAGTTGCAGGCTGAGAGTTGGGGCTGTTCAGCCTGGTGAAGAGAAGACTCCAGGGAGATTTTAGAGAAGCTTTCCAGTATGTAAAAGAGATTGACAAGAAGGCTGGAGAGGGACTTTTCCAAGAGCATATAGTGATAGGAGAAGGGGGAATGGATGTGAGCTGAAGGAGAGCAGATTTAGATTAGGTGTTAGGAAGAAATTCTTTACTGTGAGGGTGATGAGGCACTGGAGCACGTTGCCCACAGAAGTTGTGAATGCCCATCCTGGCAGTGTTCAGGGCAAGGTTGAATGAAGTTCTGAGCAACCTGATCGAAACCCTGGATAAAAACACACCCACTTGCCCAGTTTCCCTGAATATGTGTAGGGGAAAGCTGCCAAAGATGCTCCACAGCCTAAGATTCCTTTGCACCAGTGCAGTCATTACAAGTGAGGGAAAATCTGTCCTTAAACTAAGGGACAGTTTGAGCATTAAGATGCAGTGATTACAGATGAGCTATGAATGGCCTGTGTGAGCTACTCCAATGTATATGTTGAAATTCCATAAATGGTTTGACCCTCAGGTAAGTAAAACTATGGGGACAGTATCTTCATAGAGAGACAAGGGAAATATACAGCAGTTATAGTGCGATGTGTTTATCAACATAATGTATTTGCTTAATATACCAGGAAATTGCATAAAAAACAGGTAGCATCACCTAGTCCACATTTCTAGTCCTGCTGAGTAAAGACTTTTTTAATAACCTACACAAGTTATATTTTTGCCAGGTTTTGGAGGATCATGTTTTCTCCTTTTTTTTCTGTTTTCTTTTCCTCCCAGGGGAAAGGACATGATTCTAGAGTCTGCTTAGTAACTAAATATTGTAGAAATTAATAGTATTATTGTAAAGTCTTTTGTGCTGTCAAGCTACAGCAAATAGAGCTTGGTGATATCCAGTTGAATGCCAAGTTACTGGGAAGGTGCAACAATAATGCTGTTAGAATTGACCCGTGGAAGAAGATGGCAATATTTCTGTCACAGACTTTTGTGGGTAAATTCAAAGCTCTTACAAAATGTAGCTTCTCTATAGGGTTAGATGGGCAATCCCTGTGGATGGAAGAAAGAAATGTGAGAGAAAGTGAAGTATGGCATGTTCTTACTGCCATGTGGCCAGGTCATTCTTTCATGAAAGCAGGAGGGCTTCTGTAGCCTGCTGACTGGGAATGGTGTCTGGATCATGGAGAGGGACACAGAGAGTGCAGATCCTTCTGTCCTCAGTCACATGTTGGCTTTTGGATGTGCAAGTGGTTTTTTTTTGTAGGGAGAGAAGTTGAACTTTAGTCTAGTTTATGATTTATCTCAAGTACGCAAACCTCTGGGTGTAGACACTAAATCTCTGATGTACTTTACAAACACCACAGGAAAACACTGAGTAAACCATAAGACCACAAATGTAAAGATAACTTGGGCTCTTTCTGTGGCTCAGCTTTAACCAACTCATCTTAATCCATTTTATTCTGTTGCACAGAAACAAAATGAAATATCTTATTTGTTTTTTCCACTGCTGCTAAAAGTGGAAATTCTTGGTGTTCAAAGGAGTTTACTAAAGGAGGACACTGAGATAGTGTTAATTCTTTCAGAGTTCCTTTAATGTGTGGTGTTAAAAATCATGTATTAGAAAAAAAATCGTGACTCAGCAGTGAAATTGAAATGTGAAATAAGTTCCACAGAACCTGATTGGAAATTGAAACAAAGAAGCATGCAGTATATGCATGAAAATATGTTAGCAAATATGGCTTTATGGTAAAAATTAAACATATTAATTTTTAAAAAGTATGTAATTTTTGCTTCTTTTCTGTCTCTTGTTACCCTTGGTCACTTGAAGTGACTATAAAATACTGATTTTTCTGTTAGATAGCATGCTCTATTCAGGTACAGATGCATAAGTACCTGAAGTCCCTTGACTAAAAATCAGCTTGATGCAGGGTGTTAGTAACTTGACTAATGATATATAGAGAATTTATTCCTCCCACTAATGCAGAATGTTATTATCTTCAGTCAAAGCAGCAATGAGAAAAACTATTGTTAAGTAGATTTTTGATTGTGATTTTTTAAAAAAATTTCCCTCTAAGTAAACAGAGATTGCCACTGCTTGTATGTGGTATCAAGTATTTATTATGAATATAGGTATTGAACATCTGGTTTGAAACACGAATAATCCTGCAAAGGTGGCGTCATACTTCTTTTGGTTTTGTTTTTTAAAAAATAAACAAAATTAAGAACTGGGATAGTGAGCTGAATTATGACCCCACAGAGGTAGGTACTGCTGTAAGAAGTGGGAGGGAATAACAGAACCAGCTAGTTGACTAACCACTTCCCTTCATTGTTGCATTTAATATCAGAGCAACCTTGCTAGCTTTCTAAACCACCATGAGTTATGTTAGAGAGACCATGTACACCCTAACTGGTAAGTTCCTTTCATTTTATATTTAAATTGAAAGTTGAATTGAAAGCAATCCTCAGTGGTTAAAAATTGAGTAAGATGTATTGCTTGGAGTTATTATATCATAATCATTAAAAAATTATCTTCTGTGTTGTTAAAAGTAAATCTGGATACATACCTGCCTTAGCAACAAACTTCATGCAGGGTCAGAAGGATATATTCACCTGACAAATCATAAGCTAATTACTAAAATAATAATAACAGTTGAAAAAATAGTGTAAGTTTGTAAGGTCTGCAAAGGGGGTTGATCGTTGTTTTTTGAATGAGTTGAGAAATGAATGTCGGTTTCTCTTACAAGTACTATATCTTGTGCTCTGCTGTCCTTCACAAGCTAAAGCCATTTATGTTGGTTACTACTGCTATTTGAAAGATTTGTCTTTGATGGTTTCTGTTACAGGTTCTGGTAGTACTAATTATTACACTTCAAGGTATTAAATAATAGGCTAAATAAACAAGAAAGTGCATTTTAGTATGGTGTAGTTTCATTTTTAAATACACTAAATAACCCAAAGTGAGGATATCTTACAGCGGAGATGTAAAGTCAAAGCTAAAATAAGCTTGGTTTATGATTGTTGTGCTCAAAAAGCTGTCAACCAGCCATGAAGTCTGTACCAAGTTCAAGCCTGGTGTCTTGGCAGCAGTGCAATGGAAGGTTCTAGCCTGTATTTACTGGCCTGAATGGGAATTAGATTGGGTTCTTAGTATGCAGCCAAAAGTTGTAACCTTGCTGCAGCTACTTCTTTTTATTGTACTGATCATGTGTCTGATGTGGTTAAATATATGCTGAGACTAGGGAAGGGCACATCAGTTCAGAATCTGCTTTATTGCAATCATTCAGTGGGATGAGCTAACTTCTGTTGTCAGTACATTTTTTTTACTTAATTGCTTTACTTGAAATGTATTAGAAGATTTTCAATGATGATTTCTCTAGCTATAGAAGCCCAAGACCAAGCAAGCAAGCAAAAAAACCCCAGTAATGGGTGTTATGGGAAGGCATAATTAAAAAGTTGTCAATATATCTTGGGTTCTTAATGAATATATTTTATTTTATTGCAAGCGTCTATCCACATTAGTACTCTATAGTTTCTACAGTGTGTATTTAAGGAGTGGCTGCTATGTATTCTTTTTGTATTTGGATATTTACTTTAGAAAGATGAAAACATTAAGCCAAATGTTTGAGTAGCTCCATGAGGTTCACAAAAAGTAAGGATTTGAAATTATAGTTTTATTTATAATCTCACACTGAAAAACATTACAAGTAATTCCATTTGAATCTCACAGAAGCAAGCATGCTGAACTGTGGATCATTCAGCTGTGAGTGACCTTGTGGCTGCCAGCCACTAGTGCTCTAAGATATGGCTGTGCTGTGATGAAAAGGCTTCCACATAACTTACCTTTAATGCTGATGCCTTTTAACAACCATCAAAGAGTAATTATTTTTCTTCTTACAGAACTTACTGGATGTTAAGTCTAGCAAAGTGTTAGAGCAGTAAAAATGTTAGAGCAGTAATACCTGCAGGAAGTGTTGCTTTTTGAGGCCATCCACATCTCTCATGTGAGGAAAGTGAGCATAATTAGCAAGTAATTTTGTGAAAAAAAAAAAAAAGCTTGTTTTGCAGACTTTTTAAAGCTTAATATTGCCCTCTGCTTCTGTATACTGAATTTTGTTATTATTTTTATTCTTTTACCTGGTTCTCCAGCTACAGGAGATCCCCTTAGAGTTTTTCAAATGTTTCCCTCATTCAAGTAATTAACAAATTTCACCCCTTGCTTCAGCCTTCACTGCATTGCAATGCCTGCTGCTGGATCCTCAGCAAATTTACACAGTTCTTCAAAGCCTTGGTGGGCCTGTAACAAGATACATTTTAGTGAGGCATTTGGTCAATGCTACGTTCGTTTCCAACTGAGCAGGAATCATGAAAATATATGGTGGGCCTGTAACAAGATACATTTTAGTGAGGCATTTGAGCAGGAATCATGAAAATATTTGATTATCCCAGCTGTCATTAAAGGAAGCAGGACACTCAGACAAAACCAGTCTTGTCCTTTCCCCACTCCACCTGGACCCTTGAGCAGCACAACTGCAGCAGCCTGGTCTCAGAGAGGGCAGGGAGGAGCTCCTCTGTGTTGCCCCTGATGGCTAGCAAAGGCAGCTCCACAGTGGGAGTGCTACTGACATTCCCTTTCCTCTCTGCCATTTTTGGGAATCTAATATGTTTCACACCCTGTCAGACCTGGCAGAAATCACTCCATGAATTCAGAAGTTATTGTGATGAGGGCCTAACGGATAAGTTTCATTTCCTTAGGAAACCAGGCTAAAAATATCTTCTTAGCTCTTCTGTGTGCAGAGGAAAATTTTTTTAATATTAGTACCAAGTTTGTTGCAAAATGGGAGGCAAGAAGTGATTAAAAAATGACATTTTAGTCAATCGGTATGAGGAATCTGTTGTTGAATTTTTAAGGTATTGGGTTATCAATTATTTTTCCTTTTCTCTCTAGCATGAAAATAGGCTTAGTGCTATTCCTGAGACCATCTATTTTTGGTCTTAGAAGAAGCCATCGTGTAATTATATGTGTTACCAGAGCTTAACCCCAGGGATCCTAATTCTGTCCAGTGTTTCAAATCAACGTTCCCAATCCAGTATTTAATCTCAAAGCAGTTGTTCTTTTATTAATTCCAAAATCTGTGGTGTTAAGAGTCATAACAAGTGTAGACTTCTAGTTCATATTATTATCTGTTCAACTGACTATCAGTGAAATTAATGAACTTCATTGGATCTTGAATACCGGGGTAGAGGAATCCTTTCAAGTCAAGAACCCCCCTTTTTTGAGATCTGTTTTCAAGTATAGCTTTCTCTTAGACAGCTTTTTTTTTTTTTTTTTTTTTTTTTTGCCTCTTGCAGTTTGTTGTAAGTCAAAGGGTGTGCCAGCAAATGTAAAATAATTCCAGAGAAACTTTCCCTGTGTCATTTCTGTGCTATGTGGTGTTAATGTTATGGAAAAGGTTGCTGCACAGCCCCCACCCCTTCCCAGATACGTTTTTCTAATTAAAACAGTACTGTTTCTGTATCCACAACAGAGGCAAAATGAATAATGTTACAAAAAAGCCAGGTCAGGCCTTAAAATCAAGCTGCTGACTAGAAAATACATAGTGCTCAACTACATTAAATGTCGTGCGAGTCACCACACTTAATATATGGTGAGGTGTATCTATATATGCTGGATATTTTAGCTCATGTTTTTAAAATCTGATCCCATAATACTTCTATAGGAAAGAGAAGGTCAGAAGGAGGAATGGTTGAGGGAGTCTTTGGTATTGCACTATCTATGTAGTTGTTTCTGGAGGCATGTGGAAGAAATGAAGCTGTCTCAGGTTTCACAGTTTATAGGAGAAGAGACTTAGCAGCTCCGTCGGAATGTGTCCACAGCAGTTGCACATTCCTTTGTTTCATCTGTCTATAACCTCCCTGCCCATCATAGGTACTTGCAAGATCCAGCCTGCGTTTTTCATCTTCTGTAGTTACTGTGGAGAGCAAAGGACACGTGGGCAACGATTAGAATTTGAAATAATTTCCATGGTGCATTCCCGCCTTCAGTGTCTGTGTGTTATAGGAAATGAAACTTCAGTTGAGTTTAGAGGAATGATGGGGTTTGACGGTTCCCAGCACTTCTTTTTTAATCCAAAACAATGATTATGGTTATGAAACCTAAAATAGATTTGAAGGGCTCATAGCTTATAGGAAGTAGCAGCATTTTAAATCTTCTCTGAACCTTCTAAGTTGCGTCCTGTGTATCTCAGATAATGGCAGCATCATCCTGACAGTGTAAGTTCCAAGAGTTAATGGAGCATTTTGAATAATACAATTCACTGTATAGTATGATTTCAAAAAAAAAAAAAAAATCTAATTGTCTACCCAGTGTTGCTGGAAGATGAAATGGAATAGAATTGGTTTGAAGACTATATGGGAATTCTGTAGGAACAGAGCTGAAATTGTCGAGTAACAACTTGAGAATGTTTTAATAGAGGCTGGAAAACATTTGCCCTATTTGATTTTCTGTTTAAAGTAGCACCTATTGTGTCAAAAATATCAGTAAGTAATTTTATTTTTAATCCTCATTTTTTCATCAAATATTCTTGTATGAAGCATGATTATTACACATCAGTGTTTGATAGCAGAGGAGGCAGGAGAGTGTACAAGTCTGTGAGAAAGCTCAAAAAGCCCCATATTTGCAGCTGATTTGATGTACTGTTGCAGTGAAATAGCAGATGCTGCCAATTATCATCACTCTGATGGCTCTTTAGTGCTGTTACATTTTTCAAATTATTCTCAGCTCACTAATTTGATACTCTTACCAAGGCTGTTACTAGAGCTCTCTTATTTCATTATTTATAATTACTTTTGGCTTTGTAAATGAAAACAATCCTACTGCTGATTCTGTAATTTATAATTCAAGTAATTGTAGATTTTCATTAATTTCTTATTATTTGCTAAATCTTTGTTGTGCAAAAGACTGTTATTGCTGCCATTTATTTAAGAAATGGTCTTGGGAGATTTCTTTTTTTCACCTAGGATCTATTTGCAAATTATATGCATTTTTTAAGAAATAAGACACAAAATGGCAGGAATTAATACGTTGTTTCCATACAGAAGAAAATACTGAATAAAATTTGGGAGTAAGCAGTACAATTAAAGGAAAAATTGTGAACAGCATTATTCATTTCGTATTTGTTATTATGATTCTAGTTTCTTTCTTATCTGTGTTTATAGGGAGAGGGGCAAAGAAAAGAGGTCGTCAAGCAAACTATCTTAGGCAGATGAGCAGAGTATTTAGGAATAAACAAAACACTGAATTTTAAAAGTGTGAGGTCATAAAAATGTTTGGGAGATCACAACCGTTTTTTACTCTTTTACAGATTTCTGTTTGCAGATATTCTAGCAAGATTGTTAGCTGAGTCTAACATGATGATTTGAAAGGATGAACTTTTATATCAAAACGTATAGCAAAGTGGGAGTAAAGTTTTGAAGTTATGCCAGGAGAATCTTTGACTGACAGATGAAGATTCTTTTTCTTATGAATTTTTTTTCCCTGTTGTAGTGTTTTCCCAGACTGTGAAGAAGATTTTAGACTGTGTGAACCAGATTTATCCTTTCATGTACTCACTCACTCAGAATTGCTGCATTTAGAAATGTTACAGACAGTTGAATGGTGTTTAATAATAAATTGGCAAAAGTTCTAAAGAATATAATCTTTTCTCAGACGTGTATTTTTCTGAAAAGGCCATGCAGTAGTTCCTTAATGAATATTTATAGTTTATAACGAAAACCTTCTCTCTCCAGTGTCACACATGTCTACTAAGAATACTTAGTGTGAAGATTGAATTAGGAGAGCTGCTTTATTTTCCATGAAGGTATGGCAAAGCTTTGAGTCTGTCTGCTGAAGACTGTTCTCCCTTAAGTTAGTTATTTGCTAATTAACTTCGGTTATTTTTCTTGCTTGAACACATACTTGTAGACCAGAACAAATGGAAGACTACGTACTATTTTACAAAACCACATTTGATGCCTTGAATTAACTCAAAATAAGTTAACTTGAGGGGGAAATAAAGAATCATTCCAGACTTTGATTTGGGCTTAAAAATAACATTTTATGTTGTTGATGTGTGACTCAGACACATAGCCTATAGTCAGGTACAGACTGCAGGTTATGTATGTGAAGAATATAAAACAAACCTTCACTTGGACAGTAATGTTGAGTTGTGCGTGTAGGTAGGATGCTCTTCTTTTCAATAACCCTCTTCCCTCAAGTACTCTTCACTGCAATAAACTGCTTCTTCTGCAAGATAGCATTCTAGACTCTGTCATTAGTTCTGTGTGACTCTGTGAGGGTCTTGCTTATGTACTCTCTGATTTGTTTGTAATTACATTAATAGTGACACAGGATGTATGCATGAAAGTGTGGTATTCTATTGCATTTTCCAGAAGACGCATCCTATTTGACAAGCTATTTTCCTGTCCAGAATTTTTCTTTATTCTTGGAAACAAAAAAAAACAAAAAAAAACCAAAAAAAAAAACAAAAAAAAAAAACCCAAAAAAAACAAAAAAAAAAAACCCAAAAAAAACAAAAAAAAAAAACCCAAAAAAAACAAAAAAAAAAAACCCAAAAAAAACAAAAAAAAAAAACCCAAAAAAAACAAAAAACCCAAAGCCCTGAAACCCTTCTGAAATAATAGACCTATCTTTCCAAATTATATACCAAGAAAATCCCTCCAAACCAGTGCACAGAGTAAAAAATATCTTTCATTTATGTGAAGCCCTTGCTAAAGCACAGTTTGCAGCAGTTTGGCTATAGCACATTGCTAAATTACTATTTTTTTTGGGGTGGTAAAGGTGCAAATTCCTCTTGGGCCTTTCTAAATCTTGCCTGGTTTAGGAGGTACTTTGGCCCTATTTTTAATACCAAAATATAGTCCTGCACTCCCCAGGAAGTTACCCAATTCTCTCCATCCATCCTGTTTTAATAAGTCATCCTTTTACATATTTTGTCTGTTTTCCAATTTGATTCTGCTGGTTCCAATCATCATTCCCCATTCAGCAAGATTTATAATCCTAATTCTGATTTTATAGCTCTAACATCAGTAAGTCAATACGTCCTTTTGGGACAGATGCTAGTTTACTGTTTCCATGCTGCAAACAGCTGGGAGATGAGTCTTGCTGCATCCTGAGATTACTGAAAGCTGTGTTGGTACTATGCCCAAGCTAATTGAGCCTTTTTCTTAGCAGCAAGGGTTCCATGGTGTTCTAATTGCAGTTAAACTCCTATCTGTTAGCCCAGGAGGCACACAGAGATTTCTTGATATGTCTTCAGAGAGGTTAATGGTATTCCCATTCAAATCCATGGCAACTCCTCTCTTCTGTACCCATCCACATATATTATTTGATTCTGAATTTTGAAAGAAGGCATGAAGATAATAATGGAAATAAAAATCAGTTAGGCTTTAGAATAATGTCCAGGAAACACACTTTACCAAGGAGATTCTTAATTTGGGAATTTGCAAAGTTGTGGACAGGACAGAGCATGCAGAACAGTGTGTAACTGGTGTTTGCTGGAACCTGAATCAGAATTGTCTGTTCTGAAGTTTGGCAGCAAAGCTATTTCTCCTCTTGTTTTGCTCATTCCTTCACTGTCCTTCCCCATGATGCCTCATTCTCCATCAAATCTACTCAAAGGTGTAATATACCTGTTGTAAATAAAACCAGAAAAAACAAGCAAACCTTGTTTTGTCTTATTAATGTTCTTCTAAACGAAGAACAAAATCTGAAGTCTAAGTATGCCTGTCCATTTGGAACTGGGGAGGTTTTGAATTCTGAAAAAAAAAAATTAAACAAGTCAATCTTTGTGAAGTTAAACAACTACATATGCAAATAAAGGCATTTTTCTAATTAAAATACATTTGGTTATTACAGACTGAATTAAAATGACAGTGAAAGAACAGCCTCAGGTGTATGACTGTGCATTTTAAAGTGCTACATTTAATGTTTATGCAGAAGGTTTTTATATTTTAGAAAGTGATTAGCACCTTGGCTGTACTACTTTTGGGAGATTTTTCTTTTTTTTTTTTTTTAACAGTGCATATGATTTCAATATTTTCTTTCAACATTTGACCTACTTAGGAAAAAAGTTCTGATTAGCACCATGTAATATACTCCCTCAGTTTTGGAAGTGCCTTTGGGTAATGTATTGTAGAGAAAAGTAATCTCATCTAGTAAATGGACCCTATCACATTTTAAGATATAGATTTTTTTTCTCCCATCTATTCCCTGTGCCTAATTTAGTCCTCAGATGCAGCTCTGTTTAATGAATCCACGTTCAACTGTTGTGCTTTACTGATAGCTTAATTCTGTTTGCATACAAATTCTTTTCTTCCGTGTCTGATTAAAAAGAATCCTTCTCTTTGAAGTCAGGTGGCACAAAAAGAGACTAAAAAGTTTATTACAAAATTAGGTTCTTGGATATTTGTTGTTTTCTTTATTTTATGAGTTCTGTAAAGCTTAAGCTACTTAGCAGGGCTTAAGCAACTGTGTCCTCAAAAGGCAAAAGTGACCCATGACTGTGGATTATGATCCTAGTTAGGGAAAACCTGTGGGCAAACAGAACACAAATTGGCTGTAGCCTTCCATCTAGACTGAACTGGGAGCAGGCTAGTTTGGAAAGGACTCCACACTTCCCATTTCTTCTTTTACCTGATTCCCATAATGTGGAGCATTAGTTAATGAGGTAGTCTGCATTCATCTGGGAATTGTTGAGGGAGTTCCTAAATGTTTCTCATTCCATGTATTCAATAGCTGCTTCCCTGGAAATACATTGCAGCACCAAACATTTGCAGTTATCACATTTCTTTCCTTGAATTACAGGGCTGACAAGAGGAATAACTAATGACTTAAAAAACCTGAAAAAAAGGTATCTTCTGCACTGCTTTGCTGCTTCAGCTGAGGTTAACAAATGGGCACTGGTAGGAGAGAACCTGACTATTCCCATCAGAATTTGCCTGAGATGAGACTGGATAAATCCCTGTTAATGAATAGGTCATGTAAAGAGTCATAAAGTTTTATGTAATACATACATGATGGTTCCTTTTGTAATTTGTGGCTTTAGAGGCTTATGAAGCTACAAAAGTGGAAATTAATTTTTATTGTTGTGAGATTCTGCCCTGCCCCTTTCTGAATTCACGTGCCAGATGTGCTTATAACAATGGGGGGTAGGGGTAGTAAAGGATGAATGTGCTTAATACCAAAGCCAGAGTGAAGGCTTGGCAAAATTGAATAAGTCAAAGTTGATGATGTAAAATAGAATGCTGCCCCTTCATTCCTTGGTCTGTGTAAAGCAATGATTTCCAGTTTTCCCTGAATAATGAGTACCATTTAGGAATGAATAACACATTGTGGGCAGCCCTGTGCTTTGCTCTCTGTGTTAAATTGGTGGGGAACCCTGGACACTTGCAGGTCTTGGGTTTGTGTCCTGCTAGCTGAAGTCTCTTTTCGCTGCAGCATCAGCTTGATTATATTTTCTTGTGTATTCAGTGTGCTGCCTTCAAATATTCTTTTCCATAATTATTGTAGTAATTAGTAACTTTTAAATGAGACATTACTTATAATTTTTAACATTAAAAAGTATTTTCAGTGTTGCATAGAGTTGATGCTTTTATCATTGGCTCAGAAAATTGTAGGTTGATTTACTTGTACTTTTTGGTCTAGCTGTCTATTTGTGTGTGGTAAAGGAATACTTCTAAAAGTTTCTAGATCACGTTCCAGATTCAATGTTTCTAATAGTACCATCTTCTAGATTTTTAAAGCTGGTTGATAGCAATCATACATAGATATATTTGGCAATTTTTCCTCAAATTTGCTTATTGCACTACTGTGATCAGAGTCAGATGGCAGATGTTTGGAATGCATATCACTACTCCTTAGAAGAGCTGTCTTAGTCACACCAAAGGAGTAGCAGCCTGCACAGAAGGGTTTTTATTTTTGGTTTGCTGTCTTTCTCCTTTATTCCCTTCATGTACTAAGGTGGATAATGCAATACTGGATTACAGTTATTCATACATCTTAATACATGACATCTGTGTTTAACAAGAATTTCTCTGCATTGTGTTTGTCTGCTCTGAATCCCAGATTAATATTACAATTTTGGTCATTCTAATGATAAAGTAAGGAACATTCTTTCCTATGGGGCCTTTCTGTCATTTCATTTTGCCCTAATCATTTTACCATACTTAAAAATGCCACTTTGGTCACACCTACTTATTTTCTTCCTCAGTTTAATTGCATTTAACAGGAACTGATGTTGTAAGTGACTGTCATTTGTTCATAAACCTGACAGTAAGCAACAAAAGTCTTATCTGGTTTGGAGAAGTTAATGAGCACAATGTCAAAGCATTTGAAATAGTATTACATGCTTCATGTTTATATTACAAAAATATTCTGAACAATGTCATGATTTTCCTGACTTTGACTATTTGTCAAAATAGTTTGTCATTTAGTAAAACTGCATTTTCCTTAATAGAATAACTAAGCCCATGCCAACAGGATTGGAATGCATGAACTGGTGTTCAAAGCTTGAAGTACGTCTGAAGGACTATCTAATTAATTCTGTTCTCTTGAAAAGTCATGTTCAGCAATAAATGTCTAAATGTTAGGCTTTATCAGAAAATTTTTGTTTTCATGTGTTAGGTAGAGATTTTTCTAAATGTGGATCCATGCAGGTATTCAATAACTATTTATTGTAATGTCTTTTCAGTATTTAGAGTTGTAATTTCATAAAGCAATTTGCACAACTGAAAAAAGAGTTGACATATTGTAAGAATCATCCGAATGCTGCCCCAACCACTAATTTTTTTATCTATTTGGGTTGTATAGCACAAGATAATGAAAGTGGTGGAAGAAAGTGAAAGAATTGAAATTTACATAAATATTCTTTATACTGATTGTATTAAATTTGTGGATCTCTGGATTCAGTGTGTGTGAACAGGCATTTTTACTCTTTGGTACCTCACAATGTAGCTGGCCTGCCTTTTTTTTGTAGTTTTCTTTTTTGCTGTAATTTCTTTTGAATTCACGTTTGTGAAGGAAATGTTAGATGGATACCAAATTAATTATTTCAAGTAATATACTAAGATTATCAAGATAGATTGCTACAATAACTTGTTCCTGAATTATTTTATAAGCTAATTTACTACACAGATATTTTTCAAAAATGGAGACCTAAACTTTATGGAGGGCTTTTCACTTACTTACTAAAAGTGAAATATGCCTACCTATGGCAACCCATGTTGAAATCTGTCTGTGTATGCTGCTACCAATTAAAAATATGTGTGGAATGTTTACAGAATTATTTGTTACACAATATTTTTTGTGTGTCAGCATTATAATGAGTAAAGGAGGAAAAGATGCACTCATAAAAGAAATGGCATTGTATGCAGAACTTTTAAAGTATATATTTATATTTATATACAATTTATTATATATTTATGTACTTTTAAAGTATATATTTGTGTAATAATTGTAGTGTTTCTTTAGTTGCCTATTTTCTTCAAGTTGTCACCTATCAAGTATTTAGTCCTTTTTCAACATAAGTGCCATATTGGTGGTATCTGTGGGGCTTTTTTTATCAACGGTAGTGATCTGCTTATGTTCCCTCATTGAAAAATGAGATTTGTAGTATTTAAGTGCATGCTTTTTAAGTGTATGTTTAAAGTATTTTGTATGCTTATCTTAATTTCCACATCAACATAGTAGTGTAGGTGTATAAATGCATAACACAGAAAGAAATGTTACTTTAGAAGTAGGTATGCAATTAATTAATTATAGATGCAAATTATGATCACTTTTTTTTTTTTTTTGTGGCTTACTGACACAGTAGCAGTTTCTAAATCAATTGGCTGTATTTCAGTTGCTTTATTGACATTACAGGTGCCTACAAGGTATTGATAATGGTAAATAAACAGAAATAATTTAATGATGAAGAATTTGTGATTGAGGATGGCTTTTCAAGTCATGGACTCTCACAGTGAAAAGAAACAAATATGCTTTGGTAGTGTCCTGTAATAGAAGAATGCTACACAGAACTTCCACAACAATTAGATCTCCTGAACAAAGCAGTCAGGTGCTGGTCTGAATGGTGGGTTCTTGCAACAGTGTTTTCATCTGGATTGCATGAGACTCCCCAGACCATAGTTCTGCTGAATTCTTGCAACCCAGCTGACTCATGCTCTTGTGTGATCTCCCTGGCATGTGTGTGCTCATTGCTAGAGAGTATCTTAAACTATGTACAAATGATCTCCTAAGTAATCTTAACTTCAGAAAATATTGTATGTGACCATTTCTACATCCAGAGGAACAGGTTACTGTCTCTTTGCTAAAGTGTCCTATCTGTGTGCAGTCTGGTTAATTCTGCTGCAGAAACTGCATCTCTCTGAAATGGTTAGAGACTCCATTCAGGATGATAATCAGCACACTAAAACAGATGAGTTTATCAAGACACAGCAGGACCTGCCTGGGGGAATCATTTGAACCATCCAAAATTCCCACATGGCGAGCTCCTTTGGTAATTAGTCAAAATACATATTTGAAGGAAGAGTTGTAAATAGGTCCTTTTATTTCATCCCTGTGGAGAACTCCCTGGGGAGCTCCTGTGCCACCCAGGGAATTAAGGACTTACGTGCACAGGATGTGCACACAGGCACAGCCCTGTTACAAAGCTGAGCAACAATTAGAATGGGTAAGGGCCTGGAGAGGAGAGGCATCAAGAAGTGCTGGTTGATTTCTCAAGGATCTCCCCATGCAAGCTCCATCCTGATGTGTAGACAGTCAAGCAAAACTGCTGGGAGGCCTGCATGGATAAACAAAGAGGTCTTAGCAGAAATCTGACATTAAAAGGAAGCATAAGGGAAGCCTAAACATGGACAGGTGATTCTGGTGGAAAAGGGACATACAGGCTTTGCAAAGCCAAAGCTCACTTGGAGTTCATCTGGCAAGAGACATTAAGAACAAGAGCGATGAGAAGTACTTCTGCAGATGTATCAGCCACAAAAGGGAGATTATTAAAAATGTCATCCCACTTCTGATTGGCACAGGGAACTCGGTGACAGGGAACATGGAGCATGCTGAGATATTGAATATCTTCTCCATCCTGTCTTTTTTGCTGACCTTCAGGACTCAAGTGCATAGGACCTTTCTGGATTACATTAGACTTATCCTCAATAGAAGAAGATTGAGGCGCAAAAATTGGACGGGCAGAAGTCCATGGGTGGGGTGCACCCATGAGTGTTCAGGGAGGTGGCCCATGTCTTTGTGAAGGCCACTCTTGATTATCCTTGAAAGAATGTGGTATTTGGGAGAAAGGAATGTCATTCCTGCCTTCATGAAGGGAAGGAAAAGAATACAGGGAACTACAGTCTGGTCATCTCTGACGTGATTCCTGTGAGAGTGAGGGACCAAACAGCAGAGGAAATCACTTCCAGACATAAGAAGGAAAAGAAGGTAGTTTGTGATAGTCAGTGTGGACTTAGAAAGGAGAACCATGCTTCACCAATGTCATAGCCTTCTGCAGGGGAGAGGGGTGGGTGTTGTATATTATATACTGCAGAAAGCTTTGCAGTGCAGTCTCCTATAACATTCCCATGGATGAAGTATGTGAAAAGTGGGCAGGGAGGTGGACTACAAACAGGCTGAGCTGCCAGCCTCAAAGGTTTTGTGAACTGCAGCCCATGGTCCAGCTGGAGGCCAGTAACTAATAGAGATCCCCAGGGGCTGATAACTGGTGCCAGAACTGCTTAGCAGCTTCATTAGGGCCCTTGGCAGGTTGGAGAGATGCACCAACAGGAATCTCATGCAGGACTTTGCATTTCTCTTGGTTGAACATCAGCCTTGGGAGGAATAACCACATGTACCAATTCTGGCTGGAAAGCAGATTGCAGAAAAAGACCTGGATATCTTGGTGGAAAAGTTGGAAGAGGGAGCCAGCAAGTGTGCCATTGCAGCAAGGGAGGCCAGCAGCCTTCTAGGCTGCGCTAGGCAGTTTGCTGCTCAGATGTCTCCCTTTGAGAACAGTGAAATACTATTAGTAATAGTATAAATACATAGTATTTAAAAAAAAAATTAAATATCTATATAAGATGGGGTTTTCTTAATATAGCTGAAAAACGAACATGATGGTCTGTATGTTGTTTTAGTCCTGGTAGATGCCTTTTTTTTTTTTTTTTTTTTTTTTTTTTTTTTTTTTTGTAAGAATTATATAGCCATAAGCAGCTTTTCCAAGAGCTTAAAAATCTGACTGCTTTCAGGGAAATTGAGCTTCTTGATTCAGTCAGTTATACTTCCCATTCCTCTTCTTCTCTCAAATATTATTCACAGAAATTAATGCGTAAGAATTAATAAGTTTAACAGAAAAAACAGTGTTTGTTGTAAGTTGCAAAAACAGATTAGCTTTATTGCATTTCTTCAAAATATGCTGTATTAGATAAGTTATGCGTCAGTAGCAAAAATCCTTGTCATTTTTTGTACTGTTATAGTGAAATACTGGGAAAAGGCTAATCTAAATGACAGCTTCCATAGCTTGAAGGTCAAAGCCTGTTTCCATGGACCTTACAGTGTGTGGTACAGATTCTGTCTTCCTGCAGTCACTGAAAATGAAAGCATTGTTGGGCATGTACAAGCTGCAGTTCTCAGAGTGCCTGTTTGGCATGAATAACCTCAGCCTTTTTTTGGCTTTCTTTATTAATATCCTTCCCCCATACCCTCTGAGTGTGAAAGAAAACCCACAAATCCATACCCCTGGCACAGAGATTGTGTGGAGCAGTGCATGTAGAGATATGCACCATTAGATGTATTTCTGAAAAAGGGTAATGTGGAAGTTGTATCATCCAGAAGCATTTTTTTTTTTGATAGTGCAATTAAAGAGAGAAGATCTTCTCAGTAGTGTTTTTCAAAGCCAAACCTGAGAATCCAACCTTTTTTTCTTGGTAGATTTTTCTTTACCCTTCAGGTACTTTCACAGATGCTTGTTAGAGACACTGAGTATGTAACTATAGCAGTAAAAATACAGGGAAAGTTAAAAAAAAAAAAAAAGTTTCTAAAAGAAGAAAAAGATTATATGGGAAATCATACTGTATGAAATGGCCCTCTGTATGGAGGTTCAGGGAATGACATTCACATCTACCCTGCCCGTCTTGACATATGGAAAAAGCTTTTGTAAAGTCCAGACTTAGAGATGTCTGAGGATTTCTTTGTCTTCAACAAGGCAAAGAAGTAGTTCTTCAATGACCATTTCACTCTCCAGTTTAGTTCTGAGGTGAATTCAAATGAGGTATTGATGTATCAAGATCTGAAACAGGACTTCTATACAATTCTAAGGTATATGAAACAAGTTGGGGAAATTTCTATTTCTTGGAGAGGACCTTTGAGGCCCATTTAAATGGCATGCAGTAACTCCCAACCCTGCAATATTACATGGGAATTAAAAAGTTCCTGCAGGATCCCAGGTCCACATAGGACCTGCTTTAGGCATGCTGGGCAGTCTCTGAGGTTTTTTTTTTTTTTTTTTTTTTTTGGTTTTGGTTGGTGGGTTTTTAGGGTTTTTTTTGTATTTTGTATTGCATTTCCCATCTCAGAAAAAAAACTTGCTATTTGGAGAAGCAATAGCCTCAGCTGAGTAAAATTTTAGTGGAACAACTGACAGGTACAGAGACATGGTCTCTTAACTAGACAAGCTAACATAGCATCCACAGGGAACTGAGGCAACACCACATGGATTATTAAGATTGTTAGCTTTGGAAGCTGGTGGAGGTACTGGCTAGACATGGATATTGGCACAGGAGAGAATTGTAGTGAAACTGGGGTTAGTGGAACTTACCAGCAAAAGGGAGAAAACTGCTCTGCAAAGCAAGGTGGTCGCTCCTCTCCATAGCGTAGAAGATTCTCTCATATTAAAGGGATGTTGCAAAGGTAAAACATATTTCAAAGTGATTTTCTTCACCATTTTAGGGAGCTCATTGAAGAAGCGAATAATTTTGTTTTCAAAGGAGGATGTAGGTAATGTTTGATAAACTGCTTTTGGAACCTGAATCAGTGAATAAGGTGAATAAAGTATAAAAGCTTTTTGTTAAATGAGTAACATTCATCCCTTCTATGAGGATCCTAAGAAGCATAGAAGCACTTAATTAAAATTTTTGCTATAATCCACGTAAGAACAGCAACCAAATTAATATGTCAAAGGCAACCCTAATCCAAAGTTTTGTAATTTCAAAATGCTGAATTTCGCAGCCTTAATATTCTTTAAGAGTTTTATGCTTGTAAAATATGTATATCAAAATCTGAAAGTAATGAAATGGTGTAATTCTGATTTTTGCTTTTTCCTAGTGGATTGCTGTTGAAAATCTTAATGGATAGGGTTTTTTATGGTTTTCTTTCCTGGTATTTTTTTTCTTTTGGTTTTGGTCATGGGGTTTTCTTTGGTGTGTGTGAGTGTTTTCTGTTGTTGTTGTCAGGCAGGTTTTCTGTTTGTTTGTTTTGTTTGTATTCTTTTCCTCAGGAGATGTAAATGAAGGGAGGAAGTCTGTCTAGAAGTATATATAGCTTCCATGAAGCACTTATTGTAATTTTCATTATCTGAGTTATATATGGTAAACCAGCTTTAGGCACAAAATGGGATCTCAGTTTTAACTGCCTATATATTTTGCTACTTGCATTAATCTATTGCTTGAGCAGTTCTATCATGAATATAGCTAAATCCTTCAAACTCTTCTGGAAACATTTTGTCTCTTTGACAGCATATTCTAAGGAGCTCAGGGAGTTGGGCTTGATTTTAACATCATTTTTGCAATTAAATATTTTGACAAATTACTACCAGCTTTATTCTGCTGGCAATATTTTGACAGATGGGAGAAAATGTTTCAATTTTAGAAAAGTATTTTAAGGTAACAAAAAAATTGGAAAGACTTAGAGGTACCATCTTTGAAAACACTGCATTCAGACTTCCCTAATACTGGAATGAACTGGAACTAAGACTCAATATGCTCATTGTTTTGTAGAAATATATCATTTACTCAGAATAATTTAAAAAGAGAGAATGAAAGTAATTTTAAAAACTTAGATCTATGTGAACAACCTAGAAAAATCTGAAAGGTTGGTCTTGGAGATGCTTCTGAGTGAAAAAAACTTATGTTGTTTTTTTTTTTTTTCCTGACTGATACCCAGAAATGTGTACAACATACAATACTTATACAATATATGTAGAATACACATATTATAGAATTATACACATAGAATACACAATACAGTATAGCCTTTGTGTCAAGTGTAGGGAAAAAATGTCCTGTGGGATGCATAAACTTTTATTTACCTTAGCATTGCTAGAAGCAAAGCCCACTGTGTTTGTGACATTTTGTTAGTAGCTTTGAGCATTAGATTTCTTCTCCCAGGTGGTAGCTATATTAGACAATGTAGTGAAAATTAGGTCAGAAGAGGCAAGAAGCTGATGCTTATTTGTGGAACTGCTGTTGCTGACAGAATGGGCTTCCTGCTTGTGAAAGGTAGATGGTATAAGACTGCTAAATAAATATGTCTGTCCAAAGATCACATTGTTGTCTCATTAGTGCTTCACAGCTTCCTTTGCAAGGCACTAAAATAAGCCTTTTAAAATGGCCAATTTCACCTGGCAACTGCTGAAAAGAAAAAAAATCTCTCCTAAGTAGTATTGCTACAAAAGCTAATGAATTCAAGTGTCTTTTTTTTTCTTCCCCAAGAATCAATATTTCTTGATTTAATTTTAATTTGGTTTCAAATCCAAATTGGTGTCTTTCCATATAGTTACTAGGATTACAGTTTCACTGTCTTCATGAGCAATATAGTAGATAAAATGGGTTAACCAGCCTTTCACAGGTCATTTTTTAACTTGGGTTAGAAGTGCAAAGCTAAGCACTTCCTCAAATATCAGCATGCTCAATAGTTTTCAGCAATGAAGATATCTTTGCAACATCTGGTTTATAAGCTCCTGGGCCAAAAAAAAAAAAAAAAAAAAAAAAAAAAAAAAAAAAAAAAAAAAAAAAAAAAAAAAAAAAGTTACCATGATTTCTCTTGTATTAAGAGAATAATACAAGATTGCTTTTCTCTTAATACAAGAGAAAAACATTTCCCTCATTTCCCTCCCTCTTTGATCACTTTCTGTATCTTTAGACAGAATTAGGTATTTTCTTAATTTAATAAATGGTTGAGACCTGCAGTAAAAAGTTGCAAGGAACCAGCCAAGCCTAAAATAGGTCTGCCACCAGCTCCTTATAGAACTGTTTCCCAGTACTCTTCTTCCAATGCTTTTTTTGTAATATTTTGTTTCAGAGCCACGCGTGGGTGTCTGAAATAGTCATTCAGTACTGCCCTGGTTTAGATGAGAGTATTTAGCTACTTCATAATGGGCAAACTCTGGTTCCTGTAATACTTAGGAAATGAAGACAGCATTTATGCTTTTGTAACATGGTTTCTTCTGAAGCTGTGCCTTTGCTGAGTGGCTGTTTGCTTCCAGGCAGCTTTCCAAGCACTCTTTGGGCTCTCGCTGCTCTGTGAACAAGCCATGTAATAGCAGCAACCCATACTTGATGCAGTATTTACAAGTGTTGTGTTAAATCCATGGATTGCATGAACAAAAGGGTTAGCTAAGTTCCAGGAAAAGGGATCTGATTAGCGAAGTCCAGTAAAAGAGGAATTTTAGAAGGGCAGGTAAGAAAGTTGGGAAAAGGATGGAGCTGGGCCTTGGCATGGCTGAGGGTCGGCCTCTGCGAGCATGGGGAGACCAGGGAGAGAGTGACAGGAACACATGACGTGCTATAACTTACTTTTCTGTATAATCTAAAGAATGAGAAGAGCAGTCTTTTTTTTTTTCCCTGATCACTTGTGTTTTCTTTGTCCTGAGTGAGTAATGCCCTGCCCTGATGCTGTCCTTTGGCTGCAGTGATGGGCTAGGACGTGGCTTATCCTGACTAAAGGTGCTGGATCCTTGCCCAGTCCTCTTGAGTCTCCCTTATATGATGTGACAGTGATTCTCTTCAGCTGGCTGTCCTGCTCTAAGTTGTGCTGTCCTCACACCCTTCTTGGCTATGGAGAAGGAGAGTCTCCAGTCTAGCTCTGTTCCCTCAGCACTGCTGTACATTGAAAGGACTGGAGTCATTCCAGCATGCTGCTGTCTGTGGGATCAAGGTGTGCTAACTCACAAAAAAACCCCAAACCAAAGCCAGATTTTTTTTTGTGTCTTTTATTGTTATGGTCATGGACTTGAATGGGAAAAGCAGAGGAAAGAGGAAAATTCATAGTTTTGTAAGTGTTGAGACTTCTTTTTTCCTACTTGAGCTGATCTTTTCTTACTACACAAAAAAAAAAAAAAAAATTAATGCTGGTGCTGAAGTAGCAGCGGCATAGAGTAAATGCCCTTATCTGTGTGTTCTAACTTAGAATTATAAATCCTGTTTTCTAAAAAATCAGGCTGAAAATGGTATTTAGTTGCAGAACATTCTGGACAAATGGCAAAAATAATAATTTAATGACAGAAATTCTGAGGAACTGTCACAAAAATACTGGCCCATATTTTATGTATGATTGAGGAAGACATGTTTTAAGCAGTGAATGAAAGTGTTTTGAATCTTTTAGAATCACACATTTGTGGAAATCAAATAGTTTAATTTTGTTAAACTTTTATTATTTTAAAACTAAGAACAAAAGAAAGTGAATTTACTGGCAAACCCCCTTGACCTTGATTAAAAAAATACCCACAAGAACCACCAGAGTTTTTTAATTGGAAATTTGTTAGTACAACAAGAAAAAGCTGAATGTATTTTTTTGAGTTCTGAAGCTCCTTTTATATAGGTTTTATCAAAAAGTAGGATATATGTAAACACTTCAATTTCCAAGGGTATTAACCTAGTTTTTAAAGAGGAATTTAACATTTCCAGCTGGTAAGATTAGTGTGTGTGCATCTTTTCACCTTCTCAGAGGCTATGATTTTTCTTCAAGTTTAGGGCTGAAAAGAGCGTTTAGCATCTGACTTCTAAGAGTCTTTAAGAATTGCAACACATTTACTTGGTTTTAATTACCAAAGCAATCATTAAACAAAGAGATGCTTTCTTGCCAACAATAAGATAAAAAAAATCCCAAACAAGCAGAAGTTAGACTCTGCATGTGAAGAGCTGGGACAGTAATAACTCTTCAGCCACTATTCTGCCCAATTCTATCCTACTGTGACTAAACAAATGTGCAGGTAGCAGTGTTTGTATTTCAGCTGCACCTAATGGTTTCAGGATGTTGTGCCTGGTGCTAGGTGAGCGTAGAAATGAAGTTTCCAAACAGTGAGCTCTTTAAGCACTTCTGGCTGCACAGATCTGTAAGGGTTGGCTGGAATTGCCATGTTGCCAATGTCTCTATTTACTGGCATTGCTTTAGTATGAAAAAAGGATTCTGAAAGTGGCATAAATGTACTGCTGCTCTTCAATAAAAGGATTTGATGTATTGCATTTGTATGCCATGTAATTATTTGGTATGTCTACTGCTTTCCCATTTGTGCTAGATATATGATCAAATACTAAAGTGAAAACAATTCATACTTTTCATCATATACATATATATATTTTCACTTATATTGCAAAAAGTATCTGGAAGAAACTAAAGGTTTCTATTACCACTCCACACTAGGAATTTTAAGTATGCAAACTGGAACTGTGCTAGGAGCAGCAGATCTCAGCAGTGCTGGCAGTTTTCTTCAACAGAGAACATGAGAAGGAAGAATCATGTTCTCTTTGGGATGCTTGCTGTAGACTACTCTAGGAAATGACAGAACCAAACAGAAATCCCAATGCTTTGTATCCCCACCTCGTACTACCCTTCAAGCTAGGGCAAGGCTGCTGTGTAATGATACAGTGTGAAAGTCTTAGAGCTATGGCACTCACTTTTCCTTAGGCCTAGGAATAGTAGCAAAGATGTTTTTGTGTGAGGTACCTTAGCCAATGTGAATATTCTTAAGCAAGTGAATAACTCAGATCTTAATGACATTCAAAGACAAATCTATTCTCGTTTCATCTTCCATTTGAAATTGGAGGGTCTGGTGACCATTTTTATTTTTATTATATATACATATATATATATAATAACAAAGGTGTAAAAAAACCAGTTTGTACTGGAACTTGCACAGCAAAGACAGTAAAAGTATATCATTTGGAGTGTCAACAGTAGTAGCACTGTGCAATACTCAGATATGTCTAAGTTCAGTGCTACTCAAACCAGTTTTGGTAGAAGTATTATGTATGTGTCATAAATCAGCCACTTCTAATGAATTTTCCCACATACAGACTTTTTTCATTTTTATACAAGTTTGTCCAGCACTAGCTTGGCAGAGGATAAACCATTGTGTGAAGAGTGAAGAAACTTCTCTGCATATCATCTTGTAAATATTTGGGAATTATGAGGATGATAAGAGTTTTTACCTCTCCAGCTCCAAGCCTTATATTGACTGGCTCTGTGTTACAAAGAGAGAGACAAAGCAACTTGGAACATTTGGAACTAATGGCTTTTTTTCCCTAAAATTTCTCTGACTCTGTTGACTTTTTATATCAACTTCCACATTCCAATTATTTGCAAAATAATAATAAAGAACCTATTATATCACCTTTTCTTTCTTTAATATTTTTATTGCTGGTTGTGTTCTGATTCTGCAAGGAATGTTGAAACAAAAAGATGTCTCTAAAGAAATTTAGATTGTAGTTGCTAGAGATTATATTGCAAGTGGTTGTGGACATGTGTATAGACCAGATACAAAAAATGTCTCCCACTTTTAACAGAGGTATTGCTATAATATCAGTTTCTCTGGGTCTGCATTGAAGGCACTTGAGACAGTAGTTCATGTTTGGACTCAGTGTTTATTATTTCTCATCAGTAAAACAGTCTCACAACCATGACTTTAGAAGCTTTTCATTAGAAGGCACAAAATTGCTAACTATCTCTTGTTACAAGGTCTTTTAAGACTAAACTATCTAATTAAGAATTGACACCTAGATTATTTTCCCTTTTAACCCAATAACTGATCCCAAAGAGCCTGCAGCGTGGACTTTTCTGCCCAATTACACAATGCCACCCAAACCCATGAAGAGGAAGGAAGAAAAAGCATGAAGAAGAAACTCAGGATGACACCCTGTGCTCTCCATCTTGCTTCCATCCACAACATACTAGAAATCCCAAAACCTAAATTTCTCACCAAGTGATACACCTACACTACTCTCTGTAATCTATTTCACACATCTGTGGATTCTAGTCTGTCTTGAAGTCTAGGAACCTTTCTCCATGAATGAGGGTCTAAGTCAGTGCTCCCCTGGGGGTCAGGACACCAGAGCAGACAGAGAAATATTCCCTGTGACCTGGGTTTCCACACTATAGATATTGTACTAGTTTCTGCATGTGTTTGGTGCACTGTTTCTATTATTAGAGCCTTCCACACAGCACGTGGATTTTAGCACTATTCCGGAAGCAGTCAGCCTGCTTCCAGAATAACAAAAGACAGATTGGTGTGTGGTCTGAAGCATGATTTTGTTTATGAGTAAATTCTGTTTGCCCTGAAGGGAGACTTTGCCAAATTGTAACCCTGAATTCAAGAGTTTCAGTCTCCATAGCTAACGTGTTCTTGAACCAGTTTTATTTTTTTGTTTTGCAATTCACCTACTGTGTTAAGTCACAAGATAATATTTGAAAAATCTGTTTTCTGTGTCATATCTAGCTAGACAGAGTTTTGTCAGCTTTTGATGAAAATTGTGAAGTGCCTTGAGACTTGTAATGTGACAGACTCCATTTGTGTTGTACTATATTAAAAACTGTTGTTTTTTAGAGAAAAATAAATCACATTTTAGTTCCAGATCTGCTTGAATGCTTTTTTAGCAGAAAGCAGAGTAGAATTTTCTTTAACTTATTTTCTGGATTTAGAAGTCATAATTCATAAGCATTCAGTGCTGTCAAAAGATGTGCATATTACTGAAAGAGTGAGTTCTCCCAAATGTGCCTTTGCCTCTAATGGGTGCTGTAGATGTATGTTGTAGTCATGTGAGTCTGCATGAAAATAGGTAAAAACCAAGTGGATTGTGAATTTTGGGAGGGAGATAGGAGGTGATTTTGAGATCTGTTAACTGAGGGGGCAGCATATTTGAGTAGAAGGATAAACTCAGTTAAGGAAATAAGACTGGGAAATTATCTGGGTCTGCTTTTTCCTGTTGTGTTTCTGTTGTTGAGTGTTATTTAGTTTTGGAGTAGATTTTTCAGTACTTTATCAAAGTATTTTCAGTACTTTACTGCAGTATTTTCAATACTTTATCAAAAGGTACAATTTAACATAAATGTGCTGTACTCTACATGTATATTTCATTTGCATGAAGCTATATCAAGTTTCTGTATTCATTTCTGCATTATGGAGAAACAATTTTTCATAGCTTAAAATCATTCACTAACCTAAGAAAACTGAAAAAAAACCAAACTCAAAACCAGACTGACAGCTGTCAACTTTTACTTTCAACTTTCTCAAAGAGATTATTCAGGTTTTTTTTTTCCCTGAAAACCAGGCCTCTAACTGCTATAATTTTCATTCAGTTTAAAATAACTTGTCAAAATTACTCATCTTCAGACTGCTGGAGCTTTAGACTAGAAACCCATACAATATTTTTTGCACTATCATTCTGTCAAGCCTTGTTGGACAAGGATTCTGTGCACTCAGATGAAATCCAGACCAAAAAGACTGTTTCCATAATTTGCTAATTTCTTAATAGTAGGATTCTTTTACTCAACTTAAATAATTTAAATTCGTTTTGAAATGAGGGTTAAGCACTAGACAAAAAAAAAGAATAATTGACTATTATTAAAAAATATATACAGCATTTAATTTGGATCACTAAAATAATAATTCTGGCAAGATTTAAAATGCAGAAGAAACCAAATTCACTAGTAAAATGAAACATTTGCAAACTTTGTTCAAAGATAATTCTAAAAAGAAGAATATAGAAAAAAGTGAATGTCAAAATCTCAATATTTGAAATAATGAGATGAGAGAGAAGTAAACTATAACATTATGTTATATTGTATTAATAATGCTTGGATATGATTTGTCTTCATGTATTTTAAAATTAGAGTAAGAGTGTACCAGATTGCTTCCAAAAATCTGCCCAGAATTAGGACTTTCTTCCTGAGGCCATAGGGAAGAATGAACTAAACATTAGTGCAGCCTTAGCATTGAAATAATTTCTTATGCCTGCTTGGACCCTTGCTTCTAATATCGAATTCTAATACTGTACATAAAAGACAACATAGGAGTGTTGCAATTGCTTGATTTTTTAATTTAATCTAGCTGATGGGGCAGATCTGTCAAGCCAGATGAAAACAACTGGGTTTTGTGCAGCTGCCCTTTAAACCTGGGCTGCTGAGAATGGCAAAACCATTTTCCACTCACTAAGATAAACCAGTGTCACAGGAGGAAGAGGAGTAGAAGTAGTTCATCAATACAAGATCATTTATTTGTGGATTAAAATTGTGCTTTGATGTACTGCCATACTTATGAATGTTATGCTTTGCTTGAATTTTAGCTTTAAATGTTTTTCAGATCAATTGCTGAAACTTCAGTTGAGTTAATCTTTCAAAGCAGTCTGCATCGTAGCTCTCAGAAATACATTTTATTATCCAAACCTTTCAATTTCATTAGTTTAGGTCTGTTTTCAGGAATTTGTTTTATACAGGCAATTTTTACATGGGTAGAGAAAAGTATTCATGTGACTGTGAAAACCCATCAGTCCTGCATTTTTTTAAAACACTCAGGAGAATTTTTCTGTCCTAATTATTGCAATGCTAGTGGCTAAGGAGTACATTCAGAAACCTGTAAATCTGCAGTCCAGCTTACCCTGCTTTGCTGTGAGCTAAACTATCTAGAAACTGGTGCTTGTGGCATTAAATACTTGAAAATTTTCCCCTGGGTATTTGACTTTAATCTTTCTGGCCTGAGGCTTTCCTGTGTTCTCTTAGCTTTCCAGAAAATACATGACTGAAATCAGTATGAGCTTTTCACTTGCTTTCTTGGCTTAAGCACAAATACCAGTAGGTAAGTAGGTGGGTTGGCATGTAAACATTTATTTTGAGGATGCTTTGCAGTCCATGTGAGCTAGGAATATTTCACACTTTAATGCTTGCTTCCTTTTTCTTTTTTTTCTTTTTTTTTTTTTTCTTTTAATCATATGGCTTCATTTGGGAGTTTAAATAAAGTGTGTGTGAGAAAGCGACTACACAAAGTTTAGTCTGAATGTCTCTGGTTAGGTTAACTGGAGAGACATATGGTTGTTTTGTATGAACCTACTACAAAGTCTTGTTCTTATTGCACAAAGGTCTCTTGAGAGCCAGGTGGATGTTATTCAATATTGATTCCTTTGGGGTTTTTCCAGTTTGTTTCCAGCAAAGGTAATGGTTTTTGGTGTGAAGAATCAAAATTCCCTGCTGTCCTACAGGCCTTAAAATGAATCTCTATTGATATGGAAATCCTACCAAGTTTCCCTTGTGCAAAGAATATGAAAAATAAATCCTTTGTTAGAAAAGATTTGTTGACAAAAATGGAATGGACCGAAGCTTGGAAACAAATGTTACAAAACTATATGCGTGCACCAGGAAATACAAAGAAAAATAGTTGTACAATAATAATTTAAATGTTTTGTTTCAACCATGAAGAAAATCCATTAAGCACTGAAAGCTTTTTTTTAACATATATGCTGCCAAACTGCATAAAGTTAAGCACTGCTCAAAGTACCAGATATAGTCCATTAACTGGGATGCAGTGGTGGTGAGTCTCATTCTTTATAGCACTTCCTTAGTTATGTTTGATGTGTTAACTATTACTGCTAATAACTTTGTGGTGTATTTTTCAAGCCTTCAAGTATAGGGTTCATTTAAAACACCTTTACAAAGGTGTTGCTGGTGCAAAGGTTATTTGCAGGGAATGTGAGAATTGTCTGTAAAATCTCAGAGTTGACAAAATTGCTTGCCAAATCTAAAGTATTAGACTGTCTTGAAGCTGAGTCAACTCAGGCTTGACATCACACTGACATAGTTCAGAAGCAGAGGAAGAAGGAGGCTTTCCCATATTATGCCATGTGAATGTAGCCTGGGATTGTAGTGGAAACAGTTATATCTTTGTAAAATTTTAATTATGCATTCTAAATGAGCACACTGACACCACATCTGAATTACGATTTCATTATCTGAATTATTACCTTTCTTTCAGTTTTCCCACTTTCCCCCCATATGTGCAACAAAAATAATAACAAAAATAACCTTAATTTCCATTGTTTTTAGGTACAGGGTTAGATTGAGGCCTATGAAAACCATAAGCAAAATTTAACTTTGCACCCCCAAGGCTGCCAGAGAGTAAGCATTTTTTTGTTTTTCTCTGTGACAGAAAATGTCAGAACCCTTGAGCTCAGCACCCTGTGCTAGGGTCTGGCTGCCTGAGCTCAGTGCCAGTTTTGACAACGTAGTTAATTGTGTGAAGTGATAGTGAGTCTGGAAGCCTTGCTTTGATGTGGGAGGAAAGTGAGGTTGATTGGTTGGTTGGTTTTCAAGGAGTCTTTCAGAGCATCATTCCTCTTCATTGATGCTCATTCTTTTCAGTGGCTGCCCTGGCCTGGCATCAGTGTGCACCAACTTCTCAGAGTGCAGAATGCCTTCGGGGTCTGATCAAGGATTAAGGGACTCAAATTACTTAAAGTAGAGCAATAAAAATGTTGTGGAATTTTAATCAGTGGGAGTTAGTGTCCCTGTATATTGAGTCTTGGCTTTCCTGGGACTGAAGGACCTTTAAGACTGTGAAGCATGAAGGTAATTCAAAAGAGGTAGCATATAATAATAGATGAAAAGTCTGTAGGTCCTTGCTCAGGAATGCTTTTGGGTGAGGGGGTCAGGAAGTATTCTTATGACTGATAATGTTTTAGATTTTATGATGTCATTAGTGTGTGATCACTGGCTATGAGTCCCGAAATTAGAAAATTTTTTTGAATGGGCAAATCCCTACAAAATAGCTAAAATGCTTTTAAAAAATCCTGATGATATTTAATCACAGAAAACCAATCTTTCTAAACAAAATTAATTGTTGATGTCAGTTTTTAATTCTTAAGCATCCCAAACCCAAGGGCAGAATACTACATGCATTACTTCCCTAAAAATAAACAGAACAAGCAGATTCTTAAGCTCTAAGAAATGCTCTAAAAATGTCTATCTTCTATTTGTGTTTTGCATTCCTATAGGTTAATATAGCCCAAATTATTTTCCTCCTGATGTTCTGTTAACTGAATTTCGTCTGAGGCACTGTGTTCTGGTATACGCTATATTTTATCTCAGAGTAGATTTTTACATGCAAACTATAACTCTCATAAGCACACTCTGTTGACACTACTTTAAGTACACTTGCACTGGCAGTAATAGATCTGCATGGGAAGAATCCACTGAACAATAAAATTATGTAAATCAGACTATAGGAAGATTATTCATAAGCAAATGCCTAGATATAAGCTTAGCATCTTGTCTGTGGTTCATGGATTTTGTTAAAGTATGACAAACAATCCTGGCAGAAATCACAAGAGAAATTAAGATCAAAGCCTAAGCACAAACTAAAAGAAATGAAGTATTTTCTACTGATCAATTAACAATGTGCTTTGCTGCCAGCCTGCAGTCATAAACCAAAGAGGAAATTACATTAGGCTGCTTATATAATCAGGAATAGAAACAGCACTTATGTATAAAAAGAGAAAAACTCATTAAGTTTATCTCTGTATTGTTTTTTAATTGTTTTTTTCCCCCCATCATTGTTATTCCTCATCATTCATATTCAGATTAGATACCTAATTTTAGATGAGCGACCAAGTGTGTAATAAATGCATGAATTCCATTTGGTTTAAATATCCCCATCTAATTACTCTGTGCTTTTGTTATCAATCTCAGATGTTAACAGTCTAATGGCAAAAGGGGTTTTAGTAATTAAATTGTTAGTAGAATTATTGTAGAGCACGCTGACATACCAAACACATGGAATCATAACTATAAATAGTCCATAAAGGCTCTCAGTGGGAGCGAGATTAAAAAGCAAAAGAATAGCAATCCAATATTATATTTCATGTTCTCTCCCTGTATTTGAAACTGCCCTATTCTAGTCTCCAGCCTTGTTTACCATTTTATGGGGTATTGAGCTTTTCCTATTCTGAATTTCTTTAGCATCTCTTAGATGCTGAAGAATAGGAAGGTCCTGCTGGAAATTGCATAGTAGAGAACAGAAGACTCTTTTCCATTTGCTCCTGTAAACCAACACTACAATAGTGGTAAATGCAAGTATTAAGTGACAATTGCTTTCTAAATATGGCTTTTTTTCTCTCTCAGAAGATATTTTATTGAAAGAAAGATGTGGGAAGCTATGCTGTTGAAAGGACAGCCATGGTGTCCTTTCTTGTAGGATGGTAATGTCAGTATGTGTTTTTGAATGAGATGTGTGGAGTTACACCCAGTTATAAATGGTTGTATTGATTTCCATAGCAGCAGGGGACAAGTATGTTCCTTCTCATCTTCAGAATGAATATAGTGAGTTGAGTTGTGTCTTAGTTTTTCAAGTAGGAGGTGTAAGGAAAGAAAAAATAAATGTCTTCAGGCCAATGTAATTAGGAAAGTTTTTTTTTTCCCCTCTGCTAGGCTCTAGCAGGCAGCTCTTCTGCTTTCCCTGCAGTTAAAAACAGACAAGAGAAAGAGAAACAAGGGATAAACTTTAGTGGCCATGGCTCAAAGAGTGATATGAAGTCACTTCCCCATCTGCTGCCAGTCCTTTGCTGTGTAAATATTCTGTAGGTAAAACTGGATGTCTTCATGAAGTGCAGTCTTGCTGCTGTCATTTCAGTCTCTGTGCCTGCCCCATTCTGCCACTGCCTCCCTCTGCACCTCTTCTTTGCACACCTTTTTCTCCCAGGGCTGTTTCATTCTCACATCCCTGCCCTGCCTGCCCTCCCTTGCCCTGCCCTTGGTCAGAGGGTGGGCCAAGTCGGCAAGCTCAGCTTAGCTGCAGATCTGGCTAGGAAAGGTTAATGCCAAGGCTGGGTTTTGCTGAATGAGAGCTGACGGTGTAAATCCTGAGTGCCAGGAATGTGGTGGTGGTTGAATACAACAGATAAGCTGAGGGACTTTGCCAAGAGAAGGGAGAGGAGGAAAGACCAGGATCTGAAGATACTTGGCTGAATGGCAAGTCAGGGTAGACGAATGGTTTGGTTTTTGGGATAGGAAGGAATTTTCCTTTGAGTCATATTAGCAGAAATGAATGTGGTTCTTTTTCCTTCCTTTACAGCACAGAGTCTTGTTCATTTGTGAGGGTCACCAGGTTTGTTTTACCTAATAAAATTTCTTCAAGGTTATTGCAACTCCTTTTTTTTTTTTTTTCCTCCTTCCTTCTCTGTTTCCTGCTCTCCCTCTGTCTCTTTCTTCCACTAGTTCCTTTTCAGTGTACCACTGTTTTGAGGCTCATGGATCCATTCTGTGAAAACTCTGGCACTTGTTCTAAGTATTTTGAGGAAAATTCTGGAAAAAAAAATTAAATTATATTTTCCTTCTGATTTTTGGCATGTTGAAGGGCTGCATTAGTTTGGGTGTGCACCTACTTGGAAATAAACTTCCATTAAATCAGCCTTTTTAGTTGTAAAGAGCAGAATCAAGCCACCCAGGTGTCTATCTTGGATTCCTGTTAGCTACTTTTAGGCTGTTTCTTGCTCACTGCACCAATTTTGTGGTTTGTCCTCTGAGGTAACTAATTTTTCCATGACCTGGAATGCTCTGTAATGAGAGAAGAGGGACTTAACACTATGTTTTGCATTTGAGTCTGTTTACTGCACAAAATCTAGCTGTTACAATATTATTTTTTTAAATTGAGTTAGTCCTTGAATTTACTTGTTTTTTCTTAGGTGTATGTATAAAGTGAAATCAGAGAGAGGATGCTACCATACACACGGCATATCAAAAGCTTTTGATTTTGAAGACTTTATTTCAAACAGGAATACAAGAGTTACATTTTTGTCCCCTTTTTTGTTCAATTAAAAAAAAATCTGGCTGATATGGTAGGAGTTGCTTCTCAATGTGTACAAAATGTACTATAGCTTACACCAAGGCATAAATCTGTCATAAATCCTAAAATCACAACAGCTGTTGAGTTGATTGAAATGTTCACTTCATGTTTGTTAGGACTTTTATAGTTATATTTCCTAATTGTTCATCATTAATGAAGTTCCCACATCTTGTAGAGGTCACTTCAGTGCCTGCATCAGGAGATGTTCAAACGGAGTTAGATCATGTTTTTCAGTGGGCTTTGAAATCTAATTAGGCAGTTAAATTCCACAGCTCAAAATAAATGGAGCTCCATCTTTCCTGTGAGCTATTTTCAAACAATGAAACCTGCTGAGTGCAGACTAACTACAACGTGCAATGCACAGATTTTGTTCATCAAGAATAAAAATGGTGCTGAAGTATGCTGTTACAGCCTGAGAAATGTTAGGGCCATGGTTTCAAAAATTGACGTTTAGCAGTGAAATGTATTGTATATGCACCGTGTAGATAGGGAGGTCATGTATTTTGTGCAGACTGACATTTATACTTGCAGGTGAATTATTATTATTATTTGCCGTGAAGAATGGCAAAGTTTAAAAATGTTTCACTTGCTCACTAAAGCAGGTCTTTAGAGAGGTTGATTTAAGAGATTAACTGCTATAAATGAAACAATCTGTCTTGCAGAAATGTGAAGTAGGCGATTGCCTTGCCTTGACCTGTAAGTACCCAGAAACTTTAGCCTCTAAGGATACTTTTTAGCATTTTGTCTAAAGCTTACTAGCTTTTAAGGCTTATTAAAGTGCTAAGATAGACACTGGTATTTTGGCAAATGAGAAGTCATTTAGGTTGTGTTTGGGTGTGTGTGCCCTGCCCTTGTGAAGGCCCTGATGGACCTTGCCTGGTTGTGGTCATGGGCAAGCTTCACTTGTAATGAGCCTAAAATTCTTGCTTATGTTTTGTTCATGTTCAGCTGTAGGGGAAAAGATATGTGCAAAGCACTGTGCTAGAAGGGTGGATCTGTCTCTACCACAGTCCACTTGGAAACCACTGCTCAGCAGTGAGAACATTCTGCTCCAGGGCTGGAAGCTATCCAAGCTGCACCCGAGTGCCAGCTGTATTTCCATGTGGCAGCAGAGTTGGGTAGGCTCTCCTGTGAAGAAGCAGTAACTTTTGGTACTTCCAAGCTGTTAACCAGAGTAGCCATTGCAATGAAGTGGTGCTAGAAATTTCTCCCCATCCTTTTGCATCTAGAATAATTTCAAGGTGCACAGCTTTAAAAAAAAAAAAAAGGAATTTCAGGAATAAATCATTAAAGATTTTTAGTTCTTGACTAAATTTGCATTGGCCCTGAAAAATCCCCAGATTTTTTTCCAGATGATGTTGTGCAAATTTGGATGAGGGACAGTTAGCGCAGCAAGCTTTCAAATGTCCTCCTTTTCATAGTTCTGTAATGTATTTATAAAATTGTTTCTCACTTGTTCCTTTTGCTAATGGGTGCCACTGAAAATGACCGAAACCAGCTTGGTACAATTTCTGTTACTACCAACTATGCTAGTCTCTCTCTTCTCTGACAGATCCTGCTAGATTCAGCTGAATGCATCAGAAAAGCATATTTATTTCTAAAAAAAAAAAAAAAAAATACACAGAGAAACAAATATTGTCCAGTATAGAATTTCAGTATACTGTAAAGCTATGCCAGACCAAATAACTTCATTATCCGCAAGAAATTAAAATGGTGGGGTTTATATTTCTTCTTTTTTAAGGAATTCTATGTGTTTTAGTTGTATGAAAGTGGCCTAACCTTTCTCATTCTGCCAAAGTGCTCTGGTCACACAAATGGGCTATCCTTTTAGGTGTAATATCTTTTAAGAAGAAATTCATTGCATTTTTACACTCACTTGCATATTTGGATCATCTTTCTCTTTCCCATCCTTATTTTCTTTGATTTTTTGTTTCCTATGGCACATCAGTCTCTCACTTTTAAATGTCAAAGAAGTTCTGCCTCTTGATTCCTCTTTAAAGTATGTTGGTTTAGTCTAGAAATTAGCTGTCTATCCCAAATCTCTCACCACTGACTGTTGAAGTATTACATTATGTTGAATGTATTCATGTAGATGACTGATTGAGAATTAATGCATCTTCAGTCTTCAGCAAAATTACCAAATAATGAAGAGAAGGCTACAGATGGTGCTTTAAATTAGTATTGATATGATATTGAAAAAAAAATCTGGAGCACTGAGATTACTTTTGAGACTTCTCATTATCACCTAAAATCTCCAAAATTATAAAAAGATATTTTCTTTCCCACCTCCTCCTCCTTCAAAGCAACATCTACACAGATAATCTAGAGGTGAGGCTTAGTGCCCAGGTGGCCAAGAAGGCAGCTGGCATCCTTGCCTGCACCAGCCATAGTGTGGTCAGCAGGACCAGTGCAGTGATTGTCCCCTTGTACCCGGCACAGGTGAGGCCACACCTCGAATCCTGTGTTCAGTTTTAGGTCTCTCACTACAAGAAAGACTTGGAGGTTCTGGAGTTTGTCCAGAGAATGACAACAAGGAGCAGCTGAGAGAGCTGAGGGTTTAATTTGGGGAAAAGGAGGCTCAGGGGAGACCTTATTGCTCTCTACAATTCCCTGAAAGGAGGCTGTAGCCAGGTGGGAGTCATTCTCTTCTCCCAGGTAACAAGTGACAGGACAAGAAAAAACAGCCTTCAGTTGCTGGCCAGGAAGATTAGATTGGATATTGGGAAAAACTTCTCCAAAAGGGAGGCCAGGCACTGGAGTCATCTGGACAGTGAAGTGGTGGAGTCACCATCCCTGGAGATATTTTCAAAATTTGTACATGTGGTGCTTAGGACCACAGTTTGATGGTGGACTTGGCAGTGCTGGTCTAACTATTGGACTGGATGACCTTAGAGGTCTCTTCCAACCTAAACAATTCTGTGATTCTGTGATGGATTCATACTAGTGGGAGGCTTTGATTTTAAATATTTAGAGGCAGATTTTGGACTAGTCCTTTCTATGGCATGAGTTGTATGTGTTACTTCAGTTATTCTGATTGACTAAGTCAAGTATTTGCTGATGGCATTTTTAAGCCTCTTAAGAATGAGTGAAATCCTGTTTACTAAATAGGATGTCTCCTGCTTAGCTTTAAGCCCTCCGTATTCAAAGATATAGTTTCTTTTTCTTACATAGTAAACCAAACAACTGTCTTATTTTCTACCCTCTTCAAAAATTCACAAGCAATTTTCTAAGTAGCTTTTCATGTTCTATTGAAATTTTGATTCCCTCTGAAATGACTACTGTGTAGATAAATTCTTAGCATATCTCATCTTGCTTTGTTTAAAAGAGCTTAATATGGCAAAGAAAAGAAAGAAAGAACGGAGTCCTGAGGTTTGTGAAAACTCCTTCCAGTAACTTTTAAATCCCTTTGCAAAATAAAGTCATAATATGGTAGTAATAAATCAAGAAAATGCTTGTTCTTTGAGACTGTGTGTTTCAGCATATTTCCATTTGAAAAATCTTGTCTGTGTTAACAAGTTACTGAAAAGAAAATTATTTCCCCAGCTTTTTTAGATCAGCACACCAAAATCTATTATTGCTGAGGTATTTTTTGTTTGTTTATTTAGTAGTTTAATCTCTGGCTTTTAGGACAGAGAGTTATTGTCATGCCTTACACTCTCTGGTTATCATTACACATTCTAGAGTCCCTGCCCAGTCCCACAGAACCTGTGGTAGGTTTTGCCTGCAGTGCTCTGGCTACTTGGGCCAGTGGTAAGACAAGGGATGCAGCAATGCCACAATGGTTGGTACTATAGGCACTATTTTGAGGAAAAAAGGCAAAAATATGATGGTGACGGAGTGATTGATGTCTTCCTGGTAATTTTGGAAAATATTTGCTGGAGAAGCTTTCTTAGCTTTCTTTCTCTCTTTTCCTCTGTTTAGGCATTTTTCAATATATTGAAAAATATATTATCACCATTTCATATATGAAATAAAACAAAGTCAAACAGAAACTGCCCACCTTGAAAGACTTCTCTGCTATCTCAATGGTAAAGTGCCATCCAGTTTTTAATGTTCCTCTACTTGTAATTTATTTCAATAGATCTATGTCAAATACCATAATGTGGGCTTTTTCCCCCCTAATATCTCCAAAATACCTTCCAATACAGATTTCATCCATATCAGAACTTCTTCTAGGGAAGGTATTTTAGTAGTGCCTAAAGTTTTTCTCTTGCTTGATCTGCCTACTTTTTGATGATATCATTATTCTTTTAGAATTAATTGTCATATGTTTGTATGCAATATTTTTTTTATTTCTCCTCTCTTCATTTTTTTAAAATGTCATTGAATATTCACTGAATATTTACATTTTATTTACATTTAATAGTTATACCTGGTTTTCTTGCAAAAGAAAATTAGTTAGATGCAACCACAAATCTGAGAAAATAGTGCAAGCAGCATTGGACAGAAATGTATTACTGGTGAGAGCCCTTCTCAGATAGTGGGTTCTTAATATAGACTGGTTCCCTTTGCCATCTCCCTGATACCATGGCCAAGCAAAGTGGTAGCAGCCCCAGCTGTGGTGCTGACACTGCCAGATGAATAGTTTGCAGTACTTAACTCCAGACAAGAGATGACAGAGCTTGTTGAGGAGTCCCAGAACTGTTTGACCAGTCTGAAGAGTTTTATGATAGACTTTGGAAGCATCTATCAACAAAGAAGAGGAGGAGGGATAAAAGCATTATCTGCATTGTTCTTTAAAATGAAAATAAAATTTTTAAAGTTCCTTCTGCATTAAATGGCATTAAGGCAACTGCTAAAACAGCAGCCACACTTGCTATCTCATGAATTGTCATAGGAACCATAAGTGTTAATTATAATTGCCATTCATAGTGTTGAATTAACAGTCAGTATCAGAAAGCACAAACATATGAGTTCAGTGTAACTGTAAATGTTGTGACCTTTAAAAATGCATTCCCCTTCCCTCTCCCCTCCAGTCTTTTTAACATTTTTGTTAGTGTTGACCTTAGCCATCGGAGCATATACTTAAAATAAAGGAGTGAACTTCAGCAATCATTCTGCCTACTGCTGCCATCTCCTGGCTGGAATCGGCCGCACGTACGGACAATTCCTTCTGCAGTGCGAGAAAGCTCAGTCAGTTCAACCTCATGTGTTTGAGGAACTAAAGGCTGTATGGTATTTCCATGCCATATGTATGTGGGCAGTTGATGCTAATGGTGTAAGTGCAGCCACAGACAGTTAATTTGCTTTACATACCAATGCCGCAATTCTACATTTTATTAAATATTCAAATTAAAAAAAAAAAAGGCAAACAAAAAGCAGCCAGATCCTTCCAATTTATTTGCATTGCTGTAGTCTTTTCCTTGAACAAAAGCTGTGATCAAGCAAAATGCTGGTTTTCATTTCCTTTTTAATTTCCATGGTTCTTGTTCCCACCAACAAACTTTACCAATTCGATCAGAAGAGAAGGTCATCTTTATCAAATACATATTTCTAGAATAAATATATACAACTTTCTGTATATTTATAACTATGTATGTAGGAGTGATTTTTTAACAAAATCCTGTTGAGGCAGATGTCTGGAACTTTCTTTAGTTTTATGTCAAAGACACATGGCTCATACCTCATCTAAATTTGCGCTATCCAATTTACATTGATCCATTTACAAGGATCTGGTCAAAAGGTGTTGCTAGAACTCACAATGGCAGTAGTATGGGAAATTTCTGTTGACTACTAGTCATGGGATCACTATGGGGATTTAGTTCAGCCACACAGATATTACAGAAAAGCTATAAATTAATTTCCAAACTAGCAGTGTTGCTTCAAAAAGAAATTAAGATAAATATTACTTAAGGGGTGTACCATAAAGGTCCAGTAGTGATTGTTACAGTAAAAAGGAGAGAACAAGTTACAAGTCAGTTGCAACAGATTAAAATCATAAAGTAGCCTGTATATTATTGCTCCCCTCTCTTTGTCATTCATCTCTCTTTTGCACAATATTGAGGAGTTTTCTCCATCATGGCCTGAAACTGCAAACTAACTCTGAATTCACTGCCAGCTAGCTAGCATTTGGAGACTCTGTTTGAAGCACTTGGTTCATGGCTATTTGCTAAAATTCCAGTGTCCAGTTAAACTGCAGTGCAGGATGCTATTGGGAGTCAGTATTGACACAAATTAAAAATTTGTCACATTAATGACATTTAGTGGTCAAGCTAGGAGCTGAAGCAGCAAGTATTACCTAATACCTTGTACTGAATTCTCATAATGAACTGACAAGTTTAATTTTGTTGCTAGAAATGCAGATTATTGCTCATTGTTATAATAAAATAAAGGAGTACTGAGGTAGGGCTTTTTCTTTCTTAAATGGCTTGATCTGATTAGGTGTTGCTTTGCCTTGATGGGCTCACTCAGTCTTTCTGCTGTGCTTTTGCCTTCTCATTTCCTGGGATGCTACTGTGAAAGCATCAGGAGAAAGCTGCTGTCTACAACTTCCTCACGAGGGGAAGCAGAGGAGCAGGCACTGATCTCTTCTCTGGGGTGGCAGGACTCTAGGAAATGGCCTGCGGTTGTATCAGAAGGGGTTTAGGTTGGATATTAGAAAAAGGTTCTTCACCCAGAGTATGGCTCAGCACTGGAACAGCTCCCCAGGGAAGTGGTCACAGCACCAGCCTGACAGAGCTCAAGAAGTGTTTGGAGAATGCTCTCAGGCACACGATGGGATTCTTGGGGCTGTCCTGTGCAGGGTCAAAAGCTGGGCCTTGATGATCCTTGTGGGTCTTTTCCAACTCAGGATATTCTATGATTCTATGTGAGACTGATGTTTTCCAGCTGCTCTCTTGCATTGACTAGTGGGTAAGAAACACCAGGTCTGATCAACGGAGATAAAACTAGTTAAACATTATTCTTTCAAAAGCAGTTTGAAAGGAGCCAGTTTAGAGAAGGTGACCACCTGACATCTCCCCTTTTACCAACTAGCCTCTGGTGGCACAAGTCCTTTGTCCTGCTGCCAAAACTGACACCGGACAGCAAGCCCACCCTCCAGCCATCCTTGGTCACCCTGCTTCCCAGGCTGGCTGGTTAAGCAGGAATGGCAGCAGCGAGGGAGAAGAATGGAATAAAAATAATCCACTTCAGAACAACAGCACAAGGCAGTGGGCAATGCTCTTAAACATCCCTGTACTGGGCAGTGCACTTAAAGATCTGCAGGCCGTGGGAAGCCCTTGGGAAGGGAGCACATAGTGAAAAACTCCTGATGACCATTCTCAAACTGCCCTCTAAACAGAAAGTTTTTGCAGTTGCAGAGCTGTGTGGCTGTTCCTGCCTTGTGGGTCCCTCTGCTGGCCTTAGTTGTTTGAGTGAATATTTTCAAATAAAACACCAATTTAGTTTTCTTTGTATTATCATCATTAGAGCTCCAGGCATGGTCAGACCAAACCCCAGCTGGCAGCTCCCCAGTCTCTTCTTCAGGTTCAGCTCCCTGGGTAGAAGCTCCCTACAGTGCCTTTGGGAATCAGGGAGGAAACAGCAGGTCCCCACCAGTCAGTGGTTACATGATGGAGGTGTTAACAGAAGTACACGACACTTTGTTGAAGTACTTCTGTGTGTTAGGCCAGGAAGAAGATACCATTTTCTCAAACCAATCCAAATGAGTTTCGCTACTATATAGAAAAATTGTGAAATACATTGGAGTTATTGTTTATTAAAATTTAAGCTTATTCTGTTTGCCAAATACATATTTATATCAGTGCACAAATGTGTGTGTGGCAGAGCGGGATGGAAATATTCTTTTGGAACTAATTAAATTCTGAAGATGAAAAAATGTAGTACACAATCTGTAGATTTTTTCTGGTAGGTCTGGGGGGGGTGTTGGGTTTTTTTTTTTTTACTTCCTTCTGTTCTCTTGTTATATTGATGATTATTTATTCGTTTTACATCTCAGTTCAGGAGTTGTATTGCTTCTTAATTTTTTTTTCAAGTTTATATCTGAAGCTGGTGTCATAATTCTAGAATCTTCGATTATGAAGTTTTCTTTACTCTTTTTCACTGTCAACCTGGATTGCATTCCTCTTTTCTACAGCTGAACAAACAGAAGGCCATATCCATCAAAAACATAGTCTTGTACCAAGTGAGCTCATATAAACTAGATACCTACACAGTACTGAATTAAAATTGATTTTTACTTATGGGATGAGAAGTAATTTCAGATTTTCTATTCATCTTCTGGCATAGTTTATTAGTTACTTGAATTTAGTTTATATGAGAATGGCCTTAGCAAACTACGTTATAAACAAGAAATTCCTGCCAGAAATAGTCGTGGTGTTTTGGTTTTTTGTCTTGGATGATGTTGGTTTATTTGGGTCTGGGGATTTTTGGGGTGTTTTTTTTTTTGGTCTGTGGATTTTTTCCACTTTTGCTCTTAAATCTTTCTGTAAAACTGAGGTGAGGAAATCCTGTCAGATCTATCTTCAAATAAGAGCATTGGGAAAAATCCAGAACTCAATCCCACAACTTTTGCCTCAGAAAACCTTTAGCATGTCTGTCACTTTTTCATTTTTATCAGTAAAACCACCATCTGAGCTGATTCATATAGACTGCTGCAAATATATTTCAGTTGCCAAATTCTGATTGAAACCAACACATGCCTGAAGGTAGCTTGAGATTTTCAGATTATCAGCTATCCTCGTGCTTTTCGTTGTGCTACTTTGCTTTCAATCTAATTTCAAGGAAATCTTGTAGAAAGAAAAAAGTGGAAAGAAAAACCCTGTGACATTAAGGTGGTTTTAATGGAGCAAAATAGGCTTCAGTGATCTAATGACAGGTCCCATTTTACATATACTGTTTATTTATCTAATAAAACAGAAATATCACCATCTTGTGTTTAAATCCAATGGTTGCATTTGCATTCCCAATATTGCTGCAGTCCAGAAGGATCTCAGACAAGTCATTTTACCTCTTCATACCAAATCTCTTAGGATTCTGATCGTGCTCAGGTTTGTGTTCTCCTTCTTTGTCCTGCTTGTGGGGAGGATCTGGGCCTTTCCTATAAACAATTCACTGTCTGCTGCTCCTCTAAGCCAAGATATTGTGCAAGCAAGCATTGGTAGTTCTCGAATACAGTGTGGATTTCTAAACTTCAAAGTGAAATTAAATCCCATGCACCAAAGAAACCTGAATATATTTCACTCCAATCTTGTTTCACAGCTGAATTTTCATGATTAAACAAAATTCTCATTGGTTAATATGGGCAGTAAAATATATTGATTTTGAAATGAATTATAGTAATCTTAGATTCACCTTGCTGTACTTTCATTTATGTAATTATACAGCATATTCAAGATCTAATTTTTACACCCTTATTATGTAGAAATGATGAATGGCATTTATTTCTTAATTGAGAATTTTTTTCTCAGTTTGAAAAGCTGGCATTAAATTTTAAAGCAGCCTTTTAATTATATTTCTAATTATTAAATAATTTTATTTGCTATTTAATGTATTACATATTTTTTGTTATTTATATTATTTTGCCATAAATGTTCTGGCTATGCAAGAACCACACTTCATAAAACATATTATGTGTTTATTACACATCAATAGTGTTGATTATTAAAATGAATGGATTTTTTTTCCCAGTTCCTTCTTGGCTTAGATATCTGAAGTTATTTAAAATCTCCTAGATGTCATAAAAGGATTCTACAGTTAGCTAGGGCACTACACTGTGTCAGTACATACATGCAGTATGTACTGCACATGCAGTACATACAATATAAATTAACAGAAAAATATCAGATTAGTTATTGGGTGTTCCCCCACCTCATCCAAAAAGCTATTTTTCTAGATGAATGGTTCACAAGATACTGATTTACAGAATATATTGTAAAATTATAATTCAAAAGACCCAGATTATTTCGATATGAAGTTTTAGTTCTATATTCCCCCCATTAAGATTAAGCATTTCTTAACTTCTGAATGATGCCCTCTAAGGAGAAAAGATATTTGAGAAACTATTGCTATTTTTAAGGCACGGTAAATAGTATTATTTCTAGTAACAGTTCTAATAATTTTATGAAAAATACTATTATTATACAAATACATTTGTATATTTGGTGTTTTCAAGTTTATGGTAAAGAATAAATAACTGTTTTTACTGTGTTTTCATATAGACCAAACCTGTAATTGGGATCTGAGCATGAGTTTAAAGGAAGTGTTAAGTAGAGTATATACAAGCTGTAGCAGGCAAGAATGCACTGCTTGTCCTTGTATTATAAAGAAAGATGAAAAGCTCATATCCTTCCTGAATCAGTCCTGTGGTTTGGAGATTTTTTGGTATTATACCATAAATATCTAATGAGGCATTTCTTACTGTAGTTCTAGCTGTGTAATCCATACATACAGTCTGCTATATTTTTTTAAGGTTCCTTATTTCACACTTCTTAAAGTCCCTGCTACTTCTTAAGGATTTAAAAAAAAAATCTTTATTGGTATAGCAGCTTTGAATTTCATTTCTACTTAAAACAGGAGAGAGACGTCCTGCCAGCAGTGGTTAGCTGAGCATGGTCTATTGCCATAAAGATAAACAGCATAGGTTTCCCAGCAATTAAGGTCAAAGGACACATGCACAGCTATTTATTTGCTTTTAAAACAGAAGGAATATGATTTATGCTGGATATTAGCTAATGTCATAGCGTTGAGCTTTGCAGGTGCGGCCATGGGAGCCTGACCCCCGCTAATCCCTCTCAGTGCAGCGGGCACGCATGCAATGGCTTTGTTGTTGCCGTGCTGCCCCGTGGCTCACTTTGTTCACTGGTTTGGGAGGTGAGGCTGCATTTCCCTGGACAGGCTTCCAAACTTTTGGTTAGATTCTAACTGAGCAGGTTACGGACATTTGGGCAACGCATTTGGACAGAAGCGCTGGTACCCAGAGCTGCTTTTAGTCTCATTGCACGGTTTGGGTTTGAAGCTGCTTCTGCTGAGTTTTGCACTAAACTTTTGCTGCAAGTGCGTCATACTCACCCAGCCATCTGCTGATACAAAGGCTGCTAAACACCCTCAGCTGATGGGCTCTACGAGGGATTCTCACAAACGGTCTGGGCTTGATCCACACACACTCGCTTTTCAGGGAGGGAGGTGAGCCAGTGCTGACATTTCCAAGAGCCGACTGTAACTGTCAGAAATGCCCTAATAATGCATCTAATAATTCAGAGTTTCTTTTAATTATGCATCATTACACTGTCTTACCTGCATTCTGTAAGATGCAAAGCGTAAATGGCAAGCCCAGCACAGGGAAGAGGTGCACAGATCTTTGGGCCTTGTTACCTTGTTTAGCATGTAAGTAGAGAGCATAAATGTTTTGTAATACATTACAAACAGCAATCTTATTGCCTCTCTTTCAAACTGTTTTTTCTTATGTTACTCTTGGGCTTAATTTGAGGTGGAGAGCTTATTCCTTGTGTGCTAGCAGTGTGTAAACAGTCTTTATAGTTTCAAGCACAAGAATAAGCTGCAATTTTACTTTGAAACATTAAGTAAATAATGATGTTTTAACACCATTCAGAATAATAGTAATTTTAAAAAAACCCTGGAAGTGAGGAAGTGTGTAAATATATGACTGATGATTTTACTTAAAGAAAAAATAATGAATGATGGTTCACATCAGAGCTTGTCAGAAAATTATTATTATGAAGATTTGGACATAATTGCTCTGATTTGAAATATTTTCTCACAAACGTGTAGGAGGTTATGATATTTTAAGAACAAATTCCTGCTGTATTTTTGCACTTAGGACATAGAAAAAGAGGGCTAATTATACATTTTACCTTTCCACAGAGGGACAGAAGAAACACCTTTTTCCCAATATGGTTATGTGTATTATTTGTGTGTGTAATTATTTCAGAATCATATACTTCATCTATACTTCATACCTACCAGATATAAGAAAGAAATGTTTGTATAGGTTATGTTTAAAAAGCATGTTCTGTAAAGAGAGACGTAGAAACCCCTAGAGGGAGCCAGAAGCCTTCCTTAGAAATGAAGCAGCAAACTTACATTGAGTTGTAAATTTTTTTTTTCTCTTCTAATACAGTATTTTTCCCTACTTTTTTAGTCTGAGTTTTAAGCATACTGTTTTGTGTGCTACTCAGAAATATACTTGAAAATTTACATGTCGAACTTCATAGCTATTAACCATGATAAGTAGGGGAATTTGCAGTAGCAATTCAGCGCTGTGTGTCCTGCTGTGCTGGCATAGCACTTATTGGTGGATGTGTGCTGCTTTGGATAGTGCTGAGGGAGATGTTCCCCTTCCTACCACAAATCACATCTGTTTCAGTTTTGAAATACAGTGGTAACACATTTCCTTCATTGCCTTACTTCTTTTCAAAAACTAAAGATAGTATGATTTGTGAATGTTTATAGTTTCTGTTTAGTCCAGAAACGATGAAAAAATAATATATTTCACCTTTTCCCTCATATATTTCACCTTTTCCCTCTCTATATAAGCAGAAGCAGAGGGGGACAAAGCAGTTCCATCTTTCTACTTCTTTCCACCTTTCATAGTTAGCATCTCAATCCTCACAACCTGTTCACATGCTCTTTCTTGTGCTGAGAGTTTATCTCATGAATAAGTTTGTTGACAAGTTCACTATAAAATGTGTCTCCTTCTGGGAATGCCAAGCTATGCACTCAGCAAAAGTCTCCCAATACCCTAGCAAATCAGCAAAATATTTTAAAAAATGCTTTACTTCTCTGAACTGAATACCCTGATGGTTATTGGATTTGTCACAGGATATAGGATTTCTCCTCTAGTCATACTGACCTTCATAAGCTATTGTGTTGCAAACCAAATCTTAATGTAATCAAATAATGAAAAAAAATGCTTAATTAACAATAAATGACCCCACCTTCAAAAACAAGTAACTAATTTTGTGGGCCATATTAAATTTTGTTTTGTTTTTTAAAAATTGAGTTAGTTTAGCATTTTCATCTGTGTTTTGAAAGCACAACTGAATGTTGAACTATTTTTAATCAAAAAGGTATCAAACTCCTTTCAGCAGGACACCACATTTATGACTAGACTTAGATCTTGTAACTCCTGATTGCCACAGAAATGAGCAGGTCATGAAAGGCTTTTCTCCTGGGGAAAAAAATATATGTACTATGCAGCCATAAATTCTGATATACTCTCATTATAGCACAAAGAATTGAAGAACACTAAGTAAATTACTTTTTCCCTCCTTCTGTGTGCTCCTGAGTCATGTTATAAATGCTGGATTCTGGTGTTGAGCTATGCAAAAGCTACTGTCACAGCCTTTTATTACCTGGGTGCTAAGCAGTCCTTTGCAATGTAAACAAAGGACATCAATGGCTTTTTTTTTTGCTGTATGATGCCTATCAAGAGCATAGAAGCAGGGGGAGGTGCACAGAACCAGTAACCTGAATGCTGAACTACCATTGTGTGAAGGCTCATGTCAGTGAAGATGTAAGTAATTATTTAGTTTGGGAACCCCTTTGCACTGTTATAGTATTCTAAGTATCGTTGCGTGATGCTTAACATTATATAGTGTGTTTCTATCCTAAGCAAAGTAAAAATTCAAGATTTAAAAGACGAAAACATATTTCCAGAAGTGAGTGAGACCAATACAAATGTAATTGAATTGAGTGTAAACTTTAAAATGGCTTTTAATATGGGAGAACAATTTTTAATAATTTTTGCATTGAAAGTTCTCTAACTTGCATAAATTCCTTCAGATGCTTGATACCAGCTCTGAATTAATAGTGCCTTGATTCAGTGGCTGGGCTCTGCTCTTCAGCAAACAAACTCGCAACATGTGATGTGGATGCTAGAGGGGAAATAGCCAGATTTGGAGTATAGCAATATGTTAGTCTGCATTTCAGGTATATAAATTATACTTCTAGCTTGAAAGCACTGTGCAAATGTATATTTTATAAAGGCAGATGAAAACCTACCAGATAGTAAGAAAAAACAAGACACAAAAATACCCTAAATTAGAAGAAAATACAGTGATTTATAAAGCATGCTTTTAGCAACATTTCTAAGTTTCATGTGCTAAACACCTACTCTTGACCTCGAATTGACCTTGAAGTTTATGAGCTAAAGGTAACAATTATGCAATAGCTAAAATATGCAGACAGGACTTTACTACCTAAAAAGAATTGCTGTCCTGTGTTTTGTTTGAATTAGCACGCTTTGCTGTTTATGAAACTTTGTCCTTTTGGGAAGCCAGGGTAAAGAAGCGTCGGTAGCCAGGGTGCAGAAACCTCAGAACAGAGTGGGAGGGTGAGCACGGGAGGGTGAGCACAGGAGGGTGGCGCAGGCATTGGGTTAGGTCATTATTGCAGGAGAAGTCACCATCTCTTTCTTTGTGCCATTTCTGAAAGAGAGAAGTTATTCCACTGAGTGTCTCCCAACAGAGATTTAATGCTGGAAAAGCTTGGTTGCGGTGCACTTTCAAGCAGGGTGAAATGAGCCTTTTTTATACAAAGCACTCACTCAGAATAAAATGGCCTTGTCAGAGGCTTGGCTTTATTAATTTTTATCACATCTTACAGCTTCTAAAAGTTGTCATGGAACTTTAGCTTTTGAGTCCTGATGCATTCATGCAGCGGTAAATGACTACTGCATTTGCTCCACGTTGCAGCTCTTTTTCTGAACACAGAAATTAGATGGAAGAAATAATGTGTTTAGACTGTTGCTTGCACAGTAATCACAGGTATCCCTTATAACTTAAAAGGATGTCTCTGGTTTTTATACTTTTGTAAATAGAAGGCTCATTTTTTCTGTTTAAAAGGAAAAAAAAAACCAACCCAAACAAAACCACCTCCAAATCTATTGCTTTGTTCTTCTGTTCCTTGGAATAATGCAATAGACAATGATGTCACATTTGGAAAGTAGAGGCACCTAGACATATATGAGTAGTTTTACAAATAAGCTTTCTTGTTTTTTCTACTTTCTAGCAGCATGAAATCTCAAAGCAATACAGGCTGTTCATGACATGCATGCATGCCACTAATTTTGGCAATAAATGAAGGATTCCTCAGATCCTATTTTACTCTTTGTGTTAGCCACAACCATCTCCTTTGTCATGAGAGGCCTGCTGAAGGTGCAGTTTCAATTTTACTACTGTTTTTCATCCTGTAAGACCTTGGAGCAAGTCACACAGTGTATTCATCAAGTGCACAGTGGTATTTTTATCTACTTTTCTTGCAGATGAGTTTAGGGAAGATAATGCTGTTTGAAGAGTATTTGTAAGATACAAAAGGCTGGAACCTTACAGTCTTTTCATCTCAGGTAAAATCAAATGTACTCTCTGCTGCTCCAGCTCTGCAACATGGAATGAGAAATTCCAGGGCATTGCTTTGAACAGCAGGTGTTAGGTTGCTGTGTCTTTCCCAAACAGATGTTTTAGCTGCAAAAGAAGCAGACCAAATGCACACACCCCCATCTCTGGAAAAAATTAAATATGTATTTTTAAATGCATGGAGTTATTATATGAAAACTAAAAGTACTTGGGAACTAATTATTATTGAAGCTGTGAACTCCCTTGGGCATATTACTATGTTTAGTGACAAATTTCCCTAAAAGCATGGGACAGCATTTTTCTTCACAATTTCTTTAATGGAGAGGTTTCTAATGGCTGCAAAATCCTCTAAGTGGTAATGAAATCCTCTCTTTGTATATTTTCTGAAAAAAAAAGGTGTAAATTCGAATATTCATTAGAAAATTATGATAAAATGAGTCCCTTTTCCCAGCTGGCTTTCCTGGGAACTAAAGGAAGTTTTTTAGACAGAATAAAATTGTTCACTCCAGTAGTGCCAGTGTGAAGTGCTGTACATCATTCTTGCTACCTTAAAAATATGTCACCCTTCTGTTCTAGGCTTCATGGACCTTGAAGTAAATTATGACATATCAGATACCCTCCTTTTTCACAATTCCTATAAAAATATCTAGTTAACTATGCATGAAAGAATTTTCAATGGGAACAAAAAAAAAAAAAGACCCTCTTTTCCTAGGCTCCTATTGGTGTGTATTCTAATAAGCTGTGAGACCATCTCTGACCACTGCAGGTTAAAGAGACTCCTCCCAGCACAATGGGCATGCTTTAAATCAAACCCTATGCGCCAATTTTACTCTAATGGACTACCTAGGAAATAACTTTCTTATTATAGAAGATGTATCTAAATGCAGTGATGACCCTCTATGTTATTTTCATTACTTTCTGCCTGCATCTCTTATTTGATAGATCCAGTAGGTGACTTTCATCCAGTGCTTCAGGTGTTCTCATGGATCCAGTACAAATTTTCTATTTCAAAAGAACTAATTTAACTAACCTAAAACAAATCCTCAATTAGAAAGGTTTATGTTACGTAGTGGAGAAATGAAGGTTCAGGAGCTCCTTTGGCTGTGGTTACATCTGGGGCTGGCACTACAGTGTCCAGCTGTGCAGCTGCTCAACAGTTTGAGGCTGATTTTCTTTTTTTTTCCCCTTTAAATGCTTCCATTTCATCCCTGGAACAAAGTGGGAAATATTATTGAAGTCTAATAATTTGACAGTATGGCAAAATGATATTTTTCCTCAGGAGAAGGTCTGCAAGGCTCTTCTCATTTGCACAGGAACTGTGTTTCAGAGAGGACCCCAGAGCCCTTTGCTCAGCAGCATCTGGCAGGCTTCAGTGAGGTTCAGAAGCCATTCTGCTGAGCCTTGGTCTTGTAATGCATCACTTATGCTCTTTAAGGCAGTCTCATAAATTATTAGTACACTGTGTGTAGATGGTGTTTCTTGTCCTTAAATCTTTAAGTCATTTACTGTACTGGCTCTCCAGAACACATCATGTTTTTTTCATAGTTGAGAGTGGGGAACTTAGACATAATGTCAGTATGCTGTACTGAGTTTTACTAATATTGTAAAGCTGATGTACTAAACTAATAGTTTAAATTGGTACTATCTACAGTAAAATGCAGAACTTAGAGTTGCCACACTTATGTTTTCCATGTGAATGCTGCAACCTTGGCTTCATAAAGCCCAAAATTCCTTGCTGGCCCAGGGCTAACTCCTTCAGTTTGTTGAGCGTGATGACAATGGAACACATCCTGCAATTCCTTATTCAGAGGGCTTAGGGGAACGGGCTAGGCATTGGGAATTAAGATCAGTGCATCACCTACTCCAAGTAGATTGTAGGAGTGTACACTTCTGTGTGGGAAAAGCAATAAAATGTGCATCAAGACACCACCAGGTATAAAAGCATGTACAGATGAATAACATATATAGCAGCTATAGGGTTTCACATTTGTGCCCTGTGTTTTTCACAATAATGTTTTCATCTGCTGAAAAGTAATAATCTCAGTGCTCAAAATGGCATTTAGGAGCATGAATATAGTTTAGGGTTTGGGGTTTTTTTTATTGTGTATGTCAACTTGTTTTCTCAGCTTCACATATGATATAGCCTTAGTTTCTACTGCATGTTAATATCACCACATGCAAGAAATAAAAGCCAGAGAAAGGATAAGGTTTTCCAAGACCACACAACAAGTCAGTAGCAGAACTGAAATGAAACCACAAGAATTTCTGGCTCCTTATTAGATTTTTAAGGCATTTTGGAGGGCCTCATCCAGACAAGTAGAGAACAGTTTATGTAGAAAAATAAATTATAAACATGTCCAAAGGGTGATTTACATTAAGCTGTGTTCTATGCTATGGTATAAACAGGTGTTTGATGGTGCTGTCTACCTGCTGGCACTCTTCTGATTGATTTTTCCAGCCATTTGGTTGTACTGTGCTTCTGGTAATAAAGAAAGCCAAGGTAAAGAGGTCAGTAGTAGCTACAGTAAATGGTTAAAACACATGTCCTTAGTAGCATTCTCACAATTTGGTTTTTTAGGGGAGTTACTATGAAAGACAGGACACAAAATCCAGCCACATGCAGTCCCGTGGTATCAGGTAGGTGGTACGGAGAATAAGTCATTTTGTAACTACATTGAGCAAGTAATGGGCATTGCATCTCAGAAGCAGAAATGAACATAGATGCTGCTGGGGCTGCAGTTGTTTATTGAAACAAAGGATGATGAAAGCAGCTTGTTCAAAACTTTTAATCACCTTTGATCTTCTTGAATGGGAATAATAGATTTGTGGGGGTGGGCCGTAGTAGAAGTAAATGCTCAGCAGCTTATGCCTTAGAAGAATATTTATTGTGTTTTCAAAAGCCTTCTATTTCTAATCTAAAACACTTTGAATTCATTTACATCAGCACAAAATGATATAAAAAGTGATAGCTGTCTTTTTTATCCACTAAGGAGAATTAGCCCTATCATTTCTTTCTTTCTTGCTACTGAGTTCTTAAAGCAGTGTTATACAGGACTCCCCTAATTAAAAGCAAATAAATACACAGAGAACTGAATAGATGGCACCATTTGGAGTATCCCTGTGATTTGGAAAGCAGATTGTTCGTAACCCAATGGAAAGTTTAATGAACCGGCCTCTTCCTCAGTCTGCTGCACAAGCAGCCTGGGAACTGGTGTGCTGTCACGACAGAACCTGGCACTGTTGTGTGCTTGGCCAGATTCACTGAATACTGAATTTATGCCTTACAGCTACTCTTTTTCTTTCTTTTTTTTTCTTTTTTTTCTTTTTGTAACAGCAGCAGCAAATTTAAACTGCATCCTAAAGTCTGAGACAGTCAAGCATGAGATTCTTCCTGCTGCACTTTTTACAGACTCTTAACTTAGATGCCTTTCAGCTGGGAAAAGGAAATCGTATGTTGTTTCTGGCCTGGCCTACCTGGCAGCAACCAAAACGAGGTCAGAGAACTCAACATATGTAATAATAGATGGATTTTAAGTAGTTGATACCTACTTTTTGCTTTTTAACTGAGTTTTGATTGTTAATTGAGCAAAATAATTTAATCAAGCTACTAAAAGCAGTACTGCTCCCAGGATTTTTAGTTTATCTATATTTCACATGGGCATTTTAATATGTGATTTCCTTTGCTATGCATAGAGAGAGGATTTTTCTATCTATGCCAGTCCTTTACTGGGAGAGCTCTGAGCCAACTTCTCTTTATTCTTGAAAGACTGACTCCCTTCCCCAGCTGCTTTAGTCCCGGTGCAAATGCTAGCTCAGCGCTGGCAGGCTCCCCTTCGCGGGAATGCATTCCTTCCTTTGCGGGATTTGACACTGGGAGAGCAACTGGCGCTCTGGGCTCGTCCCAGGGGATCCATAGCTCTTTCAGGGGGATGCACTTTGATGGTGAGAAAGTAGCCTGCTGTGTTAAGCTGTCCAGATGATCTGGTCAGAGTCTGGATTGCTCAGCCCACTGTTCATCAGGCCAAATGCCTGCTTCTCAAAACCCTGACCAAAAAAAGTGGAAGAAATTTTTCCTGTCAGAAAAAATATTCAGGGAGTTATGGAAAATTTTGCTGTGAGAAGTTATTTGTGTCCATAAACCTCAGCTTTATCAATATCTCTTTGGGAATTAGTATTTTTTCTTGGTGAGAGGTCATGATCTTTTATGCCAACAGTAAGTCCTGTGAAGTGAATGATGAAGATGAGGAGCTATGTAGTAATTGAAATGATAAAGAATTTGCTTTCATGCATTTGGGAAGTTTTTATCTAATTTAATCTAGAAGTAAAGGGAACTTATAGGAAGTAGAATAGCTGCTGTAGCTAAAATGTCAGTTGTTCCAGTTACTTCATCGTAGAAAAAGAAAATTTCATACTTCCTTGACTTCAATACCGAAGTAAGTATCTGAAATATTTTTTTCTGTTGCTTCTTTTTTTAATTGGAATGTCAAGTCAAGAGTCTTGTATGACTGGAACAAACTGTTTCAGTATAATCACATTGCAAGCTATATTTATCCCCTTCTTTGACTGTTGAGATTTTATAGCAACCAAAGTTTCCCTGCTCAAAATCCTAACAAATGTTCAAAAGATGTATGATACAAGTTTTTAAATCTGTGTTACAATTTTTTTTTAAAGAAAGAAAACTAAAAGCCTGTTATAGGGCTGTGACAGTTTTTGAACTTCCTATGAAACAGTAAAAATAAAATAATCTTGAGGTTAGACATCAGGACCTAGATCTTCCCTCACCAGTCAGCCAGAGCAAGGTACCATTTTTTGCTTGCTTTTTACCTTGTGATAGCCAAACTCTCAAACTGTCTGAATTCAAGTAGGTCAGAAAGAAGTTGTTACATGTGGGACCTCCTCCAGCTGAAAAGCAAGCTGGATCTACTGCTTCCTGCTAAACTGGGCTTTCAGGGGAAGCTTGGCCAGGATCTGCAAGCTGCTTTTCTGGGACATCTATGCCTTGAAAAGAAAGCTGCTATGTCTGCATTTTGAGAGAAACCTAATTTTGTTGGGGCAGTTTAGTTATCCACAGAGCACAGCTACCCTAAGGGTGATTGGGGTGCTGTTCTGCCTAGTGTCCAGGTTGGCCAGGGCTCGAGAGCAACTGAAGCTCTGCAAACCTTGGACCAAAGATGTGGTTTACACAAAGACTGACTTCTGTGCACCTGCAGCACCCTCACCCAAAGGAAAGCACTTGGTGAGCTTTGGTGCTGCTTAGACTGTATGGCAGTTCAAGAAAACTTGCTTTGAAGATCTGAAATTTGAAAAACTTTAGTTATTTATATTCTTATCTGTGATATGGCTGAGTACTGGATTTCCCATATTGTGCAAAATAATTACTTGTGGAACCATATCCTGAAGTATTATGTACACCCTTACCTATTAAGTAGTTTTTATACCAGCTTGGGGATGAATTTCTGCAATTGCTGTCTCTTCCTGACCCAATATTCTTACAACAATATAATCTCCATGAACTGTGACTGCGGAGTTAGAAGTTTTGCTGTGCCTCTGGAATGCCTTCTTAAAGCAGACTAGAAAATGCATCATATGATTACTGCAATTTCAATTAATGTTACTGTGTTTGGGATATTTTGGATCTGATACTTATTTTCTATGGACTCATGAAGTTCAGGACTAGAAGGGGTAAATTTATCACCACATTCAACTGCACAAATAAGAAGGTCAATATATGTTGCTGTAAAGCATTTTCTCCAGCATGCCTATAATTTTCAGCACATATTGTGCACATATTACCTTACCTGAGCTAATGCTAGTTTTGCTGTAAGGAAGTTATGTCACTTTGAAATGAGAAGTAACTGTTACGTTGGGGACAGATGTGCATTGTGGCCTTCAATATTGCTGCAAACTCACTGAGAAGGCAGGCTGGACTGCAATAGGCTTACTTGCATTCAAAGTTGCTCTGAAATTTCTTTTTAGAGTGAAGCATAGAAAGACTTGCACTCCCAGTTTTTGCATTTTAGATAGGCTGGATAGAGCTCTTTTTAAAGGCAGGCAGAAGATGATGTCTTGAGCTCTGTGGGTAGTGAGAGATAGTGTGGGTCAGCTGTGCTGGGTGGGAGGACATTGCTAGACTTATTTTGCTCTTGCTGGCAATATACATGAAGTTGCTTGGCACATTTTGCATGAAGATTGTATTTAGCCCACAATGGTTTGGCTGGTAAACCATCAGTCCTGTGGTAGATGATGTTTTAAGCCCTTTAGTGAGATGTCAGGTGAATTGCAGTGATTGGCACTGATGGATGGGGATGCTGAAGCACTGGTGAGGTGCTGGGGCAGGGCTGCTAAGGTAAAGGCCTTGTTCAGAGCTTCCTTTCGTTTAAGCAACAAAGCTGTAATTACATAAACAGAACTGCTTCAGCCAGCACAACGTGTCATTATGGATTTTCCAGCTAATCTGTCCATTCATCTTAATGGTGCAGAACTTGTGCTTCGTGTCACTCTCTGCCTTTGTTCCACTCCTTCATCTCTTGAAACGTCTGTCATGAAGAAAGTGTTTATCTTGAATTATGTGTTGAAGAAGGTTAGAGAGCACACTTCTGAAGCTTGGCATGAAATTTCCTAAACAAACCTTGCCGGTTGCTTTGTGAAAATAACAGAGGTATGGATTTCAGATTAACATTGCACATTAATGTTTTTGGAAGCACTTAAAAATAACGGCTGTGGTGTTGGTGACTAAAGGAATCCCGTTGAAGTGCATGTGACATATGCATTATTAACAAATCAGCTTATTCATTGTAATGAATATTATTATGATAAATGTTATCTTAATGCCCAATGATTAACAGTTATTTCAGAGACTTTTTATTAACTGAAACATTTACTTGTATGATATTTAATTTAATACAGCACAAGATTTAAACACTTTTCTACTTGGATGTTTTTGTATTGGGCTAATGCTGGTATTGTGTTGCTGTACAAACACTTTCAGAACACACGTATGTGGGGAAGTGGAGAGTGCAGTGTGAAGGCTCAGGGACCTGCTGGAGCTTGAGGCATAAAAAAGATTATATTAGAAACAGCAAAGAGTCTCTGAGTCACAAGAAGCTCACAGCTGTGGAATGAAATTATTTCACCTTAGCCTCTCTGCTTCTCTTTTTCCAATAGCAGTCTTCAATTTAGGGTGTGATCTTTTCCTTACCCTTCAGTAAGAGATGGTCTCTGATGAATTTTTTTGAGTTACATGTAAGATTTAAATTTTTTTCTTCAGCCAATTATGCCTATTCTGACACTTTTTTCCCCTAAATTTTATATATATGTATATATATATATATATTTATATATATATAAAAATTTATAGTAACTATATATATGAGTATTTTAAATATATATCTTGAATTAAAATGCCTGGACAATCTGTTATAAGGAATGAAAAAAGCAGCTAAGTAAAATCTGAAATGTATTCAGGAGACCGTATGGATTTTTAAGATTGTTTTTACCATATTAGTGTATACAAACAAATAAAAGAGAACAGGTTTATTATATGCATCTGCCTAGTTTACTTTCTTAGAAGTGAGGATGCTGTGTTTTCACATCACTTAAGATCTCTGGTGTTCAGTTTTCAGCAATTTATGGAAGTATATACTAAATCTTAAGAATATGAATACTTCTGTGTGAATCAATAGAACCACTCATGCTCAGAACTGAAACTCTGTCTATGCATCATTCTCACAGGACCCTAAAAGGTATCATCCAATTAGCAATCATCTACTTTTTTCCTCACACTTTGTTTTTTCATTTCAGAAATAACATTATTTTTCCAGTGGATTAAGGATTTCTGAATGGTTATTATCAATACTAAAGTGAATTTGGAAGTGCAGGAAGTAATTTGTAATTCAGCTAGACATGGCAGAATTCATTTCTATAATTAATGCAATACTCACAGTTTAAGTTTGGTTAAAATGTAGTCGATGATTCCTCTTTTTGAATGAATTTCTTACAATCCTGTTAAGTACAGTGGAATTGTCATCTTATATTTAAACTCAGAACTGGTTTTCTTTAGGGTTCAATGTTAAATTAAGCAGAATATGTGTAAGTTCTGCACCTACTCTAAAAATAATATCATGGTCTTACAAATCCTCATTAAACCAAAAAAAATTGATTAGACATTTGTGAGTTTTGAAATGTTCACATTTCTTCCAGTCTTGAAATGTAATATTATGCAAAGCATGGAGTAAAACCAAGTGGTTTTTATCAACACCCTCTTTATATATAGCTAAACTGCATAAACAGCAGTGGAAGGCATAAATAATTACTCTCCTTTTTGTCAAAGAAAAAATATTAAGAAAGACAGAACTGGAATTGTTTTCTGTAATAGAGTAGCCAACATCTAATAGCCAACCAACATCAACATTGCTAATATCTAGGTATATTCAGGAAGTATAATGGTGTACTACTTTGAGATTTTTAGGTTTATTTGGATGTTTATGGAGGACTTCTGCTTAAGAGAATTAAAAGGGCAGGAACAGATGCTTTACAGGATGCTCAGGTGCCAATACTTGTCAAGAGACTTGATAACAAGATTTCTCACAAAAAATTGTGTATCTTTGTCATGTGTCATATGATTATTTTTGTTTGCTTTTTATTTCTTTGAGAAAATCAGTGAATTGTATGATTGCTTAGGAAATACACTGCTGCTGTAGTTGAAATGTCAATTTTATTTGGCACTAGACCGCTTGTGAGTGAAAAGTAAGAGAGAACTAGGGTGCCGTAAATGACATTTGAATAATCCAGGTCACTGACACAACATTAGCTCTGAAAGGGATGTATTTGGTACTGCACCCAAACTTTGAACTGTTGAAGTAAATCTCTTTTATTGATCATTAACATTCCTCAGCTGTTCCTTGAAATTCCAGTTATCTCTGGGTGAGAAAGCTAGGAAATACATTATTTTTATTTTAGGATTATAGAACTTGCAAATAAACTTCCAAAACTGTTAACACATTTACTGTTGTCCATTGAGATTCACTGGGCTATATTTCCTGGAAATTAACACATCATCTTTTTTTATACTTAGTATGAGAATCATTCTAAATAGTTACAAATCTAATATAAACCAAAACTTTAGAATTAAAAAAATAGTGAAAGGCTTTGGCAGATTTCATGCTGCAGAATTCTCCATTCTGTGTGCTTCAGCACTTATCACTGAAATCCTTTTCTCAGCTGCTGCTGCATACCAAATTAGATCTTCAACATAGTACTGAATTAAATGTTTATTAGACTAGATTTTCCCCATGGCAATTAAGCATTGAATCTGACCATTAAAAAAAAGGCCTGTATTTTGAGTACATTTTAGACTTAGCAGGGTTTTTTTGCTTTCTATTTTAGTCCATTTATTTGTGATATCATAGTAAATATGTTAGTGACAAGTGCCAAGTCTGTGTCATGAATAGCATATGAAGAAAGTGCTAAGTCCATGATGCTTACTCATTAAAATACTTACTGTACATGAAAACAGTTCTGTTGAAAGCTAGCTTACTAATAAAATCAAGGCTGTTTATAGCAGCTATTGTGCACTGCCTTTGCTACACCCTCACTCAGTGTGGATGACTTCACTGATTACCTTGGATGGGGAATTCCCGTGTCTTTAGGACACGAAAATTTACATTTACATATTTACATTAAATAGACACCTATCCTTACTATTCATAGTCCAGCCAATATAAACACTGTCCCATTGTTGACTTAGACTAATCATGTTCACTTTTTCTTGTGAAATTTTCTAGAATGTACTTCAACAAAACATGAATGTTCACTTTATGTTTTATCACAGAACAAGAGATCATACCATTTGAAATTGGTTTCAAAGTAGTTAATGATTGTGTTAGCAAAGTGAAATCACATTTGAGAAGGATCTGTTGGGTGTGGTGAGCAGGGACTGAGCAGAGGGCTGTCAGTAGTACTCTGCAGTTGTAGCAGCAGTAACCCAAGTGCTGCGAGTACCCATGCCTAATGCTGTCCGGGTCCCAGGTGTGAAAGTCACCAAAACAAACCTCTCTCAGCCTGTGGATGGAATGAGATCTGTTGTAGTTTAACACCAGCCTGAAACAAAGCTGTCACTGGCAGGTGTCAAAGCCTCACACAACTCTTTGCTCACTCACCCCACAGTGGGGTGGGGGAGGGAACCACCGAATCTTGTCTTGGATTGGAAGGGACTATAAAGAACATCTCGTTCCAACCCCCCTGCCATGGGCAGGAACACTTTCGACTAGACCAGGCTACTCAGAGCCCCATCTGGCCTGCTCTTGAACACTTGAATGATGGGGCATTCGCAAGTTTTCTGGGCAATCTGTTCCAGAGCCTCACCACTGTCACAGTCATAATTTCTTCTTAATATCTAGTGTAAGCCTACTCTCAGTTTGAGGCCATTCCCTTTGTCATGTCATTGCATGCTCTTGTAAATAGTCCCTCTCCATCTTCCTTTATCTTCCTTCAGCTACTGGAAAGCTGCAGTCAGGTCACCCTGAGGTCTTCTCTTTCCAAGCTGAGCAATCCCATTTCTCTGAGACTTGCCTAACAGGAGAGGTGCTTCATCCCCCTAATCATCTTTTTAGCCATTCTCTGGACTTTTTTCAACAGGTCAAAGTCCTTCCTGTGCTGAGGACACACAGGAAGGACATCAGTGAGAAAACTGGTGGCTTGAGATGAAAACTTGTGGCTTGAGATGCTTTCCCTATTAAAAATATATCTATTTTTAATAGGTAAAGCAAAAGCCATGCATACAGAAGCAAATTAACACAATGAATTCATTAACAAATGAATTAATTCACCACTTTCTATTGTCTTGCTGGTGTTCAGCCATCCTCAGGAGAGCAGGACTCCATCAAGTCACAGCAGGCTGTGGACCTTGGGGCTCCCAGGTGCAGGGAATGGCAAAGCTGGGCTCTGTGGGGCAGCAGATGGACCACGGAGCATGTGGGCTGGGACAGCTCCTGCTCTTCACAGAGCTTTAAATGTTTGTGCTGTGGCTGGTTCATATTTACTGTTTGGAAATGAGGGACTGCAAATAAAACTGTATGGCTAACGATGGTTTATTTTCTGCATGTTTAATGCATGAAAGTAACTAGCAGGTGACTAGAAAGAGTTTTGTTCTCTCCCTCATGTTGATTTACTATTATGAAAGCAAACATAGATTTCCTCTCTTGTAGACTTGGTGCTTGAGACTGCACACAGGGTTTTGTACAGCATTCCTGAGATGCCTGAATAAATGTGTGGACTGTCTTATATAAATAAGAGTGCACATACAGTAATATATGCATATATAAGAATTTTTTTTTTTCTACATGGATTTTGTGAAAGGCAAAAAGAAATACAACATAATGCAAGCACAAGTGGAGAACTTTAATTTTTGGTGAAAGATTTTAAGAGTAAGATGATCAGAAGATAATGTCTAATTAGAATAGAAAAAGTTGTTTCTCCCCATGATGGAGTTTCCTAAAAGATAGATTAAATGGCATCTATCTACAGGTACATGATTAAATATCTAATTGTAGGAATGTAGAATATTTTTTATTGTTAGTACCTAATGAACAGTAATAGATGGTTTTTGAGGCCCTGCATTTGACCAATTTACAAGTGTAAGTCAAAGGGCAGTAAGTTGTTGTCAAGTATCTCTTGTACTTGGAAAAGCTGAACTGTAAACCTATCAGTGATTCACTTACATGAGTGAGGAAAAGGTTAATCTTTAGCTGCATTTAAAATTGGAGGTTTTCAAATGCTATGGCTTTAGCCACATAGCATCAATCAAAAATGTTTTGATTGAAGGAAAACTTGCTCAAACACTTAGAGCAAGTTTCTGATGTCCAGTTGAATGAATTCCAGCATGAATATGGTACAATATTTAGGGGGAATATGCTACGATAATTGCTCATACAGGGGAACCTGGGAACTGGTTTCTTTAGGGTTATAATTATGTGTCAGTCTGTGCTGTATAGAAATGGCATGTGGCAGTAAATATGAATCTATAATTTACATACAGAATATCTATGAGTATTTTTGGAGCACCAGTTTCAGGTATAGATAAGATTTTTCAAGAGAAAAGGCAACAAACAAATTACACACAGCTTTTTTTTTTCTTCAAGCAGACTATTAAAATCTTTAAATCACTCCATTTCACTGTTGAGTATTTTATATACTGACCAAGTATTAGGGAAACCAATAAACATTTTAGAAGGCTTTAAATGGTATTAGAGGTATTATTTTTGTGCTTATATAAGGTATAAGTACCTTAGTTCAAAGGTAAGGCTTAGAGAGTGTCATAAATATAATCCTAAAGGAACTAAAATAGATTTCTGACTCATAAGCATATAACAACTTTTAGAATCAACATAGTCAATCTTCTTAAGCATTCAAAATACCTATTTGCACCTTTCACTGAGAAGTTTGGGAATGTCACATTTTCAGATGCAAAATTCATGCTTTGGGCTTGCTGCTGTTACACTGTACTATTAATACATCCTTTCAAAGTCAGGGCATATAACCATATGTGGGTGGATAAGGGAAACAGTTGGTGGAAAACAGTGAAAAACATTTTGATTAAACATTTGAGTGTTTTGTTGGGCTTTGGTGATTTTTTTTGTTGTTTTGTGGTTTTGGTGCTTGCGGTTTTTTGTTGTTTTGTTAGGTTTTTTTTTTTAAGGAAGGAATGCAAATGGCCCTTTGAAGCTGCTCAGATTGTTGAAAAATATTTCAGAACTGGAAACCTCTGCACAAATCACAGATGAAATGCTTACAAAATATGAGATGCCCTATTGGTATGCTGAATAGATATGTGTGCACAAGACAGGTAGATTTATCTATGTACCATGTAACACACGTAAGCCAACTCAGACGTCTGGAGATGTCTGTGTGATGGATCACACAGCCTCATGATAAATGAGTTCTCTCTCTGTGTGTAGCTGAATGCAAACAATGTGTGTGTTGTGTGTCCAAAAAAAACCATTGTAAGTTGCCCTTGAGACTTTTACTTTTAGTTAAATGGATTTCACAAAGGTAGGAATATAAGTGGGAATAGCAGCCTTCTGATACATCTAAGGAGGATGTTGCCATGAAGGTGGAGCTAGGATTTTATGGAGATGTCCAGCAAGATAACAAGAAAGAGTTGTCATAAATTTAAAATAAAAGGGAAAAAATCTAAATGAGGATAATTAAGCAAACAGATTATTCAGGGAGGTTATGGAGCCTCTGCCCTTGGAGATTTTCAGTGCCCAATGGCACTAAGCCCTAAACAATGTAATCCAAATTCAGTGTTGATCTGGCAGAGCAGAAGGTTTGGCTGGCAGTGTCCCAAGGTCCTTTTGAACCCAAGTGCTTCTGGGAATCTGCAATACTTACCATAAACTCAGTCATCATCTGCCTCCAAATGTATGCCTTTTCCTGCTGCAGAAGCTGCTCATTTACCTTTTAACACAGCTTAAATAAAAGGTAGCTCTCATATTATAAAACAAAATAGAAAACCTTTATCTTCTAGATTTAGGCATCACATTGAAGATAAATCCAGTATTTTTTCAGTGACTTGTCAGACGCACCCTGTTGAGACATAGTCTGTGGTATCAGGTTCTTTTTCATCAGAAAAATCTGCGCATGTATTAAAATGTTCCTTCTATCACTGGACAACTTACCTTTTATTTCACTGTGCCTTTGAATTCTAAACTCTTTTTATGCTTCTCTTGATTGTCTTTGAATTGGCTGGTAGGGGGAGCTGTTGGTCGGAGTTCAGTCCATCCGGTTAGTATTGTTTTTCTTGGTATTATTATTCACTAGAGGACTGACTGTTTAAATGCTTGAGTGGAAAGACCATTTTTTCCCGTTACTGTGTTCAGAAAATATTCTTTTGGGTACAGAAAATGAGAAACCAGGAAACATGAACAAGAATCTGTGATGTTCAGCTCCAAACTGCTACAACTTAATCCTTGGGAAGAAGTCATTACTAGCGTGTTTACCTAGTATTATCATAGCCCCTGAAAGGCTGGACTGCTGTATCTGTAAACAGGGTGTAGCATTGAACTGATACCTTGATAAAGTTCACTGTGCAGATCATAAACCCAGCAGGGTTCATTTGTATTTAGGATTGTTCTCTGTTCCAGCATTTGGAAAGTGTTTGATTTGGCTGCAGTATCCTTCCCTGATCCCACCCTGGTTTAAATTGTGCTTTTTCTCCTTTCTTTTCTGTGCTGGATAGTGCAGCTGAAGCAGTCCTTCACTTTCCATGCTGGGCTGAGAGCAGAATGAGAGGGTTGTTTCTTCCCTTAGGGCTGGTGTGGGAAGGAGTCAGAAATGCCTTTCAAAGAGTCTTTCAAAGTCAGGAGTAATTGATGCTTTTTGAATTCTCCAGACTGTGGTCTGTAGCTTACCAGTAGACATGTTATGTGGTTTTGTCCCCATCTGCTTGTTCCTGGCAGTTTCTAGGAGTTTATATGATCTTCACAACCAAGAAGTCTGTTGTGTTTTATGAAAACGTGGAAACTAGGAGAAAAAGGCCAAGGAATGCCAATATTCAGGACTCATAATACAAAACTTTCATTCAGCTCCTGTTCTGGTGCTGTTTCTAGTGTCTCTCACAATATAAAGGCAGGTCTGGAAGAAGCCTGAGTGCAATACCCAAGGAAGGCATCTGCGCATGTTAGATGTGCCTCACCAGGCTTGTGCAAAGGGGGAACAACTGATTTTCAGGGGTGCTGTTGGAGATAGCTTATCTTATTCATTCACAAACTATTCATGCCTCGGTCAAACCACCAACCTGTTTTAAGAAGTGCAGATACTTCTTAATATACAGGGTCTTCTTTATGGCAAGGTTCCAAATTGCTGCTGCCACATCGACACTAAAAATGCAGGCATTTCAGATAATGTAATTGGTTTAAAGAGAAAAAAAAAAACCCACCCAAAATAAGAGATTTGTCTTAGATTTATTTCCCAGCCATTAGAGGTGATCTGCTGTCTTGTGAATTTGTTTCCCACTCAGACACAGGGATTACATGCAATTATAAACTCCGAGGGTGAAATCTGCTGGCCAGAATTGCAGCCAGACCCCTGCAGAGGGAGCTGGCGCAGAGGACTTAACGCACTCTCTTCCCTGCTACCTTGGACTGCTGGAAAGATTTGGACTGTGAACAGATGAGCCTCTTCTGTTCCTATTTCCTCAATTTGAAATGTTGATTCTTTGCTTGCAGATAATCTTTCGATCCTTTTTTGTCTGGCCCGCAAACTTGTAAATCATGTCATTCATGTCCTCATGGTTGCCAACTGTATTAATCTTTAAAAATAAAGCAAGCCACTATATTTTCTTATGGCAGACATCCTGGAGCCCTCTGTTTTGGATGTTACAGGCATCATGCTACACAAGGGCCAACAGAAAATTCCTCAGCATAAAGCGATGGAAACAAATTTTTATATAAGATATTCAGTTTAAAAAAAGGGAGAAAAAAAGAGAATAAAGAAGGAAAGAAGAGTTTTGCAAATTAGGAGACATTTTTGGGCAACAGACCTTCAAATAAATGGCCTTGATTCAACCAAAACTGCAGTGACTCATAATCGCATCAGTATAACATTTCTGCCTCCCACTGGGAGGTTTTGGCTTTTCCAACTGATTAATAAGAGTATCTGACAGTCGTCTTTATTTCTGACATACTGGAAATGTACTCAAGGATTTCCAAAAACATTTTTAATACAGGCATAGTATTATCAAAGACCTCATGGGACCCAGATGCTATTTGCTGAACTATTTCTTTCCCCCGCTGTTTAAAAAAGAGCAACAAAGTATTTGAAATTAATTTCAGTCACTTGAAAGTATTTGACAGGCACTCTGCTGTTGAAACTCAACTAATTATTGATAATTTATTTTTCAAGGATTGTTTATTTTCAATTCTGAAACAGGAACTAAAAAAAAAGTAAGTATGATAACATATTTCTCTGTGTCTATGTATGTATGTGTGTACAGATGTGAAATTCTGGGTTGAACTGTTGGAGCCTCTATTGTTGGGTTGCCCTACTCTTCCCATTGAATATAATTCCACAGTACATTTTGCTTTGAAAAGCTCTTATACATCCCTTGCTTGTAACATTCTTTAAAGCTGTGCCAGACACAAACATACTCATTTTTCTTTTAGCATTATTGACACTCTAAAGTATCAAAAATTACCTCTTGCTTTATGCCAGCTTTAATGCTAAGGAAAACTGTGGGTGATTGAATAAATGGTAATCGCATGTGAGCATTCCAGAAGCCGAGGTCCAAACTGCTTTAGCAGTAGGAAGACCGTGCTGGAAGCAACTGGGAGCATGGAGCCACAGAAGTGATTGGGGAAAGGGAAAGACAGCTGGCCAACCCACTTCTCTTACTACCCTCAATACCTAAGTATATCAGAGGTCTGCCTCTTCTTGGGGAGGGCACTTGGGATGTGTCCTGATTTCTGGGTTGTGAACAGAAAGCCATAACAGGCTTCCTGATTATTCTTTCAAATTCAGCAATTCATAGCTGTGGTGCATCCTCTTTGACCTGTGAAAGGACAGTTTTCAGTTGCAGGCCAGCTTTCTGCTCAGCCCCAGTGCTGCTGCGTGGCAGTGCGCTGAAGGGCTGACTACTCAGCTGGGTGGTATTTAGTGGGGTAAGGTAGCATGGCTGCATAAACCAGGGTTTATTTTTCCTTTTATTTCTGTAAACACATTCTTCCACATTTCATTTTGCTGTTTTAAAATGTGTTGTTTGCATTGTGAACTCATGCATGCAAACTCAGGATATGCAAGTTTTCAGGAGCTGCCAGAACCTTATATATGTTTACATATTAGATTGGTCTTTAAATGTATAAATATGCACTAAGGTTTCTGGAGGAATTACACTCTGTTCAGAGCACAGGGGAATGTAAATAGCTGTTACACATCTTTACATGTTGTGGTAATTTCACTTGCATAAATATCTAGTAGTGGACTCATAATTAACAAGATAAACTTACTGGAGTGTGCAAGTTATTCCTGCAAAGTAAGTAATTGCAGACTAAGCTTACTAAATGTGCATTTAATTTAACTGTTATATGGTATGTGCGTAATTGAGAGTTGCAGGAGAGAGGAATATCCCTGTGAAAGTTTATTTCAGAAAACTGGGATTTGAAGGATAACTGCTTGGTTGAATCAATCATGACCTCATCAGATCAAAAACATATTTGTAGGATGTTTTGATTCACTGAGTGCATAGTCATGTGCAACAAAAACTGTAAAAATATTCCTAAACTTACTGCAATTTTTGTTGTCTTAGTAGCTTGTATTTGGATTTTGGACTAGATTTCATGTACCCAGAACAATTAGAAAATGTTGCTCCTAGGACAGTTTCTACACAGTTGTAAAAGGTGCTTTTTCTGAAGCAGCATCTTCCAGTCTGTGACACTGTGATAGGATGTTTGGTTAGAGAGGAATGTAAATTGAAGGTTATTGAGTGTGGTATTCTAATTAAAACAGGAGCATTATCTACTCCACTTCTACTTTCAGGTTCTTTCCCAGGCATCAGTTGAAAACTTGGGCTGGCTCTTGGCCTAAGTACCCTCTGCCCTCTGTAGATTCTTACTACTGCTTTAGTTAAGCCATCTCATCTCTGTGTTTCAGTTCTTTGCTTTTATTACAGAGCTAACATGCTGCTTCTCCCATTCTTTGACTTCTGTGTCTGTTTTATCTCCATTCAACAGGGGCCTGAGTTTTCTGCCCCTACTTTGTTTTATAAAGAGCCTTGGTGGTAATCACATCTCAGGTGGGGCCTCTAACTATTGCCATTATAAATCCATCTCACAATAAATAATCATATTTTAAAGCCACAATCCTCAATATCTACAGGATTTTACACTGTATCTGTGCACCCTACAGTGCAAAAAGAAAAAAGATCCTGCTTGCAATATTTCAACTAACTCATAAACATTTAATCACAATTTATGGCCATAACCATAACCATGATGTAGTCTAAGACGTTTCTGCTGTGAATTCATTCAGTTAAGTAGTATTTCATTGTAGGTTTTACAGAAGTCTGATATAACTTAAAATTGATTATTTAAAGATGAAAATAGATTATCTTCACCATATTCAGTTTATTTTTTATGTGGGTGTTTTTTGGGGTTTTTTTTTGTTTGTTTTTGGGGGTTTTTTTTGACTGCCCATGCATTTTCTGTTCCCAGTATGTCAGTCTTTTCTGTGGCTGGACATAAGTGCTGCAAGTGCATTGTTGGGAGGCTCAATGCCTTGACTTTGTTGACAAAGCCTTCAGCAATGGGCCAGGATGTGGTTGGGTGTGGTGGCTGAGGCTGGGAGCGAGGTGAGGGTGGCAGGTGTCTCCCAGCTGGCCACCTGCAGAGCAGGGCACCATGCCAGCCTCCAGGGGCATGGAAGGTGCAGGCTGGCAGTGGTGAAGCCACAGCAGCTGCCTCAGGCGCCTCTCATGCTCAAGAACATGCTGGGGAATTTCCAGCATGCTTTCAATAGGTGAGGCAAGTCAGCAAGTTAAAAATATTTATGTTTTCAGTTGAACTCTGCCTGGAATGAGGTGTCAAGTAAAGAATCCTGCCTACTGGTGGGCTTTCTGCCAAGGACAAGCTGCACAAGTATAGCAGGTAGATGAGCTTGGTCCTTCCACAGAGAAGGTAGACATGCCCATCCCCTAAGGCTCTTATCATTCACCCTTACCCTAAGGCTCTTGTCATTCACATGACTCCTGGTCAATCCCAGGTATCTGCTGAGCCAGGCTGGGCACTTTGTGTAGATCCAGGATTCTTTGCTGATCTGAAAGAATGACTTTATCAGGACTCTGGAACCACCCTAAAGACCCTCTCTCCTTCTTCTGTCAAAGGCAGTTTTGTTCCTCTTGAGCTCAAGCTGTTCCTGCAACCTGTCCCTGCAGAAATACTTACAGTTGTGGCATGATGGGGTGGACAATTCTACTGAAGGAATTCTGGGCGTGCCAATTTATTTTAAATTTGCTTCTCTGATATTAGCTGCTGAGTGCTTATTCATTTCATAGCACCATGATGAAGGCAGGCTGCATTTTTACCAGTGCAAATCATGCTTAATAGTGCAGCTTTCTGAGAGGTGCATGGTGAAAATCAGCATGAGGACATCATTGCTTTATTATCACTAGATAATTGAAAGAGCAACAAATAATTCTCTTTTTAAGTGAATGATATTTTTACTCCTCCAGGCTTAATTAACCAATCAAATCTAACTGCCATTTCATTTGTGGTTTAATCCAAAACAATGACATGGAGATGCAATCTGTAGGGTAGATGAATTCTGGTTTCCACTGGCATCAGTGAAACTCCTACTAATTTAGTGGAGATACCATATGGTCCATGGCTTTGCTTTCCTTGTTAGAGAGAATAATGTAGTTTTGCAAGAACAATGGGGATTTTGAATGGATGGAAGACAGCTCAGAGAACTGAAGTGTTTAATGAATTTAAATGTGAAACTGAAGAAAAATAATAAGCTGAGCATGCATCATAAATGAAACTTCTTTAAAAAAAAACTAAATTTTTTTTTTCCTAAATTATAGCAAAATAAATATTAAAAAAAATTGTAATCCTATTGTGTCAAGGGCAACCAAACTAGTTTTAAATACAGTAATTTTGGCCTTCATTCTTGAGGCAACAGGGCTAAACTGGTAACACCCTCTATCTTTTCCCATCAAGCTTTAAATCTCATTGGAAAATTTCAGCCAGATTTAGCAGAAGAGCAGAAATCTAGAATTCACAATAGAAAGTCTGCAGTGCAATGACTGTGTGACAGCTTGTCTTGGTAATTTTTTCCTGAAATCATTAGGATTTATAAAGCTAAAACTAAATGTTAGTTTTTTTCTATAAGATTTCAATTAGTTCTTTTTTCAAGCACAAATCAATTTTCCCTACTCTTTTTCTAAAGTTCATAGATACACACAAGCCAAAGTAGCACGTATAGTTGGTACAATTAGAAACTAGCCTGGAAAAGAAAATTAATAATTTTTATTTTTTCTTGCAAGTGGGGACCTGTATTCCTTTTTGCTTACGGTATTCTGATTATGTATATTTTGAAAGCAAAAAGAATATGCATGGCGAACATAGCAATTTTGCCAATTTGTTTTCATGAATCTTAGGTAGATAATAATCCTGCCCTCTGTTGACACTGAAGTATACTGCAAACTCAGAAATTCATACCAGGTAACAACTTGGGGATTTCTTGCCTAAATGTTTAAGTTACTTCTTGCTACTTCCAGCTGCTGAGAGCAGTGTGCAGAACTTCTTTCATGTTAATCATTAAAGAGAAAATAAAATGTTTCATTTCTTTGGACCTAAGCATTAGTCAATTTGAACAGAAAATCACTATTGTATGCCTAGCTTCTAACTCAATTTTTAATTCTCCTCATTCGCATCAGTAACACAGTAATTCTTCTTGAAGAGTATTGCTTTGGGTTTTTTTCTGAAAGTGCAGTACTTCAGTCTACAGGAATAAATTTTTATGTCGTTATGAATGAGAGCTATTAAACAAAGATACTGAAGTATTTTTCTCTGGTATTAAAAATTTCGTTTTTGTATTAAAAACTTATATCTATTTTTTTTACTCAATAGACATTCCACACAACATGTGTGTCATAAATATATCCCAGTACATCTAAACAGACAGTTCCAGTCACTAATTTGCATAGTTGCAGTCAAAACATTTCCCAATTTGGTACAGATATTACTAACTAGTATCACTCTCTCTTATAAAAATATTTTGTTGCTATCAACTGACACACTCCTTTTGCTGCACATTTGCATTCTGAAAGCCTCTGTCTTATTTACTCCTAATTGTATGATATGTTTTCTAAACCATTGTTTATAAACTGGAGTTTATCGAAAGATTTAATGACTTCTAAATAGTAAGAGATAGTAATGCTTTGTTAATATCCTCTAAACTAGTTTATACTTGTAGATTTTTTTTACCAGTGATGAACCACAGAATAGCTAGGCTGATGCAAAACAATATACAGTATGAGGAAGTACTTATGCTTTATTCTTACTTCTTACATGTGTTTCTGTAAAGCTCAAATTATCCCTTGACTAGTGGAAGACAATCTGTTAATTGAAACCTAGGGTACTTTTCTCTTTCTCAAGGCCCAATTTAGACTAGATTTCAAAAACTAAATAAACAACAGTCTGCCTGCCCATTAAAAAGAAGTGTGTCAGGTTTCTGTGTAATTAAGTCTTTTAAATAATCTCCACTTAACCGTTCACAAGGGGCCATGTAATCTTTAAGGATTTACATTGCCATCCCCTTTTGTCCCAGAATGATGGGGATATGTTTGGGTGTTGCAGGGTGGGAAGGATTTGCTCACTGAAATACAGCTGCAGGTAAATCATCAGCATGTAATGTATGGCACCAGCACTATGTGCAATAAGGAACATTTAAAAATTGTGAGGGAGAGGTTTTTTCTACACTGACATTTTAGTTAATGCTAAATAGCAGATGCAATGGCTAGTTAAACACAGGGTTTAAGTGGGATAAGCTGTCCCTCTGCAATTTTTCTGCATTGCAATGGTTACTTTAGTAAAAGCACTGTAAATGCTGGAGCATGGAGGATGTGTGACCCCTGTGCATTACAGCTTTGCCCTGCTCTGTTCCCCGAATCCCAGGGGCAGGCAGGACTCCCCTGCCATTGTGGTCCTGCTGCCTCTGGTGACCACTTTGGTCATCTGGATGGGAAATGACAGTATGGGTTTACAGGGAGAAAAATCTGTACAGGGTGGCTTTCTGAACACACTGAAAAGAATCTAGAGCAGGGAAGATTAACAGACCTCACAATGCACAAGCTGAAACCCAAAGGGCTGGAAGGAGCAAGACATGTGATGAAGGGGAGCAGAGGTGTCACAGTGATCTCCTGGGCAGGAACACTGGCACTGTGACTGCAGGATTGCAGCTTGGCACAGAATAGATGAGGAGACTGGGACAGAAGAAAAATCCTCTGCAACACTTCACTGCGGGTGAAATGAAGAGCAACTGTACTTGGAATGCTGTAAGTGCCATGCAACGCTAACCACTGCTTGAGGACAAAGGAAATGTCATGTGTCTCGTCCCACATAGGCAACCAAGTGGCTCATCTAGACTTCTAGTGCTGCATTTTTGCTTCAGTGGATCAGTGCCCTGCTCCACATCTTATCAGACTTCACAAAACTAAAAACTGAGCATGTTGCTGCAGTGTGAATTGGAGGAAAACCTGTAAGGAAGTGTCAAGAGCCTGCAAAAAAAGTTTTTATGTCTACATTGCTGTTCCATGCAAAGAATAAGCTGTGAGTATAGATTACATAATGATCAAAGAGGAGAGAGAAAAAGGTGTGATAGAGCAATGACTGCTGTGAGCAAATGTGTCAGAAGTTCTGTGGAAAAAGCCAGCACACAGAGGTGTGGTTAGAAGTTTGGTTACAGCAGCCATGCCCAAGGATGTTAAAATGAAAGTTGTGCCCTTGAGATTAATGTGGTATTTCCTGCCTTTTAAATCTTTAATCAAACCTTTTAAAGTTTGTTTGGATTACTGTCTATGTGTGGTCATATACTGGTGCACCTGCATATAGCATTCTCTCAATGTACCTGTACTGAATTATTATAAATCATTAGCATTTTATGTGCAAAACCCAAAAAATGTATTCACAGGATCAAAATTTCCAGACAAAATTAATGAATATTTTGCATGAAATTTTTAGTCTTGGAATGGTTTAAATATATTAGAAACACTGGCTCAAGGAGTTGAGCTGAAAATAGTTGGAGGCTGGGAAAACAGTATGTTTGTTCTATTCTTACTCTTTCCTATGTGCTAAGGAGTTACTGCATCAGGCTGGGTGCAGAGCTAAGCAAACCTGTACTCCGACCCAGGACTTCTGCTCCTGCATCACTTTAACTTAATCATATAAATTAAATAATAACAAATTCATTGAAATAGATTTTAAGCTTTAATGCAGGGACTATTGGTATCTTAAAAAAATTGTGCTTGTCAAAGTGGAACATGCATTTCTTTTTCTGTAAACAAGCTAGAAAAGTACATTTTAATTTAATTGCAATTTTGAAAAATATGAAGGAGGAATATTTGAGAGAAGACTCAAATATTCATGATGGTTTCTGAAAAGAGCAGTTATTGAAGACAGTGCTGTGGTGCTTAGGCTGCCATAATACTATTTCTGGTTCTGCTTTGTCATGGGGGAGTACTGGGCTTGGTCAGGCAGATGGTCACTGAAGAGATTATTTAGATTATTTTTGGCTTTTGGGGTCAGTACTTCAGATCCAGGCTCAAATCTTTGCAGGTGTGGAATTTCTTTGAATGTCTGAAATGTTACTAAGTTAAAAATAGCTAACATGAGTGTTTGGTGGTTTTTTCTCCTCAAATATTCATTGAAAAAAATGCTTCTGAGATTAGTCTTTACATGCCATATTCCAAGCAGATCTTTATGGCTGAATAATAAATCCCTGGAAATGGGGGTTTTAATGGAAAATTCAGCTTAACCTTTAGTAGAACAGCACCTTACAAAAACACTTTTTTGGAATCTACAAAGTCCCTTGCTTCCAAGGCTGGTGTTACAGTGAAAAGGAGTTCAATATCAATTTAATGTACCATAAATACATAGCATATTTTATGATGATTTGATTGTGTTAAAAAATTTCATCTTATAGATTTCAATAAAGCAACCTACTGGTAAACTTATTGCAGTTGCTTTTCTTTGCCTTTGACACAGATTCTCAGCAGAGTGAGGCATAAATGACTTCATGTTAGAAGCTGGTTAATAAAAGGTAGATTTATTTTTCCTTTGACTTGTTTATGAAGCTGAAAAATGACGAGGCACATCACTGGTGTGTGGCAAGCTAATTTCTACAGTTATGAAACTGGCCATGTTATGGTCAAGCTGAATAACCCATTTTCCTTTGTGAACATGAAACACAAATGATCCAAGATATGCATATCAAAATCAGAAAATCCCCATCTTCAGCGAAACAGAGGAAACACATAAGTGTAAAAGGTGCTGCCTTTGGGCAGACTGGTCCCTGGGGGTGACCCATGCCAGGCATGGATCAGTCTCTCTTCCTTAATTTGCAGTTTTATGTCGAGACCTGCGTTTCTTGGCCATACTCTGCCTAACCTGAAGTGGTATCAAGGACTGCCACAAATCAAACCAGAATTCAGGTAGACGGTTTCCTTTTCAGGTAAATTCATGGTATCTTCCTAATGAAATAAGGATTATTGAATTTTCAGTTTTGTTTACCTTCCCATCCTGTGTAATGTCTAAATTAGAAATTGAGAAATAGAAGGTAGAAGTTAGGTTTTTATTTTACTCTACAATGTTGTATTTCACTACTATATTTGTATTCTCTAAGTTGTTTTAATTTAGAGGAAATAAAGGTGTTATTTGGCATATTTTTTCAGCATTGTTTGGTATACATTAGGATTGTTTCAATTAAACTTGAGAGGACTTCTGAATCAAGCATATGTTCTACACTGACACTGTAAATCGAAAATAATAAAAAGAATGGTAATAAATACTTTGTATGTAGAATTATGGTGGTTACAGGTGAAGCTTAATACTGTATACCAAGCCCTTAAAACTTGAGAAAAAAATATCTAAAATTACTCGAATAAGCAGGGTAGTTCTGAATTAAGACTCTTATTGAACATTTAGGGAATCAGAAATAAATAGTATTGCTGGTTCCTTTTTAATCATTCTTCTGAGAGCTCTTTCCTGAGAAGCCAAGTATCTCTCCAAGCAATTCTTAAAATACCATTCCTACAAAGTGGGAATGCATAGTGATTTTTGTTGTTTTTACTGGAATGTGAATTGACCTGATGACTAGTAGTGGAGTAAGCGATTGATATTATAGTGTAGATCTAGAATCAAGTTATAAATTAGATATTTCCAGAATGTCCCTTGTATTTTTTGTTGTATTGTTTTAATCTGCACTTGTAAATTACTTTGATCCCCTTTTCTCTATAATAATGAAACGAAAATTACAGTAGATAAAAATAACATGAAGTCAATATGTTTTCAATTAGGGTTTATAGCCTATGTCTGAAAATGTTTGGCCTATGGACTTTGACAGAGATTTTTTAGTTTGCTTTGGTTGGAGTTTCTTTTCATTATAAATATTGATTTTATTGTAATCTTCACAAACACAGACACAAAGAATGAAGTAAAATCTAAGTGGCTAACCAGGAGTTAGATTTTGTTGTAGCTGGTTTTTGTTTTGGTTTGGGTTTTTTTTTGTCTTAAAAAACTGGATGGTGCTTTGATTATGCCATAAAGTCCACAGCTATTTCTTCAGTTAGTTTGTGATCAGGCAAGGGAGCACAAATGAGTTTCTGGGCAGTATTTCAGTCAATATTTCTTTTCAGTGGTAATGGATGGTGTTCTTCTGAGAAGTGATCTTTTAGAAGTCGATGCACAGTAACCTGCAGACCTAGACTGTAAATTGACCTGACAAAAATCACAGGAGTTTGAAAACTACTAACAATGCAGTCTGTCAGATTGGTTGGTAATTCATCATTGCCAAACACTTAGCAGGTTCTGAAGCTTTATACATTTATTTTCTGCAAAAGCAGAAAAATTGGGGAAAAAGACATAGAAAGAGGAAGAAAAAACCCAAATTGAGATTCCTGTACAGTAGAATTAGTTCAAAGCTAAGATTCTAAGAAATCTTTGTTTACATTTGTCCCAATAATGAGACTTCATGGAAAAAAAAGTAATTGCACCTCTTTTACGACGTAAATTTGGTGTTTTTAGATTAATAGTGTTTATGTAAATTCTATGTGCCTTTCCTTCCTCAAGTTGACTGGAACATTAGAAATCACATGAACCTTCATTCATGGTGTTTCCAGGACTTGTGTAGGGCTATTAATTAGCTTCTCTGCATTGCGTACACTAGTTTTGCATTTTATCAGCATTTTTGACAACCTGGATTCAAGTAATTTTTGACCCCAAGTCAAGGTGTAACAGCAACATTTGAACTTGAAGATTCCTTGTGAATGCAGCCACGTGCTCCATGGTAACCCTGCAGTCATCCTGCAGTATCTGCATCCCTGTGGTAGGAAGATCTCGTGTAAGTGCAACCCCTTTTCAATTTGTTGTTTAGTTTCATCCCATTGCCTGTAGGAACTATTTTTTTGTTTTGTTTTGGTCGTTTTTTTTGCTTTGTTTTATTTTTTGGTTTGGTTGTTTTTGTTTGTTTGGTTTGGTTTTTGTTTTCTTTAGTTTTGCAAGTTATTTCATTTACGTCCTAAGCAGTCTATGGCTTCTTTCCTCTCTCAGCTCCCTTTTTGTCATTTGTTTTCATACTCTTCTTGGATAGCTCCCCAAATAACTTGTGTTAATTTCATGCAGTTCCAGGCTTGCAGTTCTAGCCATGTTCCACTAACTTAGAATTTCTCCTTTATCCCACTTATTCATGACATCCTTTCTCCAGTAGCAAAAATGTATTCTCACTTTGTTCAACAGCTTTGTTTACCAACTTGTTTTGCTTCCAGATGGACATCTCTATGCTGTCTCTTTATGCTTTTCATATTTAGGAGATTAAGCACCAGTGATGGAAATGAGTTGCTGCCTATTACAGCTGGTGAACAATATTGTCTGTGACCTCTTTCCTGCTAATTTGCTTTAGATTTTCTTACTTTATCATTAAAGTTGTCAGAGGTGGATCTAGGTTTTTTGGGTTTTTTATTGTTGTGGGATTTTGTTGTGTTCTAGCCTTATTTGAAGTATTCCTCGGTGCTAAAGACCTGTGATTAGCAATGGTAGTGCCAAAATATGTATACTTTGGTATGTACCTGCCAGGCCAGATCTACATAACTATTTTGCAATACAATTTGCATATTCCTGAAAATTATTACAAAAGCTGATACATTCTTAGCTGTTTTTTAAAGAATTGCTGAAAACAAAGGTAATGTTATTTTATGTCATTATCTTTTTAATGGAGTGTCATAAAATACATTGAAAACTATTGCACTGTACTTCACACCTTGATTAACTCTTATTGAATAGGTGAGTTCTGCCCTTAATTTCTCTCTCTCCCTTGAGAGGAAGTATTAGAATGAAAGTCTCTAATTTTTTTCTTTAATCCTCACCCCTTCATCTTCACTTAACAAATAACTGTTTTTTATCCAGAGCTGGATTTGGCAGGTCTACTGTCATACTAAAGAATTGATGAAATTTTTTATATAAAATATATTTATATTTTTCTCCTACAACCCAATTTTTTTTTTGTAGATTAGATTAAAACTCTGGCTAGAAATGTTGTAGAAATATTTTCTGTATTTTGTGAAAAACTCTTGGAAGTAATCAAAATATTCAGCGAGGCTGGAACTTTACCCAGTTGTTAATTGGCAGGTTAAACTTTTATGGGTTTCTGGTACCCTGGCGATACATGACTATTAAAAATTGCAGGTGGTTCAGGAGAAAGGGGGAGGTGAGTTCCTGTGCTAGTAATATATTATAAAACTATATATTTCATGTGCCTGTTGTGAAAGTGGAGACTTTAATACTTTTTCACCATATAAGCTGATTAAACAATTTTTATGGATCTCATTAACGAAAGTTTTTCTCTGTGAACATTGAAAAATGTAATGCTTATGGATAAGAACAGCAAAAATAATTAGCCTCTGTGGTACCTCCTTTGGTTTAACAAAAGCAATGTGGTATCAAAAGTGCTTATTTGCTCTGAGCTTAAGTTTGCCCTTTTACACAAAACACTGTCAATTATTTGGCCATTTTCCATAATACTGGTATGATCAAGCATAGGAAGTGAAAGGCTAGGATTGTTGCATGCTCCAACTACAATAAAATACTACAACGTGTTTCACAGAGTCACAAAATCATTAAACTGTTGAGTTTGGAAAGAACCTCTGGAGATCATATACTCTCACCTCCCCGCTCAGAACAGGGCTGGCTACCACAGGTTGGTCTGGGCCAAGTCCAATAAGGTTTTGAATGTGTCCAGATACGGGGACTTACAAACCTCTGTGGGGCAGCACATGTCCCACTGTTTCGCCACCCTCGCTCGCAGGAAAAAAGGGTGTATTCATATCTTCTACTGGAACTTCCTGTACTTAATGTCCTTCCACTGCTACTACCTAGACGAGTCCATCTCCATCCTTACAACACCATCCCTGCTCAGACTTTTGCAGACATTCATGTTTCCCCTGAGGCATCTCACCTCCAGGCTGAACAGTCCCAGATCTCTGTCTCTCATAGGAGAGGCTCCAGGACCTTTGTAGACTGTTGCTGGATTTACTCCAGTGTGTCCCTGTCTCTCCCATACTGAGGAACTTTCTTTATCCCCAGAACTGGACATGGCCTTCCAAATGTATCTCACCAATGTGGAGCAGAATGAAAGGATCACCTCCCTCAACATTGTCCACCTCCCTCAGAGCTCCTGGGTGTATCCTATCAGGTCTTGTGGTAATGTTTGGCCTTTCCCTATCCTGATCCTCTTCTAGGATTGGTTGGTCTTGCTCCAGACTTTCCCAATGGTCTCAGTGGTTCTCCTCTCCTGAGCTCCATGATTTCGTGGTCACTGCAGCCAAAGTTTCCCATGATCTTCACCATCCTGACCTGTTTGTAAGTATGAGGTCCAGCAGAGCCCCTGCCTTTGTCATTCCTCAATTGCCTGTGTTAAGAAGTGACCATCAGTGCCCTCCAGAAACCTCCTGGATTTCTTGTGTCTCCTGCTGCTGTCCTCCAGCAGATTACAGGTGGTTAAAGTCTTCCCCCTCGAGGGTCAAGACATAGCAATTTGAGGCTTATTCAAAGCCCAAAGTTGCCCAAAGATGACCTTATCTACTTCTTCAGCTGATGATTTTAGAAACTGTTTTGTTCTGCTTTAAATGAACACAGTCTTAATGTCTCATTCAGCTTTGTAATTCAGATTTTACATCACTTGCAGTGTTAAGGATAAAAATAGTGAATAGCATTTGCAATGACCTTACTGGACCTCTTTTATATAAAATACTGTTTAATGGCAATTTATATAAAATATTGTTTAATAGCAATTAAGGTTTCCTCTTAAGAGATGGCTTTGTGTCTGTTGCATGGTGTTTAATTAAATTAGTGTTACATTCAGTCAGATATATAAATTCTAATTAAGATAGAACAAAGATAGGCATCCAGTTTTTTCCACTCACAGTTTCATCTTATCTAGTATATGGCTGGTACATTTCTCCTCATCTAAGACAGATATCCTTAGAGATATTTCCCCTACTATGTAGCATAGGTATTCAGTGGAAACTATATCCCACATATTTTCCTGAGAGTATTGGTATTGTTATTTTCTAATATTAATTTTGTTCCTGGTGTCAAGACCAAGACGTGTTTGTTTGGAGCAGTTCACAAAGATCACAGTGGTCTTGCCAATATTAGCCCACCTTCAGGGGACAGGTAGGTGTTTACTGGCAAAGGCTACAGAGGTTTATGCTTCAATTTTTAGAATATTCTTGTTTTGTTGTGTTAGTCCTGGGGCTGCACAGCCCCTTTTGCAGAACACAGGATGTTTCCACTCGTGAAGAGGTGCACCAGGAAGCAAGACAGCCCTGAGCTTTAAAACTCCTCTAGCAGGCCTGCACTGAGCCCCGCTCATCTAAATTTGTCAGTTTCTGAAACTTAGGGCAGGATCTCCCCAGAGGAGAGGATCTCCAAGGATCTCTTTCTCACTGAGGTGCCTGAGCCTTCTTGACATCCCTTCACGACCCATTGAGTCTGGGAGTATCCCAGGTTGCCTGGCAGAAAGAAATTCAGTTGAGAGAAGTATCAGTGTTTGGCTTTGTCTCCTCCAATAGGGAAGATGTCTTTGAAGTCAGAAAAAGTGTCTCGCACGTGTTTAGATAAGCATATGTATCCATCAGGACAGCCTTTTTTAATAAAAAATTGTGGGATTTGTACATGTATTTCCTTCTTCTCTCCCTAATTACATTTAAATAAACACCCACAATCCTAACATGAAAACTTGAAATCTTGGTTGGTGTTTTTACACATCACTCTGCCCATCAACTTCTATGAATGAATTCATTTTTCTGATCCCAATATAGAAGGTGTCACGGGAAGTTTGCTGGGAAAACTCTTTGTGTCACTGAACCAACTCTGAAATTTAGTTTGTTCCTTTTTGTCTTTACTGAAATTCTGATGATGAATATTGGAAACAGTAACCTGGAATGTGAAGAATGGCAATACCAGAATGAGATAAGACTATTTTGATGGAAATATCAAGATATTTTGGTTATAGAAAAGATCTTGATCTTTCTCTCCTTTTTGAAATTTTTAGTATTTTAAATGCAGTAAGGACTTAAACTGTGTGTCTCCAAATACCCTTTGAAAACAAAAAAGAGAAAAGATAATTTATATTTAAAAATAGCTTTATTTATAAATCATAGCTTTTCTCTCATTCAAATTCAAATGCAAGATTAATATTCTGCTTTCATAATTTTATTGTTACTTAGTAATTTAAAATTCAATGACTACAAACCAAAAAGCAAGAAACTTATTGAAACATATCTGTGAGCTGTTACTGTATTGGAAGGAGAGTTCTCATGCATTAGAACAAAGAATCTGTACAAAATACAGCTACATGTTTTTTTCTTGCTCTGTGATCTTCAGAAAAGCACATGCAAGGAGTACAGTTAAAAAATATAAAAAATTAAGGAAACCAACATCTCAATGCAGAATAATATGCTTGTGAAACACCATCAAGATACAAAAATATAGAGAATTACCTCAATACAAAAAGATAAGCTGCAAGGATGACCCTATAGGTATGTGTTTCTTCATGCAAATAAAAATTTGAGCATAATGTTTTTACTTCAGAAAGAAACTATATACTTTTCATGGCATAAATATAAGAACAACTCCCAATATTACATGAATGGGTTCCAGAAATTTCAAAGTGTGCCACCAACAAAGCACTGGCTTTCACAGACAGAAAGAATAAAGTGGTTATTCAAAAACTAGACACTCCTCAGCTATATTTAATACTAAAAAATAGAATACCACTTTCACATTTATTCCATAGGGCCTCATTCCAGAAAACACTTCCATGAATAGAACTCAAAAGCACTGCCTATACCCATGAAGGTGCTTATGAGTGTTTCCAAGAATTGTATTTGCTATCTCTGTATTTGAAAAGCTACAAGAGTTTAATTCATTCCATTTTGAATTATTATAAAAGCCATGCAAATGTCCCTAAATCTTGCCTGGCTTAATTAAATAATTATCAATGCAATTTTAATTCCATAAAAGAACTTTAAATAAGCCTTAAATTTATAATTTATTGAATTAAGTAATTATCAAACAAGTAATAAGTGAAAATGTATTATCTTTGTTGAGTTCAGCCAGCTAATAGTTAAAAGATTTGGGATTTTTTTCCCCTTTATAATTAGATATTCCTTACAAAATCAGGGTCAAGTAAAATAAACATGTATTCCATGTACACTTGCTTTCACTTAATATATGTTGAAATTATAAGGGCTGTAAAAGAAATTTCAAGAATTTCAAATATGGCTAATGTTGGAAGAGGAATGATAGTTCTAGGATCCTTATAAATGCTATTATTTGAGCAATGAAATTTCCTCCTTGAATGATAAATGGCTGCATAGACTATGAAGGAGGAACACATTTGTATCTTGGTCTTTCACTAATAGCTTTCAGCTTGTTGTCCTTCAGATTGCTTTCAGTAGCAGCATTATAATTTCAATAGTGTGTAAAATCAGTCCTTCATTACAAAAAACGCTCTTAGGCAAGTGTAATGACAACTGCACATTACCAGCAATGAACACCAAGCAAATTTGTAATGAAAGAGATCTTCTTGTGCTGCCACACATCAACAATCCTGGCTTGTTTCCCTGATTTTTTTTTTGCTGTTTAAATTCTCAGCATCAAGTGCTGAATGCTTTTGTTTCTTCATACCCATACAGAAATGACTCCTTGTTCCACACATCAATGCTGTAAATTTAAATGGGCTGTGAACTAAGTTCTTGGCTCCTTTGTCAGGTGATTTCATTCTGTTCATAATGAACTGTGCTATTTCTACATGATGGACTGCAGTACTGGAGGACCAGGGGAAAAATGATGACAGTCTGAGAGGGGACTTTCTGTCTCCTCTGTTTTGTCCTCTGAGATGTATGCACAGCAGGCTGTGTGTTGCAGTTTTTACACCTGCTGATCCATCCAAGGAGTAGGAAAAATTTTTGCTGTCCATGCTGCTCACTATTCCCCCCTCTGCTTAAGAGCTGGAAATGGAGGGTAGTTGTAGGATTAATAGGTAGTGATTCTCTTCTTTGAAAAACCAGAATAGGCAAGACACAGCTGGCATGCAGCTCATCACTGGAGTAGATTCAGTCTAAGTGAATTGCACATATATTCTTTATGTGTACCGTCTTTAACAGTAGTCAGTTTTGTTTTTAATATGATTGGAAAGCAGAATTTTGTCTTCTGAGTCAGAAGAACAAGTGAAAAAAGTGGCATTAAGACACACAGAGCACAATTCAACTTGCATCACTTCAGCCATCTAAAAAAAAGGCATCTGCTCCAGGATAGTCTGCTATGTTTTCCTTCACTAGTCGTTGAAACTGGTGGTCTGAATCCCACTCTGAGTGTACCTACCTCATCCCTCTTTGTGCTGTCTTGTGAAGGCATTTGGTGAGATTTATGGTCACCCTCCAAAATGGTGTACATGTAATTCTCTGGTAATAGCACTGTAACTGTCGTATTGCTTTGCTTTCATCCTTTTAATTATCTGACAGTGCGAAGTTACCAGCAGAACACATGCTCATATACTGACTCCTAGAGATCAGTGTTTTAATTCTATGCAATTCATTAATAACCACTGGTAGCTCTATGAAGGAAGTAAAAAATTACACACATTTACTGTAGCAGTCTAGTCCTTAATGAGATTTTTTTCAAGCAGATTGGGCTGTAGTCTGCTGTGGAAAGGTACAGGATCTCTGAGTGCCTTAAACAGAAGAATGCTTTTCAAGAACATGGCTGTGATGGAGATCTCCTGAGTCTTAGGAGTATCAAGTTTTCATAATAAACTCATGTCTGGCATTCCTGTTTATATCTTTAGAAAACCACCCTTCAATTTCTGCCTGTATTTTGGCACCTCCAGGCAGTTATGTATAATATTATATGTTAGAACAAATGCTGGATAAAGCCATTGACATTCTGACAATCTTGTAAGAGGAGAGCTCTTAGGAAATTTAATAGCCTCACCCCAGAACAGGAAAAGTAATCTTCCAGGTTTCAGGAGATGGATGGCTGTATACTCTATTTTATTTTTCTACATTGAGCTCAACAGTTCTAACTATCATTAATCATTTCAGAATCTCTGCATTGCTATTTTTAGAAGCATAAAGAATTTCAGTATTATAACATGATATGTTCTAGAAAGAGGTCAAATAAATCGTCAGCAGTGGAGTTTTGCTGCTAGAAGTTTATTGGAATAAATCTGAAAATAACTTTATAGTGCAGAACTACTGGGTGAGTGTAAAGAAATTTACTAAATTACAGATTTCAGCTGCTGAAACATTTTAAAATAATAGTCCTATTTAGTTTTTCAATCTGGTAACCTCAGAACACTGCAGTTTATTCAAAACAGGTATCCTGGATTTAACTTCTAAAAAATATCTTCTAATTTTTATGCATATTTAAAACCCAGGTGCTAAAAACTATATATAGGCATTACAGCTTTCTCCCTTTTTGTCACCTATGATGAGACTGCACAAATTATGTCAGCTCACTGAATGGAGGCAGCTCTGATTGGGGAGCAAGTTCTACTTTCTCTGTGGGAACTGGTCTTTTCAAGACCATGTAGAAGAGGACTTCAGCTGATGTCCCTCATTTGCGTCCAGATGTGTCCATTTCTTAAGAAATTAACATCAGCCAGAGATAAATTTAGAGCTCTAGCTTTCATCAATTTACCTAAGAGCATCATGTATGTAAAACACATTATATGTAATATGATGAGACTAAGCATGTTCTTATAGTGTCTTAAGGCCAAGGGTAGCTCATCAAACACTGGAGTTTAACTCTGAGTGTAAAGACATCTTTGCAATGCAGAATTTAACTGCAGAAAACATGTTTTTAACCAGAGCATTACAAGTTAACTAACTCCAGGTACTTTTTGTACAGTTCAATAGTCAGGAAAAAAAAAAAAATCACAGTGGTAAAAACCAAAACAAAACACCATAAATTTCTGCCTTGCTAACAGATATCTTTTGGGCTTGGATCGGGTCAACTGCCCAGCTTTCTTGTCTTCTTTTCATCTAACTTTTTCTTCAGTACCAATCCTGCTGCTTCTATCACATTGCCATAAGAGGCAGTAGAGTCTTCTAGACTAGCAGTGCCTTATTATGCCTGTGTGAGTTGAATATACAATAAGATTTAGGGAAAAAAGAGTCTGTGCATGTTGTTATTTTTTTTATCACCTTACCAATATGGATGGCAGCTAAGCATACAGATGCACTTATTGTCTTCATTAAATAAATCAAAAGCATTTTCTCCCTCAATGCAGTCCTTGGACAGTCTGTGCCTTTTTGATGATGTAATGAAGAACAGAACAATTCTGGGAAGGTGGCAGATACACTTGGACAGGGATATAGAGAAAGTCTTAATTTATCTTGAGTTGGGAGATCATTTTCTTGGGTAGCTTATATTCATAATGACTGTGTAAAATAAAAATAAACTAAAAGTTTATTTTAAAAGTTAAAAAAGTTATTTAAAATTTGTGTGTCAACACACACTTGAGCTGTGATGCTGTTAGACGTCATAAGTGAAAATGGCTTGGGATTGTGTTCAAATTCAGGGGCTGATCTAGGAATTGTTTTTCTGAAAGAAGGTATTTTGCTCTTTTGGGTCCCCACTAAAGCAGTGTTTGATCATATTACGGCTGCAGTTCTGGACATGCTTTTAGTTCTGCTGTAAAACAGAAACAAGGTGATAAATGTTTGGGACAATTAAGTGGTCTCAGGAGTTGAAATCCTGACATAATAACGTCAATAGCAGAACTTCCATTAACTGTAATGGGGCCAGGGGTCTGAATCATCATCTGGGACTTTGATCAAGGGTCATGACATTTAACCCCATTTTCATTGTAGGTAAAGCTACCAAGAAATAAGGTGATTCCTCATTGCTAATTGTTCAGAGCCCTGTTCATGGCTTGGAAAAGTAACATGTAGGCGTTTCAAGAATCTGTCGAATTCTTTATATATGTCATGTTTTGAGATCTGCTGAAATGTCTCACAAGGGAAGAGAGGGAAAGCTGTTCATTGTTTCCCATATTGTTAGCAGCTACAGCTGTTATCACATGTATACATTAACATACAGAAATAGTATTCTAGACGTAAATGGATGTGTTATATTTTTTTTTCATTTTCCCCCTCCTGTAATATGGTGTATTCAGGCTTTCAAGCTCAGATATTTTAAGTGGAAAAACAAAAGTGCATCAACAAACCTTACTGAAATGGCAAATCATAGGCTGCTAAAATATTTAAGATGCTGGTAATTTTAGTTCTAAAAACAACAGAAAAGCTCTTGCTATTGCCTTTGTTTACCACCCGTGTCTTTATTTTAACTGTATGCTTTATAAATCTACAGATTATTGCCTTTATTGAAAAGTTTGTGTGTTATTCAAGATGACTTGTAAACTTGACTCAATCTTCCCTAGCAAGGGAAACAGGAAATACCAGAGAACACTAGACTCAGTAAACCTATAAAATTTGAGAATGCAGCCCATTATTTCTAGAGACTTTTCACATAACACTTTGGGAAGCAATGACTAATTAGTTTTTGGCTTTAACAATAACAGTTTGAGGGGATTTTTGGTTTTGTTTTTATAGCTTTCATATTAGGTAGAGGAGGGAAAGTGACTCTGAATGATGAAATATTGGCAGTGTATACACTTGCTTCTCAGTAGGAGCTCAGCTCTTTGATCCCTAGTACAATTACATTCATTGCCCAGGTTTTATTGCCAAGCTGGAGAGTTAACAAGCAGCCGCTATGCTCATGACAGCATCCTAATAGATTTTTGTTCAATAGGTAATTGAATATTTAAAATTAATGTCTTAGATTCTCTGGATTCTTGGTAGTAATTAAATGTTCACAGCATTTTTTCTTGACTGCTTCACAGCAGTAAATAGAATATTTACATTGATCGGATCCATCCAACACTTCAACAATTCCTCCGCGTGTTAACTGCAGCAAGAGAAACACTTTAGTTATTGTTCCTTTTTTCCTGTCTGAATGCTTTGTTGGGTGTTATTCTTAGAACTGATAAAAAGGCAAAGCTCAACTGACACAAAGCTCCCCAGCTTCCGAAGAATATTTAAATTTGTACTCATTTTAGGTTCTTCCTGTAAGAATGGACTTCTTATCAAGTACTAGTGAAATTTAAAAGTTACAAATATGATGGAGGTATATGCAAATGACAATTGATAATTTTCTTTTTTGTTATTAACTTCTGTTATTCATTTATTCCTTAATGATCCTTCAATATTTTAGTTGATAATTCAGCTAACTATAGGAAACATTCCATGGGTAGCTTTCTGAAATGGAGTGCAGGAATTAATTATTATCCAGTAAATAGAACAAATGACTGGAAATCAGAAATACCTGATTTCATTTGCATTTTCTCCTATTTTGCTAAGTGGTCTTGGGAAAATGGAAAAACTACACCAGTTAAACTACAGTCAACATGCAGTTTTGTTCTTTTTAAATAAAGCTTTACATTCCAGAATATCTGAAAAAGTTTTCATGATTTTTCTTTCTATTATAAACTCATAATGGGACAATGTAAAAACATGTGCATGAGCTAAAATATAAATAATTGTCCATGAATGTGAAGGGTTTTATCTGCCAAGTAAATTATGTGATGTCATGAAGAATAGGGTGCTAGAATTTATGCTGCTAGATATAACTTGTGTCATAAGTAGAAATGCAAAGAACTACCTTTGTGACAGAAGATTTTTATACCATCCCAAACCAACAACATTTTCTTGTTTCCAGGTTCAACAGGGCCTTACTGGAATAGACTTCTCTGCAGATGGTTTTCATTTTCAGGGTAGTCTAATGGATTGTGCTTTTCTGTGTTCTCCAAATCATCCCAGCATGATTATCATACCTTTTGGGGAAGAAAAAGAAAAATAATACGCATATGGCTGTATTAAATATATGCACTTTCTATTACAATGCTAAACCAAGCTAAAGCAAGACTGAGTAATATTCCATATGTTCTATTTGATCAAGATTTGTTTGATCAATTGACAAGAAGAGATTCAAGGAAGGCAATTAGCATCAATACAAACTCCTTTCTCCCAGATTAAAGGAAGTGATTGCATAATGTCAAGTTTCTTTTTGTTTTGATTATATGGAAACTGATTGCTTGATTAAGACAATGGAAATATAAAAGAAGGCCTTGAAAAAAGGCCTCTCAGAACAATTTCTTTGCCTATCTTAACAAACCTTCATTTTGGCAAGTGAGGAGGATCACTCATGATACTGAACATGGTTTCAAAAGGCACAAGAAGATGTGGACTCCAGCTAATCAGCTGAGTCCATTTAAACCTGGGTAGGTTCAGAAGCAGTTTCTGATCAGTATATAAATCAGTGACTTCACTGCTGTATTAGATAGTGTTTAGAGCAGAGCTTACCAGCTGTGAATGCCCTAAATTGGTGCTGCCTAACCTTGGTCACCTGCAGGACACAGGTAATGGGCTACTCACAGTTTCCTCTTCCTGTTGGCTTTAACTTTAAGGTCTTGGTTTTCTACAAACAGATATAATAAATTTCTTAGTCAGGATGTTGTGCATATAGTATGACTAAGTGGGATGACTGAGGTGGTAAAATTCTCTGACAGTAGCACTGTGGCAGGCCTTCAAAAAATTAATGTGTTCAGATTCAGTGATCGATATCTGCCTTATATTTCATTCCTGTATTTTACCCATTTTAAGATAAACACTTGGAGCTTAGCCCAAGTAATCTTTGTCCTGATGACTAATCCAATAATGCTGTTACAAATTACAAGTAGTGTTGAAATACTTTATGTCACATGTCATAGAAACATAGAAATAACAGTTTTTGGTGATGAAACATTTTCTGATTTAAGATACTGTCAAAATGAGTTTCTCTGGGTAACAGCAGAGATAACTGAATAAGTAATAAAACTGAGTCATGCCTGTTTAGATGTATACTGAGAAAGAAATGTGATTTTAAAAAGCCTTAGTTGTTTAAAGATTCCTCTGTCTGGTTTTATGTTTGTAATTTGCCTGTAGAATTACAGGAGCAAGAGCACAGGATGATTGAAGTTTCTGAACTCCTATATGTTTGTAAGGATGAGATACCCCCTGTATTGAGAGCATGTCTATCTTGTAATTCAAAACCTATATGGTTGAGCTTAGTTTCTGGATGCTGCCTAAAAACCCTGTCCTGTTTGCTGCATAAAGTTATTGAAATGCAGTCTGTTCCTGTGAAACCTGCTACGTATCTAGAGCAGTTTACTTAGGAAACTACTGAGGTATTTATTTTTGTGGAACGTGAGAGGTAAAGCTGACATGATGGAAGTGAGTGGCTCCCTCATTCTGAAACCTTAGACCAGTTTGTGCTAATTCACTGATGGGTGTGCCTAAACAGCATTAATAAGGCTAAAATAGACAGAGGCACCAATGACGCATGCTGGGCTGGGGATAATGGACTAGCAGAGGGGTTTACTGAGGATCTGTTCCACTGGGAACAGAGCCTTTATATCCTAATTAGAGCCCTGTAAGCCTCCATTTAGTACTGGAAATCCAGTATCAGGTTTACTGAGCTGATTTTAATTAAAACTGATGTTATCCTCAATTTCATGTGGGTTTCTGGCCAAAATAAACTGGTGTAAGTAATGTGTGTGTGCAGACCTACGTGTGTACATACATGTGTTTGTTGGAGAGTACTTGTGCTGGTGTTTGTATTCTGTTGTGTTGGAATCTTCCATAATTTAGAACAGATCATCCCTGTTTTTAAGCTAGTAATTGTCTGACTTTGAAGGAAATACTGACAAGTTATTTTTACTTCTGTTATCACCTGTCATGTTGAATCTAGTACCAGGTGAGGTCTTTGTGACACTCTGGCAGAGGTGGGAGGGACGTTTGTGCTTCCCTGGTCTATAAATAACAATCTTTGTGTAACCATTGCAGAACCAGGTGTCATGTTGTAGATGAATAGAGCACTACTCCTACATATAGAGAGGACTGTAATATCTCAACAAAGGAAATAGGGTTAGGGTTTTTTTTAGCTTGATTTTAGAAACCTGGTGTATGAACACAGATTTAAAAAAAAGAAGCCTATAAAATCTGAGGGAAGACAGCCGCTTTTTAATTTCTAGTTAGGTAGAATGGGAAATTCTTAATTAGAAAATGTATTTTATATATTTAGTATTGAAAGTGTGTGTGAGAGATACCCACATGGAATTGAGGGGAAAAAAAAAAAGGGAGAGAAAGAGAGAAAAAGAGAGAGAAAATAACGGCATGTTGAAACAGAAGGATAAGTCTGCAATTAGATTGTCTATATACCCTTAATTTTCCTTCTTTTCTCTTTGTGCATATTTCACTTTCATTGTCATGACTATTTTTTTTCTCCCCTATGGAATGTGGCTTGTTTGGTAATACTTGATAGATGATCTAGCTGTATAGGTGGTTCTGTAAAGATGTCTCATTCTTTCTTTTTTGGGCAAAGTTCTAACTTTATTTTGCAACTTCCCTTCAATCCTGCACTGGATACAGAATTTTGTGTGTTTTCTAGCATTTTTGATAGTTGCTATTGACAATTTTATCTAGGTGTTTCACAGATTATTTTTGTCACATAATGGCCTTAAAAGATGAGACTGTGTTATTTGTATATTTCAATTTATAGCTAGACAACTCAAACTCAGGGCACTGCTGGTGAGTTACTCTGACTAGTTCTGGTTGATCTAGGTAGTCCACCAAGAGCTATATAATCAGATGTTCTGCACTGTGCTTCCCAGCTTGTCCTGAGAAAAGAACATGGTTGTGCTATATTAAGACAGGATAGCTCTGACTTGCAGAGCATTCTGCTGTTCAGACATATCCTCAGAGGTTATCTAAAATAGCAATATAGCTACCCAACTTGAAAAATTCTGCTTCTAAAAGTACTCAGTAATAGCATCACTATGTATCAGGCCAGATCCATTCTGCTTCCAGGCCAGATATTCTGTAAATATCTCCTTCAGCAGAAAATCAAAACTTAAACCCCAGGGAAATTATATCAGAAAATTTGCTGGAAAACAACAAAAAACCCAGGTGCTGCTTGGCATAAATTTGGCTTGAAGCTTGCGTCCCAGAGAGATCCCATGCTGTTAAAGCTGCTGACTGTGCTGTCCAGCTTCAGAGCTCTCACATCCTGGGCACACAGACTTTGTTGTCTCCAGGGGAGACAGGAGTACCTGCACAGGTACTGAGGAGCAGGGAGCTCTGTAATGGGCTTCTCCCAGTTACCCACTGAGAAATACTAGTGTTAGGCATGCAATATCTGTTCCTCTCTCCTGCATTAGCACCTTATTTGATAATTCAAAAGCCTGCCTCAATCCAATGGGCAACCACAACACTGAGGTAGGTGTCCAGACTCCGTCCTTCCTTATTGAGGATAATTTTGTTATTTCAAAGGAGAACCATGGTTAAAGGCTGATGTCTCACATAACAGTGGCAGCTTTCCTGAGGAAACATGAGCTCCCTTCCTGCAATCGACCTAAATAATAAACCTAGTGTAAACCCCAACAATTAACAGCTCAAAGGCAGAGCTGTTAGTTATTCTCTTCTTGCTGTGTGTTAATGGTTGTGCAAACAGCTAGCTTAAACCACCTTTAATTTAGTCTAAGAGTAAGCTTCCTTTCTTAGGAAGCCTACCCTTGGAATTTGTTAGGGTGGGGGTTACATTGTGGTGCTGCCACCACCAGAGAGACAGCTGGCAACAGGGAGGAGTCCTGTTGATCCTCACTGCTTAGCTGGAGAGTGCTGCATATCATATCAGATTTTCACTCTACTCAGTGTCATGCCATTGTAAAGGGAATGGAAAAATCATTAATTTTCCTTTGCCCTCTAGAGAGAGAAGTTCTTACAGCCTACTCCAGTCGGCAAATGGCAACCTGCAAACACCACAGGAGAGGCTCCCTAGGTCCTGGGCATAGGCTTGACCCAACAACCTGTGTCAACTTGACTTTAGTCTTTCACACAGAGGGGAAGTGTCTCACATGGAAGCTATGGGGTGCTGAGCCATAGGTCTTTCCTTCCCTGGGACTTCAGGAGTCGCTGGTCAATGACTTTAGCAGCACCTGTGTAAAAGAGCAAGGAGAGAATTCAGATCTCATGAAGTGTTTAGCTTCTGTAATCCAGAGGAAGACCTGCAGTTTTTTTTCCTCGTTCACATAAAATTTCCTAACTCAGTAAAAACGCAAGGAAGTATTCTTCAGGTGACAGTCTCCAAGCTGAGCATGGGTGATGTGGAATTTGGAAAAGAAAAATTCTGTCTAGCACAATGCTCTGGCTTCAGACTGGCTAGACCCTGCCAGGGCCTGTGTTAATTTACCCATGCTGAACTCCACCAGCTGACAGGCAGCAGCCTGTAGCCCATGGACATTCTTATGGTCTGGTTCACATTTCTGGCAGCATTGCCAAACAGTAAGCTCAAGGAGAGTTCCAGTCAGCTGTGGGCTAGGTGGGCCTTTTTCAAATAACAGAAACAGTGAAAAATACACATTGGGAGGGACCTCCAGATGTCTTCTGTGCCCATATCTGTCTTAAAGCATGTCTACTTTAGTATATGATCAACAAATAATTTTCTTATTGGCCCACTGAAAGCAGGTTTTTTTTCCCTTGTACCATATTTAAATGGTGCTAGTCAGATCCATAATTCAACAAAAGATTGATTAGGTGGGAGCAGTAAAAGACACTTCTCTGGTCAAGTAATATCTTCTCTGGCAAGTTGTGTTATCTATTTCTAAGACTGTAGTAGTGTTGATTCTAAGGTAGTAAAATTGTTAGTGATAGGGATTTTATCTGGGCAAAATAATTTTTCCTTTTGTCCAGATTTTCCCTCCAAAATAGCTTTCTTAGCTGGCTCAGTTCTTTTATTTATTTTTTAACTCCCCCATACCTTGAAAATTCTGGGAGGCAAACAGCTGAGGTAAGGAACAAAGTTATTTTGCAACTGTGAGAGCTAAATACAGGATAATATAATGAAACCACTGGATAACCTGAATGGTAGGTTCTTCACTGGCTCTATTCCTACAATATGGTTTAACATCATGGTTTAATTGGAGTTGTAGTCAGTCTCTGGTAAAGTCATTGGGAGTTGAAGGGGCTGAAGCCTCTCTTTGTTGATATGGGGTCAGTTCTGAAATGGCTTAGGAAGAGGAAAATCTGTTTTGATTTACTGCAATCTACATCATGCCTGTAAAAATGATCCTGAAATGTATTATTCAGAATGCATTTTCACATGACACAGCATGTACAGACTTTTTTACAGGGGGCTGCAAGGCATATGGATAGTATGGAACTCTCAAACTCTGAAACTTGTTTTTGACTCTTGTTTTAAAAACACATAAGAACATAATGTAATAGTCTGGACTCCATTACAAATTGATACATCTCAGGTAACTTTATGAACTACATTAGAATAACTGGTTGTATATTGTAAAAAAGACTAGCATGTGGGCTAACAACTTTAATGTTCATTTATTGAAAAGCCTGGAAGAATTTTATCTGTGTGATATGGAATGCTGACCTAACTGCTACATCCAAGATCAAAGCTTGCTTGCTGTGCTAGATCAGCCTGATAAGAGTACAATATTTTTAATGATTATTAGATTATATATCCAGTTTATTTTACTACATAATAATAATCAGTAGATGTTTAAGGTTACAGTTTGATGTTTGTATTGTAGGGCTCCAGCAGATGGCAGAGGAGGCAGACTTTGTATAGGTGAAGGTCTCAGGTACCCTGTTAAATTAGTACAAGAAAATAAGTTTTATTTAAGCTTCAGCAAACCTGCCTGTTTCCCTTCATTTCACTCAAGTGGAACTAGTGTGTAGGGTTTATGGGGGCTCACATGCCCTTCATGGTTGTTGGACCTTAGTTTGTGAAAATAAAACATATTGTAATAGGGGTTGCCCATTTGGGATCTGGAAAGATTACAAAGGTCTTTTTTCTCCTGTAAATTTCAGTCATTGATTTTAGATTCAGCACCTGAAGGAAAAATAGCCTATGGGGACAGTTCTGCTTTCTAACTTAAAAATATTTCATAAAAGAAGCATAAACATAAGGGGCTCTGATGTTTGTAGGCAGGAGCCAAGGCCTGTCTCTGTTCTCATTTAAATCACAGTAAACCCCAAATAATAAAACTGACATAGTCCATATGCATTATTAAGAGACTCCGTTTGGTCAAGATTCCCTGTCTAATCCCATAGAACACTCAATAAAGCAGCTGTAGAAATCTCTATGTAAGTAAGAAATTGCCACATAAATTAGTAGCCCATACACAGCCCTAGGTAAAACTTAGAAAAGCAAAGTATTTTTCCTCTTTTGAAATGGTTTTTTAACATGATGTGTGCACACCTGAATGAGAATTACAAACCTCTTACCTGTAGACAGAACAGCACAGACAGAAGTGTGAACATAACAGCTTGTGAATTGTGGTCTAAATTCTCTGAAACTTAGCATGAGGAGATGTGGGGAAAAAAATAAAAAGAAAGAAAAAGAGAACACTGAGAGAAAAGAAAAAATATTACAACAGTTATCATATTTTTCTGGGAGAACCATTTGTCAGTGAGATAAGAGAATCCATATTAGGTCATGCTGATATGAGAAATTACATCCTCAATGTGTCCCCTGGTATATCTCCACTTTCTCACTTAGCTTCCTCATTAAATAACTATAAATGGTTCTGCATCTCCTGTGATCTTTTTTGCAAAGCAAGATCTGTGGCTGCAGCAGCATTTTTCTGGAGGGCGCTCCCTTCCCAGGGAAGTTACTTTATTCATCAACTTGACAGCTAAGTTAGCAAGTTTGTCCTTGGGAGATTCTCTGTTACTTTAAAAAGAGAACAACAGAGCAACTCAGTTGAATTCTTTCAGGGACCATCGTTAAATAGGAAGTACTGTTCAGGAGAATAGAATTGCTCCCCCTTATGTCAAGAGCTGAATTAGTTTTATAATTTTATTAGTTTTATCAGTTTTATGAAATGTTAACTTTAAATGAACAAAGAGGGGACTAACTTTTTCTGATGCATGCTGCACAATCAAGGCAAAGCTTGCCTTGTTTACTGAGGCCTTGCATTGTAGTAGCCTTACAATGATGGTGAAGAATTCCTGGCAATGTTTACCTGAAGAAATTGTTGTGCTGCTGGTAACCATATAGTGGATAAACAACATGCACAAGCAGAAAATTTAGTTGAAGGAACTGCAGCTGCCACCTTCCTCAAGAACATAATATCTTAGTTAAACTATTTTGAGTCTTTCCCTCTGTTAATTCTGATGAACTTGTTAGTCTTTATTCAGTTAGTAAAACCATTTGTGAGGAACTTTGTTGCATGTTCTCAATGGGGAATTGCTGTCTAGTCACTGTGGGGTGCCAGGGGTTTGTCAAAGATCCTTTGGACAGTAGATGTCATCAGCCCTTCCTGAACTGCTCTAAAGATCCATCTGTCTTATTTATCTGCTGCTATGTCTAATCTTCATTCATGTTTCAGTCTGGGCAATCAAATAATTTGTTATGTGAGTGAATGAAATTAAATGGAATTGTGTCTAGGTTATTTCACAGTTACCATATTTACCTACATCTTTCACAATACTTTAGTATCAAGGGAAGCCTCTGCAAGTTTTTATTTTCGCGTATTTTTGTGGTATTTTCGACTGAGATTGTGAAAATGTGAGCTTACTTTATAGTTACATGTGCTATGTTTGAGAACATAGATCCAAAATCCACAGTTTTTCAGTCCTTCACACAATTCAGTCCACAATGAGCAATGACAAAAATTCTTGAACTCTACACAGGAGTTTTGCACATTATAGGAAAGCATAATAATGGATGAGTAATGGAATGCTTGGCAGTGTTGCTGACCATACCTGCTAAACAGAAATCTGTAGCTGCAGCAGAACTAATTAGGCATTTTTCAGAAGGACAATAATCGTGTCAGAGCCAGCAGATAACATACTTACTTCTAATCAGCTTTCACTAATCACAGAAGGTAAAATTAGTTATTAGTGTTGAAACACATCTTTCCTTAATTAGCAGTCTAAATCTAATTACCGTAAGTTACTTTACTTTCCACTTAATACTTTATTGTTGTCCACAAAGGTTTTGGTGAACCAGAGGCTATTTATATCTGAATTGATGATGTGCTGTCTTTTTCTTCAGTATATTGGACCAATTGATGTGGAGTGATCAGATACTAATTCAGATACTGATTTTGCAGCTGAAAAGCTCATGACTCTTATTAGAGTGAATTCTGGCATCTTGATTAATCATTTGATGTATTTTGAGGTTGGTTTCAAATTTGTGTAAACTGGCATGACCTCATGATTTTCCAAATTCAGTGAAACTCATATCTACATTTGCAGTAAAAGAGGATTAAGCACGAAGGGAAGAAAAAAGCAGTATTAAATTACCCAATTTTATTTCAGCAATGTATTTAATTTTTGAGTTATTAAGCTGGCACAGCTTAAGAGTATGTCACCTTCTACCAGGTTCCTGTTGTCTTCAATAATGCTATGACTGTAGAGTCTTTAGAATAGCAGAACTGAAGTCAGTGGAAACAGAATTAGACCAATGCTGAAATCTTCCAAAAATTCTGTCCTAAAAATACTTGCGGTGTCTTATGAGTTCATTCATGTGGTGAGGTCATACATTTGAACTTGAACTCAGTGCTCAATGCCTTCAGCTCTCTAACTGGGAGTGTTGGAGAGCTCACAGAAGAGGCTGCCTGATGGAGCTGTTGGTCTCCACCACACGCACACACACATCCTGCAGGATGGACGGCTCACCCTGGCCTGGAGAAGCCTCTGTACCTGCAGTGCAGAGACTGCAGTGTGACAGGGTGGGAGCCTGGGACCCTGGGCTGTCCCTGCCAGCAGCTGCTGCCCAGCTGTGGTGATGGGGGCAGCCGTACTACGTTGGGTACTGCAGCATGTGTTGGACTCCAAGTGGCATCTAAAGCCTGCAGTCCTAGGGAATGGAATACAAATAGACAGATCTGCTGCCAAGTCTATGCTTGGGATGGAAACCAGCTCCAGGCCTTTTAACTTTGGTGATTCTGGAGCAAAATCAAGATCCCCAATGTGTAACAGAGCCATGGCCTTGCATAATTCTGCTGCTGACACATTTGGACAAAATGAGCAGGTCTAGTTCAGACTGAGGGGTGGTGGGCTGAGGGGATGACAACAGTACTGAGGTTTTCAGTTTTCCTACCTTTCATCTAATGTACATGACTTCAAAAGAACTTGGTATGTATTTGTAGTTCTGGCAGCAAGTGAACAATTTATCCCTAGATGTTACAGTGATATAAAGTAAATAAAACAATTTTATGGCTCTTAGCATGGCTGTAGTAAATATATGCTGGACAAAACCTAGAAAGAAATATAAACTTTAAACAAAATTTTTTTTCTCCCCAAAATGAGATTGTGTATAGAAGTTCCAAAATAATTTAATTTTCCCCCTCAAGTATTTAATGGAAATTTGTTGGCTTTTGTTTTCTGGTTTCTTTTTTTCTTTCTCTCCAAAAAGCAATTTGTACTTTACATTTGAATATTACTTGTGCCAGCATTTGTATAAAAGAAGGTTAATATTGCTCATAAGTTGTGAGAACAGACACTTCCTGCATCAGTTCAGAAAATTGCTGAGCATTTCTCCTCCAGTCTTTGTGGACTTTATATGGAGTTGCATTATTGTAAGATTGCAAGCTCTGATCCCCCACACATAGTTTACAAAAGCATGCTTCAACCCAGCTCAAGGAAAGTGACTATCCATGTGGCAATTTCTTCACTGAAGTGCAAAGGGTCTGGGTTTAGGTCTATAGAGTAAAAAGGGTCTTTAAACCTGAACTTATCCTGAATTTAAACCTCTGAGATGTTGTTTGGCTTGAGGTTTTTTAGTTTAACTGTTGCCCATGGTGCCCATGTCTGCTCTGCAGGACACTGTGCTGGTTGAAGGCCACTTTATCTGTGCCAGATACTTGTAACTTTCCATCTGGGGTTCATTATTTTCAAAGCTTTTCCAGAATAAGGGCTTGTGCAACTTCTGCACTGAAGGCAAAAGCATCTAAGACATTCCAGTAGATCATCTGACTGGTGTTCTCCTCAAATGAAAATATCTTCTGCTAGCAGAGTTCTGCAGGCTGTGGACACCACTGGCTGGATTGTAGTGGGAGCACCCATACATCAATACCAGCAGGTAGTCTATTAATGGTTTGAATTTATTGGCTATGTGTTTAAATTCACCAAAATAGGCTGCTTAAATAAACCTGTCTATGTTTGACCTACCATCATAAATTACTTATGAAATAAATTATGAAACCCATGAACTTGTAAGTGTAGATCTCAGGCATAAGTCTTGCACTGAAAGGTGTTCAGGTGATTTCCAGACTCATGTGGGGCACCACAAAAGATGGAGAATCTCAGTGTGAGCACAAAGGACCATTCATGCATGGGGTGTCTCAGTAAGCTCAGACTTCATCACAGAAGTTTCATTTTCCCATTTAAAAAAAAAAAAATATATATATATATATATATATATATATATACATTGTCAGTTGCAACAGGTTGCCAGGAGTGTGTCCAGTCAGGTTTTGAATATCTCCCCAGATGGAGAATACACCAGCTGTCCTGACAAGCTGTTCTACTGTTTGATAAACTTTGCAGTATATGGGGGATATATTTTTTATTTCTGGACAGAATTGGCTGTATTTCAATTTGTGCTCATTGCCTCTTGTCCTTTCACTGAGCACCTCCATCTCCTTCTTTACTAAGGTATTTATATACATTCACAAAATCTCTCTAATCCTTCTTTTTCTCCAGACTAAACATTCCCATCTCTCTCAGCCTCTTTTTGAATGACAGATGCCCTACAGTGTGACCCAAACTGTACTTGTAAATAGCAGACATTTTAATCAGCTACTAGGTAATAGGGTTTTACCTAAACTCTGCTTAAAAGGACTTACTGTTAAAAATTATTTAATTCAGTCAAAATAAATGACATTCTTTGAAGAGCAGAAAAGTCCGTGTGCTATTATTTCTGGTAAGATTTTTTTTTATTCATTCTGTTTTCTTGTTTTTTGTATTTTTTTTAAATTTACTTATTATTTTATTTAGTTTTACCTGTTGATAAAAATCTACAATAAACAGGAGAAAATTGTACCTGTTTTGCTAGTCCTCACCTTCATTCCTGGACAAGTGTAAGAAAATCTTTCATTGCTCAGTTCTGACTTCATAGTCCAGTTAAGGAAATGCATGAGAGAGAGTGAGGCTGTATTGCCACCCAGAAGAAAAGTCATGAGTCAGTCCCCAATACTCAGTAAGCTCAGAAGCTATTTACTGAATAATTATATGTTGTTTGAGTATCTTTAGGACAGTCCTATGTTTGCCTTCTTTTTTTTAGGCTGAAGATTAATGTCATGTTCTCAGGCATGTCAAGTTCATTTGAACTTGTGAGATTAAATTAATTATACATATTACAAACAACATTTTTAAGCATTGCATTTTTTATTTCCATATGTTTATATATGCATATATACATACATATATGTGCATATGAGGAAGTAAATTCTTAACTAAAGTTCTAACTGTTCAATTTAGATATGTAGGGAAAAACAGAGATACTATGCAAGGAATCTGTGATAAGCTTGTATGACATTAAGTACTGCATGATGGATGCAATTCCATCAGCCAAAAGATGGAATAGCCAAATGTAATTATTTTGCTTCAAGATTATTTGTCATGGGACATTTTGTGGAATTTGTCTCCTTTTTAGATTAAGTAATCCACTAAGTACAACTTTGTGGATTTTATTATTTGAGAAAATTTTGCTTACTTTCATGTCTTTTAGATTTGATTATATGCAGGTGTATATGAGGCATAATTTATCCCTCTAAACTCAGTAGTACAACTCTGAGCAGAATAAAACCAAGTGATTTCTCTGTCATAATCTGCACTTATATCCCCTTATCTCACCTCAGAGTATTATAAACCATGCTAATATTTTACAACCAAGAAATGCAGAGTAGAGAGGTAATTCTTTACTAACACCCAGCAGAAATTCAACAAGGCCCTGAATTACATTTAAGGGATTACAAAGGAGCATTTTTGGTTTATTTTATTTTTCTTTGGTCTTTAATATTTTCCTTGTAATTATTTTGCAGCGGATGTGAGCATCCTTGCTACCAAGCAACTATTTTTTCTGGCTAGAATGTAAATGCACAATTCATTGTCCCTATGGAGCCTCAAGAACAAGCCTTTAATAGCATCACAGTTAATTATTAGTATAATGTTATGGTGACAGAGTTTTCCTTTTGTTGGTTGGGGATGCCATTAAATGAATGGGGATGGCTCACTTAGCAAAACTTGTTAACTGTTAATTTACTTTGTCTTAGGACATAGCTTATCTGAAAGATGACATTGCAAACACTTCATTCAGATTACATTAGATTTATTACATTTGTGAGGTTTTGAAATGCTACATACAGGTTGAACAAACAGTGCCAAATATAGCTGTATTTCAGATTAAAAAAAAATCTTACTTTCTTTTTCTTGATTTACATGTACATACACACACACACATATATATACACATGTGTAGAGATATATATATATATTTTTTTTTTTAATCAGACTGTAAATATTAGGTCATCAGCCCACATACTTTTTTATTTTTTGGCATGTGCTATGCATCTGATTTTTTGGCTGTACCAGATTTTGCAACATGTAGACCTGTCCAAAGCCCACTGCATCCTTGGGAAAAATGAAATAAGGCAGGTGGTAGTGGACAGTCCCTAATGGACTAAGTAGTCTATGGAAAGGAGATGCTTCGGTGCTTGAAGGCAGAATTAATAAGTCAATATGCTAGCTAATTGTTATACTTTTTGGTGTAGGAAGGTCAATTATTGTGTTCCTCTATTTAATTTACTCTGTGATTTTCATCTGGACACACCTTCAGCTTACTGAAGGATGTTTTTGAGTTCTCAAGATCCCCTTACTAGGTGAGATTCATTAGTAGTGTGTTTTCTGGTGGGTGTTTTTCCATGTAATCTCTCTACTGCCTCTGAGGATTTAGCACTTTTTAGTGTCTCATTTATAGCTCATCTGTTCTTATCCTTTAACATAAATATCACATTGGAAGAAAACCCTTACAAAACAGGAAGAGGGAGAAAAAAAGAAATCTACTCTTGCTTTTGGCAGTAGTGTAGTTGGATCAGGTCCAGCCAGGACCTGGTTGCTCAGATCAGACAATTACTGTTTGTAGTTGCATCTGCTTTTGTGAATTTTTGGTGTACCAGACTTTATACTTCTGTCTTTGCAAAAGCCACAGCTTTTTATGTTTAGGTATTCATAATATCCTTACATGGTGCTCTTCTACAAGGGATTCCCTATAATGAAACTGTTCATACGTGCAAGCAACAGTGGGACATTTTTATGAAAGGTGACCTCTTAGATTACTTGGATGAAAAATGTGTTTTTCAATAACACATGTAATGTTTAAATGGAGCAGTGCCAGCTCCTACCATGGCATTTGCAGCTATGAGAAAATAAGTAGTGTATACAAGAAATGGCAGAAATATTTGATTAATTAGACTGAGAAAATAAGTAGTGTATACAAGAAATGGCAGAAATATTTGATTCATTAGAGATGGTGAAAGGCATGAAATTCAGCAGATGAGTCAAAATGGTAGGCAATCCATGCATCCATTGCTTGGTTTCAGAGGCCTTTTTCTTATACCTGGATGGAGAATTGTAAATTGGCTGCATGATAAAAATATGAAGAAGAGCTAGCTCTGTGGTCTGGCAGGTGTTGTAAGTCTTTGTCACGTTTTTTCCACTTTCAGGGATCCACCTGGTACTGAACTCGTGATACTGAGGTTTGGTCACTGGCTGCAGGTGACTGGCTTTCACCACACATTGCACCTCCAAGGCTGGTATAGCCAGCCATGTAACCCAACCCGAATGCCAGGCTGCAGTACTTTTACCTCAGTGGGTATCAGAGCTCGAGCCCATGGCACTGGGTGTGTGATCACTTTTTATGGCTTGAGGCTATACTGCAGAAAATTTTGGATATAATTTTAAGGAAATAATATATAATTGGAAGTGTGTTGTTTTCTTATAACAAAAGAGGATTGTGCCTTGAGTTTGTGTTATGCTTTCTTATAGTAAGAAGGCTGTTATATCTGGCACAAACAGCTGTTTTACCCAGACATATATTTTCCATATGGAGTCCTCTGTGGGACTCCAAGGCAGCCCTGCTGAAAAGGACTTGGGGGTGCTCGTGGCTGAGAGGCTGGACATGACCCTGCAAAGTGCATTCACAGCCCACAAAGCCAAATGTGTCCTGCCCTACACCAAAAGCAGCATGGCCATCACAAGAAGGGAGGGGATTCTGCCCCTCTGTTCTGCTCTGGTGAGACCCCACCTGCAGTGCTGCATCAGCTCTGGGGTCCCCAGCATAGGAGGAATGTGTATCAATTGGAGTGAGTCCAGAGGAGGGCCAACAGGATGATTAGAGGGATGTAGCACTTCTTGTATGAGAAAAGGATGAGAGAATTGAGATTGCTCAGCCTGAAGAGGAGAAGGCTGTGAGGAGACCTAATTGTGACCTTCCAGCACCTGAAGGGTACAGGAAAGATGGAGAGGGACTTTTTGCAAGAGCATGTGAAAGGACAAGGGGGAATAGCTTCACGCTGAAAGAAAGTAGGTTTAGATTAGATATTAGGATGGAATTTTCACTCTGAAGATTGTCAGAACAGCTGGAACAGGCTGCCCTGCAAACATGTGAATGCCCCATCCCTGGGAATGTTCAAGACTAGGTTAGATGGGGCTCTGAGGAACCTGGCTCAGGAACCTGTGTCTCTCTCCATGGCATGGGGGTTGGAACTGAATGATCTTTAAAGTCCCTTCCAACCCAAACCATTCTATGATTCTATGATTTTGAAATGCCATAACATGGTAAAATCAGGCTCATACATTCCTTCTACTTAGTTTTAGTAATAAATTGTCAAGTTGGGTTTTAGCCATTTTGATAAGCTTCTGAAACAGTAAGAGAAATTTACTTTTTTTCATTTATAACAGAACAGTTTATGTGGCAGATTTTTATTGAAGCAGTAATTCAACTAACAATTGCTCTGTCAACTCTTATCTCTAGGTAGGAAAACAAAAGCAGTTATTTGTATTGAACACATATTTCATTGCTAAGTGTTATGTGAATTTTAATTTGTAACCTCTCAAAGGAAATAAATAACTTTTTTTTTCTCTTTTTCTTTGATTCCCCCTCCCAATCAATCAAATTTTCCCTTTGACATAAATTTTATTTTATTTTTGGAGCTATCAATTGTGGGTGGCAGCAGGAAATTTCCTATGGGTTCAATAGATGTGAAGTCTTTATCCTTCAAGTCAAATTGCAAGTGCAGGGAGGAGACTGAAGAATTTGCACCTTTGTCTTGGGAAAGCTCAAACAGTTAGTATTTGATACTTGACTCCATCTTGTCTGTGTCACTTTTAAGCTGGAACAGAAACATCTTCACCAAAGCTTCTCCCCTGCAGGTTCCTCTTCCCTAGCAGTGTACATCATGAGATAAATTCAGATAAATCCCCAACATTAGTACAAGAAGTTTTATAGTTTGAATGAAAGCTCAGATCTTGCCATAGTTCTGAGCCAAATCCTCTGAGAATATAGTTCAAATAACATATCTTTATGAAATATGTATTCTGATAAGTAATTAAATTTGTTGATTTTTCAAGTTTTCCTTCTTTGTCTGTATTGCAACTACTTTGAGCGCTTCTCACTATTCACTGTGATAACAGTTATCATAAATATTCACTAAAGTAAAATAAAAGAGATGTGTCCTGATTTTTCACTGGGCCTCAAGTTGTGAGACAGACATGTACTTCCCTTGACTGTACGTGCCCTTTTGCATGGGATGCAGGGGTGGACTGCAGAGCTGCTTGAGCCAGTGGCAGGAAAGTCCAGTGACTCTACCAGGAAAAACAACTCAGGCCATGTATCAGATACAGCTGCAACTTTCACAGTCTCTCCTGGAAGTCAGACATTTTCAGCTTTGGACATCTGATATTCAACTTCTTGTCAGAAAGTGTATACTAATTACATTTGAAAGGCTTTGATGCAGTGTAATCTGAAGTAAACAAACTTTATAAAAAGAGTGATGGTAAGATGTGTTGCACATCTTATGTATGGCAAAAATGTTGTCTGTCATAAATGTTCCATCAGTATATGTTTTCAAAAGAAATTTCATGCTTCATGCAACCACACATCCCCACTTAAACATAAATAAATAAAATTTCTTTCCCCACAACTGTAGACAATTTAACTTGCTTTAAAATTGATATTGATAAAGATTTAAGTTTAGTGAAATATCAGTTTTCCTTGATTAATGATATTATGGTTATGAATTATTATATATATTTTAATCTGTTGTATTGATCATACTGAGTAATTTGCAAATGGGGTTAGTTACTGAGGTGTGTGAAAAATTTTTATTTGAAGTGGAAAGACAACAGAAAGTAATGTGAAATGTAACTCAAGCAATTGCAAAATAGCTGGAATTGGGAAGTGTTTTGTTTGTTTCATAGTTTTGACTTTGTTATTTTTTTCATATTTCAGTGTTTCCCCCTCCCCCCCTTTCTTTTTGTGCTCTGGGATAATTTAGAAATAGCTAGTGATCTCATCGATCCTGTCAGGTGGTATAGTGAAGTAAATAAGGTCATTTAAGGCTTATCTTTAATATGCAATGTCATTATTTTTTCTGTGAGCCAAATCTGCAGCGCTTAATGTAATTTGAAGCAGGTTTAGTCCTGTCAGCCACTGGCTTAGATTTTGAGTAGAACTTTAAAAACTAAGAGTACATTAGTCTTTAAAAAAACATTCCCCAAGTATTGTATATAAATGGATAGCACTAATCCTGCCACTTTCTGCGCTGTTTTTCCACAGTACCTTTCCTAAATTGATCTCTATTTTTTTTCCCTTGGCTTTTGGTTTTGGTTTTTTTTTTTTTTTTTTTGTGGGGGGGGGGGGGGGGATGGTATGTTTGTTATTTTTTTCTATTTTGCCGCTTCTAATTTGCTATTCTGCATGCGAAATCTGTATATTGTCGAGAACCCTCAAACTCATTTTCCTGCACCTCTTGGAAGGCACTCAGCATTTCTCAAGGTTAGACTCAGTGTTAAAATCATCACAGTTGAGATTTGCTTCTAATTTTAGATGTGACACCATCTTTTGTGACATGATGTGACCATATATGTGAGGAAGAGGTTAGGACAGCAAGAGCCATATCTGTAGCCTTGTATTTAATATAAAAACAACAAAGATGAAAAAATCTCAAAAGAGGTGATTTTGCTGTCTCTTCAGTCTCATGTAAATAAGAAAAAATACAGCAGTCCAGGAACTTTTGCAACTAAACTGTCAGGATTTCCCCAAAATAAGGATAGAGTGGAAAATCTACATAAGGTTAATATATGGAAATATGGAAAACAAGGGGACAGTTTGCTTGATGGCCCATTTAGTGATGGTGCTTTTCACACCAGCTCCACTAGTGTAGTTGTAGAGCTCATAAAGGAGATCTTACAGCTGAAGGTAATGGTACGTTGTAGGCATGAACCAATCTTCACTGCATACCCCTAACATTAGCTCACTACAGTTATTTTAAGCTTTACTTTTTATATAACCTAGTAATTTATTTGCTATTTTTTGCTTAGTTGGTATAAAGCACCTGTAAACACCAGGACTCAACGTCCTGGTAGAATGGTAGACGTCACTCTCCTTTGTTATTGTTACTTCTAGAAAGTTTATTTTATCATGAAAACAAACTGAGTCACTCAGACGAGCTTTGTTTAGAAAAATCCTTGCATGCTGATGTTATATCTTCTCCTTGAGCAGTTTAGCTTTCTACTGCTTGATATTTGTCAAGAATCAGCTAATAAAGGAAGGCTGGTGCCAGTCTTGAGATCCATGGATGACAAGTTCTGTGAGATCTTTTCAGTCGTGTGTCAGTGTAAGTACAAAGGTAAAAGTTGCTTCAAAATAGTCTCCTATTGTCTCCGTAGCACCATCCATGCACGTTGTCCTTAAAGTGAAAATAGAAAGTGCCCCTCCACAAGAAAAGACTCTGAAATGAAAATGTAGGGTTTAGTAGATTTTGATAGGAAAGAATCCATAAAAATTATGAAACTGTTCAAATTTGGAAACCTAGCTATGTTCAGAAAGCTTTGCTGTATACTTTGCAAGCTCATTCTCTTTGGTGATATTGAATATATGCTTTTAAGTCATTGTATCTTGTTCAGTCTCAGACTGATAAACAATGTGGTTTTTCCCAAAGTGCCATTTTGCTATGTTTGTTTTTCTAGTGGAATTCCAAGTTGCACAGTAACTGTCCCTCTTCTGCAAACACCTTCCACTCCTCCTTTTCTATTCACGGTGCAACTGCCTTTCTGTGCACAGTGGAAAGAGTGCTTTCTGTTATGGAATAAGAAGCCTACCTTTGTTTCATGTTTCCCAAAAATACAGTTTTATACCTCTGTTTTCCATATAACAAAGGTTAAAGCTGCCTCTGGAGAGATTACAAATGGTGAAAATTAAGTATACAGGCCTTATAGTATGTTGTCAGTGTGCTTACATCTACTTTGACATGGTGAGCCAAAAGGAAATTACACTTTTTGGATGCTTTCCTTTTCAGTTGGGATTGCACCAATTTATGACAGGAAAAGGCTGAATTCAAGAATAAACTCTGTTATTTTAGTGGGCGAACAGGAAAGGTTTCTACCAGTTTATTGGCTTTTAAAGAGCTAGACATTTCCAGGGGAAAAGAGACATAAGGTTAAGAGCAGTGAAACTTAAAATGTGAAATGATTTCTAAATACTGTAGCCACCATTGTCCTCTCAAAAAAAAAAAAAAAAAAGGGATGTGACAAAATTGGACAAAATTGTCTGTGTTTGAAGTTTACTTTGAATTTGAGGACTCAGAGGGAGAATTTCAGTAGTTGAGACAACAAATCCTGCAGCATCTCTATAGACAGAGGAAAGATGAAAGTTTACAAGTACAATGAGAAAACAAGCAGTAAAGAACACATTCTGAATTAGATTTAATGAAGAATGTCCAGGCTGTTAATAGGTAAAGAAATTGCAGTGCACAATGAATATTAAAGGATCAAAGAGGAAGAAGCAAAGGTGTGAAATATAGTGATAAATATAGACTGATGAAGATTAAAACAAAAAATTAGTGATCAGAAGCTTCTGGGAGAAGAGATTGTGGAACACTCTTTGCAGAAACTATAGAAAGTAAATACAAGAGAAAAAAATGAAAATAAGAGAGGCATTCATCTATGCATGAAAAGAATGGCAGAGCTGATAAATGCTTGACATGAGCCATTTTTCAAGGAATGCTTTGCATCTCTTCTTGAGTTCAATATTCAGCAGAGATTATGGCAGTTAAAACCTTGTGAAGTGAATTCTGAATTACTGGGTCTGGAATAAATATGAATTGTAATGATTACAGGGTATTATTTTAGCTGGTAGCAGACCAGTGGAAGAATTTTTCTTGTAGAAACGCAGGCTGTCGGCAAATCTGTGAAATATCTCCCAGCACCTGGCAGTACAGGAAAGGAGCAATGGCAATGGTAGTACAAAGCCACAACCCCTTCTTTTATCTGATGGGAGGCACTTTATGTTTATCATCACCACAACAAGCCTCTTCCAAGTAATTTTTTCAGCCTGGTTGGAAATATCTTGGCTGTATGTATAAATCCATGCTCCGTCACATTGGGAAGAAAAGAACCATATTACCTGGTAATGCCAGTGATTTTCTGAGCAAAGGAGCTGAAATCCTTGTATTGACCTATGGAGGAGAGTTTTAAGCCATCTTTTGGGAGACTTCTTCACAAACAAGAGAATAACATGGTAGAAACCTCAGAAGTGTATTTTGTCTGAGAGTTTAGTAAGTGAAGCATGGAGGGAGTCACCATTTTATCAGTGAATGAAAGATGGAGTTAAAGGAGAAGAGCAGGACAGTCGTGTTTGTGCAATAATGAAGAAAGACTAATACAAGGAAGGAAAACTGTAGATGAGATGGTTACTCAGTTACTGTTTTTTCCCTTAGAAAATACCAGCCTTTTTGATGGGAGTAGCAAATGAAGAAGGAAAATATTGCATTTATAAATGGGTCCCACAATACAAAGACTGTTCTGGTCAGTTTGAAAAGAACATCCTAACAGAACTATTTACCCTATTTGCAAATGAGGTTTCCAGACTCATGAGAAAGGTATCAAGAGGACTGGTTAATTCAATGTTGATGAGAGCAGAGACAATTTATCATGGTCAATCATTGTTTAAATATTTTTATTCCAAAAATAGACCAAAGCTATCTGACCATGCCAGGTCTGGGCTGGAGATGAAATAAAAGGAGCAGGGTGTGTATGGCCACAGCTTCAGCTGAATGAGTGGAAAGGTCCTTCAGTTGATCTCATTAATTCATCAATGTACAACAGATTGACTGGAAGAAATGTTTACTCAAAGGCACACATTTGGTTTTTAGGTATTTATTGCCTTTTTTTTTCTTTTTAAATTCATTTTCTTGAGCTCAGATTGATGGGGTTTTTTTCTTTAGAACCAGACATTTAGTGTCTACATGAGTGAGATTCTCTGCTTGCCACAACTATTGCTAAACTCTCTTGTTTCTCCTTGTGAATGGAAATATCAGTAAATTGTAAGCCTTGGAATCTAGAGAGACATAAAATTTTTTTAGCTGTTTTTTTTTTTTTTGTTTTTTGCAAGCAGCAATGTTCTGTAGTTTACAGAACTATATAAAATGTTTCTGAAGAGAAGGACAAGTTAAGGGAGCACAGGTAAAACCAAAGAGCTTTTGAAATATGAAAGCAAGCAGAGCCTTTTTGTACTCGTCTCTAGCTTTTGAAGAAAAAACATCTACTCTTGTGGTTTAGGGAAATCACTTGCAATTTCATTTTGGTAGTAATCAGCTATCTGAAGTAATGTAGGCTCTACAAAACATTGACAGCCATGGGTAGTAATCAGTGTTGCCAATTCTCTGTGGAAGGATGCAGATTAGCAGTTGCTAACTGTGTGCTGTAGAAATAGTTTGGCGAAAGTATTTTAGCCTAGAGAAAGTGTATGTTCTCCACTTCCATCATGTCTGAGCATCCTTAAAGCACTTGTGTTCTAAAGAGTGATGTGAAACATACTGCAGTTTATTCCCATTGGACGGATTGGGAACTGAAACATAGGCTGTATGGGATCTCTGATCACTGGAAATCTGTGATCAGCAATTGCAACTCAAGACCTCTCAACCCTAGTTCCCTAACAATTTTGGGGTTTTTTAAGCGTTCATTAATCATCCCTCATGGGCATTTTTAACAAATATATGATTAATAAATACATAGATGTAAAAATGTCACATCTTTTTGAATGTTACCACAAGAAAAGTAGAAATCTGTAAGAATGAAAAATAGTAAAAAAAAAGTCCAGCAGTGTTTTGTATATATCTGGTAGCTACATGAATGAAAAGAAAATTTTCTTCTTGGCACTTCCAAACTAGGACTGCTGCAGGTCTCGCTTTCTGCCAGTGAAAAATTACATTGTTTCAGGTAGAGGAAAAAATGTTACTTTTTCAAATATGGGAACTGGTCATCCATGAGAGTCAGAAATAGATTATTTCATGCCCTGAATGACAGTAAATGGCACAAGCCATGTTCAGGCTGGTTTGCTGTGTTGTATGTGAAATCAGGTTATGATATTGTACTTTCCATACAATACCCTCTTACAGAGTAGGTAAGATCTTTTGGGAGACTTGCCTGTAAATTGAAAATCTGAAAACTATATTATTAATTTTAATGATGGACAAAATTAATGCTCTTCAAGTCTGTGTGTTGAGCAGAATAGCACAAAACAAGCCTTCCTGTGTATCGCTTTTCTCTTCCAGAGACAATAAAAACAAATGTGAACCTTATTAAATGGGGTGGCCAGATGATATGGATTGTTTATCAGCCTCTCCTGTGATGCCAGCAGTGTTGAGAATGTCCCTTTGTCTGCTCAGTGCATAAATGGCACACTGATTGCTGCCTCCTCTGAGACAGGAAAATTACAGGCTGGTAGGGGAGTTTTGCACACAAGTGTTTAAGATGCAGAGGAAACCAGAGTCCATTAGTTTAGTCTAAGTCCTAAGGTAACCTAAATTTCATCTGAATTTCTATGAAAAGCAAAGGCATCAGCTGAACTCTTGTAGAAATCGCCTAACCCAATATTCCTTTTTCTGCATCATCAGAAAATAGTGTGGTCTGTATAGAAACTAATTAAAGAATACTGTTCTCCTTTTCAAAGGAGACCTTAATTGTTTCTTTTCCTAATGAAATTTAGATCAATACCAGCATGGCTACAAATTGTTAGAGCCTTGAGGCTCTAAAAAAAAAAACCTGTTTTGAGTTCTAAGTTTTTTTGAGGTTTTTTTTTTTGCCTCATAGTGTCCAAAAGATATTTGAGTGCTGTTGGCTTTGTGCATATCTTTAAATGATGTTGGCTAGTTTGAGTAGTCAGCTTATATATAAATATATATAGATATATATGTGTGTATATATGTGTGTGTGTGTATATGTATATATATATTAGCATGGCCATATAGGTTATCTGTGATTCATCAATGTCTTTGATATGCAAATCTTCTTGAATACCTGTCATATCAGTTAGTAATAAGACTTCTGCATTAGTATAGCACTGTCAGAAGTCCTTTGAACTTCTGCCACTGTGCTTGGGGCTTGACAAGGCAGAGAGAGGAGCTCATAAGGATAAAAATTTCTTGCTTTTTGTGATTGGGCTTTTGGGGTCTTGTTTTTTTTTGTTTGTGCTTTTTGAGCCATACTGGAAAACTGATCTGATCTGATTTCCTTTCAAATCACATGTATAAATACGTGTAAACTCCTGCCATCAGAACAAGGACAGCAAAGTATCAGGAACTCCATAACATGATTTTGCCACTGAAACCTGCATCCCATCCAAATAAACACCATTCTACTGATCAGCAGTGCAGCCATGCCAAGACTGCATCAATAGCTGTTTTGATTTAAATGTTCCAAAAATATATTGTTTAGCATACGTAGTCTTCCTTAGAGGATGGTCATATTCAGGATGCTGGAGAAATGGTTGTCCTCGGTTTCATGCACAAGAAACACATTCTTTCCCAATGCCACTTGAGAAGGAGTTACTATGATCATTTGATCCAGCCCTCCACAGCTGCGGGTCACTCTGAAGGAGGTGCATAGCCACTAATGATCTACTGACCACCTCTGTCCTTTCCTTCTCCTCACACTGCACAAACCCCTTTGTGGCATCCTGTGACAAGCCTGTGGTCTTTGGATCAGAAGGCAAAGTATCATAAAACAGCTGAGTTCCAGAAAAAGCAGGTGAGAAATTAAGGCATCTCTAACTTGTATGTTGCTGGTGCCAGCAGTGCTAAATAAGTTGGCAAAAAAATGAAATGGGAGCCATGGACTGTAAAAGATTGACTGATGAAATATTTCTGTTGGCAACCATCCTGGTATATTTCCAGCCTCACATTCTTTTTGGTAGGTAAGCCTTGGAGATTTCCCCTTACAAATATAGTTAGTTGCTCAACTTCTCAACTTATTCATTCTCTGTTGGGTCCCGGAATAGCACACTCTCTCTCTGAATTGCTGGCGGCTTTCTGCTGCATCTGAGAGGACAGTAAATGAACAAGAGTACATACAGTGATTTAGGGCCCAAGTCAATAAAATAGTCAATCATCACATGTTTTAAACGAGACATTTGCTTAGGTACCTTTTAGATGTTTTGTTGTTGTTGTTTACATCAATGTACTCACACTTTAGTATTTCAACTGTGGCGTGTGACACCAGTAGCTGAAAGTGCTTTAAATCTGTTTAAATTTTTATACACACACACACACACATACATAGGAGGTTTATACATATAATGTCTTTATGAGAAATGTGCTTTGTATGCCTGTAAACAGTGATTGAAAGAAAACCGTGTGATTAAATAGCTTACAGTAGCATTTTATTTGAAGTTTCTGAATAAAACCACCTCTGCTGTGTTACTTCAAGTAAATTATTCCTTAAATGCAAAGTTGTCACATTTCTGTACAGTCCAAAAATGGAGACAAGCATTTCTTTAGGATGCTAAGCAAATTAATACTATAAAACACAAGGATGTTATTTTTAGAAACATTCTTACTGGCAATTAAAATAAAAAATAAAGCTTGACCAAACTGAAGCCTGTTTCATCACACTGGTAATTAACTCATGTGGGGTTTTTCAGCCCTATTATTACAGCACATCTATTTTTAGTTAAGGCGGTGCCCAATTTTGCTGCACCCCTTTTTCAGATAACACAAAACCAGTCTCATGGCTTTAGTTATCATCCTTTGTCTTCTGAGATGTGGAAAGCTGCTAAGTCATGTCAAGTAAACCATTTGCTGACTGTATGTTCAATTTTTAGTTGCCCAAGTTTTCTGCCTCCAGCTTTTTAGCTTTTCTTTTTTTCTGGAATTCTGGCAGAGGTAAGGAGTGAAGATGGAGAATAACATGAAAGATAATCTGGGTTGTGATTTCTTTACTCATTCCTGTGGACTAAGTCCATGGGTGATACATGCCATCTTGATCTGTCTAGCTTTTGTCCCTGGATACTTTTAGCCAAGACTGCCATTTATCGTGCATATAGCATGATTTTGTGGGCTGCTGAAAATGGACTCTTTTTTTTTTTTTTTTTTTTTTTTCCATAGACTAATCAAAACACTTTGTTTGGATTATATTCAGAATAAAAAAAAAAAAAATCCAAAGCTCTGTACTTAGTACTGAAATGTACCTAGCAGTTGATTTCACTGGCAAGTGCTTTAACAAGAGGAGAAGGGGCTGGAAATAAAGTGCACAGACCAGCCCATCTGTGACCAACAACTTGTGTGAGACCTGGCTTGTGGCAGTGCAGATCCTTGGATTTGTTGGCTGAAAGGTGTTATTGTCCTGCCATTATCACCTGCCCTGTCACCCTGTTCTCTCAACTACCAATCAGGAAGGTATGAAGTGCATGGAGGACTGCTATGATATATTTAGAACAGGCCTTGAGCCCAAGTTTGATCCGACATTTTGAATGGTCAGAATCTTAAGGTCATCGAAAATAGTCTGTCTTCTCTGCTTGTGGCATTGGAAATCCAGCACTAGCTAGTTATTTTTCACTTTTTACTTCATTTTTGGACTGCCCTTTCCCAGCAGCAATTAGGGTTGAAGCTATTACAAGAGCCTTCCCCTTCCAGTTTCTTTGCAAGACATAAATATATCTGATTGAAGTTTATTAGAATGGGAGTATTGTCTGAACCTGGATTCAGGGTATTGTCTTCAGGCTCCCCCACGATTTTAATGCAAATTATTAGTTCTGACCTGTGCAAGTTTTTAGCCATTGCACAGTGGTTTGAGGCTCAAAGAATCTGGCAGGTTTTTTTGTGAACAGTTCTCATTCTAGGAAACTAGAGCTTGGGATCAGCCTTGTCCCTTGTCCTTGAGAGCTCAAGCACTCACATCTTTCTCCTTTAAGCCAGAGATGGGGCAGATGAGGGACACATGGAAGCAGCAGCTGCCCAAATCTGCCTGCTGAGTTGGGAATTTTCTGGGAATTTGCTGTGGCTTCCCCCTCCATTCTGTGGGATCAAGTGCCTAGCAAACTGAACATTGCAAGATTTGGCTAAATCAGCTTGAAGGATGGATAAAAGCCTTCTTAGGGGTGGTTTGGCCTTAGGATTACCAGTTGGATGCCTGTATTTACAAAAATCGAGTTTGTGGCACATTTTGGCAGTGCCATAGTATGTACTGTACATAGCACATACTGCCTTTACATAGTGTAAAGGTATTTTCAGTTGCAGTACGTAGCTGCATTAATATTTTCAAAGGATTTTCACAGTGGTTTGCTCAGCTAAAGGGAGAGGTTATATTTACTTGGAAAGTGTTGTAATTTTCATTTCAGAGTTATGAAACCTTGCTTTCAATTGTATTTTGATTTTTCCTCCTCTTTTGCAATCAATAAATTTGTTACACAAAATTAAAATCATATTGCTCCTCAGAAGGAATGCTGGTTCTGCTGAAGTCAGGCAAAATATTTACAGTTTACCCAATGAAGTCACAGTTTCATCCTTTTAACATTGCCCCAAATTCAGCAGCAGTGTAAAATCAGCTCCCAAGCTGGTGAATATTGATTCCATTTTGGGTTGCAGATCTATTCCTTATGAAAGTTCAAGAGCATGAAGAAAATTAGATGAAAACTGGATCTGGGTTCACTGAAACATTTTGAAAAAAGACCCAGAAGAGGATTGTTGCCATCCTGGCCCAGCTAACTGTGAGGGTTTTGTGAGGTTTCATAACAACATTATTGACCAGTATGAGACATGACCTTTTCAGAGCGCAGCAGTGGTCAATTTGTTGCTGCTCTCAGGGGCGTGTTTGTGCATCCAACGCTGTTTCTCCATGTGCTTGAATGCTCCCCTGTGAGGGGTGGAGATGCTGGCAGAGGAAGGAAATCCAAGCAGGCAGCACAGTGGGAGAAACTGGTGTGTGCCCACAGCCAAGCACATGGTCTGCTATCTCAGGTCCATTCTTTGGCCCACACTTTAAAGAAGACCCTTTTTAGTGCTGTATGTAAAATGTTTTTTTCTTGGCCAAGCTTCCAGTGGCTTGTAGTGACAGTTGTCTGACTTAATTTTAACTTATTTTAAATTTAAGAAAACATCTTTAAAAAAAAAATTAAAAGAGTAATTGTTCCAGTCTACAAATTGGTATCTATCTACTATAAATCTGCTATAAATCTGCTATAGCTTTATAATCTGCTTGTAATATATTATGTAAAGCCACCTCATCATTTCATGAATCCAAGCCTGTATTTAGAAAGACCCTATTTTTGAAATCTAATTATTTGATGTAAAAGGGCAGCTTTGAATAGCAGAATGAAACAAACATTTTGTGGGTTCTTTTTTTTCCCCCTAAAGCCTTTTTTTCCCAAGTAATTTACAGTGCACTCCATTTTTCTACCCTTGTAAAAATTTTTCCAGTATCATAGGAAAGTGAACATAGTTTGGATAAAAATAAAAAAAAAGGACAAAACAAAAATTAAGCTTCTGCTTTTCAGGAGAGGATGATTTAAAATAATAAAATTTTTTCTGAAGTAGGAATAATTGGTTTAGATTTGTATATATTACTATGGAATGTATTATTCCATCAATTTCATCAATTCAGCAATATTTAGTAGTTCTTACTAGTGCTGAAGGTAGCTGAAGTGGGAACTCGCTGGTGGACTTGGACATACTTACTTTAATGATTGGACTCAATGATCTTAGAGATCTTTTTAAAGCAAAGCAATTCTATAATTCTGCCCACATGATCTGACCTTTTTACACTCATGAGAGAAAACCTGTCTTGGAGTTCTACAACAAAAGTTGCCTTAAGCTTGACATACAGAACTGTTAAAGTTTCTTTTCAGAGACATGGTCAATACTGATGTCAAGCTCATTTGGAAGTTGCTTCAGTGTTTGAAGCATGCTTAAAATGCATGTCCACCTCTGGCTTGAATTTTTCTAATCAATGGATTTTTCTTAAGGCCTTATTTCTTAAAAGATCATTTTACTATCCCACAGGACATCTTGCCCTGTGTATTATAGACAATGCCAAGCCACCCCTGAGCTTCATCAATAAATTTAGTATCACAGGTCTTTAGGTTTCCAGTTTTCATAGGTTTTCCAAACCTATTTTATGCATGTGGCATGCCTTGCCATCCTCAGTTTTTCAGCATTCTTTTTCAAGTATTTATGCTGGGAGAAGTTACAGTACCCCAAGATATTCTGTGATATGTATATCATCTTACTGCTGTTATTCAGTACAAACTTGTTATATTTCCAAGTATTTTATTAGCCTTTTTTGTCCTGGTGTAATCCTAGGAGTTTGTATTTGGCTGGCTGGCTTCTGCTATGATTCCAAATCCTTTGCATAGCCATTGGTTTCCACAAGTCTCCAGGCAGCATGCATGGCCTATATTTCTTGTCTTAAATCCAAAAAAAAGAAATCACTCAAACCCGGGCATATATTACAAGCTAGAGATGGTGCTCCTATTGGTTTTCCAGCAATAGGGATTTAGTAGCCTATTGTCCAGGAACAGGGACCAGGTGATCTGACCTGCCAGACTACCCATGATTACCCATGCAGTCCAAAACCCTGCATGGAGGCACAGATTATCTGCTCATCAGGTGTGCAACAAGCTTGAAACGCCTGGAGGATGCTGAACATATTGGCAGCTGTCCCAGGTGATGAGCTCCAAGGTTCCTTAGTGCATGTGCACCCAGGTGTGCCTGGTGGAGCCAGGAGCAGCAGGCACGGCTCTAGTGTCTCTCTAAGGAAGCTGGGCATAGCCGTGAAGAGGCAGGAAATCTCATATTGCTCATATCTTCTCTAAACTCATTAATGGCATAAAAGGGACAAAGTGCTTTGCTGGTCTGAGGCATTTATTTGTCATTTATCTGATGTTGCTTTGCCTTGTGTTGTTTATGTGCAATTTACCTCAGTCTTGCCACAAAACATGGAGATTTTAGTTCCAACCTGATAAACAACTTTGTCAACAGAATAAATTAATTTTGTATGTTTTCCCTAACTTAAATATTTATTTACTACATAGCTCTATATTAGTGTAAAATGGTCTTTTTATTACTTGAGCTTTGTGATTCAGAAGGGTTTAATTTATGAAGCCATTAAGCATATGCTTAACTCAAGCCTTGTGCTTATAATCAGCTATGTGCTGTTGAGGTGTCCTGAGTCTAAGACTTAATTTCTAGTAAATTTCTTTATATATGTGAACAAAAAATTGTACTTTAAGAGGAGAAAGAAGTGATGTCATCAACTAGTTACAAAACCCCTGAGCTAATTTGCATGAGAAAGATGCAAGACTCTTTGTATTCTTATACAAGAGATGATAAGAAAGCCATACATTTATCTTACATAGCACTTCTTATCCTCAGAACTTTTCGAAGTTTTACTCTCCCATTGTTTGTCACAAAATCCCCTAAAGCTACAGATATGCCTTTCTTTGTCCCAGAAAATTCCTTTGAAGCTTGAATTGAGCTAAAACACTAGAATTGCAGTTTTCTCCTCACTTGAAAAATGTCTATCACGTGGTTTCCCAGCCCTGCAAAGAAAAGCACCATGTATTCCTGCACAGGCAATGCCAAGGCTTGCTACATAGAGAATTGGTTGGAAACATTCCTGTACTTTGTATTTCTACCCAAAGCACATGGATTAAGCAATCCATTTTAACTCCTCCAGGCACTTGGAATATGGTCCCTTAGTTCCAAGAGGGAGCAGGACCAGGCCATTACAGCATCTCCCTTGATTTCTTGCTGCTCCCAAACCATCTGCTTCTCTGTGGTAATAGTCTTTTGCTATTCGTTAACATGGTTAATCCTCTAGCATAAGCTGTAGTAATTTATGCTGGATGTTTGGGTTTCACGTGGTACTAATGGTATCTAATGAACTGTGGCTTCAGAAACATCTGTTCTGTGCAATAGTTAATTTTTTTCTTCCTTTTTTTTTTTTAATCCCAGTGATTGGATACACAAAAATAGTTAGGAAGTCTTTAGGCTGCAAAGATTAGAACTCAAACCTTCAGTACTGAAATAGGCCAAATTTAATTGTACTCATGCAACCTTAATTTAGCTCCCACTTGTTTATGAATTGTTTGACATTGATGCATGTTATTACTCCCTGCCTTTTCACTTGCCAAATGAAAAGCAGGCTGAAAAAAGGTTGAATGGGACACCTGTAAGACTGCAATGTCCTCATTTAAGCATATGACTAGAAGCTAGAGAAAATCTCTTTTTTTAATGTGTTCAATATTTATGTGATACAATTGAGCAATATGATAAAATAACCTATGCAAATATTCATTTACAATTAAGAAAACTGCAAAAGTTGAAACTGAATTATTAATATCAATGAGGGCAATGCTCCAGAATAACATGTGAGAAATGAGGTATGGTAAAAACAATCAGTAATTTACTGTTTGTACTTTGAAAGGAAAATAAAAATTTAGAAAAAAGGCAAAAGTATTACTTAATTATACTGTTGCAGAGTTAATAACGCAGTAGAAATCCTAGCTCTTTCAAATTGGACTGCTTCATTTCTTAGTCTTAATGTTGCAGTAATGTGGTTTCCAGATTTAATTTCCTTATATTTATTTGTTTTTAACAACTCAGAGGGAAAATAAGAGAAACACATTGTGAAAATGCTATAATGAGATCAGAGTGCTACTAACATGCCTTAAGTTTTCTATAAAGTGGCTGATTGCATTTAGAGTCACCTCAGCAGCACTCAATCATTTCAGCAGTTTACCTTTACTGCCAGTGTCATTAAACTTCTCCAAGTTTAGGAAATGCATTTGAAAAAACAGAAAAATCCCCTTATGTTCCTGTATGAAAATGTCACCTTATAACATCCATAGCTTTAAAAATAAAACCCAGATTTTCTTCAGGCATGAACCCTTTATCCTTCCCCTGTGGGACTCTTAAGGAGCTCTTTAAATTCACGTGATTGTGCAGTTAAAGTCTGGGCTGACTCAGCAAAGTGTTTAACTATGTGTTTAAATTCTATTGCAATCAGTAGAATTTGAGCATGTGCTTAAATATTATGTACAAAAGAAATGGATTTACACGTGTGTTTTAAACCTAAGGACATACCAATGTAGGCTTATACTATGTCAAAGCAAGTCGGAAGAATTCAGGTTGTAAAAACCCTACCTTTGTGGTGACTGATTTCATAAGTAAAATATTTTTATATAGTTTTTATGTATCATCTAAAATGTAAAGCATAATGCTGTAGTTATTATGATCTGTGAATTAGCGAGCATAAGACAGTTTATGTGTCTGTCAGTTTAAAATATATACGTCACGATTAAGAACACTTGCAGCTAAATATCTAAATGTACATTTTCTGCTCTTGAATACAGTTTGCTTTTAGTTACTGAAGTATTTTAAGTCATTTAGAGCTGTGAACACTATCTTTTAAAACGCAGCTGCATATATAAGAAGTTATAAACACATATGGGTACCTAATACCAGATCCCACACTCCACAGTTTTCCATGTTCTGACCTGTTTTTAACTTATTCCTCCCGTGTTTCCCTGTAATATGAAACTTGATTATTTTGAGGTGCTGAATCACCAAACAGCGTCATGTTCTGTTTGGCTGAAGGGCACAAGCAATTCCACTTTTTCTATTTACTTCAGTCTATAAAAAGCTTTTTTTTCATTAGAGGAGATTTCTGCTTCTGCCTCTTGCACTGTGTTAAACTGCTCTGTACTGTGGAAAGGCCACATATTTCCCACAAAACATTGGGGTAGTTTTGTTTTCCAGAGAAAATGTTTATGATACCAAACTGTCAGGAACTAATTATGCAATGGTAAGTGTTGTGTTCACCTGTAATCTTGCACTGTAACACCCTACCTGCCACTGTGCTGCCAGTGCCCCTGCCCCTGCTCATGGACCTTTGCAGAGCTGGGTGCAATGCCATCTGCAGGGCTTCATGCTTCCTCAGTAGGGAAGAGAGCTGCCAAGGACAGCAGGGTAGCAAGAAGTGATAGGTACTAACTTGAGGATTCTGCAGGGAAAACCCCAGCTGCTGCCAGCTGCTGCGGTCTGTCCCTGTCCCGGGGGCAGGACTTAATTCTCAGGTTAAGTCTCAGGACCAGGTGATTTGGCACATGGAAGAAGAAAAGGTTTGGGTTCATGGGAAGACTTGAGCCACAGACTTCCTAGGTGCCATCAAGTAGCCAAACACCGCAGGAGTGTCACAGTACTTTGTCATTGGGAATCTTTTATTCGGTAACACAGTTGTGAGAAGTGTATTAAAAAATGTACTGCCCTTAGCTTTGATCTGCCATGTAAGCATACAGAAGATTCTTCACCAAAAGGCATAAGAGAGCCCCAGATACTGGGAGAATTCTTGTGTCTTCAGGAGCAAAATATTATGTTGATAGTTGAGAATTCTGTGGATTTCTAGAAAGCTCCAACACAGCTTCTGTGCTGGTTTCTTGATTATGGTGAGGAATCACATCCCAGTGGCCACTGTTGCTCCTGTAGAGCAGGAACATGGGAGCAGACTTATAATTTTGGTAAGAGAGTAGTCAAGCTGCTGTAGCAATAGGTAGCAATAGGCTTTGGTCACTGTGTAAAAAGTGTTGTAAGGCAGAGTAGGACTCTGAGAAGTAAAGTACTGTCTGTAACACTGAAATGAAAGTTATCTGTGTATAGGTATATTAATGATCAAATGAGATGCTACTTTTGAAATACCAGTATGAAAAACGGGCTTCACATGTGTGAAACTTGTCAAACCACAGAGGAGCATGGTGCTGTTGTCTGATACGCTGTCAAAAGCTGCTCTTCTGAAACCACATCATCTTGAAGAACTGAAAAAGACGCTGTGTAAATTGCCTAATGCTTCTAAAAATAAGTGCGAACTACTCAGCCTCTCCAAATTTTAGCAAGTCAACCAAATAGTGCATAGTCGGTGAGCGTGTCTAACATGCTGTGCCACAACCGGTGACTTACTATAAGAATTACATGAAGCATGCTAAATACGGAAAGGCTGCTTATAGCCTCACGTACAAAACCCGGTCCGCACGGACCTCTGCCCCCGCCTCCTGCTCCCCCCGGCCCGATTAGCTGCAGAATCGCCTCTCCGGCGGCGGCTGCGGGTCCTGCCGGGAGCTGGCGGCCGCCTGGCTCCCTCCCCTGCCAAAGCCAACTGTGGCGTAGCCAGAGAAACGGGCAGCAAAAATAGAACAGCAGGATGGCTGCGCGTGGGCGAGGCAGAAACCACATCGCCAGCAAAACCTCCCAGCGATATTTTAGGACCGATACGGGCAGAGGCCGTGGCGTTTTGCTCTCTTTTCACCAAACACTCCCCGGGGGAGGGTGAGGAGGGAGAGGGGCGCAAGTCCCGGGCGAGGACCGTCCCTGTCCCACTCCTGCCTCCCCTGCCCCTTCCCTGGCGTATCCCCACTGACACGGGCTGGGAAGGGGGAAGGGGTTAATTGAGTCCGGGGCCGGGCGGCGCGCAGAGGACGGGCGGCAGTTTGAAAGACGGAGACTGGACAGCTGTGTTTGCTGTGGTATTTTTAAACGCATTAATGCAGGCTCCAATCACCCGGCCATGCTTGACCTATTTTTGGCTCAGGCCGGCCATTGTTCTATTTCTGCCGCCGCTGGGCCACGAGGGTGTCAATTCAAATGCAAATGAGTTATCGCTGCTGCTCCCGCCAACTTCGCCCAGCCGCCTGGCCGAGGGACAGCCGGCCGGGAGCGGAGAGGGGCGCGGGCACGGCAACGCGGGGCTAGGCTGGGGTCAGCTCGGTTAAACCCTCCGCGTCTCCGGGTCCCTGGAAAGGTGGCTTATTCGGTTTGATGGTTTGTTAGAGGCAGTTTCCCCCCCCTCCCCGCCCTGCCAGGAAGCCCAAAGCGCAGAGATATTTCTTCATTTCTTCTTCCACCTGCCGCTGGCTGCCCGAACGCAACTGCTCAAACTCGGCAGCGCTCAGCCCCCCGCACGCTCACCGCTCCCTTCCTGCGGGCGGGGGCTGCCGACGGTGGATTTGGGCTTTTCCTTCTCCTCATAGATACTTGTGCAAATGCTTAAACACTGCTAATTGCTGAAGCGTATTATCTCACGACCCTCGCTGAAGGAGGTAGGACTGCAGAGGGTCGTGCCCGAAGCCTATGTGCAAGTGCAGTGATGAATCTCTTGTGTAGCTGAAGTGCAGACCAGTTGGAATATGCTGCAGACAATTTACGAGAGTGAATCGTGTTTTTCCTCAGATGGGGTTTCTGGACGTGAACAGCTCTTGGCTCAGCAAAGAATGCACAGTATGATCAGCTCAGGTAAGAGACAGCTCCGTGCCTTAGACTTGAGTGGCTGACCGGGAACATATAGCCTAGAATGACAAGAAAAAACCCTTCCTTTCAAGAAGCGACTTTATTTTTGTGGGTTTTATCCAAGTTGTTGTTATATAATTCTGGAAGTATTTTAGATTGCAGTTGCTGCTGCTTTTGCGAGGAGTTTGTCTCCTTTGGTCTGCTGCTTTCCAGACGCAGCAAAATGCTCACAACTGAAGTCGAGTTTGGGTTTCCTTGTTTGTTTTGTTTCGTGATTGCAAAATGGGGCTCATGGTGGAGGCTTGTTCACAGGAAGAGGTTTCCTCAGACAGACCTTGTCAGAAGGCTGCATTTAGACCCCCTCATAAGCAATTCTAGTCATATGTCTAGTGTAAACAGGATTTGCTCTTTCTGTGAGTTTCCTTTTCTCTAGTTTGCATATGAAGGGGGTTTTATAACAATACCTTTCTCTTTTCATTACAGTGCTATTGCAAAATGTCTTTAAACTTCATGGTTTATTTTGTTACTTTAAAAATATTTGTGAACCTGGCAATGCTAGTTACAGGTAACAACTCACTGAGAAGTAAATTGGATGTGTTTTTTCATGAAGGTATTTCAAAGCTGCTCAGAAAGAGCACTGCATGTTTCCTCTTGTATGTTTCCTCACAGCTACCCCTGTGTTTTCTAGTTTCTTTCATAGCTGTGTTTGACACCTGCTACTGAGGATAAATTGACTTGAAAGAATCATTGCCATTCAATTTAGATGGGCTAAGTACATCAACATTTCAGGTTGTCTACTCTTGCCTATTCTCTCCTAAAGTTAATTCCAGTACAGTTTTCATTGGGATGGAACTCTTGTATATTGGGGCACAGTGTTTTCCAGTTTATGTCTATTTAAACCTAGGTTTCTTACTTTGTTTTTCAGAAAGTGTTAGTTTTATAGCAGATCCATATGTGGAAAGCAGGATGAATTATTTGCATGTATTTTAGTCTTAGTTTGTGCCTCTTTTTATTTTTCTTTTTTCTTTTTCTTTTCTTTTTTCTTCTTTCCCAAATCTTGAATGACCTCAATTTATAAAGGTAATTATGTGTGTAGACCATACCTCTCTTCACATATTACCTCTCTCAGTACACTGAGCCTATGTCTGTTTGTTTTTAAACTGTTTATTTTCCTCCTTTGTAGGAAAAGAGCTAGAAGTTTTACTTGTGCTCCTTTCTAACATATAATTTTAGGTTGTTGATCACCAATTTCAGCTCCTTTGTCGGGGACACAAATCAGGTGAAGGCATGTTTATAATTTTGAACAGCAAAGCTCTAGCAAAGACTGTGGGTAAGAGCAAAAGTTTTTCTGGAAGTGTTTCAGTTCTTCTGCAAAGCCATCTACAGTGTCAACCTCTTGTTCAAGAATTGTTGCTTTGCTTTGTTTTGTTTCCTTAGTTTTCCTGAACAGCTCAACAGGTGTCCAGTGCTTTTAAATTGGTTAGAGATAAGGCTGATTGCATCCTCTCCCTCCTGTTTTCCTTTTTTTTTTATTGTTGTTGGGTTTTTTTTAGTACTAAGTCAAGTTGAAATTAATGGTTCACAAGCGAAAATTTGGGAGGTTTATCTCACTATGCTACCCTCTAACTGCCAACTAATATAATAGCAATTTTTTTAATTTGAAACTCAGGAAAAGGAGGTGATTTTCTGTAAGTTTATAGCTCTGCTTGTCTTCATTGGAAATAGGAATATCATGTAACTGTTGATTTGTGTCTGATAATACATTAAGTAAGTCCATATAGCATACAGAATTTCACCTGTAGTGCCAAGTAGAGTAGAGGGGAGGTTTAGACCAAAAAAAATCCTCACAAAACCCTATTCAATATTATCCAGATAAAAAAATGTTTAAGTATATATATATATATATATTCTGTGAAACATAAAACATTCCTCTGTTGGTCTTTAAAATATGCAACTAGACTACAAGTAGTTGACATAGTCTGTAGTTTCAGTTTATGTCATATGAAACCTGCTCTTGGTTACCTTCATCTCCCGCATGTTTAGCATCTTACAGGATCAGTTCTGGTAACTTTTCATTGTTTCCATTTATGATGCATATGGGGAAGAAAGAAATAGCTTTGGTATGACAGTATGCACTAGCATTTGGAGAAGCCAGAAAGAGTCATTTGAATTTTCCTTTTCACAATGCTCTTACTTTAAAGTTATCTTCCCTTAAATGTACGTGCTTTATACTCAGCTTAAAAGGTAACATGGAGTTAAGAAAATAACAGATCCATAAAAGTTTGTGCTTTGCACCATCGATGTGCTTGCTCCAAAGTCTTCAAGAATAAGTTAAAACAGAAAACAACAGTCAGATTTTTAGTTTTGCTGGTATCCAGATACAATGCACATATATTATGCAACTGATTTTAAGCTGGGCTGGAGAGATCCTCAAGGAGGACAAGTTCACTGCTCAATGAATTGGGTTTGCAAAGCAAAATGTCTAAGAAATTTCTGACAAGAGCAGGCATAGGAAATACTTCTGACATGAGACTCAGTTCTCCTGGTATTCCCTCAATTGCTGCCTTTCCTGTCTGTCTCCATCCTTGCTTGTAAGTCATACTATGAATGAGATGATCTGGATAGGTACCAATCAAAAGTCTAATTATGAATGGAGCAATCTAGATCAGCGCTGACTCAAGAAGCTGTGTAATTTGCAGACACCTACACCTTACTGCAGAGAGCAGTTTCAGTTGTCTTGAGAAGACTGAACTAAATTCTCCCATATGGTACTGTTGCTCTAAAATGCAGCAGCAAGCGCTCTGCATCTTTATATGAGAAAATGATGTTAATGTATTCTTATTTGGTACCATAGTTATTTTAACTTCACATTTACAATATAAATCTAGTATCTAAAGCCTCTTATTTACCTGGAATTAATATTTATCTATTATGTCCCTTTTACCTTACACAGAAAAGACTGAATTTGCATGTGTGTTCAGTGGATTCTAACAATCAGTCTCTGGCTCATGGCCTCTGATCTTTTCACAGTACAAATAATAAACTGAAAGCCCTTGAAAAAAAGCATTTGGTGCAGCACAGTCCATGGGAAAAACACTCATTAAAATGTAGTTAATAAATAACTGATGCAAGACTATATTTCTTAAATAAATGGTAGTTGTGTGAAGGAGAAGGAAGGACCTACCCGATGCTGCTATCTGTAGGTTTGGGACTCCAGGAAGTAATGCCAACTTTTGGTGATTTAATATACAGCGCTGATTTTTCAAAGGGTAAGGTTGTTAAGTCTTCCCCACTGGCCATATCTTCATGTACAGCCTTGCAGTACCCTGCCTGAATTCCTCCTTATTGGATAAGGCATCCTCTGCTTCCTGCCCAAAGCTGTTCTGTTGAAAAACCAAGAGTTCAAGGAGACAGTGAGCTTAATGCTTGTCTTGTCAATGAGCTGACAGGTGACCTGAGCAAGTTACACAATCCTGCTTATGTCAGCTAATCCTTCTGTGAAACACAGTAAATGATACCAGTCAGAACCATGAATCGATAGAGCAAAACTGTTCTGAAGGGGATGTAATGGTTCAGAATGATTAATTTGATTGGCTTCATCTACCTACAAGCTTGTAAAATACCTTCAATTTCACAGGTGTTGCAAGTGAATGTAGTGAATGTTTATTCTCTGCACCAGTGAGGAAATGTAAACTGTGTCACTTGAATATAAATGACAGAATTACTGCTGCATGCATCGTGCTGTACGTGGGTTGACAGGAGCTCATGAGCAATCTTCCCTCAGTAAACCCCAGTGCGCACAGTTTGTCCTGTATGTTCTCTCTGTCATGTGTCTGCATGACCTTGTATGCATGGGGTTTGCTTTACACATGGATTTATATTGCCTTCAGGGAAAGTTCTTTGGTATCTGCTCTCCCATATTTTTCTTCTTTTTTTTTTTTTTTTTCCTGAACAAAACCTTTACCTGCTCACCTTTTCCTGTGGAGAACCTGGAAAAAGCAAGTTCATTTAAAGTTTTGCTCTGATACTCATGAAAAACTTGACATATTTGTGTATCTGAATCAGGTACCATAAACTTCTTATGGATACCAAATGTTTCATTTATGGTATCTCAGGCAGTAACACTTCGGAGAGAGCAGGAAGAATGAGAATAGATGTGCTGAGCTTCAGAGTAATGAAAAAATTGAGTGTGGAAATTCAGCATAGGGAAGTTTTGGATAACAACCAGAGCGTCTTTTTCAATGCCTTTTGAAAAGGCAAGGTACAAGATAATCTGGTTGTTCATAATAGTAGCAGAAATATTTTAATTAATTGTTAGGGAAGTGTAAGGCCTTAGCCAGTACAGTCAATACAATGAGAAGAAACAAGCAACATAAACCTGCAGGTCTTGTGTAGTTACAGTCTCACTGATTCTGAGTAGAGGCTTTGCCCTGCAATGTATGATGGACAAAACTTTAGTTGTGAATTCAGTTGAACAAAAACATGCTAAAATGGAAGTAAGCTGCCTTTTCTGTTTTGTGTTTGAGACAACATTGAATACAGGCCGATGTTTCTAATTTCATGTGTCTAATGCTGTAAGAACTAATGTTATAACATTGCCTTTTCCTACTTTTGTGTTGTTGGTTTTTTTTTTTTTAATTCCAGTTGCAGCTTCTGATGTTATATGGTTACCTGATGGTCTTGCTTTGTATTAGGAGGTATATTTATAGGTTGTGAGAAAAGCCTGAAATTCAAAGTACAAGACTGACAAGAATAGCAAATTAGAAAAGCTGGAAAGTAAATAAAAAACTATGCAAAACATTGCTTCAAAACCTCTCTCAGTGCTTTTCAGAGACCATTAAACACTGCATTTTGTACAGATGTTCTCTAGTGCTGGTGCTAGGACACTAGCTCTCCTCTCTTCAGTGTGTTGAAATAAATCTCTTTATTGGAAAACAGCTTTTTACTTCAGTCGTTTATTGCTTTAGCTGTTTGGCTTTATAACATGTATTGGTTTGCAGTGCACTCAAACACACAGCTCCAGCCAGTCTTCCCTTCTATAAAAATGTGTGCAGAATACATTTAGTTCATTAAGGTTGTACTCGATATTTGGAATGCCTGTAATTCTTCTACTGCCAGACCCATGTTTCTGTGCTGACTGTCCAGCCCCTCTCTTCTGTGCTGTCTTTGCAGAGAAGCAAAAGCTGGGAGAAAGCAGAATAGATAGATAGCCTGCAAAATATGCACATTCATTTCAGCTTTTGGTGTAGATGATGGGGGAGATTTCGGATGTTGCATTTTAACCTTTCCAAACTACTGCTGGGGGGTAGAGTTTTACATGCTGGGTAAAAAATACCATAGAGAAAGCAGTCGGCAGATATTATTGTTAAACACATGAAAATCTAAAATGCCCTGTTCTGTGGATCTCTTTAACAGGCTGACTCCTCTGGGTCAGTTATTCTTAGCCTAGTTATTTTCATCTTATGGCATTACAGGTCTAAGATTAGCCTGTTAGGCGTTATCATGCCATCTGAGTTACCTCCTAATATAACTGTACACCGGAATGATTATTTATAGACAGAGCATTCTGTCATTTTTGCTTTATTTCTGGTAGTTTAAATAAAGAAGAGCAACATTCAAGAAAAACCACAGATTCCTTCCTGCTGCCAAAACAACATGATAACTGCCTGCTGAGGGGCAGGGATATTGTTTAAAATGTGTGCTCACAGCAGATGCAAACATCTTACCTCTCCTACAACAAGATACCTCAGGGTACCACTGCTTCTGTCTGTTCTGGAGGAGGGAGAGGGGTGCCAGATTGATGCACCAAATGACAGAGCTGAGATGGGCTTGTGGCTGCTGATGAGAACAAGGATAACCAGGTGCTATTTTTAGAGGTCGGCTCTGTCAAGCTCCGTGTTCACTGTGAACATGTCACATATGCACAAAGCTCCTCCAAAATGGACCCATCTAGTTTTGTTACATAAAAGTGATATCTGCTGTACAAGTAGCCTTCTATGTGATTTTCACAAGACTTAACAGGAAGCTTCAGTAAATCGGCAAATTTTATTGAAGTGCTCTTCATGATTGCTACACAAACATTTTTTCTCAGTAGAAAAACTTCAAACCTAAAACAGAGTTGTTGTTCAAGTACACAGTGAGGCTCTTTCTCTCCTAAGGAAGTTCGCTGGGATCTTTGTGTTTGTGTATAACTAGGAGGAAGCTTTTAGCTTTTAGTGGCAGTTGAGTAAAGAGCAGCAAAAATAGGAAAGCAGCAGATCTTCAGCTGGGTGTCAGTGCAGCCTCTGCCTGCAGTTGTTGCTCAGGAAGCAGGCAGCTGACATAAAAGGGAAATATTAATGGATTATAATTATCTAATGAATTCCATCTTTTTTAGCTTTCTGCTGTGTAAAAATGTCATGTTTCTGTCTTCGTGCAGATTTTGTGTGTAATCAGGGGGCACCTGATTTGTTCTACTTTAAAATATTACAGGTGTAAAAAGGCTGGCAAAATCGGTGGCAGCCTCTGCATGGTTGAACCAGTGCTGGTCTAACTCCCATTATATAATAAACAGCTTTTTTTAATTTTTTTTTTTTTTGGCAGCCTGGCAGTTCTCTGCATGACTGTAAAGGTACTTTGGCATTTAGTATAATCTGAGCATAGCCAACACATCTGTTTTAATTGTTTTATGTCTCATGGTTGTAAACTCCTTCCAGCTTGTGGAGTATACAAACATGATGAGCTCCATTAGTCAATCCTTTTTGCAGATGAATGTGCTAAAAATGCAGGTTGCTTTATTCTAATGATAACATGCTCTTTCTAGTAATAAGACTGAATACCATCAAAAGGAGACATAAGAAGTAACGGAATGAATTCTTTGAAAATGCCAAATATATAAATCATATTTTTACAATCAAAGACTATTGTTCCTCTTTCATGATCCCTGTGGTCAAAGGTATGCATGCCACAGGGAGGAACCACAGTTATTCAATTTAAGTGAAGTCTGGAATGGAATAATGAGCGGGCTTAATGTTAATTTAATAATTTTCCCCAATTGTTCTGTTCTTAATCCAAGTTTACTTTTTCTTTCTTGGTGCCCAAGGCCACCTCCTTGTTGGTGTTGTGCAGTAACAATATGAGAGAAAGCAGGGAAAACAGACTGTTAGTTCTTAATCTTACACAGAGACTCTTTTTGGAATTTTGTACTCATTTAGTAAAATGTTAGTGTTGGCCTTTTTATTTACCTGTCCATAACTCCATTTTTTGCAGAGCCAGTAAGTTCTTACTTCTCTACTTATACTTCCTTGATCTCTAGATAAATATCCCGGTTGAAAATGTGTATTTTTCCTAAGCCTTGTGAAGTCTTTTTTTTACAGACACAAAATGTAAAACTTCTGGACTCTTCAAATTTTTTATAGTCTAATTTGAATTTGACCTTGAAGTTTTGAAGTGCTTAAAAGAATATATGTATTGCAATATTACAAAGAATCATAAAGTAAAATACCTAGATTTTTTGAGGCTTTATGCTAACATAAATAGTGATGGAATTAGCATGAGGCACAGAATGGTGTTAGAAATAGCAAAAAGAAAATCATCAGTATTTGTATTTTTGCTGTCTTTATATTAGCATTTATTTATTTCATGTAGGCACGTAATGCTAAAGGACTATATAGAAATTTCAACAATGTTTCAGAAGGCTCATCCTAAAAATCCTTGCACAGCAGCTGCTGAAATCTAGTGGGACCTAAATTCAGGACAGCATTTTACCTTGGTCTAGTAGCTCTCCAGCCTGTGTCATGCATATGCTCAAAACTGCTCCAGGCTCCAGAGAGACATCCACTCGTTCCCATGCACACATGTGAAAGTTTGCGTCCTTTTATTTGCTGTCACTGTTTTTTCCTACAGGATCTATTTCAGAAGAGGAAGAAAGCTTTACTCAATTGTTTTTATTAAGTACTGTCTGTAGTTATCACAGTAATAATTTCATAGGATATAGTAAGTTTTGCTTAGGTTTTTTCAAGGAATATGAAAGAAGGACTGGCAGAAGAGAAAGGTTTGAAGAAATTATGAGGGAATTTTATAAATGGAGTAGTAGGGCAGAAATGAGCTATACAAGCACTTCCTATGTTAAAATGCTGTTGTGAGGGAGGGTGGGAAAGGCTCTGAAGATGTAAGAGAACTATGTGGGAGGTGGAAACCAGGGGATTTTGAAGCACAGTTCCAACTGTCCATGAACACAGGAAAAATAGAGTTGAAAACAGTTAAGAAAACAAATCAACTGAGATGAGAGAAGTTTCTGTCAAAGAAATCTCTAATGCCATCATGAAGAATACATGAGAAAGTATGAATATTTTAGAATCAACAACCCAGCTTGTCTCTAAAAACAACCCAGGGCTGTGTTACTCTTGTAATGACACATAAGCTAGTATTCAGGGATTTCTTTTGCCATTATAGAGATTATTTTTCTGTTTTCTTGGTCTGAGAATGAGGTTTGTGAGAGGGAGTGGTATAGAACACAGATTTTGTTTATGCACATACTACAAATTCTGCTGCATCTCACTATCCTGAAGTCCTTCCTTCCAAATGTAGCTCAGCTTTCCTGGAGAACCTGCAGAACAATCTCAGCAGAGCTTTGCCAAAAATTTCCATCCCTGTGTCAGCTGCACCATTCCTGTCCTGCCTTTTCTTCTTGACCTAGTGGGCAATTTTCTGAGCTCTTTGCTGATTTTCTGGTTTGTTTGGTTTTTTCTCCTTGTGCCAGTGTATACAGGGTGATAATGGGGCATCTGGAGGACTTACTAAGAAGGGAAATTACAAATGCCAAAATCAAAAGGACATAGGCAAAGAAATAAAGAAGGAGTGCTAATGTAGCTGAATTAAGTAATGGTGGTGCTAGGAATGACTAAGGATACTAATATTGACACAGCTATTTTATTTAGAAAATATATGGTTAGAAATGGGAATATTTAAAAAAAAATTACCCTTGGGCTAAGCATTTTAAACCTCATCTAAGAAAGAATGCCTCTCTCTGGTTACTGGTCACGCATATTTACTTGTCACTGGTATGCATTTAAATATATATATACATATATATATCTATATCTATATATATATGTATAGATCCTTTTCACCAGGCTTACTCTGCCTCTCCTCCCTGAGGACACTGATATGGCTATATTAAAACCTGTCACAAATTTTGGGAACTCTGGGTTTAACAAGTGAGTTGAGGTAGCCTTGAATGAGTGCCTGAGCCAAAGTGGTTTTCCTTCTGCAGGCCTAGTAGCCCACCAGAGGCAGATGCACATTCCATAAACCTCCTCATCTGTCTGCTGTTCTTCATCTGCAGATACCCAACGTTGTGCAGCAGCACGTTTGTTCCCAAGACCTCAGAAACTCGTTCTTAAGGACCTGTCTTTGTTATTTCTTCTAGAGAGTACTATTGCTGGTCTGTCCTGGTAGTGCTTAGGAGATCTAGGTGTAGGGCTGGTTTTAAAACATTAGCAGGCAAATAGTCTTTAATGTTGTCCTGCAGACTCAGAAAGACATGAGTGCAGAAATCTGGACTACTCCTTTCTTCTGGGCCCGCATTCTTCTGCAGGACAGTCACATCACTTGTACCAACACAGGTATTCATGTGTCCATTGGGGCTGGAGGAATGAAGAGCACGTCTTGGTTAAAAATGTGACCCCCAGGCCCCTGTGCCACTGCAGTGGGTGCTGCAGTGTGAGGAAGGAGGGCATCATCCCTGGGGTCAGAGGGGCCATGAGCGGGGAAGGGAGGCACAACCATTCCTCTCAGCTTTGGCTATGGCATACAGCCGCCTCAAAATATGTTTACCTGCTGCCTGGGAATCTTCTGGAGATTTCATCTTGCTTCTCTCAGCATTTTGCAGGACAGAGACTAAAATTTCTCACTTAATTAACACGCCGTTAAACTCCAGTGAACTACATAGCACTTTACCATTAAGTATAATTTCTGCTAATTTTGTCCCTGTGAAGCTGTCAATAACTTCCCTTTCATCATCCACAGGGTACATTTTATCTGCTAATGTGAAAGGAAAATCCCCTAAAAATGTACATTGTTTTGCATTAAGTAGAGTATTATATCTGTTTACCTTAGCAACCTGCACCAAAAGTGAATGTACTGGGACCAGTAGCTGTCTTCATCTCAAAGCTGTATGAGTACCAGTGCAGTGTCTGTTGCAGAAGGACATTCATCGCTCTTGCACTCAATTTCTGGTCCATTCTTTATTTGTGGAGAAAATGTTTTGCCAAACATTTTCCCACTGTAGTCCCTCCTATCCTCTAGTTTTGTAACCTAAGTGTGCTTTGGTATGTCCTTAGACTTCCTAGACAATGTGGAAATCAGTAAAATTCAAGTTATGGGAGAAAAAATTTTCCTTCATCTGATGCTGTTTCCTGGTTGCTACTTAGGTACTGTTATCAAATACTTCCCAATGTAAACCAAAACCGTAAAATAACTAACTGACATGCTGACATGTTAGCAAACATAGATCAAAAGGACCATATAATTTTCCCAGTTGTTGCTATAAATTTCTTACTGAGTGCAGTTTCAAGTTGAAGGCACAGTTTGAGTCTTGTGGCTGGCACGAGGCTGTACAGACATTTTTTGGATCAGAACCCTTCAAAACGGCTGTGCTCTCCGCAGTAACAGCCAGAGTAGAAGATGCCAGATCTGAAAGGAGAGAAATTTTTCGCTGCTCTTGCTTTGCTGTGAAAGTCTCTGCATCTGAGCTGGTGACAGCCACAAACCGTGCCCCCAGTGGGGGGAACCAGAAGCATTAGTTAGCGACAATCATGTAGGAAATAACATGTTGTGTCCAGCTCTCAGGAGGTGGTGTTTGACTAGTCATCCAAACCCTCAGTACAGAGAAGGAGACTCATCTTTCTCCTTAGATAACATGGTCAGATGCTTAAACTTCATGATTCTGAATGCAATTAAAATGTGTACCTGAAAGACAGTAGTTACTTTCTGCAGGAGGAAGGCTGTATATATTAATCTTACATTTCTGCATTAAATCTACTTTGTTTTTATGTAACCCTTACTTGCACTCCCCAGAAGGCCCATAGTTATGCAGATAATTCTCATTTATAATATGATTTTCCTCTTCCAGTATAGATGGATGGATGTTTAGGTGGATATAAATAGTATCTGTTCCATGCAGAAAAAGCGTAGTAGCACAAATGAAAATCAGACCCTTTCTACTTATGGAAGTCTTCCCAAGCTCTTAATCATCTTAAATCCAATTAGTGTTTTCCTGTTTCTGGCATGGCTCCCTTTGAGATGGGATAACGGAACTGGAATAATCCCAATGGCAAAGCCTCATTGATGAATATGGAAACTTACTTTTATCCTGCTTTCAGCACTTTTCAGTTTTGGATCTTGCTGTACATTGACCACATGTTGTCACTGAGCTCTCTGCAATGACAGCCATCTGTTTTTAAGGTTATATTAAGGTTAATGAATCACAGTAAGGTATATTCAGCTCATTCCTCCCAGTAGAAATTACTGTGCACGTGCAAAAAATGAGTGAACTCTTGTATTTTGCTTCGATATCACAAAGCTTTATTAGGACCTCTGGCATTCCTCAGAGCCTTCCATGAAATATCCTGAAGAGATTTATTTCATCTGTGGTTTTAACCCAATCAATCTTTTTTCCATTATTCTTCTTTCCAGACCTCTATTAAAATAGCAATTACTGTTGCCTCACTGCACTATCAACCTTTTCTGAAATTCAAAAAGAATATTTATTTCCCTTCTGCTTTTCGTCTTTAAAACCATTTGTGATCAGCTGTAGAGTTCTTGTAACTTCACATAAAGTTACAGAACAGGACACAAATTCCAGTGAGACACCTTGTGAAGGACATTTTGTAAGTCCAGATAAGCCAGTGGATCAGATCCTTCACTGGTACCAAGTGTCACAGCACCAGTAAAATCCAGGTCCTTTTTCTGTCACCATCTTGTTAACCCTTTGAAAGAATTTTTTATGCTTTTGTATTTCAAAGTATGCATGCAATTAGAATTCAAAGCTCATAAATGTGTCTTAAAAAAATCAGTTTGCATCACACTTGATTTGTTTTCTAAATGTCTAAGATTAAAACAAATCAAGTTTAAACAAAAATTGGCTCAGTTGTGGATGTTAATGGGGGATATAATTTCTTAAAGAACATGTGAGAAAAGAATATCTCTTTCCCTTTTTTCTTTTAAAATTGCATGCATGGCTCTCATTTGCTTGAATAATTTTTGCTAAGAAAAAACATAAGAAATTTTAAATTCAATGTACCTAATTTTAAAAGTATTGTGAGATTAAAGCAATTACAGTAGTTTATGCATTTCAATCATCACTTGTGTGTTCACAATTACAGCAGTATAAACAGATCATATTTTAAAAGAACAATTTTTTTGTTTGTTTCACCACTTATTTGCAATCCTGTCTGTAGCTGTGGTCCAAAGAGTTTAAAATAAAAGAAAATATAAAGATTACAAATCTGATGTAAATACTAGAGGATGAAACATATGAAAAGGGATTAAGGGAGGGATATTTATAGCCTATAACAGAGAGCTCAAGGGACGTGGGCACTGGCTATAAATAACTTCAAGGTAATAATATAAATGAAGGAAGGGAATTATTTGTTCTCGAAAGATGGTGAAGCATGGAATAGTAGCCTGAAGCAAAGAAAATAATAGTTTAGATGTTAGAACTTTTTTATCTCGGTAAGAGCTATGGAGAGCAGAGACATAAATAACTAAGGTAGGAGGCTGAACCAGAAGCACCAACTGCAGCTATTTGGCTACAGATTAAAATTACTCGTAGAGGAGTTGTGTTAGGGGCTAGACTTAGTGATGCAAGCATTTTTTTTTCTATTTTCTTACATCTTACATTTTATAATGCCCACATTTCATGGTATGTATTAATTTCTCATGAACATTCCTTCCAAGATTATTGAGCGTCTTTAACCAGATTAAGGGTAAAAAAATGTTATTATTCAATTATAACCTAATTTATTAGTAGAATTTAAAGCTGTATTGTTTTCACCAAAAAAGAGGAGTTTCCTGTTGTAATTTCTTCTGGACTGAAGGAAGAAGTCCTCTGTTCTCAACAGCCCCTAGATGAGATGGTGGCTGTTGAACACTGTAACCTCAATTTGCTAGGCAGGCAAAACAGCTTCTGTGAATTGTACATCGTGGTGTCAGAACACGGGGCATTTGCTGGGTACTGCTGACTTCACTAACATGCAGTAGGTTGGGTGCTGGCATGCTCCAAAGTGAGCTCTTGATACAGCCAGGACAGAATTAAGGAGACGTGGCACAAACCTCAGCATGAATTGGAGTGTTGTGACTATCCCATTGCTTACAGCGGTAGACCTCTCAAAACAATACGATTCTAGTCTAGGTCATCACTTGGACATATTTTTCTTGTTCCTCCATTATTTCAATGTGTCTGAGGGGCGTCTTCATGCTGGACATTTTATTTTTCAATGTAAAAAATTTGGATGAGATTGTTTCAGTGTAACCCAGCCAAAAGAAGTCATATCACACCTGTCATCAAGGACAATGCAGGAGACTTGAAAGACTGCAATTCTTTCAAGGTGGTGTCAAATATGCTTGATAGTATGTAAGTGAGAGAGAGAGGGAGAAATCAATTGAGTGAGATAAACTGCACAGGTATATTTGGACCTCTACAAATGACATATCACTTTCTTGGTCTAACTTAGTTTGGCTTTTTCAGTGCTCAATAGGCATGAGAAATGCCTATGAGAAAAGTATGTCATGAGAACAATACAAAAAACCAAAGTGTTGTGTTGTTAAATGAATATGGCAGCTGTCTTTATCTCTGCTTGTCTTGCATGTAATCCACTGGGCAATAATAGTTTTGAGGGACTTACAGTTTTAGCTATTATGTGCAATATCCATACAAAATATTGTCTGAGTTAATATTGATCAAGTAATATAGATGTGTTTGGCATGCATACCTTCAATAAGTGTCTGTATTTTTGCAAGAAGAGGAATACAATGTCTACTCATTCCTGCCCAGGATGTCATACTCAATAGCCTTATACTCTTGCATTGTTAGCATTACTAGACATTCCCACTGCTGTTAAATCAGGCAGGGTCTCCTCTTGAATAACAGGCTTTTAGGCACACCTGAGCCTGAGGTTTTTAACTATTATTGGATTGCATTCAATGTATAGTAGCTCAGAACATGTGTCTGAAATTTCTCAGGCATTTAGTCAATATTTAGCTCTTTTCCCTCTCTTTCGTCTGTACCTCTTAGCTGTTAATTTTTGCAGCTTTGAAAAAATCTGTCTTAATAAGGTAATTAATAATATTATTTCATGTGGACAATAGAGATAAAAAATGAAGACCCTGTATCGTAGAGGACAGCATTTGATTCATACCTACCACCTCTTTTTATCATCCCTTTTGTACCACACTCATACCCATGTTCCCTCTTGGCTAGATGAAGCACTGGAAGAATAACTTCTCACTCAGGGGCCAGTCTTTGAAATCTCGTGTGCCCCACATGCAAGGTGGCTCTGGAAGTGCAGTGCTGTTAGGAAGACCTGTAATCTTCCTGGATTTGAGATATGTTTTTAAGAGAATACTTGTTGTAGCTCATGAATCAGTGGAAGTCACCTCTCACCTCTGCAGAGCAGGCACCAGCTACCTCCAGGAACAATTTGCCTCATTTCACTCCATGGCCTTTGGATTGTACATGCCAGTGTCTGAATATTGGCAATTGTCTGGGTACCAATAATTTCACTTAGATGAAACAAATGTGCTTTGGGAAAGATCCAGTTTTTCTAGGAGATTAGACTTCTAGGAAACAAGAGATCTGGTTTAATTTAGGAAAACTTCAGTATAGAGTTGTATGTTTGCAGTCTGTACAAAATATTGGATTTCTAAAATTTTCTTCCTTCACGTGGCTTGTTCTTTTCCTCTGTCACCTTTGAGTCTGTTGTTCTTCTTGGGGAGGTTGCCACTCATGTGCCATAAATACTGTTTCTCATGGTTTTCCTTTACATGACCCATATAGTTGACAGCAGAGCTGCCTGATGTCTCTGCTTGGACTTCCCTGAATTGCATTGCTTTATTCTGTCAGAAAAACTCAATAGTGTTGGGACATGATGACAGCTACACAATGGTCCTTGTAGAAACAAATGTTCTCCCATAGTGAAGGAAATAAGGTGAAAGTGTTAATAATCTGTCTGGCTTGGGATTCTTTGGCCTGAAGAATGTCTTCTGTGTGTAGCATTTCTGTTAGTTATGAGGCCTCTATGCATTAAAATAACTTTGAGACCTGTTGAAAATTGGAGTGGACTAAATTAAATTAAGAAAATATTACTCTTCATTTTCCAAGATTATTAAGATGGCACTTGCATGCTTACTTTGATTTTTCAGATAAAAGAATAAAGGAAGCAATCTGCAGCCCATCAGATTTTCAATGAGTGAAAATGGCACTATGATGAAAAGTCTAGTTATTTGGCATGCATAGTGTCACATTTCAGTATTTAATGTTTGTTATGTTTTGAATGCACTGTCCATAAATACTTTAATACAGTTTTCTGCCAAAAGGCATCTGTCTTACACTGTAAAAGTCCTTCTCATTTTATTTCATCTTCTTGACTGACAGTATCCTAGTTTCCTGATGACTTTTTCAAAGTTAAATAAAATTAAGTCAACTTTTTTCTTAATTTTGACTTCTACTGTCATTTTCCCTTTGTTCTTTCTCCATTCATGCCAAGCTATGAATTTAATCACAAGACCTTTGAAAGGCTTGGATTCTGCCTTAGCATGGCATGTATTTTGAGGGGAGAAATCACCAAATGAGAAAAAAAAATAGGAAATAATGTATATTTTGAGACAAAATTATTTGCATTTTGTGTATGCAGATTGTGGCATTAATTCAAATTACTTGGACAATTTGTCAGAAAATTTGAGCAGCTCTCAATTATACTGGTAACAGTAACTTGCTCACAGTGCTCCTTAGGGCATGTTTTTTTGCTTGATAAAATGTATAGAAAAACTGTCTGTTTAGTAGATGAGTGTCAGTTCCTGTCCACTTTGTATTTTGACTTTTATTTGGCTAAATAATGCAAAAATGTTTATTAGTTATTCACCATGACATGAATAAATATCCAACTTGTCCAAAATCTAAACATTTGTTGCTGTTCCAAAATTAAGGATCTTAATTTCTATCTGATGCCAGTTGGTAAAGTCTGGGATTAAATTGCCATTTTGTTTCAATTGCTTGTCTTTATATATGGAAAAATATTCAGAAAAAGTTACTCTCTGATTTGAAGTTTCATTTGCTTGTATGTGGGCCAAAAGCAAATGTTACGCATCTGTGAAGGCTTACATACTTTTATGAACTTGAAAAGGGAAGCATGAAATTAAGTATTATTCTTACTTATTATAGAAAGAACAAAATCACATGCTGATGTTCTTCAGTCTTTCAGGAAATATTTTATCTTTAGAATGGAGGCCCCACGGCTGCCGTGCACAGCTGAGCCTGAGGCCTCTGCAGAACTATATATTCTTATGCATTTTTTTCTGGCACCTGTGCCTACACTGCCGTTGTTTTTGCTTGAGAAGTGAGAAAGTGATACAGGCAGTAAGGCTTTGCTGAGCTCCCTCCTGCTGAAGCTACTTGGCTATAAGTGAGCAGGGAAGTAAATGAAAGCTGTTGTCCCAGTTTCATTACTGCAGTGGGATCATGCCATTGGCAGGAGCCCCAGGACACCCAGAGATCATTGTGGGGAGAGAGACTTGATTCAATTTTATAAGTCTGAAAATAAGTTATTGATAAGTAAAGCTATTAATACAATATTGTGTTATGCCTGTTTAGAATTGTAAGCTAAACAGCAAGCTGCTGAGTCTTTGGGATCTGATCCAAGAAGGCCTTATGTATAAAGCTCTGATGCTTAGACACACATGTCTTTTTTCACCAATATGTGTGTATTATACCTGGACTTCACCCCATAAGTCTGTTATAAAGAAGACCTTTTGCTGACAGATTCTGGAAGTATCAGGTAAAGAAAAAGTTCCTTATGATTAAAGATCTAGGTGAAATTAAAAGACTATCTAATAATTTTTTAATGATTACTTTCTAAGAATGATTACAATGGCTATGAAAACTATGAAGTCTTACACTTCAGCTGTCATAATAAATGTCACTAGCTCTTTACCTTAGCATGTTGAAAAGTTTTGTGTAGCCATAAGTATTCAAGATTTCAAATTAATGAGGGCTTTATCCAGTGGCATGGGTAGTTGGTTGGATGTTCATCTCCATGTTAAAATTGATTACAGCCTTTCAAAGTGCTTTATAAAACTTATGTGCCTTAAAGCAGAGGCAAATTTTTTGAGGAACTACCTTAGGTAGGAGAGGAAATGAAATTTTGGTTTCACGCTCACAAAGAACTTAGTGAAATTAATTTAGTGTTATGAAATGACAGGACTCACAAGTATGTATGAGGTTTAACCTGAGTAGACTAGTGGTCAGTTACCTGGAACTAGATTATCCAAGCTTTTCAACAGGCAAGGGAAAATCCATTTTAGGATAGCCAGGTGAAATGGTTATCAAGTCTCTGAATTTATGTTCTATTTTATTTTTAACTATCTGTTAGTATGAAAGAACTAGTAACTCTTTTCTTTCATTGCAGGTAACTCTTTCATTCTTACCATTCAGATATTTTTTCCTTGTCTGTGTATGCCACATTTTATACCAGAATAGAGCAGAATCCTCATTGTAGTGGTGGTCAAAAATTATAAGGCTTATTTTAAACCAGTGTATCTTTGGGATTTTCAGACTAGTTTGATGTGCTACCAACATTTATACTTTTGTAGGAAATAGCATTAAATATTTGTGAAGCTTCTGGCAATGCTACTCAACTGTCTGCTAAAATGTGACCTTTTTTTTTTTTCCTCCTGTTATTTTTGGCTGAAACTTTTCAATCATTTTTGAGAAAGGAGCTGGATGAAAATAAATCATTCTGTCCTTGAAAAGTTCTACCTGCCTTATTCTAGAGCATGAAACTCTGACGCTCTGGTGCTTTAGATCAGGAACTTAGCATGTGATACTTGTGGCTGAAAGATGAATTTTCATTTTCACTGTGCGAATCTATTTTTGTTGGCCAAATTTAAATTGCAGATTAAGTTTTACTTTGTGTCAAGGTCTTCTGTCTTCAATTAGCATGCTGTGTTCTTGTCCTTTTTATTCATCTTGGTTTTCAAGGCAGCCAAAAGTGGCCCTGGTGCAATTACAGGTGCCTCAAGCAAAGGCAGGACCTTGTTGTATCCCTCAGCTTGTCTTGCAGACTCCTCCACCTCCATCACCAAGCATGGTAACAAGTAGACTTTGATGAAAGGCCAGTTGGAAACTTGAAGCATAAGGGAGAGAAAGGGGAAAAAAGAAAGCTGAATAGGGAGGAACTGACTGATCAACCAAGGAGGCCATATCTGGTTGAAAACCACAGGGAAGATGGAACAGGTTGGGAAAGATGGGGCTGGATGGAAGGTGGGAAAGATAGGAGCCAGGGACAGCTTGGATGGAAGTGGTAAAGGATGAATAAAGGACCTGAGAAAGGACAAAGTGCAAGAAGTCAGGAGGATTTAGGAGCTGTGTAATTCCATCACATTTTCTTCTTACAGAAGAAACTTTCATCTATGTGGATGAAAGATGAAAATGTTTCCATAACTTCATGGTTTCATGCCTGGCTACAGGCATTATTAACTTCATGCTGTTTGTACCCTGCTCAGGATGCTAAGTTTATTAAATTCTTCCTGAGCCCACTTTATAGAACTTTTCTAAATATGAATATATTCACACAACACCTTCTGTAAAACATAAGGAGTTGTTGTTGCTGTGTTATGGGTAAGAACTAAAGCAAACATTTAAAATACAAGCATACTGAATATCTGTGAATTCATGGTGCCCTCATTAAAAAGATAAGGGCGTGAGGTTTCAACATGCTTACTTTATATAGAACTGTTATTCAAGGTAGGGTTTGGGGCTTAATTTTTAGTCTGACTAGAGTTTTAGTTTAATATAAAAATGTTTCATTCATTTATTCATCTTTAAAAAACATAATATTTTTGTGAGGTAAAAGATTTTTCTTATCTTTATGCAGAGTGAATTGAGCTTCACTGCAGGCAAGGAATAATTACCTGAGCCCTCTGTCAGTCTTTGTGAAAGTGTTATATATGATTTCTCAGAGTCATAACATTTTCTTCCAGCATATCAGTCCTTTGGATTTTGCTAAAGCCTGTTCAGCTAAAAATTGCTGAGAGTGAGCAACTGATACAAAACAAGTTGGTGCTATAATATTTCTGAGAAATACTGTCAGTTCTTGTGAACTATCTTTAGTGCTACTTCTTTGTTTCTAGTGGCTTTTCTCCAACATTCAAGCTGTTGTTTTGCTGACTCACTGTTACAATTTCAGAAATATCCTGGATACAAATAGTATCACTCTGTATTCATTCACATGTTCTCCTTTGTTTTAGAATATCTTTGGGTAAATTATTGAAATGTCTATGGATACTTTGCCTTTGAATCCATAATTATCTGGCAATAGAGTAAAAACACCTAAAAAGAATCTTAAAGCTTATGAAGCTTGCAAATCTGGGAACTTGGGATATGTCAGAACTAAGCTACCAGTGCAGATGGGTGAAATTTATGCACCTGTTGCAGTGAGCTCCTAGAGCTTAAAGAAAGAGCAAGCATTAACCATGATATGAAGTTTGCCAAACACTGTACACTTTGATTACAATGGCCACAGGTTTATCCCACACCTGCTACCTTAGGATAACAAAAGCTGTCCTCCCAGTGTTTTTGGGGTGACTACCATATTTCTGATTCATTCTGCAAGAACCCAGGAATTAGAAAATTCTAATCTCTCAGTGGCATTTCTTGGTAGCTTCCCAAGTTTCAACAAGAATGAAAAAACCAGCAGCTTAAGTATAATATCTATCAGTTATCAGCTGATAGCAGCCTGGACAGAGCTGTAATAACAGGGTAATGCTGAAGTGGAGTGAATGAGGAAGGGAGGATAGAAGAAGGAGGAAGCTATAACACTTCTCCTGTGAGTCTTTGGTGAAAATTTTCAAACAGTCATGAGGAAACTATTTACTGTCAGCCTCTCCCCAGTTAATCAGCTCAGTTTTCAGTGTACTGCCTGTGTTTGTAACTATTTTATGTTGCTCAGAGTCAGGAGAACAGAGAAACAGAGGTTCACTATATATGCAGTTCTGATAGGTAGAAAATTTTTCTACTTTAGTAAATAAAATGGCAGCTGTCTACATTACCAAGATGTAAATACTGTTTATATATCTTAGAATTACTAATTAATGGAAGATGGACCCTCAAAATCTTCCTCTGGAGCTCAGCAGTCATTTTTACAGTAAGGCAGAACAGAGGAACTCAGAGTGCTTCGGTGCTCCTCCAGAACACACCAAGCTGACACTTCTCTGTCCCCTCTCCCTGAATTCTGTGGAGAGATCAGGCTTTCTTGCAGCAAAAACACTTAGTCTGGTAAATATAGATGTTAAGGTGTTGTGGAGGGATAAGGATAAAGAGATTTTGCTTATCTAGTTTTTGTTGGTTGTTTGTCTTTTTTAAAACTTCTCTGTCTCCTTAGTTTCATGCAGAACATTGAAGCTTTGGGCTTACACATGGCTTACCTGGAGCCAGGAATGTACTCATTCAAATGAGTGTGAGTGGAAACTCAGTGAAATGTTCCTTATTAGTGATGCTCATGCCAGGGGTAATAAAATACATTTGCTTTACAGCCACAGGTGTTCTGTTGCAGTCACTGTTCAAAGGTGCTTTGCTTTCTGAATTAAATTGAACTGTGCAATGACGTTACCAGATTAAATTCACCCCTCTAAATTCTCTGATCACCTACTGAAATTATTAACTAAATGTAATGAAATCAAGGCTTCTTATTAGCCAAGTATATAATTTGTTGATATGTGGAAGAGCCTTGGCTCACTCCTTCACTTGCTCATCCTTGAAACATTTACATTGGCACAAAGATTCCTGTAATGGCAATGACATAAGAGTGACTATTCTAGACAACAAGCTTGGAATCAATACAATATATAATTCTACATCTAATTTAAGCATACAAATAAGCCATTTTATAACCCATATACTAAAATTTCTCCCTGATATTTGGACTACAGGGATGTCTCATAGCTTTACACAGGTCAGCTTAATTTATGGACAATGCTCCTCTTTCAAAGCAAAGCAATCAGACTGACAAATCCTTTTATAAACTGCAGTTTGAGTAATTCTTGATTTGGGGAATTAATTCATGTATTTATATCCCGCATGATTAGAATTTTACTTTAGGTTCCTGATATTTGTAATTTCAAAGGAATTTCAACAGCCATCACCAATTTGAATTCCTGATGTAGACTACAGTCATGATGCCTTATGAGCTGTAAAGGAAAGATAAGAGACATGGAGGGAAAGAGACTGCATTTTGTTCTTTCCCTCCCTTTCACATTCAGGTAACTTTCCACTGGGGCATAAACTAGTTATTAGTTTGTACAATTTTTGTAGTATGAAAGTATTTATTAATAGCAATGATAACAATATTAATAACCACAGTAGAAATAGTAATAGAAGCAGTAATAAATTTGGACTGTGTTGCTCTTCCCAATGGTAATAAGCCACAGGTATGAAAGGTAGAAAGATAGGCAGGATAATGTTTGGGTGGGTTCTAACTGGGAAGGGCAGTTGGAACTCATAAGCAGTTCTGTTAGCATCAGCTCCTTGTTGTGTACTTCGTGGCACACAGTGCAGAATGGAAAGTCAGTGTGAAAGACACTGAAGGTTAAGAGAGAGAACAAGGTGGGAGACAGGCTTCATTAGCGGGCAAAAATGAGAAAGTGAGAATGGAAAGAAAGGAACATTGCAGAAAGTAGTGTGTAGGTGGAGGTAGCTGATTGAAACTATGAGCAACCTCAAGCCCTTTTTGAGGAGGATGAGAAGACATGAAAGAAAATGAATTATTTTCTAGTGAGTTGCAAACATCAAACTGGCAAAAAAGGGTTAATTAAGTTATATTCTGGCAATAGAAAATCAAATGTGAGATGACATTTTAGCTGTGAGGCCCACTTTAGGCTGTTGAAAAATAGTGGAGTACTAACAATGTTCTATTTTTTCCACAGCCTCGAGAAAACCTCATGGCTGCAGTGTCGCTGCTAATTTGCTTTTACATTTCATCACACGTTAGTTTTACAAAGTGTGTTGCATGCCCTCCCAAAGCTTTTGTTAACATTTTCAAGTTATATTTTTCCCATTTTAAGGATGAAGGGTGTTTGCACCTTCTTTATACTGTTAGTGCAACAGCTTACATCATGATTAACTGCCTTAGCAGAATTAAGAGTAAAGTCTATCTCCATAGAATTAATTCTGTAACTTACTGGAATTTTACTGAAACAAATACCACTAACAAAGCTGCAGAGCTAAATGGAAACATGTGCTCTGAGCTTGCTGTTAGGTAACTCGAGGGCACATCACTGCTGTTACGTTATCTCTTCTCTTGCATTTGGGTACAGGATTGTTTTCCTTATTCATTTAAAAATAAATGAGAGAGAGAAGGACGTGGCCATACTGAGCTTGCATTGTTTCTACAAGGGTGGCTTATAAACAGATTATCAAAACAAACATTTGTGCCACACTTCATTCCACAAATAGAGAGCTGTCTGATAGTAGTCAGCATGGTGTATCTCATAGAGAACTTGAATTTAATACCAGTGTTAGGCTTTATGTAAGAAGATAGCCTATAAAACTGGAGCCCTGCTTTGCTGTGTCGACATGTCTGGAGCTCAGAATAAAATTGAGTTTCCTGCTTTAGCTGGAGCTTGATCTTAAAATAACCTGCAGAAATTATAGTTCTGATTACAGGGAAAGTGAAGGACTTAGAATATTCTCCTAATAAAGTCACAGATGACACAAGTCTTAGTCATCTGTAGTCTGTCTGTAATGGGCATTTCAGAGAGGGGAAAAAAGCTTTTGAAATTACATAATTTGATTTGCAATCAGGCCTAATTATCACTGAAAACCTTTGTTTTTGTCAAAAATAACAATCTGGAATCCAATTAGAGGAGAACAAGCCATTTAAAATATAATGGATATCACACATCATCCATAGGAAAACTGCTGTCTTAGGGGAGAGCATTATGTTTGAAATGAACTCCACCTGTCATTTTTCTTATTGCCATTTCTGAAATAAACAATTGAGCTCAAAGGACACATAACCCTAAAGGTTAAATAAAATGCTTGTAACTGAAAGTACACTCAAACCCAATGCACAATAGACAGTAATTTAAAAGTCCTAAGGAAGTCTTTCCATCCTATTTTGAGTATTATGTAACTTTACAGCTGCAGAAAACACTTTGGAAGAGTAATAAATACTAGAAGAAAACCTGGCTATCCTCATAAAAAATGCAGATTTGAGAACACCACTAGTGAACTGAAAACCAATGTATAATTTGGAGTTAAGACATTTTGTGTTAGCTAATATAATTAAAAGACCTTAGTCTTTTTTTCTGGGGTTTCTTATTGCCTTGTATAAATTTATTAAATATTTATAAATTAATAGCAATATTAAAAAGCTTAATCATTCAGCTTTCTGTGCTTGTAAATGAGTAAATGAAATACTGAGATGCAATCCAATGAATTGGTCAACTGATCCTACTCTTCTTATGGATTCAACATTGGGAAAAGCCAGTGCTGCTTTGGGCCTAGATAAGAATCAGTATCCAGTACAAGCCTGAAGATTTTTTTGCCTATATAGTTTTGCTGGAGGGGGGCCAAAGCGCTGTATTATTTACAGAGTGAATAAGCTTTCCTCATTTGCTCCACTAAATGTGGATAATTATCATTCATTTTAGGTTTTTCAGTATAAATGACACAGATGTCCAGACAACATATTTATAATTTCACCCCATCTGTGCTAATTTTTCTATAAATGTCCTTTCAGTACAGCAAGTATTCTGTTTTATCAACAATATCTGCAGTGTTGAACAACATTCAAAGATGTGACTAATATTCAGCCCTCATTAAAAGAAAGCATACCCACCCCATCCCAGAGTCACAGCACAGTTGGAAATTCCCTGGAGTTCCTTGTTTTCTTTTGCTCTTTTGGTTTTCTTGGTCCATCCCAGACTGACAGTGGTGCCAGAGGGCAACAGAAAACAAATCCCCACAGTTTATGTTCAAGGCATTGTGCAGCTAAATGCATTTGGTTATCCACAAAAAAAGAAATCACAGAAATGCGTATGCATTTCTTCTGAAGGAAGGGGTTTTCTTTGGAACCCTTAATTACAGCCCCTTCCTCTGCCCATTGCTGGGTGAAGCGAGCTAGCTGGCCAGTGTGGCTCAAATCCTCAGACTGGGACCCAGCTTTGCATGGCTCAGACAGGGAGAGTGTAGTGTATGTAGGGACTGCTAAGCTGTCATTTGCTTCTAATGTGCTCTAGGTGGTTGTTTTTCCCCTCTTCTCAAAAATGTTTGCAGTTCACCACTTCAGAGGCAAACTTGCATTGGAGAAGACCCCACAGTGTTAAGCATGAGACCTTTTTGAGGTCTGCTTTCATAAATTACCTCAAATTCATCAACCTTGCTCAGGCTCACCTATACAAATGTTGTGTATAGGTAATTGTTTAGGAAATTTATGTAGGAAGTAATTAATGGTCATTCAGGGACAGTTTATTTTTAAATGAAACAACTTGGTCATTTATAATTTTTCCCATTGTGTTCCCCAATTCCTGAAAGCGACCAGTGCAGTTTACAGTTTAATGATTTAGGAAAATAATATTTCCAGAAGCATATTAAACAATTGAAGCAAAAGAAAATAATCCAGAATTACAAAACTGCTGCATATTCCCAGTCCCAATCTCAAAAAATTCTCTCTCAAATTTGCAAAAACAGTTGAGAAAAGAGGTCAAGACCTCCAAACTCACTCTTACTTAAAAGAAAAAACATCAGAGCAATAGAAATTCTAAGTAGGATAGAGCTTAAAATGGCAACAGTGTTATCAGAATCACAGGCGTCTGAATACCCTGCTACATAAAGATGTATTGAAATACTTCAAAGTAGCATTAAAGTACGCTTTTCAAGAAAAGTGTAACAAGCTTTATAAGGTAAAGTCCTTCTGCAGATTTTGAGGTTATTTGGTCTATTATGTATTCCAGGAGGTTCACTAGCACTAGCTCCTGTTTCCTCAGGAGGGAGTAAACTGTGTAAAGATAGGGTGGTTCAATCTGGTAAATAGTCACTCCACATAAATGAAGCAATAGCAAAGAAAGCACGATTTTTTCCAGCAACTAGGGTTGTGTTTGCACATTTCCAGTGTATTCTGAGCACTTACGGAAGAGCTCTACATATACCACCTTTTAACAGCCCCTGTGGAATCAGAAGGTTATAGGAATTCCTTCTCTAGGTATAGAAGCAAACTTGTTTTTTTAACACATCTTACTGTGATAAAATAGTACTTAAACACTGCAGTTTCTTCATTACTTAAGATCCACATTTCAAAATTATTGAAGCATAAAGAAAATTGTGTGAGAAGGACCTTGGGATTCTCAAAAACACTTGGAAGGCAAATGACTGCTGACACCTGACTGTTTATCCAAGGTCTTTTAAGGAACTAAAACTTTTTAAAAACCACCTCAAATTCTAATATATTATCTGTGTGTTACTGCAAGTGAATTAAAAGTCCCAGTTTGTAAAATCAAACTAGTTTTTTGCATTCTGATACAATTCCTGTAAGCTGGTGCTTGTATACCAGTAAGATATCCAGCTTCTGCTTGATCTGAGTGCTAGAGGCATATTGCTGGAAGGGTAAAACTGCTTCTTCCTATTGTATCGAAAAAGCCCCCTTTCTATCAGAAAGTTTTGGTCTCTAATGGGGTCAGAGGAAATTAAAGTAGCCTTTCATTCTCTGTTATAAGAACTTCCTCTGAAGTTTCAGACTACCAGACTAGCAGGCTAAATTCAGCAGCAGGGATGCCTTCAATTAACTGTATCTGTTCTATTTGTAGAACAAAGGATATGAACAGCCTAAATAGCTTAAAAGAAAGGAGGCTAAATAGAATTTAAAGAGGCATCCTGCATATAGCACTCTCAAAGGAAAGGAATGGGATCTCTGCCAGTCAGCAGTTTAAGATCATGGCTTATACAAAGACCTGGCTTGAATTTATACAGGTGTGCTGTCTAGTCAATAAGACATCCAGGAAGAATTTCTCTAGAAGTTGCTCATAATGTAAAGCAAACTGCTGAAAATAGTGCCAAAGTGAGCAATGTGAATGTGTTTTAGGCAGAAATAGTAAACTCATTTTAGAGGAATGCATGGTTAGCTCAGGGGATTGGTAGTAATCTTGAGATCTTCATCACTTGAATGCCATTATGAATTTAACCTGGTTGTTGATGCCAATCAAAATACACTGTTATTTGATTGTCTGTGAAATGACTTTCTAGTGTCCTTGGAAGAAAATCCAGAACCTGCAATTTGCATATAAAAATACTAAGATAAAAAAAAAAAATCTGACATAAAGATAATTGACAAAAATATTGAATGAGTGTCATGGTGGTTAAATTACTACTTACCTTCTGCAGACTGACTCAGAGGATGGACCTCTTGCAGGGAGGCTGGCACAGACTGTGGGGAATATCATGTTCCTTACCTCTCTCAACTAGCATAGGTCTTCGTGCTGTAATCTGACAGTGGAGTGAACAGCTACTGAGCTCTTAATGAAAGAGAAAGGAAAATTAATGAAAGGAGTAGCTGTATATTTTGTCATCATTAGAATATCTAGAATCATCAGGAGATGTAAAACCTCACTACAGTTCTCTCAATGATTGAAAGCATTTCTGGATTTGAGACTCTGGGATCTCTTACACCTTTTTGTATCAGAATAATATTAAAACAAGGTTACTCGGCTTCAAGTGGCATTAATACTTAGTGCCCCAGGTATCTTGGTGCTGAACTGTCATCTACTTTAGGATCATGGCAGAAGTAATTATTCATGATCTGGTGGTGTTTACTGGTGGTAAATGTAGATAGGGAAGACAAGAGATTTTATTTTGTGTGGGCTTACTCTACCCCAGAAGGTCAAAAACCCAAGGAGAACTCTTAGTTCATAAAGCAGAGAAAAGGCTGGCATGTAGTCAAAGTGCAAAACAGGACCACAGTACTCAAGCTTTAAATTTATTTCCTTTTGTCAGACATCACTCACCAGCACTAGTGGCTTTGGAAGCCATTTAATATTGCTGCAAAGTGGAGGGATTGTGGATTCCAGTTTGTTTTCCTTTATCTAGCAAAATATTAAAGGTGGCACAGATTGGCAAAGTTTCCTTTTCAGTCAGCAGAGCTACTCTGTCATCTGGCTCTAGGCAACTAGATATTCACTGATGTCATTAGTTCTGACACATGATAAATATGCAGTAAATTTTCTGTGTATTCTATAACTGAGTAAGGTGGGGTTTCACTCCAGGGTAAAATGATCCAGGATTAAATTAGCTCTCCATCAGAAAATATAAAAAGACCTTAAAATTTTTATTTAAACAGGTTGATATGACTATACTGAAAATAATTTTGCTTTGGAATAGTATCATGAAGTGAAACCAACATTGTGTGTCTCCTTGCTTGGGAAACTCCCTTAAATAAGTTTTGTCTATAGATGCCACTCATTTCAACTAAAACAAGTGTCAGTGGATTTTAGTCCTTTGAAGAGTAGAGGACTTCTCCCAAAATATTATTTTTCACTAGATCTCTGTTTTTCAGAAGTGCAGAGCTTTATCTTTGTGTAGGAGGAGGAAATGATTACCCATATCTGTTGAAAATGCAAGCTCTTACTGTCAACATCTTGGGAGAAAATGCACTGATGCTGCAAACTTTCATCTGATGCAGGCTAATTCCAAAGATTTATGCCAGCTAAATTCTCACTACAAAAGAGGAGAACTTTGGCATCCTATGTTGCCAAGCATTTCATTCTTAGAAGCAAGATTGCTTGTAACAAGTTACACGATTTTGTAACTTGATGCCATGTGTTAGCTTGTATCCACAGAGATCTGATAAATGTTTCTTAAGAGCAGCTTTGTTTCAATTGCATTGCCAATACAATCCATTTCCTCTGCATTTTTTTTTTTTCTGTTGATGTGTGCTTTTGGGCAAAAAAAAAATACCCTTAGTTTTTTAGTTGAGGATATTTGAAGGATTTAATTACATTCAAAATTTGATCCAAAATAAGTGTTAATATTAAGGGATATGTACATGGAGATTTTAAATATGTTGGATTTTGCTTCTCTGTATCACATTGGAATTTACTTTTTATTTTAACCGATGACAAAGATTTTCCCAAAGGAATAGATTAATGTATATTGCAAGAGAATTTCAGGTATTATGCAAATCAGATTTTCATCTAGATTAAGCACATCTACCTCCATATAGGAATTATAAAATTTAGGTTAAAAAACCAAACATATTTCTCTGGTGTTCTCATCTCACCTACTATACAATTCATCTTCCCCAGTGAAAGGGTTTCACTGAATTCAATGAAGCATGACTTTTGCCAAATCAAGATCTCTGAATCTCAGTGGCATCTGAATTACATTCATTAGTCAATTATTCTGAGTCTTTTAATTTCTTTTACTCTGTTCCTTGATTTGAGATCATCTGCTTAGTCAAAGACTGATTTACAGTAGCTCGCCCTTACATTCAGCAACAGTACAAACCACAGATGAGCATGGAGCTAAACAAATAATGATAAGCTACTAGAGACTGATGATATTACAATGGCAGGGGAAGAACAAAGTAAACCCATAAAGGGCCACCTTACCTGCTTTGCTGCCATGGCTCACATACACTGCTCATATTAAAATTTCTGCTGATTTTTAAGAGCATGCGGCCTGTACAGACTCAGGGGCAAAAGTTTTGGAAGACGTTGTGGTGATAACACATTATTAGTATTATCACACTAGAAAATACATTTTATCTACTTATTCTGTAAAGATCTGGCCAATATAAAGATTTTGATAAAACTACAGTTCCTGTGTGATAGAAGTTGTAGAGCTGTGTAGATAACCTGAAGATTTCATCACATCTACATTTGAATGTGCTCCATTTCAGAGCTCAGCTGCTTTGGTTCTTGGCTGCTGTAGGCTGAATCTGAACCTGGATCCAAGTACTCAAAGGACATCTGTCATTCCTGTGCTCAGTTACTCGGCTTGCTTTCCCTGGGTAGGAAAGAGAAAAACCTGACAGGATAAACTGGAACACTGAGCTTGTATTGATGGGTAGGAACTGAGAATTAGAAGATGAGTGCAGGGAATGTGGTGAGAGTTGGGGAACAGATGAGAGAAAAAAGCGCTTTGGAAAAAACAAGCACTTGTGATTCAATGTTTGATGTAGACTAACAGCCATAAAACTACTTTTTCCTGTTCTTGAGTGTCTACTTGAAGTTAGTGCCAATTTAAAATCTAATTTAATAACCATATCCTATTTAAATATATATGTGTGCAGCTGATTAACATTTTCTGTTACATTCTCTATACCAGTTCACTTCTCAGGAAATAAAATGTTAAGATGATTAGCAGTATGAATAGTTAGTAGTGATAGCCAAAAAAGCCAATATATTGCATTAAATGGAATTATTCCAGATGTCAAAGAATTCTGTTGAAGAGTCTTTTAAAGCACATAAGTTGGATTCCACATGAATGAAGATACATTTCTGAAGGAAAATACTGTGTCTCCATGTGTTTTCAACTGGCAATTGATCTCTGGCAGTATTTATTATTTTTTAGTTCCCCTGTAGGGTCTTCTGCTGAGGATTGTGGCTGTGGCATTTTGGCCAGTGACTGAAACCCATGAGGAGAATCTTTTTATTCTTTCAAGAGGTGTGCCTAATGGGGACTGTTCTGTGAATTCATATGAATCTGTGATAGCAGTCAATCTAGAAGATATTTCAACTGGTTATTAGGAATTTTAGGTGTAAATTAGACATCTGTTGAGATTTATTTCTCTGGAAAACACTGATTTCTTGATGCTCTGCATATTCTCTCCCTATTTACTTCCTGACGAAGCAAAGCAAAACAAAACAAAAACAAGCCAAAGGAGAATGAAGTTATATTATACTCTGAGTCCAAATCTTTGGTTTCTCCTCTGGAAGTCTGTCTATGTATGCTACGTTGGACATTAGACACTGCAGTGGTAGAAAGTAGTTTGTACAGGTTTCCCACCCTTCTCCCTTTCTTTCTGCCTTACAGAAAGCAAAAGCAGAAGGAGTGAGGAATAACTTACTAACTGCAAAGGAAAACATGCTCTTTTGAAACTCTGTGACTGAGAGAAGCAAGGGTTTGATATATGTAATATTTTCCATGATTATCAAGATACTGAACTTCATGGCATGGTAAGATCTTTAGAACTGTTAAAGACAGTGCCATCTGTAAGAAGTGTGGCGAGTATGTGAGTGTTTTCCTGTGGTTGGTTTGGCGCCATACCCTCCTATCTTAGTGTTTCCTTTAAAGAGAACTGGCAAGACAAGGACTGAAGAATGCTGTGTCCAAAAGATGAATCCCAGGAGGAAGCAGACAGCCAGGATGGTTCTTCTGTTATGCCTTTCAGGAAAGCAATTGGCAATCTTTGGTGGACAGTGGTGGTCATAACTTATTTGGTGCCCATGCCAATCCAGATAGATGAAGAAGAGCTGTGCAATTAGGGTTCTCAAGAGCATCCAACCATACTGTGCTCTTTGGCATTTTCCTTGGAAAATTTGCCCTATTGTATACCTGAATTTTCCTAGTTGTGACTGTCTTCTAGGAATAGCAAGTCTCTTTTCTGTATAGTTTCTCAGCCAGTACCAGTAGTTATCAGGAATATGCAGTCTTCTTTTATTATAGGCACACATCACAGGTCTATTCACACAACTCACATTAAAAATGTTTCTGTTTTCTGACTTATTAGTCCCTTGAGATGGAAATATCTCAAGGAAGGCAATAGATCTGTGTCAAAGATTCATGCTGTGCTCTGAAATGACATGAGCTCATTCAGCACTGGTGGCAGCTGATTTGTATTGATGGAGACTTCCTACATGTTGAACACAGACATAATCTGTATTTGTGCCAGAAATCATTGTTTCCCACCTGTACAGTATAATCTGCTTCTAATGCCTATGACCTATTTTTAAATCTATTTCTTTATAGCTGCTCATGTGCCATATTTATAGAAACACTGCTGAAATGGTCAGTAAAGAGTGCAGATACCAGCCGTGTACTTCTCCATATTTTGTGGTACATACTTAAAAAAACCACAAACCAAACAGTGGTACAGCTATTTGTTTTGCATACTTACCACTCACTGGAAGAAATTATATCTTTCATCATTTATCCACAAAGAGCTGTTGTGCTCTGAATTGTACATAACTTCTGCTGTCTCTGCATACCTGTCTAAGCAGAAAATATCTGCTCTGTGTCTTTACTTTCATGTAGAGCTGACTGCTCTGTTATCTGTAGTTTGCCATCAAAATTACAAACAAAAATGTGGCAGGGAAATACTGACTGCAGATGAAAGTGCTTATAAATTAAACATGCCATGCAACAGGACTTTCAGATTAAAGACCATTTTTTTAAGCTTTGAAAGCATTTTGTAATGGAGATGATATTAAATTGTACACAAACTGCATGGAAGTTAGTAAGACCCAGCAGTTTGCTAACAGCATAACAAATAACAAATGATAGCAGTTTAATCCAATGATGGATTCATTAATATGATCTGAAAAGCAAATTGTATGGTGGTTTACAGAAGGGAAAGTGGCATTGGAGAAGACTGTCAAAAATAACACCACATTGTAGCATTTCTGACTAAAGGATCACACGATACTCACAAAAACTGCAGCGCTAACACATTAATAGATAAAAATGGTAGCTGAAAGGTGCAGTTTAACATCCAGAAAGACGTTTCAGAAGATGATTTTAAGAGGTGGTAAGTTCTTATTTATCAATCTAAACATTAAGATGTAGTAACAGAGAGATTTCCAGTGTAATCAATCAGGTTTTATTATGTGTGTGCTCAAATATACATTCCCAGATAAGAGAGATTGCAAGATGTCCATATGAGGGTGAGTATGCTCACAGTGTGAATAACTAATGGCTTCTGCCTGTAGATTTGTCACTGTCTTTCCTTACTCTGTCCCTGAAGAGTGTGGAGAGCAGAAAAGAGGCTCCAGCTTGGCCATGTGGCACACGCCAGTCCCCCTTTTCTAAACATGCGGAGTAGCATTACTTTTAGGGGACTGCCATGCCTGGAAAGTAGTGGCAGACTGACTCTAAGCAGGACTCTGCTGAAAGCATGGGTCAAAGGAGGCAGGAGAAAGCTTAGGAATTAACATGAAAGGCACAGTTTCTTTTGGATGCTTTTTATCTCTGTAAATACTCTAAAAACTTACAGATCTCTGGACATCTGTTTTTTAAGGCAGTGTGGTTAACTGCATGACTTCCCTCAGTGCCTTTTCACCCATTTAAGATTTTCTCTCTGAAATTACCTGCTCTATCATAGATCAGCAAAATAATGTGAAATGCTTGTTGGGCTAAGAGAACTATTGTACAGGTGAGTACTCTGGTAAGGTTTAGCAGCCATTCGATGTTGACCAACAAAATCTGTAAGAATGAAAGCAACAGGTATTTACTTTTGATCCTTAGTTACATAGTTAGACTGAAGAGAGAATTAAAACTCCTTGTCCTTTAAGGTGTGTAAAAGTCATAACAGAAAGATATTGGCAACAAGGCCATGGGTATTGGTAAACAGTTGGCAGACAATGGATTGTTTCAGTCCAGACCCAGACTTCTACCACAGTGCAGAGGTTCATTAGAGCTATCAGCTTTAGACCTGGAGTTGGCACCCCTTTTCCATATTCTATCATATTAAAATCTATGAGGTTCTCATGCTCCCTTCTTCTCCACTTCAATGTTTTTATTGTATGCCAATATGAATCATGAAGGAAATGAAGAAATTATCTTGGTCATTCCTCTGTCTTACTACGTGTGCTGGTGCCACAAAGCCATCTGTAAACAGGAAAGTACGGGGAGAGGACCAAAAGCAGTCTTAGCAAGACCAAGAGCATGATTTCCACTGCTCTGTCCTTACCTGGCTGTTTCAGCCCCATATTGCATCCACTCATCCAGTGGGGAATGGCAGAAAAGAGGGTTCAACAGGAAAACCAGTATGTCAGTGGGGGAGCAGAGCTTTGTTTAGCAGTGCAGACCCCCTTCTCACCCCACTGGTTCTAGTACACAACCCCAGTGGCAGACAGCCCCAGGAAAGCAGTTTAGCAGCCCTGTGGCTGTCTGGCTGAGTTTTCTTGTCATGGTTTTCTTTACTTAGTTTGCAACTAGCTGAAGATTATTAGCTTCATGTTGGTAGTTCTGTGTTTGAGAGGTCACTGAGATGGCTGGGAGGCTGCAACTGGAAGTTGTCAATATCAGTTATCATGGGCTATTTTTTGTTCTGAAGTGGTCCTCCTCTGCTGCAAGAGTTCTGCTTAATGTAAGAGTGGTTTTGTCATTGCTGAGTGAAGGCTGTTCCCAAGGCACTGGGCTGTCCAACTTGACAAGTTTTTAAATAGTGTTCATATGGTGTTAATTGGCTTAATTTTATTAAATGCAGGATTATGTTTTACTAGCTAAGAGTGGGGTGTAGGATTCATATTCATCCATGAAGAAATAATTCTTTGCAGTCCCTGCTTACTCAGCTTCTGCTTGTTTCACAGCTCTTGCACTTGCCTCTCGTGGACTCTGATTATAAATACTGATATTTTAAGGCAATCAGGACTATCACTGGCTGTTTCTCATGTGACTTTAAGTCTCAAACAGCACATACACAGAGTGACTTCAGCCTGTGTCTCATCTCCTTCCCTAAAGCAAGGTGAGGGAGCTCTTCCTTTCCTCCGGGGAGAGGATTATGGCAGCAGATCTGTTACAGCATGCACCCTGCTTGGGAGGGCTGCCGGGAGCGGCTGCGAGAGGAGATGTGCAGCTTATGCACAGCGTGAAGCAGCTTAGCTCCCTGAGGTGTAATTTTAAGCTCTTCTTGGGTTTAATAATGGTTATACTTGAACCATTTTTCTCTAGCTTTCCATACTAACCCTTAACTGGAACATTATGTAAGAAGAAATACTCTTTTCTAGTATGATCCAAATGGTTCTTTATTTTGCAGCTCTTGGCAGGGCCTTAGAGTGTCTGTTTCGTAGTCTAGCTCTCTTTGTATATCAATAGATATTTATATTTATACATAAAATGAAAATGTAAACTTCAAATTAAGTCAATGTTACTTTTTTCTTAGTTTTTCTTTTTTACTTTAATTGATTTATGATAGCAGAACCCAATGTTTCTATAGTTTTTGAATAAAATGTTTGTAGCATGTTTTAATGGCAAAATAAAATAGGATTAATATTAAAATTAAGATCAATATAAAAATATTTGTAGTTTAAAAAAAAAAATCTAAATGGAACAAAATTTCAAGGGTTTCCCTTTTCCAAGATACTTTTCAATTAATATCACTTTCACCTTAATGGCATACAGGGATGCAATGGAGTTCATGTTGTGGCCAAAAAGGTGTTTTGAGAAGAAACTTTTGTGGGTTTTGTTTTATTCTAATCTTTTATTGCAAGCTACAGATTCCAAAAAGCCTAAGAAAATGGTTAGGAACATACTGTAGCAAATGCAGGTATTTCAATACATCAATCATTTCACTCAGCAACTCCAGGATCATGTTGATACATCTGTACTCAAGAGACTGTGGTCAGTCCCTGGTGCCCTAGGCTGGGCTGAGGAATGGAACCACAGTCATTTTGCAGGAAGTTTGTACTGGTTCAGGCTGTGCCTTGGAATATTGGGTAGCCTACTGTGGGAAAGGAAACCACAGGGAAGGGATCAGAGCAGCTCTACCTGCCCATGCCAACGTACACTCCTGCTTCAATGACCCTACCAGTGAAGTTCCACAACAGGAGGAGGCACTAGCAAATGTGCCATAGTCAAAAGTAGTACCTGGAGACGATGGTGAAGAGCTTATAAAGTGCATGGGAAGGATCAAATACACACCATCTGTTCAAAGCATACACAAAAAAAAAAAAAAAATCTGAATTTCACTACATGATCTCCTTAAATATGGTTGTGTTTGGCTGGAGTTTTTTCCGCAGTTCCATTGCTCTTTTTACTGTCTGTGCTGTGATCTTCATATTCTTTCAGCAGGTTTCTATGTATTTGAGGATTTTTTTCCCTGAAAATACTGCAGTATGGAAGAGGACGTAGGTAATTCAGTTTAAGCAGAAAATAATGAGACAAGATTAATAACTATGCACAGAGTGAATTTGTGGAAAGTGGATTCCTTTCACTCCGCTGGATTTTTTTTTTTTTTGAAAATACCATACATCATCTTAAAATTACTTTAACATGATGTCGGCTGTATTACAGGAAGGAAGAAGCGCTTGTAATCCAATGTGACAATAATGGTGAACAGACAATCATTTATCATGCAATAGTTACAGATCTGTTTCTTGGAAGAAGGTCAGTTTTGACCTTTATTTATGAATAATAAATTGGAAGCCATTTATAGCACAATACATTTATCTACAATTACTAATTTTATCTTAAACACCTTTATACTTTGATCTTTTTCAGCAAGATTAGAAAGTCTTGAAAAGTAAATTGCATTGAGGCCCATTTTTGAAGGTTTTGGAATTTTTTTCCCTCTGGAAAAACCACCGTACCTACATTAGAAAAAACACCCTTGGTTTTGTTAGTCATGTTTGTGTCTTTCTAGCCTTTGCTAATGTGATTCTCATTTAGAAACAGGAACTGTGAATTGTGGTGAGGAATAAATAGATCTCTTCTAAATAGACATTGTCAAGGAAGAGCTAAGGAAGTGAATTGTGCAAATTCTTAGAATCGAGTAACGCTTATTTCAGAAAAAGACATATTTCTCTGCTCTCTATCAGAATGTCCTCTAAGATAAGGTGGAGCAAACTCTGTACAAGATAGTACAGATTCTGGAAATGGATGAATAAAGATGATAATGGACTGTAACATTTGGTTGTTGTCACATTTTTTTAAGAAAGATCATACACTATTTTTTTAAATTATCTCTGGTGTGGAAGTTGAACCATTCATTTTAACTGAATTAAAAGGCAGTTAAGGTCAGAAGCTGTTTTACATGTGTGTTGACTAGCAACTTCAGTTTTCTTTTTTGTCTGGCAGATGTAGATGTGATTGGAAATGAAATGGGATTTTATGGGTGCATAAGCTAGCTCTTTCTAAAACAAGAGCATTCATTGGTCACGTTAGGACTCTGATTTATTGAGAAAGATAATTGCATTGGGTATCAGCTTTTCTCTGAGGTGTTTCATCAGGTGCATAGCTCTCAATTGACAGAATAGTACTCACAGACTTGGATTGAGTGAAATCAGTGTCATCTCCATCGGCTGCATTTCCAGACATCCTTTCCTGTACATGGGCTGACACGTGGTCATTCTCTCCGTATTTATGCTGTGTCCAGACCCTACTGTTCCTGTGGGTTCTGCAGAGTGCTTCTGTCCACAATGATGAGTAGCTAGTGATTTGTGTAGATTTTGTGTTAGTTCTGGGACGTGGTGGTTTATGCTGGTGAGCAGGGTGAAGTTCAGCTTCATGGGGTGTATTAATCACCTTCAGTTCCTAGGACATGGTGTGAAGCATGCTTTATGGATGTTACCATGGTCTAAATATTCATTTAATCACTTGAATGTTGCAGTCAGCAGAGAGAGTGCTTGGCTAAGGCTGGCTATTGGGAAATTCATAATAGTGTAAAAATTTCAGTTCAGGTATGCACTATCAGATCCTAATTAAGGGGAAAAAGCCCAAACACAAGCACATCTAAAAATCAGTGAAAATAACCTCAATTGCTGAAATAAACTCCTGTTTCTTAGCAGCATAACTCTAAGATATAAGTGTTCATGGCACAAATATAAAAACCATAAGAAGGGAAGCAGTCAGGAAGAATTTTCACATTTCTGAGAAAAAAAACACCATTTTTCTGAAAGAAGAACTTACTAAGGTACGCTGCTGCTAGTGCAGCCTTTTACAGTACCTTGATGAGGGTAGAACCTTGATGTGGATGATTCAGGCTAGATTCCAGTTTGTCTCATGTCTAAGTGAACACATTAATAAATTCTTTATGGTAACAAGCCTACTCTCAGTGCTTTACCTTAAAATTAGTACTAGAGCTTTTCCATGGCAAACCTTCAATTGGTTGTGCTGTCTTTTTTCTTCCATTCCTTAATATGCAATGCCTGGTGCAATAATTCCATAACATGGAATGCCATCTCACTGATCACAAAAAGTTCTGCTTAGAGTGCAGAATTTAAGCACTTACTTGCAAATTGCCTCTTGCATTGCAGAATTTTATCTTGTTGTAATGATGTTTCCAGCCAGGTTCAAAAGCTCAGTCAACAGGACTAAATGTGCTGAGAGTTGTTCATCTTAGGTCTGGTGAGAGGGAACTTCTGCTCTGAATGATTGATGTGTTAAGTGGAGGGTGGGAGTTTCCATATGACTAGGATTTATTTAGATGATTAGGCTGAGATTCTCAAAGGACCCAGAGAGTTTCTTGAGGAGTAATTTCTAGTGCTTGACTCTGTTAGTCTAGTGTTCCAAACATGATCTGTGGGTTACCAAACCTTGAGTTTGAAATTTGAGAAGAATTCCCACTGATTTTTGTAGACTTCTTAATAGGAAATTTAATTTCTTGCAAAACTTACTTGAGAAAGACTGTCATTTGAAACTGAAGAAATGCCCATTGACTTTCTGCACATCAGATGACATGAAGAGAGAAAAAACCAACACACTAGTAAGAAAAATGGACCTGCTGAAATGTGGAAAAACAAATATGGGTAATAACTTTTGGCTTTTTCAATTTTCTGAACTGCACTTGCTAAGTGGCATCAGAATTGCATAGAAATTTTCAATATCTGTTGTTTTTTTGACATTCCAGATGATTTTTTTAAAGTGTTATATTAGTGTCTGGAATATTACAGAATGCAGAGCTATTTTTTCAGTGTTTATTTAAAATAATAGTCACCAAAAATATCTCCAGCTAATATACTGGGAAAGTTGCTGTCTTCTTAATAATTTCTATAGTTTGCTTTTTCAGTTCTTAAAAATTACAAAGGCAAATTTATATCAGAGTAAGGAGTAAATGTCTGTTTGTTTCCTATACTACCCATAGTAAATCCATACCATTATTTACTGATTGAGTTGACTGAACCATATATAAATTGAAGAAAATTTTATTTTTACCAGCTGTATTTACAGCTGGTAAAAAGACTTTTGTGTACAGCAGTGTCTTGAACTTAAGAAAGAGTAGTAGCTTGAGTATAAATAAAAGTATTGTTCTTACATAAAATATTATATTTTTATTCCTTAAAATTTTATTAAATGAAGTCATAAAAGAAAAGTATACTAGTAGGAATTTTGTTAATGAGCACTTGAAGTGAAAAAGGTGATTTTCTTATCTCACTGAAAAGAACCCAAGTTAAACTCTATTTTCATTATGTTTGGTATCCACATACATTAGGACTAAATAGTGATATTTGTTAGTGCTTTTTCTGTTCATTCTGATTTTGTAGTTGTCCTGAAACATCAAATTGACTCCCTCTGGTGGTTGTAACCAAGTCTCTGTATTCCAAAGAGACCTTTCAGAGATCCCTCCATTCTGTACAGGACAAATCATGAATAATATTTTCTAAGTTTAGTGTTATATCATTATGTAAAACCATAGAAATAGCTTTAGTTGCTCTCATACAGTGTAGCATTAGTAGTAGGTTGGTATTGCTACGTTTTGAATTTCAAGCAGAGATTTACAGCCCTTTTTCAAGAAGTCAAAGTAGATTGTCAAAAGAAAGTAAGCACAGAGATGGACAAAGTAGGCTTGACATAATTTACTATGGTGAAAAGTGAAAAAAAATTGGAAAGGTAAAATTTAGATAAGTAGTGTAATAGTAATGACACTAAGTGCGTCACACGATTACATGAACAAGGTCTTTTTTACCTAGCTTGGGATTTTTTTCAGCTTGAGAACATTATTTGATTTTAAAAGTAAACATCTGAGAGTTTATCTTTGCCAAGACACCCTTTTAGTATAAAAGGAATAATTCTTCAATATTTGGGTTGCAGCTCTGAACCTGAGATGTCTGTCTCTGTTTTTCAAGTAATTCCCCCAAATCTCAAATGGCAAAATATGAGAGAGATTTCTTGTGATTATTTACTGCAAATGATTATGGTTTGGATCTATGTTCTACAAAACCACAACTGTCTTCACATTAATGGGACAAAAATATAAGAAAGCATCCTAGAAGATTGGCATTTCCTTGCTTGTGAGTTCATAATACTTTTCATATATTTTATGTAATCTCTTTTACTGGAGTCCCTGCCTTATGTAAGGTCTCAGTAATGGAAATGAGGCCATCTGCACAGTAGTCAAAGTTGTTTTGTGAAAGACATACTCTATCTGCAGCAGAAAATAAATTGGATGAAAACCTTTAAAACTTTCACAGCCCTTTCATCAAGCTGAGAGGGACTTTCCTCAGTAACTCCTCCTTAACTTTCTGTAGAGCAGCCTGTCTTCTTTGCCTACTGAAGTCATTATCCATCCAGCTTTGGGGTTTGACTGCTGCCTAATGTTCCCATCAGCTGTATTAGCATTGTTTCTACTTTTCACATTCTGACACTCCTGACTGAAAGCCAGCATCTAATAAACCCTACCTTTCCTTTGCTTTGCAGTCACTGGGACTGCATCTTTGCCATTCATTTTCCCTGCCATACCAACAGTGTTTTCTCTGTGCATGGTGTCAACTCTTCTGCTGCTGGGTATCAGTAATCCAGCAGGCAAGCTTCTGAAAAACAGCAAGCCAGTGATTTAGTGTTATCTATTCATTTTATTTCAGTCCCTGTGCAAATATGCTTGGTGTTCTATGTGAGCAGAGGGAGACAGAGTCCCCTGAGTGTGCTGCAGTTCAAGGCAATATGGTACAAAGGGGAGCAGAGTAGGAAAAAATGTGTAATACAAACAGATGCATCTTTGCTAATAAATTTCTGCAACTGTTAATTCCGCATAGAATACGTAAGAGCTTTATTTCTGAGCTAGCACTGTAAGTAATATTGTGTTGCCACTTTCCAACTGGCATGACATTTACTATCTCATTAGAAAGGTTCTTTAAAAGGTATTCATATCCTTGTGTTGGATTTTTCCCCCTCCTCTGGGGGAGGTTTCTGTTCAGTCCTCCCTGTTTCTGTGCTTAGGATCAACACCATTTTTAGGCCACTGCTTGTCCAAGATCAAAATGTTCCATAAATATCTATAAGAAACATTGGAATAATACAAGGTCTTTCTTGATTTCCTGGGTATAATGTATAGGTTGTAAGCCTAAGAAGTTATGTGCAAATGCTAGATTTTGTTATGCAATAAAAACGAGAAAAACCAAACCCCTAATTATTGTAGTGTTTTGGGGAGCACATACTTCCACAACAACAACAACAAAAGGAACTCGAAGGTACTGTTTTCAACACATTTTTGGGGTCAGTTGTCTTTTTTCCTAAAAAAACAAAGTTGCCAACAGTTCCTTGAAAGACTTGCCCTACATCTTGCCATCCAAGGGTTTTGTTTAGAGCACTGGCTGTCACACCCCTGAAATAGCAACGCTATTTGGGGATACTTGTTCAGCAAACCTCCACCCACTGTCTTATTTGCTTGGAGCATGCTGTCCTATGATACTTCAGGACATACCTGCTGGCATGCCCAAATGGTAGCTGTTTTGATACCTCACTTCAAGGAAGAGCTTTTTCCCCCTCTCCTCTCTCTCTGTCATCACCTTGAGATTAGAATAGTGGTAGCCTCATTGCTGTGAATTATTCAGCAAGTGTAAATTCAACAGTGTCACAAATGTGCCTGCAGCATTCACGGGTGGAGAAGAGATGAAAGAAAAGTAAGTGAAATCCTAAGTTCCGGATGTATTTGGTACCCTTTGTAGCAGCCTCGTATTGCTTCCAGATCAGTGATGAGGCAAACACTGCAGGTCTCTAGAACCTTCCATGGTGCTCTTTCAGTCATCCCTAGCAACCTGGGGGACTTGGTACACTGTCTTTTTATGTGGAATGATACTGATTCAATTGAAAACATCGCCTTTCTCATGTGGGTGTGGCATTAATCATTATAGGTGTTTTTAAAAGGGAGGTGAGAGGAACCTTTTGCACCATGTCTGCTCCATGATTTTTCTTAGCATTTCAGGATATGATGCAAGAATTGTGTATGTATGCAAGTGCACAGACACAGTTATGTCACATATGCTTTCAATTCAAATAGTTAATTTTAAGTTTATACTGAAGTGACTGGAAGATACTGATAAGCTGGTGGTACTTGCTGACTTGGAGACATTGTACCTCTAGATATTTCTTTAATCAGTTAGATGGTTCTGCCAAACTCTACTTGAGTTGGTATCTTCACAGTGCTCTCACTAGCAGTGATACTGATTTTTGCACAGAAGATCCACAGCCAAAAGAATGCTGTTTTACTTTCTTCCCTGACATTTTTTGTGCATGGATACCATGCAGAGGGCACATTAGTGTCTAATTGGTTAACCTCATTCCATAACTAACACTGATTTATTATCATTATCTAACGGAATCATCAGTATTTCATAGATTTTGGAACTGAGAATAAAGTTACATACAAATTATACATTTTAACTATATATGCATTTATCTTTGTCCTGTTTTTATCTTGCCTGCAGCAGTAGTATCTAGAATTTAGGGTATTCATGTTCCTTATATCAAAAAGGCTTATTCTGGAAAGTGGAGATATGCCTGTGTGCTTATGGGTGTAGAGAAATGTGTATGTAAGGGTTCTTCTAGGTGAAATATAAATAAAGTAACTCAGAACCCCAAATATAGCTCAGCTTGGATTTCTTGATAACAGATCATCCCAGGTTTGAGTTTAAAAGTGTTTCATGTTCTGATGTGATTTACTGGGCACATTTGCCTTTATTCGTGTGACAAAGTGGTTGGTCTGATATTTGCATGAACTCTGGCAGGCTCATAAGTGGAACTTTCACTCATGTATTCAGTATAGAAGAAACAACAAACACTAACATTTAAAAATTTTCTGGAGATAACAAATGGCATTTATGTTTGTGCTTGTTACAAGTGTTTGATTCAAAAGCCTATTTGGAGAGAAGGAATCTGATTTTAGTAAATCAATATAATAAAGCCTTTGATTTTTTACAAAAGCCAGCTAACTGTAACTTCAATGTTGGTATTTCAAGGCCTCTCACTGATATTTTAGAACTTTGTGGTTGTTTGAGCTTCCTTTCCAGGCCCTGGGGAAATAAGAGTATGCTAAATCAAAGCCTAGATCGCTGTTTGCATTTATTTTACTTCTCATTATGACATGTATGCAAACACTTAAAAGAAATAGGAAAAAGGTATAATCATGATAAGATCCCTTTTTTCTGAACAAAGGGGAATACTTTTCTAGTTTAATTTATTACACTTCTCCTTAATACTATAAACTGAATTGAGTGCCTCATCAAGTTTGACAGTTCACTTATACTTCTGATTCAGTGATAGTACTTTTTAAAATAATTACTGACCCTTGAGAGATAATCCAAGAAAATAACTCTGGAAAATACTTTCTCTGTTCTGAAATGTGTCTTAATTTCTTGCCTTTTTTTTTTTTCCAAGTGAGGAAATTTAAAAACTGCAAAATGCAGTTGAGTACTTAACTGCCAAAAAAAAGTTATTGTGCTACCTTTGAAAGAAATTTTCCATTTTCATTTGTAATTTTTCTACTTTCCTTGCCCATGACAACCAAAATCCAGTGTAAGATTGAGGATATATAATGAGTCAAAAACATTTAATAACATCCAGTGAAATATAGGTGACACCTTTTTCACTTTGATGCACTCTCCAACGTAACTGAGAGAGTGGAGAAAGAAACTGCTGATTTTATATATTGCAAAAAAGTTCTAGAGGTGTCATCCTAAATCTGGATGCTTTTGTCCTCATGCTAAAATGAGATGCTCTGAAGGTTGTCTTCTTTCATCCCTGTTCTCTTGAGGGAGGCTCTCTCTGCATCTAGCTTCTCAGGTGGCATAAAGAAACTTTGCCTATATTGAAGTTAACAGAGGAATGACAGATTATGCCAGCTGAGAATAGAGGTACAAGACTTTAGCTACCAGAGCTGAAATGATAAAAGCATCCCATGGGAGGTAACCTAACCTTTCACAGTTTATTGATCATCTGACTTGTACTTCTGATGTCACTATTTATTCTTAACATTTCAGCTTCTTGTTCCTGCTGTCTGCCACGCAGGTCTTGCTGTGGCACCTCTTCCCCCAGGAAGCTGCCAGCCACCTCTCCTCCAGGGAACAGGCTCCAGATTAGGGCATTTTCTGCACTCTTGAACACTGAACAATTGCTGTTCAATGGCAGTTTTCGTGCCAGTCTCAGTCCTCTTTAGTCATGGCTATTCAAAACCACTTTGCTCTCTTTCCCAGCATCCTCACCATGGACACATCGCTCCAGTGTTAGCTCTTTATTTACACTGTGGCCTCCCTGCCACCTTATCACTGTGCCAGGGCTGCTCTTAGATTACAGTGTGAGCTGTGTCCCTCTAATGCAGCTTCTCAGAGCAGAAATTTAACTCCTTTTCCTGTGTTTCATCCTCTGCTCATGTCTTATTGCCTGGCTATTCCTTCTCTGTCCCATCTCCTGCCAGTTACTTTGTGGTTCACATGGCTGCCAAAATTTCCCTCTTACCCTCTGTTCTTTATCCCTGAAACTTTCAGCCTCCTACAGTATTTAATCTTTTCAGACTTTTCAAAGATTTTTTTCAATCTGCTTCAAAGACACTGTTATAGCTTTTCAGGTATCTGTGCTTTTCAAGTCCTGAATGAGTTGGCACATAAGTCTGGCTAAAGAAATTCTAGGTTTAAATTGTAGAGTAAATTTAAAGTATTTATCTTTTTTGGTGAGGGGATGCATCTTCCACTATTCTCAGCATTTAGGGCTCTTTCTTATAAATTTCTTAGTGCTCTGGTTGTCATGACTGACTGATGGCTAATTCTGCAATAAGTGTTTTTAATTTCTTTATATGGAGAGACCAAATGGAGCCAGTTTCCTTTACACTAAAATGTGCAAAATTATTCTGTTTTTTTTTTTTTTCATTTTATGAAAAGCATATCAAAACTATGTAAAGTACTGTACAAGTTAACAATAACTTTGGGCTCTTTTTTGTAGAGCATAGTTCAAAAGAGTAGCACTGGTATGAACTCTCTTTTATTTGTAATACTTCACTAAGATTCTCTCTGGTAAGGTGTGGCTATTTCTTTTCATACTGGTTCTTCTAGATTTTACTTGGGTTTTGTGTGTTTTCAGGAATATGTTTTTATTACCAAATACTGCTGGTTGGAGAAGCTTGTCGTCTTTTGTCAGATGTAGTTTTATTTTAGTGTTCCAACTTCTGTAGTCTTCCTTGTTTACTTTATAAACCTTAACTGCTTCTTCTGTATAAGTCTGCCTTGAACAACCAAGGCAGGAGAAGGAGGCTCACCAGCTTTGTGCCCTGTTCTTGTCTCGAGCCTTTTTTACTGTCCCAGCCCAACAGTGTAACTGAGACTTTCCTTTGGGAAAAGGTTAACTTGGATCCCTGCAGTCCCAGCATTCCACACAGTTCCTCTTATGTAAGAATCATAAATGTACTAGACAAGATGGTCTATAAGCAAGTTGACTGGAATTCTTCTTGATTGCATCTCAAGTCAGGAATGATGACTGTTCAGCTGATGACAGCATTCCTTGTTTCAATTCCTGGATTTAAAGGTGGCAGAAATGTTTGCCAAGAAAGGTAACTGCCAACAAAAAAAAGGAATATTGCAAATCTTGGGAGATGGTGGTAAGAAAGCAGGCTGTTTTATTTTCTGATGTTTCCTTTTAGCATTTGTGATTTGGAAGATTTGGAATTGAAACCAGTCACCAGAAACAGAGATTGAAATGCCATCTCTTAGTGGAAGACTTAAAAGTTTTTCAGTGTTCCATTGTAAGGAATGGTTTCAAAATGCAAAGCCTGAGGGTTAAACCAAGCTCCTTTGCCTCTTTTTACACATGCTCCAAGCATCTAAATCACTCAACAAGCATGCCATTTTTCAAGTGTCTTATTTTCTTTCCACAGAATTTCAAAAGCCCTGTGGGAAGTGCCATCTATGGAGTATAATTGATATGGACACTCTTTTGAGACTATTTTTGTTGTTATGTTTCAAGATAAAGGCAATTGAGTATTTATAGGAAAAATAAATACATATGCCTTTTGCAATGTGTTGTAACTGACAATTAAATATTTTTCTACTCAAATTTTGGCATATTTCCTGGAATCACAGAGCTTTCAGGAACGTTTTTAGTTAATATTCTGCAGCCTACTGTTGTATTCACCGCAGCTGACTTGAGCTCAGAGAGTTTGTCTTTATTTAACCTTAGAGAGGAATCCCAGGCTTGCTATGTAGTTGGCAGAGCTGTTGGGAAGGATCTGCTGTGGACTGCAGTGGAGAGAGTTGAGGACAGGGTCTGAACCGTGCCTGCTACAGCTTTACTCCATTGGTGATATGAAAATACTGAAGAATAAGTGAAGTTAGCCTTTACCAAACTCTGATTAATGTTTGCTTTCATTATCAATCCCTTTCCTTCTTTGTCTAGTATTTTTATGAACTCTGTTGCTTAGATCCTGTATCCCATGGCTCCTTGCAATGTATGAAGTTGAGGGCATTGATTAGGACATTAATTTTTTACCTGTAGAATATATATATATTTGTGTAGAGGGGGTTAAAAAACATAAAAAGCCCCAATGAGAGTAATCATTCTGCATCACCTTTGCTCTCCAGAGACTTAAAATTGCAGTGGTGTGGTGATGAAGGGAAGATGCTTCAGCTAAAAGTCAAAGCTTTTAAAGACACTGATTCTAATTCTCTTCTCCATTACACATTTTCCACGCTGACGTAGCTCCACAGAACAGCTTTGTGTCTTTCTTGTCAGCTAGTAACGAGTAAGAATGTAAAGGGCCTGTGGCATTAGGACTGTGAAACAGACAGTAGCAAACCATTCAGTTTGATTGGTGATCTTACAGTTACTTGTTTAAAATAATTTCACTGATGAGGTTGACTACTACTTAGTTCAGTTTTAAGACAGTGATTAACCCTAAAAGTTAATATTTGCTATGTCAGCAGTTATTAGAAGTATTGGTGGCAACCTTTCTGTTAGCAATATTTATGACAGAAAATAAATGTTTGTGTTTATTTGTCAGTAAACATTGGCACTGAAATTATATTAAATATTATGTATTGGTTTCTATGGATTTAAGTCTAGAACTACCCTAATACCTTTTTTTCCCACACATTAAGGAATGAGGTTAAGGTCAGCTTGGTGAAGTAGATATTCCAGTGCTAGATTTATTATTCGAGTGTGTGAAAATTCTAGAAAATGTGTAGCTTACCAAACAGCCTGGTTTCAGTTGCAGATTTTACTAATAGTGAAAGGGAATTTCCATTGTTAAAAAAATCTGAAGGCCTGCCCTCATGCTACGTTCTCTGAAAATGAAGAAACGCGATGCTGGTCCAAGATGGGAAGTATAATCAGCCTGAATCACCGTGCAGATCTGCAGAGGTTGATTTTCAGCTAGTATCTGGAAAATAAGCTGCAGGGTTCAGTTTGCAAACACTATTGTGAAGCAAACCCTGCGGGGCTCAGTTTGCAAACACTATTGTGAACCAGACCCTGCAGGGTTTGCTGAGCTCCAGTTACTGCTCCTAGTAAGGCTTATTATCCTGTCACAGAAGATGTAAGAAAATCCATCTCTCCCCTTTAAACCTGATAAACCTTTGTCACCTACAATGCAATTAATGTTAAAAATAGAAGAGTGCTGATGATAAGATTGTGACTTGCAGGCAATGAGCCATTGTCCAAGTACAGGAGACTTATCTGGCGGGCCAGTCAGCCTACACGGTTTGCTGTCAGTTTGCTGATTGCCATTTCTATCCGGGTTTGATGAAATATTCATGTCTTTGCTCTGCTCTCTGCAAGCACTATTGATTTCTTGTATAAACGTGGCTATATTTAGTCTAGACAAATGGAATGTGGATTGCTGCTGAATAAATGGGATGAAAGGCTGGGGGTTTGCCTGTCCGTTTCTCTTGGTCGGTGGCAATTATTTATAATCAAGAGCAGTTTTTGTAAGTTAAAGGTGATTTTTTATAATTTAGTGATTAGTCTCAGAACAAAAGTAAGCACTTAGACACAATCATTCTGTTGGGATAGTGGGTTAAGAAGCCAAATTATGCTGCAAGGTTTACAATCACAGTTATTAGGATTTTAAAAAAAAGAGCCCAGAAAAGTGTGTTTTCAGAATTTTGAGAATAAAAGTGCAATCAGTAGAAAAGATGTTATGCCTTTTCTCTTATTTTTATAAAATCTTTTACTAATAGATCATTTTACTAATGATCATACTGTTAGAATTCAGTCCTCTCCATTTGCTGCAGTTTCAACTTTTACTGCTCCAATTTTGCTGTCACTGCTTACTAGAATATTTCTATTTCATTTTGGATTTCTCCTTGGAAACAAATACAGCTGCAGCAGAGAAAAAGGAGAAAATATGCTTAAAATCTTGTTCCCGAGTCATTTCCGACAGCATGTTTGTTTTCAGTTAATAATCTTATTTTCCAGTGAAGATAGAGGAGGAATGGGAACTGGGGTGAATGTGTTTGTGTTTCACTGTCCTCTTGTGGAGGGAATCAGAACTGCTGGGCTTTAGCAGAGAACTTCTGCTGCTGTTTATTTTCCTCCTGTAGATATGCTGCTTGTTAGTCTTTTGTTCTTTTGAAATAGTTAAAGACACTCACTCTCTTCACTTGATGGGAAAACCACAGTTTTACAAATATTGTAGTGGAAGTGATCAAATCACTCTGTTCTTCTGCCTTGTAGTCCCTTTGAATTAAATTAGGAGATAGAAAATACAGGATCCTCCATCAAGTACTTTAATGCTGGATTAAGAATTTATAACATTGCTACAACAAATCGAAGTAATTAATATTCTTAGTGGCCATATATAGTGTGCTATGCATACTGGTCACTTTCACAAAGGCTGTATTAAAACTTCTCACTTTGTGTGTCAAATTATTTCCCCATGTTATGTGTTATTCCTCTGTGTTTGCCAGGTATATTTATATGCAGTAGCCATGTAGCACTGAGTAGCTTTTCATGTGTAACAGTATTCTGAGAAAAATCTACACATTAGCTTTGCAAAATCTCTTGCAGTGCAGTGTGAACTGCAACATTTTCATCTTATGCTGAGCAAGTGCCCTGAGTGTTTATTGTGTAGCATCAATAGTGCCTAGGAGATTTTCACTAAATATTGCTCCACTGGGCTATGACATGGTTTTAGAACCTGGGTCGTGTGTTAACCTGTTTAGCAGAATATTAATTTGGGAGTATTTTCACAGAGAATGGAAAGGAAGTGCTGAAGATTGCATACAGCATAGATTGCATTAAATGTTTTGAAAGGTCAGTACATTGAAGCAGTCTTTGAGTGAAACAGGTCTTTTTCCCTGTAGGAATGATCTCTATTCTCCTTCTCCTGTTATATTTAATATGTCTACATTTTGTTGTTTTCTTCCCACAGTGGATGTGAAGTCGGAGGTTCCTGTGGGCCTGGAGCCGATCTCACCATTAGACTTGCGAACGGATCTCAGGATGATGGTTCCCATGGTGGACCCGATTATGCGCGAAAAGCAGCTACAGCAGGAGCTGCTCCTGATCCAGCAGCAGCAGCAGATTCAGAAACAGCTGCTCATTGCAGAGTTCCAGAAGCAGCATGAAAACCTGACCCGCCAGCATCAGGCCCAGCTCCAGGAGCACATTAAGGTAGCAACATTTTTCATTTATCCCTTACTTTATCTGCAAAGTCAATATGCTTAAGCAGACACAGAAAGGGAACATGCCTGAATAGTTTGCTGTGACTGAGAGATGGTGTTTGAGTGCTCTTTTCTCGGTATTGGGGTGATAAAAGCCTTCTAAAGCAAAACTGCTGGCAGTGACTTGCTCACAGCAGACCAAGGCAATACTGTGAGAATCATTGAGCTCATGAAGCCACCACATCCTCAAAAGATCGAACTACCTATTTCACCACCTGGATTTTCAGCTGAACTTCAATACACCTGGTTTTCGGTATATACTCTTTTCCGTATATTAAAAGACTTCTTTTTTGGACTACTGTTTGAGTTTGACCCCAAATCAAATTGATAGGCAAGGGCATAATTTTTGCATTTGTAAAATGGAGGCAGACCCCGATAGTGTTGTGTTTTCACTCTTTGAGCTGCCTTGTATAATACAAAAAGAAAATTATTTATAGGATTGTATGAACTATGGCAGGATTGCTATAATGGATTTTGACTGGGAATTTATGATCTTGCCTTTCATTTCATTTTTTCCCTCTTATCTACTTGCCATTGTGCTGCTGCACTAAGCTTCCACTCGACAGAGCTGACAAATGTTGCAGAGCACAGCAACCAGAGTTGGGTGATGCACAGGCAATGAACAGTCTGAAGTTTCCAGGCATCTTTGCCAAAAGAGAAAGAAGTGAAACCAGAGCAGCAGGCTGCTACCTGACACTAGAGTTCAATTTGGTGACAGCCAGTAATGCACTGTGCCGCTTAAAAGTCAGTTAAAAGATGAAAAGAAGTGTAAGCATAAAAGCAAGCACTGGTCCTCAGTTACTCAAGGGGGTTGTTTTAACCTGGACTGACCTAGAAAACATTGCAAACTGCACTTTCTCATGTCTTTTTGTTCTGTGCAAGTTACAACAGGAACTACTAGCCATTAAACAACAGCAAGAACTCCTTGAAAAAGAGCAGAAACTGGAGCAGCAAAGACAAGAGCAGGAACTGGAGAGGCATCGCAGGGAGCAGCAGCTTCCTCCCCTCCGAGGCAAAGAAAGAGGACGAGAAAGTAAGAGCCAATGTACCATGAATCCTAATAAGAAACGAATCTATTCCCCTTTGCATTCTCCCAGCCAAAATGAACTATGAACAGGAACCTGAAGGAAGCCTATTCCTGTGTGAAATACGCAGGTCGAGAAGTCAAGACTGTGCTTTGAGAAGGGCAGGGCCACCCACTGCACCTACAGAAACACATTTCTGGTTTGTGTGCAGACTTGGAAGACTGCAGGAAAGCACAGTTTGACAGACTCGTAGATATGCATCTCAAGAGTCAAGCTCTTTGTATAAAAAAAAGAGAAAATTTGAAAGCATAAAGCTTCACACGAGAACTTTCTGAAGAACTTATTTCTCAATACAGAAAACACTACAAAACAACAAAAAATTAAATTAGTTGCTGAGATTTGTTTCAAGACTGAAAATAAAATTATATATTCAAGAATATCTTAGGATGAACTTCTAAATATTGTGCTAGGACTTTTTCAAACTGTCTTATGTTTGTTCTTGATGACATTTCTTGAGGCGTAACCAAGAGTTTTCTCTAGTTTACATACAGCTATAAAGAAAATAACTATAAAAGTTTGTTAGGATTTGGTGCTCACTAGAGGGAGACAGATACAAATAATTCTCTTTAATGAGGTCAGTTGGAAAATCAGGTTGAAGTACAGGGTGAAGCTATTCAAAATGAAGCTGCCGGAAACAGACACTGTTACTTGCCCTACTAAATGAGTACAAGAATTAACTGAAAAAGACTGAAGAAGAAAAGAGCTTTTTTTTCCTTGGTTGGAAAAAGATATCACTTCAAGAGCTGTAGGTATACCACGTTGTAGGCTTTAGAAATTAAGGTGTCCATGGTGCTTCTAGTTCTTTGAAGAACAATGAGCCCATAAAAAAATTTCCATCTTACAGACCTAGAAATGTGAGGGTGTGGAAACTGCAGGAACGAAAGGTTCCTCTAAGTAGTACAAAAAAAAAATCAGCCTCCATATGAGCAGTTAGGCTTTATTAGTGCTCCTGCCAGAGGAAGAGCAGAGATGTGACCTCAATGGTTCCCTTCTCAATTTGAGCTTGCTGGGTGGCTGTTCAGGATGTAACAGCCAGCCAAGAAACTTGTGACCCCTCCAGGCCCAGCCCCAGCCCCAGAGTTTGTTGGTGGTGATTATCTTTTTAATGAGTAGAGGAGGGAAGGGAGGTGTGGGCAGGGGAGCCAGGGTATGAAGCAGAGCAGTAGTAGAGGTATTTTGTGGGCAATGGGTCACAAGGGACATGCTCAGCATCTCAGCTGTGGTATGTCAGGGCTGGGTAACCAAATACTTAGAGTATCAAATAGTGCTGCACCTTTGAAAGAAATGAGGTTTCATCCCTTTTTTTGTCACTGATTGTGGAACACCAAAATATTTTTTTTTTTCATACTTTTTTTTCCCCTCAATGAACACTATTTTGGCTATGAGTAAAGAATCATGTCCCATGCTGCAGGCTTGAATTGGCAGTTTAACTTTACAATGACATGCTCTACTTTTTGTTCTCTTTTGAGCTGGCCACCAAGAGAGTTCAAAATGCAGTGTCTCCTGTCTTCCAGACTTCGCACGTAGAGGCTCTTGAGGGGCTCCAATTAAAAGCCTCACTGCTGGCTCTTTCTGCAGTGTTCTGTTTATAACCAAGGCAGTGTTCAGAGGACAATTTTGCTGTGTTACTACTACTACTACTTTATTAAAAGCAAAAAAATTCATTACTGAAAACTCAAAGTGACCTTTTGTTACTGTCTTTAGTTCTATTGTTGGTTTTGTATTTGGATTGTTGGAAATTATCAGGAAATAATTTAAATTCTTTAGATACATCTGGCCCTGGATAAATGGCCTCATCTACTGTTGAAATATTCCTTATGACTTCACTGGATTTTTGGGTCATGGCCAGCTTCAGGCTTCCACAGACAAGCATTTAATCCAAATGTTATCTCATTTTGACTTTTTCTACTCATAGCTAGTTTATAGTTTACAAAACTTCCAGCAATAAGACACAGACTCTGTTTTGGGGTTTGTTTTCTTTTAAAAGGTAATTTTTTTTAAAGTTAAGATAAGATGCATTTAGCTCTGTGTTTCTTAGGGGCAGTGGCCAGTACAGAAGTGAAGCAGAAACTTCAAGAGTTCCTGTTAAGTAAATCAGCTACAAAAGACTCTCCAGCAAATGGGAAGAATCATTCCATGAACCGTCACCCCAAGCTCTGGTACACGTATGTTCAGTATTAAGCTGCTTCCTTGTCTCCTTGAGGTATCAGCTAAAACTTGGCAGAATGCTTTTCCAGCAGGGGTGTTGAGAGTCTGCCTCCAGAGCAAGGCAGAAGTTCAACTCAAAGATTAGAGAAAAGCCAGAAGCGTTATATTTCTGTTGAACTGAGGAGTATTTGGTGTTCAGTGATGAGAGCTGTACAGAACAAGACTCTCTCAAAAATCTGTATAATTGTTTTTATTTCAGCTGCTTCATCTGTAGCATCTATATATGTTGCTATCACAAATTTTACAACTATACCTGTCATTTTTCCAAATGTTCGAACAACTTTGTGTTTGAATTACTTGGATTTTGAATCAATCACGAAACATTTCCTCTTGAAGAGATGCTGCTTTGCTTCCAGTGAAGTTGCTTGAATGGTGTTAGTAATTCACAAGGGTTTTGAGAAAGACTGTAGTCATTTAACCCTTCTGACTCATGGATTTTAGTATCCAAACAGCATATTCTTATGATAACTTGGCCTTGACGAGAATCTGCATAGACCATGGTAGCAAGTAATTCTGTTGAGTCCTTCAAATGGTCTATTGACATGTTAAGAGTTTACAGTTTTGCAGTTTTTATTCCCCACATAAATGAATCCAGCAAGATGAACTCCATCTGTGTTTCTGAAAGACTTCAATGTCATGCCAGCATTGACCTTCAATAGGACAAACAGAAATGCATATGATACACTAGATTTCCATCTTTTACTTATTCTTTTTAAAAAGAATTGCTGAAGGTTGGCCCTTGGAGTTTGCATTCTGAGCTAAGCAGAGCATTTTGGTAAAATGATTTAATATATAGTTACATTGTGTTTGGTGGAGATGCAGTAATTAATTATTTTTTTCCTTCCAAATAATGTGTAAACGTCTTTTGACTATGTAAGATTTCTGGACTAGTAATCTGAGCTTCATATGACTGAGTATGAGGAGCTCTGCAGAGGATGCCTTCTGCTACACTACAGAAAGTAGTACTTCCTCTCATGACAGAGACATATTATTGATTAACCACACTGTGTTGGAAAGACAAGGAGATTCTGTAAAAGGCCAAGTCAAATAATATTTAGATAAACACAAAGTTTGAAAGTTTTTTCTCCTTTCCCTCTCTCCCTCTAGAATAAAAAAATCAACCAAACCCCCTCTTCAACAAACAAAAAGCAAAAAACCCAACCCCTGTTTCTGAGCCACATGATGCAATTTCTACAGTTGTTCAGAAATCTCTGCCCACAATATTTCTTTCATCCAGCAATTCTCAGAAAGCACTCTTCAGCTTGAAGTTTCTCTGCTGACATGAATGCTATGTGCTGCAGAGTGGTGTGTTCACAAAATTTACAAATTGTACTTAAAGTCAAGGTTTCAATTACCTTGTCTGCTAAAGAATTTTGGGGAGGGGGGTATCCAAGAGATAACAATTCAATATTTCTGCCCTCCTGCCCTGAAAATCCCCCAAATTTTGACAGAGAAGGCTTGATCAATACACATCTATTTGTACATGATAAACAAGCCTTAAATGGCTTTTGCTCTGTGTCAGCTGATTCATATTAAAAAGCAACCACCTGAAATGGTCAATTCCCCAAACAAGAGACAGACCCTGTCTGTAGATCAACATGAATCTTATCCTATGTGACTTCTGTAGGGAGTGCAAAAAATGCACTTTTGGGAATCCCAAGGAGTTCCATCACTTACTGTAAGAGTGAAATTGGTTACATGAGCCTGTGGTTTGTGCACACATACGAACAAGAACATAAACACAGCTGAGACGTGTACAACATGTGTGGATAGTTACTGCTGGTCACCTCAGTGACAGCTAATTTGTGACCTCTGTGTCTGCTGCAGGGCTGCCCACCATACCTCACTGGATCAAAGCTCTCCACCCCTGAGTGGGGCCTCGCCACCATACAAATATACTTTACCAGGAGCACAGGATGCTAAGGATGATTTTCCACTTCGTAAAACGGGTGAGTTAGCGTTGTTTATTCGAGCCCCTTGCCCAGCAATTCTCCCACCCTTTATTTTAACCAGGCTGTCCCTCAGCAAGGCATATATCATATTCCATAAGTTCAAGATGGTACTATGAGTAAGTTCAAAGTTCCAGACTGCATGTTTCCAAGGTCAGCCTGGCCATGTGGTACCAAGAGTCGGTGTTTCCTAGTGCTGACAGTTAATGCGGGCTTCAGTTCTGATACATTTTGTTTCTAAACAGATCATCATTTCATGGATCTTTATTTTCTTCTGGCTTTAATAACTCTCTCTGCCCTGCTTGGTGGATAAAGTATCTTCAGATGGTATTCTGCTTTTAGACAATGTTTTTCAGGGCATTTTGAGGGGAAATCATGGGAAGAGGATAAATCAGATTAATATTATATTTTGTGTTATTGATTGCCAGAGTTTCACATATCATAGAATATTCTGAGCTGGAAGAGACCCAGAAGGATCATGGAGTTCCACATTTCAGTGAATAGCCCATACAGGGATCGAACCTGTGACCTTGGGAATACTAGCACTGTGCTGTGTCCATTTTGCATGTCTTCTGACACATAGAAAATGTTCTTTTGAAGGTTTTAGAATATTTTAGAAGCTCTAACAGTTGAATATATTATCTTGACAGCAGGTGAACTGTAGACTTAGCTTTTTCTGCACCATAAAGAAAGCTAGAATGGCAGTGGAGTCCGTGTGGCTGTTGCCTCAGGACCTTGGTGCAGTGACTGGTATCCCGGAATGCAGGGAGACACTCAGAGGAGGGGGGAAAAAGGAAAAGAAAACATTAGACCGCTTATTGCATGAGTCTGCTGTTGAGTGATATAGTTACGTTCAGAGAGAAAGTCTGACCCCCTACTGTGCTAACAGCCTTTGAATGCGATTTTGCCACTGGGAGATTGAAAACTAACTGCAAAACTGACTTGAAAAGAAGTGGCATTTGGAACCAGAAGATATTCAGAGAGAAAATCCAGCCTGTATCTAATACTTTGGGGCAGACTCTCTAAGCTCATATTATATCCCCAAATGTTTTCAAAGCAATGGAAGCATGAAAAGCAAAATGCTAATTTATTCTAGCTGAATTACTCTTTGTACAATATGGTGGCAATATAACAAGATTCTATAAAATCTTGTTCAGGCTGTTCAACGTAATAAACCCTTATGTGGTTCTCTGCTTAATACCACTGTATAACATATATTTTCTATGCCAATAGACTGTGTGTTTTCATTTTTTGAACAAAATGATAGATTCTACATTTAAATGCTGTGAATTCATCTGCATGTATTTGAAATGCAAGCTTTAATTTTTCTTCCATGTTTATGTATCTTAAACATTATGATTGATATTTATGATGTGTCAGCCTGTTGATCTGTAAAACAAAACATTTTCAAACTTTGTAACAGTAAAGTTCTGGTGCAGCTGCTAATACTTTTATATCTCTGTGGGGGTTTAAAAATATTCCTTAATTCAATTCCCATTGTCTGCATAAGAGGACTATAATATAATTAAATCCAGATGTTTTCTATATGTTATTCCAAATATTTGGGCATGAAGTGCATCAGTTCCAAAATTGAACAAAGGACATGATGACTCTCTGAAAAGATATCTACAGAACAAATAGACAAATACTAATATAATCATTAATATAAACGTTTCTATGACATTGACATAGTGATTCTGATAAGCAAATATAAATGAAGTGTACAGCATGTTGTATGTTATCAACAGAGGATATTTGATATGTCTCCATATCCGTGAAAATAGCAACTGTTAATATCCTGTTTACACATCCAATCTCTCTGTGTGCTAGAGATGTTTAATTCCAGTCTTAGCAACATCCCCACAAAGTTTTCAATGATTGTTCATCAGGTTGAGTGTAAAAGCAACAGGAACCAAATCGACACAAGTCAAATGACCCTAAACTGATCTGGGTGCCTATAGGGCCATCCTCCAGGCAGAGGGGACATTGTGGAGCCTGTGTCATCCTCATGGGACCTTACTAGACAAAGATGTCCCACGAACACTCATGTATATGGACAGGCTGTAAGCCTGCAGAAATCTGACCTTTGCCATGAGGGGTGAACCTCTTTTCCTTCCCTTTAGGCTATGAACTCTTATTGCCACTGGCTCCTGGCAAACCCTCTGTGGTGCTGAACCTGCGTGAAGTCAGCAATTCATATGAAAGCAGACCCCACATTCCTTTCAGCCTTAAGAAAAGAATACCTGTTGTGACTTTTAATTACAGCTTTGTTTTGATTTTTAGGTTACTTTTTTTTAAAAAATATTTATAATAGAAGATACAGAGGTATATTTCTCTTCTTCAACTTTGTTAAAATGCTCTTGTAAGATAATTCTGATTGAATCAGGTACTCTGAGATCAGATTTAATGGGAAACAAAGCTGAATGATTCTTCCCTGACATCCTAATGTGTTTTTCAGTGCTAAGGGAGCACCAAGTGTCACACAGGCATGGTAAATCATGAATTTTGCTTGCTTACTTTTTTGTTCAGTAATCCATTTAATCTTTTCTTAATTAGTCCTGAAGTGACATCTTCTTTTTAACCTTCTAAAAATTAACTCAGAAAGAACGGTACAAAGGAAAATATTTTCTGCAGCTTTTACTCTTCTAGTATCTAGAATGGTGGAATACTTAGATAACTAGGGAAAGACCTAAGACTCCTGCTCTGTCAGTGTTTAGGTACCACAGTTAACGTCCTAGTGCAGTGACTGTGGTTACTCAACAAATCTCAGTGATGTGGATTATTCCTTTCTGTACAAGATGCAGCAGAAGTTGTCAGCAGCGGGCTTCAGAAAGTTTAGCTGCATGGAGGATTGGGACTGTCCTAGGGGCTAGAGGCCAGGATATGCAACTCTTTGCACAGCTGCATTCAGATGCTTGGTGTTGACAGACTTTGAAAAGAGCAGAGCAAGGGGAGCTATTGCTTCACTGGATATAGATAAATACACCATGAGAAGCTACACATCTGTAGCTACGAGCAGAATTTAGTGTAAACAGCATAAGATCAAATTTTTAAAATCCCCAAAACTTGCACCATGGTTACTAGTTGTAATGTGTTTTTTGCAAGCACCCAAAAGCCTGAGCAGCACATGGCTCATTAACTTTCAATGAGACTAATGTGTCTAAATTACCCAGAGAGTTTTGAAAATACCTCCTTATTACTGAACACTTTTGAAATTCATACTGACTGTTTTAAGAGCTCTGATGGGAGCTGTGTACTTTTGAAAATCTGATCATTTAATAAAGGAAACTTTTGCTTGTTGAGCTCCTCTATTCTGTGACTATCTGTCCAGGAAAATATTATCCTCATTATGAGGTTACTCTAAAAATAACAAAAACATGATAAGCAACATGGTAGGGTAGAAGAGCTTTTCAAATATTTTTTTTTTCTATTTTTTCTTTTACCTTTTCAAAATGCAGAAATTCTGGCAAATGGCTCTAACATTTGCACTTTCTCCAGTCTTAAAAATTTAATTTTTTGTTTGCAAGTGTTGATAGAAACCAACAAAAGCCAGTAAGTTCCAACAAAGGTTAGCTCTCTGGCCAAAGCTGTATACTTTTTTAAAATGTTGCTGTAGGCGGAATTTCTGCATTTTCTTTCATGTTTTGGCTTTTTTTGGAAGAAATTCCTGGGGACATCATCATATCAAGTATGAACTGTTTTTTCTTTTCTGAGTTTACCACAATCATGGAAGAATGGGAATGTCAATCAGTATTTCTATTTATTTTGATTTTGTGCCAGCTGAATCTTTCTTTGCAGATGGAGCTGTATGCTTACGACTTGCATTGTGCTTAGGCATCTGAAGATCTCTCACAATGTAACAATTTGAGAAGATGTTTGTAGATCACTTTCCAAAAATTTGAAGCATATTCAATGGAAACATAGCATGGGGGTTTTTTTAATAACAAATAGTATGAGGTTCTTCCTTGGATGGGAGAAGTTGTGTAATTCCATACAGGAAAAAGAGGAGATGAAGGATTGTTTAATATTGTGATGAAAGAGAGGAAGAAGGCTGTCCTGCACAGCCATGAAGATCACTCTGTAAAACCCATATTAAGTTTACCTGATTAGGTAGTAAAATAACAGTGTAGCTCTTGTGGAAATGACAATGAAAGATTCCTGAATGAGAACTCGGCAAATGTAATTTTTTAAAAAAAGAAATTGATTAGAATATTTCCTCACAGTTCTTTGTGCACTTAGTGACTCAGTAATTTACCAGAGCAGTTGAAAATCAGAAGAAAAACATTTCATGTGTGATGGTTTTTCTCCTTCCCCCTTTTGTGCCACCAAATTTTATTTCTGTTCGCATTTTCTAGGAAAACACTCTTTTGTGATGTAACAGTATATGTAAAAGCTGGATTTCTTTTGGTTTTCATTTAAAAAAAAAAGGCTTTGAGTATCCCAAACCCTCAATTACCATGTCTGCCAAAATGAGGAAGTCCAGCTCAGTGGAGAGAAGTGCTATTTTTTCTGAATTTATGAGGAAAACAATAAATGGGAGAGGCACTTTGTTTATTGAAGCAGGGAAATCAGGCAAACATATGATTCTCCTAATTTTATCCCATTTTCCAGGGATGCTAAGCATTCCTGCCTCTCCAGAGTCCTTGTTTTTCTGGGTTGGTGAACCATCTCGACACATTTGGACTAGATAATGTGCCCAGAAGAAATCAGTAACCTATCACAGTGAGAAGGAGGAAAGGTACCCTGATCTAGACTCCTCTTCACCAAACATTTTCAGCCTGCCCAAATTCAGTATCAATAACTTCAGAGCATGTAATTAGTAGTAGGAATTTTTAGAAAGAGAAAAACTTCCACTTGCAATTGCAGAGTGAATCGGAGGCAAAGCTTTCGTATTCACATAATGAACAGGCCAAGCCAGTGTTCAGGCCCTGGGAGCCAGCAGCTCCAAGGAAATGTGATGTGGTTGTAGCTACTGTGTGGGGCTGCTCTTGTCTCCAGCCCATCAGAGCACTGCAGCCTCCCAAGATGGGGCCAAGGAGCGATGTGCTGTCATTCTGATTGAGCTCAAGTTTGAGAAGAATTTATTTGACATATCTTTAAACTAAATAAAAATGAACGCTAGGATAGGCTTAGTGACACTGTCAAAGAGAAAGGAAATTGTGTAGGTATGCTTTGGTGTCATGAAAGCTGCCAGGGGCTGGACCAGGGTTCAGCAAGTCATCCCCAGAATGATTTTCATGAAGACCATTATAGTCTTCCCACCAGTGGAAGGTTGTTCCTCTAATGTGTTTTATTTAACACTTACTTTTAATTGCAGAAATCAAGTTTTTTGTAAAAAATTTACTCAGTTTCTGGATTCAATATATTTCTCTTTTAGCAAAAATCCCACTCCCTGTATACATATCATGTTCTGTTTTGCCAGTAATTATTCTATGATGCTACCGACCCTTCTTCATAATGAAACTAATTGTTCAGTCTTGATCAAAATACTGTCCTAGTTCTTTTACTGACCAGTGTGTAAGCAAAATTGAATTACAAAGTTCTGCTTCATGTGAGTACATAAAAGCTTTCTTACACTGTGTAGGTTTTCAAAAATGCTTTATAAATTAGCATTAAGAAGTACCTTGCATAGCTTTTTGATAAGCAAGTAATCAGATACTAGACACCTTTTTGACTTTTGAACTGAAAGAAACCCCTTCAATAAGCAACAAGGAGCAGTCCTAAATTCTAAAGCATTTTAAGAGCATAACATCCATTGAAAACAGAATGGAATGTTTTTAATGGGTATTTCAAAGCTTATTCCCTCTGGATAAATAAGTTACAAAATACTGCATATAAAATTTGAGACTCTTTGAAGTCTGTAGAAACTGTACTGTTTGATTTCAGTAGGACTTGGATTTTTCTTCCGCAGTATCTAGAGCAGGGACAGTTGAAAACTTTTAGAAAAGTAAACAAGAACATCTAAAGATGAAAAACAGAGAAGAGAAAAGTGGAAATCACATGGTATGGGAGCATCCAAAATAGAAGATATCTCAGTCAGTAAAGACTGCACTTCTCCAAAATCCTGCAAAACATAGTTTCACTGAAAAATCTATTCAAACCCACAACTCTAATTAAGGGGTTTAGCTGCCAAATAACATGTTGTGGCTAAAGCCAAGTGAGTATTACAGAGCCATTCATGAGCAAAGGCATAAGCTTTGTACTTTGCTTTTGATTTTCTCATGGGAAAGTAGTATAAATGAGAGTGATACCTCCCTGTTGGCTTTAACTGTTAGAAATGCAAAGCATGCTGAAATTGTACATAATTCTTTTCCAAAGGAAAGGAAATAGCATTTCAATGGTTTTCCTCAGTGTCTCATTCAGTTATGGTGGTGCACACTTATTCTTGTTAAATTACTCTACCAGATGGAAGGTTATATTGTGTATTTAGCTAATTAAGTTGTAAGGCACTGGAATTATATCCCAGAGCATAAAGAATGTATCAAAAAGTAAATTTATTTTAATTCCATATGGTTGTGAAGGTGTAGTATGGATGTCCAACTAAGACTTCAAACGTGGGGATTTTCTTCTCACTTTGCTTAACATGAGGAGATGCTTTCGCAAAGTTGGCCTTGCCTACAGAAGTTCAAGAAGACAAATGAGTCTTGAATGTCCAAACAACTTTGGAGCCAATTTTATCTTCATTTTTCTTCAGTGGGGCTGAATTGCCTTCCTGCTTTTGAGATGAACTTGGCCAATGGCTTTCTTCTGCTAGGAGAGCAAGATACACTGTGTTTTGGTTGCTTTTGTTTTCTTGGCACCCTCTTGCCTTTGGACAACTCCAGAGTAGAATTCAGCAGTCTAGACCTAACCAGCTCACATTTACTGATGACACTGATGCCCTGTTAAACTGGGGGAGAAGATGATAATGTTTCATCATGAATTTCTGAAGGCTGATGAAATATTGGACTGTACTTTTTGCCTGATGTCAGTGAGTTATCACTGCTGGATATTTTCCTAGATTAAAATCTGTGGGATTTAAGCACCCTATGAACTAGTTCCTTCTTTATGGGGCTTGGGGAACAATATAATCATGAACATAATTATTCTGTAAAAAATAAATTGTGTGTCTAGGGGTCAAATGGTGACCATGGCAAAAGCCTTGATTCTGTGGGCTAGGGGATTGTCTGTGACAGTTCTTAACTGAACAGAATATTTTTTCTTGGGATTCAGTGGATTTGGGAGGAGGATTTAAACTGAAGAGTGGGATTTGCTGTATTTGCAGAAAGTAGGATATTGTATTCCCATTACTTCTTTCCAGCTAGAACTGACTGGTGTAGATGGTCAGAAGAAAGGGTAAGAATTACCAGTGGAGACCTAACCAGAATGACTGCCAGTCATGCATATCTTAATTTATTTATTGAATTATTAGCATTCAAATGAGGGATACCCTCTATACAAGCACCCGTTTCATCTTCTTTTCTCCTCTACATCTCCTGAGAACTCAGATGTGAGTTGGCTCCAGAAAGTGCTATAAAGGTGTAATAAAATTACAACATTTGATGACATGGAGAGAAGATGACAATTAATTTTAAACTATCCTTATTCCTTAATTCTGTGGTTCAAGCCAGTATAGTAGTATTTGCTTTTTAACCCCCTACTTATTATCGGAAAAGGATGTTATTTTTTTACCTGTAAAAAGATTAAGATGAACCAGACATAGTAGTGAAATGTCATGGTTTCAGCAGACTTGAGCTGTAACGAGGATTCATAAGGCCCAGTAAAACCACGGCCTTCTTGAAACTGCTGTAGAACCCTGTGGTGCAAATGCAAGGAGATGCTGTTTCTTTGCTAAAATCCAGAATTTATTAAAAATTACATCAAGAGACCTGTTCTTTTGCCTTATAGGATGCATGAAGAACGTGTCAACAGGAAATAGTACTGTTCAGATAGTCAAGATCTCCAATTTTGACTAAATCCAAGCAATACAATAAGTAATTTCTACATCTAACTCAATAAATTGTGCCTAGAAACATAACACTTGTTTGCATGGATAATGAAACAAATATTTCATGTTCCATACAGACTTCAGTGAATAACAAAGAAAAGATAGATATTTAAAGTAGCTTCAGGGACTATTTAATTTTTGAACCTGCTTTAGAAAATTAATGAGAATTTTCTAATCTTCTTAAATTGGTTTCCTTAGCCTGAAGAGAGCAGAAGGTCTTCAAGATCCCCTCTAATCTAATTAGCTCTTTTACCATGTGTTTCACTAAACCTGTTTTTTTATTTAGGGCATGGATATTTACCTTAGTCTGAAAAAATAAAGTATTCTACCTTTTACAGAAGTAAAATAAAGCAAAGGACTAAAGGGTTTCACATATGACCAGCACTCCCCATAAAGTGAATGGTTGTACAGGAAACAGTTTCAGTAGATCCTGAAAACACATTAGGTGATGCAAGCCAGAAAAACAAAGCATCTCCATCCTGTACTGCTGTATCTGGTTCTCCTGCCTTATTGGGACCACCCAGCAGTCAGGTCCATGTAGTTCTTGGAAGAGCTTTAGAGGGCATGTGTAAATAACTTTCACTCTCATTAATCTAATTTAAAACTCTTTCGGAAGTGGCATTTTCAATCACCAGAATTGAGAAGTCATTGAACCCACAGAATTATACTACATACAGATTACTGCCATCTTCTAGTCTGTCATCCAGTGGGGAGAATGTCCACGTGCACATTGTCCAATATTGTCTTCCACTGAGATATGGCCTTATACAGCAAATGTCAGTCAGTCATGTATGAGGACAAAGAGGCACTGCTCATCTTGCTTTATATAATCATGTGGAGGTGGCTGAAACACTGTGGCTGCCTACAGGAAGCCAGAGCAGTAATCAGAAACTTCATTCAGAGCAGAGAATAATAGTTACATGATTGTGAGAACCATGCACTGTAAAGGTTGTGAGACCACCAGATCTTTCAGGACTCATTCACAGCTCTTCACAAAGCAGCTTAGGAAGCTGGAAGCAGCTTCTGTCCCTGACCTGTGTCTCTCTCTGCTTCTCTAGCTTTCTGCCAGCTTTGTTTGCATCCATGGTTTTGCTGAGGAAGCCCAGATTATCTTCATGTTTATCTTTTCTGGTGGTACTTAGGGCTGTCTTGTGCATTTGATTCTGCCTAGTTCAATTGAAGGGGAAACAGAAGTTTCTCCTTGGTCCACAACTTTCAGACCAGCTTCTTAGGAACCTAAGATAGGACTGTTCTGGTTGGTTTTGTTGCAGTATTAATGTGGGATTTAACCTTTTCCGTAGTCTCCAGACCCTGGCATAACACAGGCAGGCAGGCTGTTTTATTGTTTGTGTACATTGCCAGGGTGACTGGGAGCCCACAGCACCCAAGAACATGTTGAGCTATGCAATGGACCTGACAAAATGAGGATCTCTTCACAGTGGGTTTTTTTCCCAGTTCTGCCCCTCCTGCTTCAGGATAAATCACAACAAAAATCTCCAAGTTATCTCATTATCCACATGCACCATCTTCTTGAAGATATTGAATTGCCAGAGTGCTAGAAAGAAATTTGACAAAGGATAAATCAGTGGTGTGCTGGCAATACCCTCGTTGTGCTAACCAGTGCCATCTTAATGCTTGTTTTGCAGTTCTGATAGCTTGTACCCATGCATCATCATTTTGTGCTGTGATTTTTAGCTATCTTCGGTGCGGAGTGTTATGGTTGTGTGCTGTACAGCACAAAATCCTTGTCTGTACGTGAGTCTTGAGTACAGTAGTATTAAAAAAAAAAAAGCAACCTGTGTGGTGTGAATAAACAGATTTCTTGACTATGTATTCAATTACTGATACCTGTTAGATATGAGCCAGAAAAAAACCCCAAACTCCTGCATGGAGCACAGTGCAGAATATATTCAAGTCAGTACGTACGACTCTCCACAGCTTAAAAAAAACTATGGCTAAAGAAATAGAGAATACCTGTGAAGATTTGCTTGAAGATCTTGAAGTTTTTTGGTTTTAATTGATTCTGGTGACCTAATGATGTTAGGAAAGTTCAGGTTGCTGTTTTAAAAGTGATCTTAGTGATAACAGCTGATGCCTGGGCAACGGTGGACAATTGATCTTTCTTGATTAGGATGTCAGTTTTGCCGCTGTTACTCATGCTGATATTGGAATCTTTTTAGCCAGATTTAGCATTATTTACCTCGACTGCCCCACAGCTTTTCTAAGCCAGCCTGCTTGTGAGGAAGAGGAAATGCTTTCACTTTAGAGCCTTTAGGAATCTGGACAAAAGCTCACTTTCTGTTCTTCAGGCTTGCTATACAGGGCTTTAGCCTCAAGATGAGGACCTGCTTGCTATGCACCCTCTCCCATCCCCCATTTCCTGCCTGGCTTCATTAAATGCTGATTTGAAGTTGGCATACACTCTTCTGATACAAAAGTACTAGTGTGTTCCAGGAACTATCAGAAAGTAATGCATTATTGTCTTTTACATTCTCTTCATATATGTCTTCTCCCCATGCGTAAAAAGGATTTTCATTCCTTCTTCTTAAATATCTCTGTATGTTTAATAAAAAGAAACAATGAAGAAAAGCCCTGTCAAGAAAACCTCAGCTCATTTGGGAGCAATCTGGCCCCAGGCTATATTATTTAATGCTAGTGTCTGCAAATTGCTAATATTAAGCAAAGTGGAGTATAGGACGTAATGACTTCACTGAATCATTTTCCTATCTCTTGTGCTTATATTTGAGCTTCATGTTTTTTAGGAGAGACTAGCTTGTTTCACCTATCAGTGATAACTCATGTGATGAAATTAATGTGTACCTACATAGAAGGTATATTTTCCATTTTTAACAGTGCAGTTACGTTATTCTTGCTTCTTCTATGAAGCCACTGTAAAATATGAGAAAATTAATTCAGACAGTTTCTCCCCTTCACCTACAGCCAAAGCTCTGTAGACCTAATTACAAGTCATGGCAAAATGTTAGATAACCTATTCTTTGATTGCCTGTGGTATCTTCTGCTGTTGTTTAAACTAATCCTTTCTCTGTCTTTCATATCTGTTTCCCACTTAGAATAATTTAAAGATCAACACCAGTCCATAATTACCAGCACTAAAAAGAGAATAAGCCAGGTAATAGCAATAAAACTGAACAAGCCATATTACTGCAACATTTCATTATTCCAAATTATGCTACATCTGCATTAAAAAAAAAGTAATTTTCAGATTAGTCTTTCCTGAAATCCTCTGAAGCGGATCAATCAAATGGGGACCAGCTGATTCCTGTTGAGAGCAATGACATGGTCTTTGACGGCCTTCAGAGAAAATAGCTGTATCTTTTTGTTTTCTTTGCAACTAAACACTTTCAAATAATGTGTGTTCTCTTTCTCCATGTGTAAATTGATTTTTACGTGTTCCAAAATGCAAAATATAATAGTGTAAAGTGTAATAATAATATAAAAGTGTAAAGATTTGCGGAGCAAAGAGGTTAGCTAAACAGAGACCAACTAAACCAATATCAGCTGTAAACCATTTCTTAGTAAGATTTTAGAAGCACAGCCCAACCAATCAGACTGCTGCCATGAAAATTTGCCATACTGTGTTCCTCGTCCTCATGGCCACATTCCTGGCCACGTGCTCTTGTTTTTCTCTTGTCTGTGGCATTTGGGCTCCTTGGTCAGATGTTTCAGTCCTCTACAGCTGGAGTAGTCAAATACAGCAAAACCCATACTATTCCACACCTCCAGCACTTCGAGAGGCCTCTTTTCCTCAGGAAGGTGAGATACAGGATGTCTGCTATATGGGACATATATATTAATCTAATTTTGAGTTCTGGACCACAGTGAGATGGTTAGCATGTAGCAAGTTAGCCATGTGCATTAATTTTCTTGCTGTGTCAGTGTCTTAGTTCATGGTTGAATCACCATATATATTCCCTGATGGTCTTTTCAATAATTTTGTGGTATTACTGTAGCAAAAAAAGTTACTTCTTAGGGTCTTGTATTTGCTACTCTGCAGCAAGCTGGGGAGTAAATCTTTAAGCCTCAAAAGTTTTTTGGCATTGACTCCCCATGACATATGACTCCATATGACAGTTTTCCCCATGGAGAATGCCTTTGTGTGATTAACATAGTCAGCTGTGGCAATGGATTAATTAAGCTGAGCAAAAGAACAAATAATGTGCAGTAAAAATACTTACAGGGTGGCTAATGCAAAACAGTTATTTTGAACATTACCCCTCTGTAGAACCACTTCTAAGAGCCACTAGTTAAAGTATTGAGCCAAATACTCATTTGAAACATAAGGCAAATTAATTATAATAATTCTGGGCCATTTGCTACTAAGACTTTCCAAGTTTCTTGCAAATACTAGGGAAATAATCTAATTTTTAAAAAAATTGAAAAAATTATATTCACTTTTTTCACATTGCTAATGATCGCATTTCAGAGTTTAAAGGACTAAACCAGTTTCTAATAGATCTTACTTATGTGCTTTAAGGCAGTCAGTGTGTATATATATGTATATGTTTATAATTGCAATCCACAGCTCGGTATTTGAAGATTAAATATTTAATTTTGCCTTTTTAACTGTCAGAAGAGAGTTGACAATTATAGTTGTCTTATTACTGCCCTCATGCAGGAGTGCACTGAAGCACATAGGTTTGCTGTGGTGATCCATACCTCTTGCAGTGAATGATAGTTCTGCCCCAGCCTTGGTGGAGCAGGGTGGTTCAGTGTTCTCTGCAGTCACACACCAAGCCAATGCCTCAGCTACTGCTGGGAATCAAGAAACCAGTGTTTGGTTCTACATTTCTTTCATTGCAGCAGATATCCTTAAATTGCTTAGAATTGTATGTTTTGTCCACTGAAACCAGAATTCATTTTGCTAGCTATTGCATCTTAGTAAGTACCACGTTAGGAGATGGCAGTGTTTCAGGGAGAAAATTCAAGAAAGCCAGAATTTGAAGCAAACACTCTTCAAAAATTAGCTTTGATTTGTATTGTGGAGTTTATTTTATAATTTTAAACCCACTATTCTCCACGCCATTTAATATTAAAATTATTTCCATTTTTAAATTATTGCTGTTTTTCATGCATCTTCTCAGATGGGTCATAAATTTATACATTGACTTTAAAATTTGTTTTCTGTGCTTATATGATGCATTCAGATGCAGAATATGATGGGAATTTGGTAAAAATAGAAAGGGAATTGCTGTGACTAAGCATCAAACATTTAAATAGGAGTGGAGAATTTTTCCAGTGAGTGTTGCAGAGGATTTGTGTCACATTCATCTGTCATGGATGCACAGACAGAATATGTACAGACATATCTCTTCATTTTAAAAAGTACTGAATAGTAGAACTGGAAATAAATGTAAGTGCAAAAGGAGTGAGTGCCTTTTCTTTTAAATGTCATCACACCAGGTGAGACCTGTGGTGATAGCATATACGGTAGTCATAGCACATTATGGTATTTTATATTTTCAATTTCATTGCAAATGGTATCTGAGATAGTAAACAAGTCATCTGTACTTTATTGTTAGAACCATCCATCTTAACAGTGGTAATAGGTGATAGAAATGAATTTCTAGTTAATAGGTTCATAATTAAAGATTTCCAGTGCTGCTCCAGCCTATGTATCTTGGTCTGAAATGTATTTAAGGCACAGGGTTTTCAGAGGGCGGCCCTTGCCATGTGCAATGCAGAGCATGACAAAGGTCAGCGTGTGACAGCAGGTACTGCTGGTCACAGCAGCTCTGCAGTGACGTGCAGCCCCCTTGCCTTCCCATCCCTGAGGGAGCAGGTGGGACAGAAGGAAAAAGGTTGTGCGGTGTGACACGAGGAAAGGGACTAGTATTAGAAGCGTAGGATTGAGTTCCTGCCCCACAGTGACAAATGGTATAATTCTGAATTGAGTAAATATGTAATGTATATTGGTTTTCTGCTAACTCTGGCTTTTCCTTTGAGGCTGGGTTTAAGTCTGTGCATAGGGGAGAGAGCTGACCCCAGTTTTTAGCTCTGTTTTGAGATATTGCTTAGCCAATCCTCAGTTCCAGAAAGGGAAATACAAACAAATTCTATTCCACAATTTTCTTTCACTAGCTCTTAGCAGTATGTTTGATATAGGGTTTATTTGAAGAACAAATCAATGACTACATGAAACACTTTATCATGTTAAAAATACTACAAAATAAAAAGCACAGCAGAGCTGGCCTTCATATGAAGGACTGTATCCATTAAGGAAACAAAGGTGGAACTTGCCCAAGGTGCATTAAATATAATCCTAGGTTTTCTGGGAATCAACCCTACTTCTTCATTTTCAGAGCATATATTTTTCTCTGTAAATGTTCTTAGGACACTGCCATAAATCTAGCTGTTTGGTGTGTTACTCAGAAAACACTAAAGTTCTGGGCCTAAAATCGCTGACCAAGAAATGTTCTGCCAGCAGGGCTTGTCGTAATTTATATTTCTCAGAGAAATCAAAAGGCAATAGTGAAGGCTAATCTCTGTTTCTGCAATTAACCTTAATCCGATTATAACATTCCAAGTTCCAAGATGTGTTTTCCAAGTTTTCACCTACAGGAGAGATAAAAATAATGTAAATTAGATTTGCATTCATTTGTTATTAATACATATGATAGTAACAATTATTAATGGGTAACTTCAAAGTTGCAATGGAATGAGAAAAATGCTGGGATCCCAAGCACTTCAGCTCTCTTCAACTCTTTCCTAACTTGCAATCTAAAATGAAGTTTTATGAGGAGCAACAGGATGACTGAGAAGGTTGGGCAGTAAAATCTCTGCCTCCAAGTCCTCCTTGTATCAGATGAGGTCCTACAGGGTCAGTGGTGTCAGACAGAAGCCAGGAATTGGGTTTGTAGTCACATATTTTCTTCTCTTCATTTCCAGCTTCAGAGCCCAACTTGAAGGTACGTTCAAGATTAAAACAAAAGGTGACAGAAAGGAGAAGCAGTCCTTTGCTCAGGAGGAAGGATGGAAACGTCAGTTCATTCAAGAAGCGTCTTTTCGAGGTGACAGGTGAGTAAGGATGGGGAAATTCTGTATCAGTTGCCACAGCTCACAGAATAGTGGTGTTACTTCAGAATTGAAACTGTTTGCTAAACAAAATGAGCATTTGCAGTATTTGGCCTCATCCTAAAAATTCTTGCTTTGACTTTGCATTGATATTTAGTAGATTCTTGGCTTTTTCAGTTGATCAGGCCATATCTTTATGCAATCAACTGTTACTAGTCTGTAAGACATAAATCTGAATTCACTTGATACATGAGAATTATGTCACACCAAGATGGAATTAAAATACAACTTGAATAAACACATTGGTGTCCCTGTCATGTGTGAAACTGGAAGAGAGATGTGAATGTAAGCATGAAAGTTACTAAGTATTTTCCTGATAAATTACTTCCAGATTATAATTTTTCTACATCTAATTTATTAATTCCATTTACTGAAGCCTCTATGAGATTCTTGATATCCACTTCCTTAATTTTAGCTGATTTCTTTACAGTTACACTTACTGTAACTTACACTTACTTATAAACTTAAGCACATTTACAAATAAGGTATAATGTGAAATATTTATCACTGGAGGTCTTTTCCTGATGACCTTGAAAGAGCAGAAACAAAATAGATGCCTTCTTTTCTTAGCTCTGACAATAACTTGAAGCCTTTCAGGTTGCTCTTATAATTATTAATATTGGCTATATGATATTTTAGACCTTTCATAACCCTGGTTAATCATTGTTACCTGAAATCTTTTTCCCCTTGCTTTTTATTCTCTTAACTGAAAATGGCCCCTTATTTAAATGCTTATTTATAAAAAAAATATGCTATTTTAATTTTCAAAAAATGAGAAAAAAAGATTGTGTGTGTCTGCTTCTCTGATACAGATTGAAAATACAATGCAAGAACTTCTACATGGCCAGTTAGTATAGCTGGGTCTTGGAGTCACTTCAGTAAATCAAAGAGTGAGGGATTCAAGTAACAGCTAGGAAGCCTCCTGTGATATCAGTCAAAGTGAAAACATATTTTTGCATATGAACTAAGGCATAAAGAGTAAATAAAGAAGTAGCTATAGAAAAAAAGAAGTAGCTATAGAAAAAAAGAAGTAGCTATAGAATATTTGCTGCCACATTTAGATATTAACTACTTCAACTAATTGAATGCTTTAATTTGAAAGCTATCCCTTGAAAGAGGTTTACCTCCACTAGTAGGTTAGTCTTCCATCTTTAACCTTCTTAATTTTTTCCATTACATATATATAATTTATATTAGTGTAGAATTAGAATAACTCAAAAAATAACATATAATGAGGTCATCCTCTCCCCCTTTGTCTTAGATAGATCTTGGGACTTTTTAAATCAAGATAGCATGCAGCCTTTGAAATCCTATTTTAATGTCTTTACATACTGTAAATATTCCTTCATATTTGTGCCAAAGATGTAATGAAGATGTGTATTTTGCCATTAGTACTGTGTATATAATGATTGGTCCACAATGGGCTCATCCCCTTCCTAGACAGAAGGGATGGCAGTAGACGTCGTCTCTCACAGAGCCAGGACTCTTTACAATAAAACAGGATAGAGTTTCTTTTCTTTAGTCATTACAAGCTCTGTGTTGGTGTCTCTGCCTGATACTGAGTATCATAACCATCTTTGTGGGAAAAACAAATACTAAATTCTTCTTATGTGACACAGACAGATCAGAAGGGGATAGATCAAGCATATCTTTCCTTCTTAGTTGTAAAAAGAAAACCAAAGAAGTGGAAGATGAATCAAGAGTCTTTAATGTAAGTAAATAGTGTAACCAATAGATATTTTTCAACAGCAAAAAAAGCCTTGTGCTGTAAAGATTATACAATTAATCAAGATGATGTGTACCTTTCCAGAGTGAAATTCACGTATGTTTAATCTGTTTTTCAGAATCCTCCGTCAGTAGCAGCTCCCCTGGATCAGGTCCCAGTTCCCCAAGCAATGGCCCAACCAGCAGTACCACAGAAAATGACACCTCAGTTTTGTCATCTAACATTCAAGCTGAGGTAAGACTCATTATTGTGTATTGTGCTTGGGTACCTAGACTGAAGAGGATGGAAAATTTGATTTGATCTTACTCACAAGCAGAGTAATTGGGATACCAGGACACTACAGGCTGACACCTCAGTATGTAATATATGAGATATATTTTTATGTATGAGATGCATGTTCAGTAGACTCTATGGTAACAAAAGTTCAGGGAAAAGCAGCAGTAGTGCTACTGGAAAAGTGGAGGGAGCTGTGAAAGGAACTTCGTTACAGAATATTACCTTCTGGGATGACCTAAAAGAGTCATTCATTCACTGCTGAATGCTGATACAGAGCTCCTGCATACAAAACAGTGGTTTAGGCATTGGTGATCCCTACATATAAGAGCTAAGGTGGTTCCAGGTTCATGTGAATGCTGAAGTAGATTTCTTTAGTCACAGTATTTGAGTTAGGTGATTAAATACTTGTCACATCTCCCTTTTATTTTATTGTATCTCAGTTTCCTTATCAGGGCAGTACTTAACCGCCGTAAATGTCATGCCAGAATTCTTGAATACTTGTTTTGTAAAGTGAGATTGTAAACGGAAGGAATCTTAACTACTCCTTATTCTGTTTCATACATACGTGCCTATAACAACAGGAATGCAGATGGTAAATCAGTTGTGATAAACCTCATTTAGCACAGATGACATGCCCAAGTCATGCTTTCCATGGCAATATTGTAAAGGGACAGTAAACTAATTTGACTAAGAGAGACTCAAATGTACTATATCCAGCGTATACTTACCACAGTTCCTGCTTTGGTGGCAAGGTTTTCTATTAATCATTTTATGCTGTTTATGCTAGAAAAATTGCATAAGAAAATGTGATTCAACAGAGTTTTAGTTAATGGAGCTATTTCTCCAGGTCAGTGGCAGGACATTCACCTAAAAAAAAACCCTGGAATGGGCAGTTCAACCTCCAGCAGTGACTTTTCCCCATAATGAATTAATTGTGTGTGTGAACTATGATCCAGGGGGCAGGTGGGTGACCTCTGCACACTGATTAGTAGCCTCTCTCTGGCCCGTAACCAAAAAGAAAAAAAAATTGCATTGATGGCTAACATGTGGTCTTGTCTCATAGCCCCCCATATGTGATTGCAAAGAAATTTAAATGATGCAGAGTAAGATCCATCATTAGGATTAGATCAGATCCTAGTTGAGTGGAATGGTGTGGTTTAATACTGGGAATGTTTTAGATAGCAGTTGGTAATATGTGGGTGTTATTATGTGCTGTATAAAACAGAAAATCTTATCCAGTTGGACCTTTTATTGACTTGAGGATTCTATGAAATGGAAGGGCTAATGTCTCAGACTGATACTTGGTGCTCATGACTTTGCATGTTACAGTTTCTGGATACTTGCACCATCAGAAATACATACAGACCTGTCAGGCTGGTGGTCTCTGGGGAGATTTGGAAAGGTTGTAGCATGAACCAGCAGTTATATTCTGTTTGCTAGTAGAACATTACATTGCATATTATTTGCCACTTCTGTGCCAGACATCCAAAATTATAACCCCAACCTAGATTCAAAGATGCTCAAAGGAGCCTAAAGCGTTCCTTTAGAAGTTGAGCTCTGCATGCTGGCGTCTGTCACTTGACTTGCTGAAATGTGCTAAGAAGCTGAAACTACAGGCTTCCACTTCTGGATCCAGTTGGGGATTTCTTTACCTCTCTGGTTACTTGACTGTCATTACTGTGGTCCTGTGGGTTCAAACATTTTCCATAAATCTCAGCTTCAGTGATTTTTATTTCAGTGGGATTTTCTTTGTTAGTTTAACAGCAGCCAAATTCCTACATATCTCTTTCCTAGTTTAGTGTTAGCCAGCTCTCAAAGGCTATACAGCTAATCAATTTTTAATCCAATTCACAAAGTACAGAAGTTTCTAATAATAGTTGAGTGTTCCAAAATCACCCAAAATATCACTTGTTTTTCTGTAATCCCGTATGACTCACATGGCTGTTGTTTCATAATCGTTGTTGTGACATTTGCAGTAAGTGTTGTGCTCATATCTGAGTGGGTGGATGGCCGCGGTTTTCATGGCAGCAAATAAAACACTTTTTGCTGGGGAAAAACAGGTTACTATGACAGAGTCATTTACCAGTAAAACATGAGTCAGTACCGTAAATGACTACACTGCAGTGCAGGGATGGAATTAGAGCATTATCAGTAATGAAACTGCTTTTTAAAGTATTTTTACCACATCCATTGGAATAGTGAGACTTTTAAGTGGTTTAGTCTCTGGAGCAGCCAGTCTGGTGGGTAGACGGTTACAATTTTTTGAATGAACAAAGGTGCACTGCACATGCTGCAGCTTTGCAGATAATCTTTTACTATCACAGTTCCTTTAATGGTACTTTCACTACCATTTGTTAAAACACCGGTCTCATTATGTGAAACTTGAAAGTTGAACTCAGGATTTTAATTGCACCTTATAAATAAAATCCTGTTTTTATTAGGCACAGTTGTCTCCAGTATCATCAAGGTTCACCGCAGTAGCTATTTGTCTCCTGTAGCATGCCATACTCTTTCAGGTCACCTGCTGTGCTGGGGCTAAATCATACTTGCCTGAGAAATGCAAGCAGAATTGAGCCCCTGCACAGCATGTCCCTTGAGTTCAGAGGGACAACCTGCTTTAGTCATGTGAAATGATTAATTTTAGGCATTCATGGTCTCGTCAAAAGCCATTGAAGGCAATGGAAAGTTTCCACTTGGTGTTACTGGGCTTCAGATCAATTTCTTTCTTCTATTTGTGATTTGGAAAGCAGTATTTCCTAGAATAACACCTGATAATACAGGAGAATAAATTACATAAGTGACAGATAAATGCATATTTGCCTCAAGAAATACCAGTGTAAGTAATTGTAAATACTGAAAGCTGTGACAATTAGCTCTGCAATTGACAAGTATTAAAGCTAAACCATTTTGTCTTCCCCTCTTAATCTATAAATGTGCATATAAACATGCACATGTAGGTGTTCCTGCCTCTCAGCAGGTCCCACAGCACAACTGAAGCACGGTTGCTCGTGGTTACTTGTTGATCATCGTGCACTGTTACACTGAGTTCTTGTACTCTATTTTAAGAAAAAGGATAACTCTGTTGACAGGCTATTTTAAGCATCAGTAAGCAGGATCGATGGACCCAAGGAGTAGATATGTGGAGGAGCAAGTAGGGCATGTTTCTCTTTGGGGTAAATTAGGTGCCAGTCCAAACCACCATGTCTGCCTGTAGGATGAGGACATGGCTTAGCCGTTGTGCTGCCAAATGACTCTCTTAGCAGCTCCTGCATGTGCCACCATTGCAAGGTGTTGTTGACTGTGTAAAAAGAAAAGCTGCAGCTGGGATCACAAGTTTCTGCCTCTGGGAGACCCTGCTTGAGCAGTGTGGTTGGATTTGATGACATCCAGTGGTCCCTTTGAATCTTACCCATTCTGGGATTCTGTGATGTACAGAGGGCCCTAATCTATGCAGGTGGGCTACTGCATTTATTTTGGGAGATGAGATTAAAGTGATGCTTGGGATAATAGTACCTGAAAATATTTTTAAAAATCAATCACTTATCCAAATGAAAACTACAGGCTATTATCAGTATTAGAAATTAAAGTAAGATGCTTTTACTAATAAACTCCTGTTTTCAACATTAAACTGTTGTGGTAGATAACATCACTGCTTCTGCCTGATGAAACAATCATGCCTGACCTTAGTGTGGTAGTGTGTTTTACTCTATACACCCTGCCATTGTTATTTTTATTAATTCAGATCCTAGAAGGTAATAGTGGTATACCAAAAACCAAATATTAAACATAAATCTTTCAAGTGGCTTTGTATCGATGCTGCAGTTGCTACAAATTGATTATATTCTAGGAGGCACATTGGAATGTCCTTTTTCAATTAAATATGTATTGACTCCCTCCATAATATCTCCATAGTTTTGATACTAAATCCATACTTGGATTTATTCATGGTCAAAGGTGGATGTTATCGAGGCAAGACACTGTTAGCCAGGAATTAATGTAATATACAAGTGGAGCTTCTTTGTTTCCTACGCTATCTGTTGACATTCCCTAGGTACCAAAAGAAAATTACAGGGATAGACTTCTACTGTTATTGTCTCAGTGATAGGTCGTATCTCCAAACAAACTGTATGAGGAAGGTTATGTTTTGGAATAACATCCTGTGTTTTTGTGCTTAACCACTTTTCATTGATGGTCTGAAGTTGCATTGTATTAGCACGAAGTATTTTACAGAGTTAATTGATATTCCAGGTTTGTCTGGGGGAAAATCTACAGCTCCCCACAACATGCTTGACAAGTTATTATATTTACTTTAGTCAAAGCCCGAGTGTGCAGTATCCCTCTTGGAGGTGGTCTATTATTGGAGTCCCATATGCTTTTTGTTTGGGAAGAAAGCAGTCACTGTGTCATACTGTTACACAGGGTATTCTTTTTCAAGGATGTTGTTCCCTTGGGGACCATATCATGCCAGAGTTCCTAAGTCTAATAAGACCTTTGTAGCTCTTATTGAGTCAAAGTTCTGGGAGGGAAGCAAGAGTAAAACAGAAAATATATTTCAAGCAACTATACTAGACCACATGTTGAAAAATATCACTGTTCAAGCAGAAAGGCAAAGGCTTCAAAAAGATTCCTGATGTGGTAATCGTGTTATGTTTCTTCCCAATTAATCTATGGAAATAGAAAGGGTGATCTTTGTAGAATGTCTGTTTTTATTTTATAGTAATTAAAAATATATCAGCAGTTCCATGTCCCTGAAAACTATATTACAAGTCTTCAAAAGAAGTGTTAAAAATTTTAACTTGAATGGATTAGGAAAGCTGTGAGGGGTATCCCATTATCAAAGAATGACAGGGTGCTGGTTTTGTATATATGCAGACAGAGAGAAAGAGAGAGTCTATTATTTTAAATGGCAGATGCCGTAATTTCTACACAGAATTTCCATGTTAATGGAAGTAAATAATGTACCTGAAACATACCCATATCATAATCTGGCTAACAAAGTATATGGACTAGTTAAAAACCACATTTTGTACCTTACAGCTGAAGTCATAACAACCCTGGTGAAGGTTTAATACCTTCATAGTCATGATTCAGCTGGATATAATCCTGAATTCACTGGATAAATTCCCACTGAATTTGTTGGACTGACTGTCCAGTTGATGAAAAGAACTGACGTTGAGTTGAGGAGAAGTTGATAAGATGATCTAGGAATCCTCAAGATTTCAGCTTTCCATAGAAATTTGATTTACTAACCAAGGAATAATCTCAGACACATATCAGCTGTTTTCTTAAGAAAAAAACTATCAACAGTGTTTTCACAGGGACAGTAATTTTCCATATCTCAACTCCATTGGGTTGCAAACCAATGACTGGGACATAATTGGCTTTCTGTGTATCGGGATAAAAGCATAAAATAACTGAGATAAAAAGATTGGAGATTAACTTTCATTGGTTTTCCCCTTTATTCCAGCGCCTGGTTTCCCAGCAACGCCTTTTGATACAGGATGAATCAGTGAACTTGTTGAGTCTGTACACATCCCCTTCTCTGCCCAACATTACCTTGGGACTTCCAGCAATACAACCTCAAATCAGTGTAAGTGACCAGTCTCAAGCCTTTGTGCATATGTTTGCTTCCAGAAAACCTACTTTCTGATTGTTCTCTTTATATTTTTAGCATTTTGGAGCACAGGCAATTCAGAGCAGGAACCAGACCTCTCTATGCATTGGGAACAACTTGAAAGCAATATTCATTCTTGATCTCAAATAAACAAGTGCCCGTGTGGATCTTAGCTAAGTACAGGCCACATGCATTGCATTTATGCCAGATAACAAATTTCAGATGTAGCAAGAAGTATATGAGGATTATTTAGTATAAAATTTAAATTACATGATAATTTCTACCTGTAGCTTTTTTTTGAGATTCCAGTAATGACCTAAACTGAGTTGGAACATTGTAGGACAAGAATGTAGAATTCCTCTATCTCAGTAAAACACCTGAAAATTTTTGCTACTTGCAAAATTTACAGCAGATCAAAATTTACCTGCTTTCCAACAGCAACAACAAAGTAAAAATACTGATAAGTGGTGGTTCTATACAATAGTATGAGAATTGGTAACTTCTATGAAAAAATTAGGAGTTGTAAGCACAGGTTTCCATGGATGTAAAAAAAAAAAAAAAAAAAAAAAAAGAAAAAAAAAATCTACACAATCCACAATGGTTTGTAATAATGCTACTTAATTCCAGTGCTAAATGTAGTTTCAAGTCAAAGTTCCATGTTATTTTATGCTTTTTCAATACATTTACCCTTCTTAGCAGTAATATATTGTTCCAGTCTAACATTTTAACATCAGGTACAGAACTTTGCAAATAAAATTATGTAAGCCTGAAATCAGTTCTCTAGAAATATAAGCACATTGTTGTTTTTGAAGGATGAAAAAATTGAACTTCATGAAAAGTAATGCTTGCTTTCTCAAAAAGTAAGCATCATCAAAAATTTCTTAGCTATTTCACAAAAATATAACTAGCTTCAACTAGCTTCAAAGTAAATTGGTAACATAAAAAATAAATGAAAATATGTTTCATTTGCTCACTCAAATCTTATAAGCTTTTGATGTGGCCAACTAGCACCAAATATTACTTTTGGCATTAGAAAAAACAAAGGGATGGATTTATACAAGTAATGTTTATTTCTGTTACTAGAACAAGCAGTTGCAAATTGAAAGTAAAGCTTACTTTGGTGTTTGTTTTTCAGGGGAGGGAGATAGCAGTGTGAAGTAAGCATAAACCAAAAGAAAAAAAAGAAAAAAATTTGGTGAAAACGTTATTTTAGAATTTACTGGAATTCACATTATCAGAGATACTGTTTTTACTATGACTTACCATAAGTGGTTATCTGCAAGCCTGCATATTTCTGTTAGGTTATTATTCTTGTTATAAGAATTGTTATTCTGCTTGAACTACCTTTGCAAGGTTTTTTGTTTAGATTTTTTTTTTTAATAGGCAAAGAACAAAGTAATGTAAAGTACATTTGCTATGATGAAGGGCCAAAACTTCCAAAAGATTTAAATGAATAACTGTGCCATTTATAAGGCACTTCAAAATGCCTCACACATAAAACATCTCTTGATGATTTTGTAGATAAGAGTTTAACTGTATAAGTTTGCTTTGCAAAGGGTAAAACTTACATTTGTGCTGTCCTTCAGGGAGTCAGGGAGTGCTCCAGGAAAAGTAATAGCTTCCCACTACTACAGGTAACTATTTTGTTTTGCTGATTGGCTTGCTGTGTGATGGAAAGTTATGTGAAAAACCAAGCCTTGCCTATTTCAAACTCAATGCAAACTATTTCCTCTGATCCTCTAGTTTCCTGTGCAGGAGGCTGTGCAAAGTCTTTAGGAATTTTAAGGATAGGTCCCGTTCTTGCATTAATAATGTTCTAACTAGTAATTCCTTATGCTTTGGCTTTTATTGCTGACTTTTTTTTCAACTGGTTTCAGTAGTCAGTTTCTCACAGCATTATATTTAACTGGCATGTTCTTCCTTTTCATCTCATGGTCAAAGTGTAAGATAGGGATGTTAACCTTTCCTTCTATATGTGTTCATGAAGACATGAGACCATCTAATCAAGCAGAGGTATAAATGGCCACTTCTCTGGAAAGCAGTTACCAATGCTGTTGTTCTTTGACAGGCTTCGACGTCATTCAAAGAAAAGCAGAAGGGGGAGACCCCACCACTTAGACAAGGCGTGGCCTTGGCTGGACAGTATGGAGGAAACATCGCTCCATCATCAACTCATCCTCACATTGCTTTGGAGGGAAAGCCAAACAGCAGCCACCAAGCTCTCTTGCAGCATCTGTTACTGAAAGAACAAATGAGACAGCAAAAACTTCTTGTGACTGGTAATGACCAAAGCTACAGCAGTACTGATTTAAGGTGTTTTTAATGACACCAGTGTTCGGTTTAAACTAAATGCAGTAATAAAAATACCACACATTCTAACTCTTGGGAAATGTGGAAGGGTGGAAGACAAAAGGACAGCATCTTTGTTTTCCCTTTTAGTGATTCTGTTCCAGTCTGTTAGCCTGAAAGAATTCAATGATTACAGAAAAGAGAAAATGATTACTTCATCACATTCTTTTGTAGCAGCTGAACTTCCCAGCATGGTGAGGCACGTGATACACGTTCCACTGCATTAGTGCAGATGCAGAGTTCTGCAATATACACTCCTCTTCTCTCTGAAAACTTTCTTTCCTGTTAAAACTATTAGTTTGCTGTTTTTTGCAGGAGAGTGAAATGTCTCTGTTTTGCAGGAGCGGTTCCTCTTCATCCACAATCTCCTTTAGCAGCAAAGGAGAGAGTCTCACCTGGCATAAGAGCTGCCCACAAACTGCCTCGTCACAGGCCTCTGAACAGAACCCAGTCTGCTCCTCTTCCTCAGAGTACTTTGGCCCAGTTGGTCATCCAGCAGCAACATCAGCAATTTTTGGAGAAGCAGAAACAGTACCAGCAGCAGATCCACATGAATAAGGTGAGTTCCCAAAGTAAAGAATTTCCAGTAAATTTAAAGGTGAAAACTAACAATGAAGATTAGTTATTGGCACCATGTCATCATGGACAATAAGAGAGGTTCTTGCAGGAGTATCTTTTTTTGTTTATGTATAGTTGATTCATACATTTAGTAAGGATCTTAATTTTAAAGTTCTGAAATAGGCTACAATTCGACAAAATAGAGTTGCTTACAGTTTTACCTGACAGGTGTTTTCCTGTTGAATGGTAAATTATGTCTTAAAAATTGATGTGTACTTCTGAGCTGCAGCAATGACTCCACTTGCTGCTTTTGAATTGTATTAAAACTTTTCTTATTGTGGACTAGAATGTTGCATAAATAGATAAGCCATTTGAACCCAAATCAGCTTATTAAATTGATGGGTTTATTTATGAAGCTTACTAAACATCTGGAGAAATTTTGAATCAGTGTTTATCAAACTGACTTTTCTCTCTTAGAAACACCAAAGTTTTTTACCTGTATGGCGATATAAAATGACCATATAAGGAGAAAGAGAAAAATTCCTGTTGCTGGTATCTGGTACAGAGTTGAATGGTGTCGTACAAGATTCCCTGTACAGTTACATCTTATTCTGAGCAGGGGCAAGGGAAAGAAGAAAAGGGACCATCCATTAATAATCAAAAAACAGATTCTAAATAGATTTATCAGGAAGCAATAATTCTACAACAAAATCAAGTTGCTACCTGCTCTGAAATTAAGATATGCAAGTAATTACATGTTTTTATTTGGAGAGCATTTTTCTGCACTGAGTACACAGCTTTCCAAAATTTGTTTGCTGAAGGTCCACTAGTATTACAAAGATTTAATTACATATCTTTAGTTCTCTTCTTTTGTTTTAGTGTTACTCAATAACTATACATAAGAGGCAATGTGAAAGAAGAAAAGATGAAAACTGGACATGCAGTTCTTGTACCTAAGGAAAAAAAAAAAAAAATCAATCCACCTTACTTACTGGGTGAATTTCCCAGGGGTTACTGATTCTTTGGAATCTACTAAGAATTCCCAACAAAATTAGAAACAAACCTGGAGTTTAAGTACATACTTTGTACAGTGGTTTGGTTATTAAATCTTGTCTTAATTAGGAAAAATGAAGACCAGAAAACTTCAAAGTTCAGAGCTGATCCTTGCATGTTAACCCCTCTCAGCTTGGGTGTTTTGATTACTCAACTAGGACTCCAGTTGGCTTTTCTTTGAGTATGCATTCCATATGTTTAATCAAGATGGCATATGTATATCTCGTAGCCTCAGGTTTTGAAAATATTTCACCTTCCCTCAATTGTCTAAAAACACTTTTTAACTGCTAATGTGCTGAGTCTTTGTGCTACAAGCCCATCAATTCATGCATTCCTCACAAAGCAAAGAACCCCACTGACGTATTTTTCTTAGATAATATGGTTATTGATATAAATTCTACCATAGCCTTTGGGGGTATGTGATGTGGCATTATAAGCGTTTGTCCCCAGCGTGAAAATGAAACTTGAGGCACATAACCGTATATTTCTAGTCATGTAAGACTAGGAATGTGTTGCATCTTACTATAGATAGATGGGATAAAGAAGGAAAAAGATTGGAGTTGGTTCATAATAACGCTTGTTTCAGTAATTTTTTTTCTGTTGAACTACAGTGAAAGTACACTCTAATCAGGATAATTCCCTCTCATACTTAAAATCTGCCTTCATTCTCACATGGTTCTTTGTGATGAAGAGACAAAACTGGTGAATCTAGCTTTTATTCTGTACAGTATAGTCCATATAGATATGCAGAGTGGCCCTACCCTAGGGCCTCTCTCTGCCTTGAACCTCCATAACCTACTTTTGTCCCAAGAGCTTCTCAGGCTCCTTTACTCCTACTCCCAGAGCAACCAGGCTTTCAGGAGCACAGTAACTCCTCAGAGCAGCAACTGGAATGAGATCATGTTGCAGCCAGAGAAGCAGTGGGTTTTCTGAGGATGCGTGTGTTTTATCAGACTTTAAGGTTTCTTCTAGATTCTTCTCCATGCTCAGAAGAACCATTTTGAAGAATAGTACTGAAAAATGTCAATGCTCTAACCACGTGTCTGTCCTCTGCAAGCACACGGAAAGCCAGGGGGCTTTGATATGTACTTGCAGAAACTGATTTTTATAAACTGGAATTTAAGGGTAGACAAGATCATGAAAAAAGACATAGTAGCTTTTAAATAGTAAATTTAAAGACATCTTCTTTCAGCTAAAAGGTTAAAGTTCAGATTAAAGTCCTGTGACTACAGAGTTTTTGAACTCTGCTAGAGTGGTAGAATATACTTTGTTCAGTCTTAAAACTTGCCTCTCTTCACAGCTGAAGTTATTTTTTCATTACATAATTTGCACAGCTTTACAATCAAATTCTGCAGAGCAGAGTTATAGTTATTTGAAACTTTAAATAGTAGATATTCTAGACCAGATAGGAAAGCAGCTAAATATTTTATTACTTAGGAAAAGTTTGGGCATGTATGGAGTGAGCTTGATTTTTCTGTTGTTCTGTCCTTTACTATTCATGGGCTGTATAATGAAATCTGCACACAGATATAAGTCCTGCCTTTTCAGTCATGGGAAATGCAGAGGTTTCATTTAATAAGGAATACTCAAGGACCCTAAAAGTTTTGGCAATAAAAGACCAGAACCATTTTAAACTGTTAAGACTGTGAAATGCTAGTTGACCAAGATCTTAGAGCAAATTAATGTCTTCTTTTTTGTTTTCTATTTCCCTTAGGATTTTTTAAAGGTTCTTATGTTTAGGTCTTCAAATACTTAAGTCCTTAGTATTCAGCTGAACCCAACATTTGAGTATTTGCCCTGAGCTAAGATGACAAGGCAAGTGTCAGCACTCCCTGATAACTGGTTTTGGACTGATCTCTTTGGCTGACTTATAGGTGCAACAACAAAAAAAGGAAGAGAACCACCTTTCCTCACCTCATTGTTCTTGTATTTATGTTGTATTAAAAAAAAAACAAAAACAAAAAAAAAAAAACCCCAAAAAACAAAAACCACTTTTCTATTTTCTATCTATCTCTCTCTTTTTTTTTTTTTTTTTTTTTGTGAGGAAAAAATACACTTCAGCAGCAAGCCAGTGGTGCTGTGAGGGTGATAACAAGCAAAATCTAACATAGGTCAGAGGTAAAGGATTCCCCTGGATCATTTACATTCTGAAAAGAAACAAATCATTGCCAAAAGGTGTGCCTCTGTCCTTACTAGCAAAGAGGAGATCCCCTAAGGATTATTTCTGGTCAGCTGTCAGATGCCTGGCTTTTGATGTGGGAAATGGTATATGTCTCCACTGAAGTCTGACATTTATACCTGTGGGATCTAGTACACTGACCTTCTGAAAACATTGTGCAAATGTTGACATCTCTTCCAAAAGTAGGTAAAAACCCTTGTCCCAGAATTAATAATGAATGTGAAGTAACCTGAACTCAGCTTGTCTTAGGGAAGACCAGCTTTGCCATTGTCAGCTTTAATATACTTCTGTCCAAATGACAGCTTATTTCTTCATAACACCCTTTGATCACCATTGCAGATCTTCATTCTGCTCAATAAAGGGAGACCAAAGTCCAAAACCCCCAGTTAAAATTAGTGCAATTGGATACCAAAAGACCACTACTACAATAAAAAAAAAAAACTAAAATTTTGATATTGTTGTGTATATCTGTATCTAGAAAGCTTTGACCCAGCCACTTGAAGAAAAAAAATGAGGACTGATTTAACTAATCTAAATGTAAAGCCCCTAGCAGAAAAAGAAAAATCTCAGAAATCTAATGTGAAGAGTACATGAACAAAGCCATCTATCTTTAGAAGTTATTTTTGCCATATGTGATTAATAAGGCCTGCCTCTATTGAAGCTGAAGTCTTCACTGGGGCCAAGATTTTATTTGATCAATGCAGGAATCCTATTTGTGTTCTTAAGTTGTGTATTCATAGCATTTTGGCAATTTGTTTTCTCTTGTAAAATTCTCTGTATTGGAGAAGTAAAGGGTAAAATAATGGGGCAGTTGGTATGTGCTCTAAAGTATGGGAGGTATATGGGTAATGGTAAGGCTTATATAAGAAACACCTGAATTTCAGTTTTCATTCTAGGATGTCAGTTGATTTAAAGCATCTCTGTATAGGGAATCAGTGATCAGGAAAGCCTGTGAAGTAAAAAAATATATAGGAAGTGAATATTCATTAGTACTTGGATGGTGTTCTCAGTTTACCAATATCTCTTAACAAAAAATGAAAAACAATAAAGAAATTTATGTTGATGGAAAAATAGAAGTATTATTTCTTGCCAGTAGCAATATTGAAAAGATACCGTTAACCCCAGATTAACCATTCACTTCTCTGAATGATGTTTAATGGAATGTGGAAGACCAGGTTCAGCAGTAGTAAATCAATCTAGCTTCATTAAACATATTACACTGAGGTTTTGGCTTTACAGCTTACAAATCTGATTAGCATCTTCTATACGTGAGAGATAATCTTTCAACTATTTCTAATAACAGGGGATTATTTGGGAAAAATCTAAAACTGTTGTCTGTTTGGAACTGGACAATGCCCAGAGCATTTCTCCTTTATTGAGAGCTAATGTTTAAGTCATAATGCAGAAGAATGATTCTGAAAGATAAATACATCCCTTAGAAATATTGGTACTACATGAATAACAGAGACAGCAGAAAGCAAGCGCCAAGTTGTTTTCAGTGCAGCTAACAATGTACATACAACACACATAGCAGGTAGTCTGACTGCCATAGGGGAGAAGGGGAAAAAGGTGTGTTGTAAGAATATACATGAGCTCTTAGAAATTACTGCCATGTATTTAAAATGAACAGTTAATCAAGGATGGAAACGTGTTGTTTGGCTGTTGCAGGACTTTGTGATTTTGTCTCTTTGTAAAGACATCTTATTTAAAACACTGTATTTTAAAGGACATATAATTTCAAAGGAGAAAATGACAGGGTCTGCAGATGAAGGACATATAAAATGGTCTTTTGCAGTGTCCAGATTATTTAGTCTTCCATTTTTTTTTTTTGTACAACCAAGCAGGTTAGGTTATGTTTGATGTCTTTTTCTTTGATCATACTCTTGCAGTTATACAATGGAGTTGATATCTGTAAATACTTCTCCTGCTGATATTATTTACTTTGACTCACGCATATCCCTTACAGCTTAATTTCCTGAGGATAAAAGCAAAAAATATATAGGTTATATTAGCATTAACATTTTTTTAGTGACCACTTAAATTGGAATAAGTAATAGCACTAAAGTATACTGATAAAATATAACCAATTTCCTTAATTTATTAGGGAAATAAATGATGGTTTTGTAATTATTTTTAAACACAATCCCACTAAAACTCAGATTAAGCAATTACTTTTCCAAAATAAAAAGAGATGCATTAAAATTTGGAGGAATTCCTTCATGTAGCTACAGATAAAGCCAGAAAAAAAAAGGGAAGTGGGGGTTTAAAGTGAAAGATTTAAACATTAAGTGTGAGCAGAAGTATCCAGCTGTGCAGTGCAAGGACCTGAGCAGGATTTAATTCAGAACGTTTTGTGTTGCGTAACCCATCTTTAGGTAGAGAAGATAGAAGTACTGACTCTAAAATGCTATCTTCACATGTTTCCAGATACAGTAGTATCACTAAGAGATATAATTTAAAATGAGATGTGTCTGATTTAAGAGAAGTGTCCAGTAATGCAACTAGTATAATTACTGCAATAGGATTGGGCCAAGCTGTCTTTAAATAAAACTTCAACAAATATAAAAGCATTGTGGTGATACAGAGAAAGCAGTCAGCTGTGGCCTTGCAGTCTGAGCAATACAAGGGATTTTCAGGTTTTGGGTCATGTCCCCCCCATTCCATCCATGCAATTTGATCATGTTCCATCATATGAGACGACATGACTGTAATGCCTCATAGCCCCTTGCCCGAGGCTTAGTTAAAATCACAGGGAAAGGATGTTTCTAATAAAATTTTGTAGTAAAGAAGGTAACATAAATGCACTTTTTAAACTCTATTGAGTAAATATATAAAGACTTTAATTTCACAGAGCTTTAGAAAATTTAATTTGCTTATCTCCTACTGTTGCTGACATCTAGAGCAAATAGTCTGCTGAGTTCCACAGCATGGAAGAAGGGTCCAAAACAGGAACAGCAAACTGAAATGCACACAAAATCCACTCTAAGTCTCTGCAGCCCCCTTAGGTGTGGTTGTTCTCTTCACTGATTGCATGCAAGAAGTGTCTAAAGGTGATCCATTTATAGTTTCTGTACTACAGTCCTTAATGTGCTGCCTCAGAAAGCTCAGCAGCAGATCTGTACCCATACAGCAGTGTAAAGAAGAAAGAGCCTGACATAAAAGTGAAAAAGCATAAAGGAAAGGAGAGCAGTAATGAGCTAAATATGTGTCTTAACTTTGCTGTGAGGATGCACTCATTTTCTCTTGGCTTCCCCGGCAGAAAAACCCACCTGGTGTCAAGTAACTGGCACAGGGAATGGTTTACAGATGGATCAGCCTCAGTGATTCTTGTAGTTTATATGATTATCTGTCACACAGATGTTTCAGCTTGTATTTGCTCACTTGCAGCCAGCCATGCAGCCTTACCTGCTTTTCTCTTCCTGCTTGAGGAGTGGGGAAGGCTCCCCACAAATGGTAAACTAATTAACAGTAATAATAGTGATAATAATAACAAGTGAAAGGAGTGTAACTGAGCTGATTACATGCAGTTAGCTTTAATACCTTCTTGGTCAGTGTCATCCCCTGAGAAACAACTGGAAAAGATTTATAAGTTTGATCTGAGAAATTTTTCAGACACTGCGTAACGAAAGGAGACTCTCCACATCAGCTGAAGTAGTAAGGGCATGCCACCTGCAGCATGCTGGGTACTCATGTTGTGATTTGCCAGTTACTACAGTAATGAAGAGGGATTTTTTATTTGTTTCTTTCTAGTAAGCCATTAAACTCCCATTACACCTCAGAAATGAAGGTTTGCTGTGACAATGGTGAGACAGGCTTCCTCTGAGGAATTTGTTTCTCCACTTGTGTGAGGCATACGCATCAGAGCATCAATTGGACCTGTATAAATTGATCTTTCAACTCTCCTTGTTCATTGGATTTCCTAAATCCAGCTGCAGCTTCTTGAACACAGTTTACATGACAACCCAGCATTTTTCTATATGCATTAGCAAGCTGAATGAAACTGTATGGTCCATGGTTTGTGACAAAAGCAGACATCCTGCAGCCATTCATATACTCAGTAGTTGAGTATATATCAGTAGTTAAAACTCGGTCTGGAAGAAGAAAGTATGTAAGAGTAGAGGTAAAAGGTGTTTTTTCCCTTCTCAGAATATTTAATTTAAATGATACAAAACAGTGTTTACTGAAATTGAGTGGGCCAGTTGAATAAATGATAATTAGTCACTGGACCCTGCAACTTCTTACTCACATGTCTGCCTTCTGGCTCTTTCAAAAAAGTCGGGTTTTTTTTCAGTTTAAGTTTTTGGACTACATTTGGAGAATTTTGGAACGCATTGGCTTCATCTTAAACGGCAAAACACAAAGTGCACATGATTGCAACACTCAGGCATCCGGCACTTCCGCTGAGTTTTAAAATAGCAGTTACAAGGCTAGAGCTGGTGTTGCCTTGGAAGCTGTGTTATGTCATCACTGCTGGCACTGGGATAGCTGTACAGTGCACCACAAAGGCTGTAGTCCATCCAGTCATGGACAGACATGCTTGTAGTATCCTTGTGCCACGGGATAGGGGACTGACACCTGCTCTTTGTCACTTTGCCTTTGTTGGGTTTCAGTGCCTTTATGCTTTCATTGATAGAGATGTTTGTGTAAAAATTCTCTAATTTGCCTATGACAAAATATTAACCAGATTACTAGTTTGCTTATATCTTAGTGTTCCTTTATTATTTTGTGTTGTGGGTAATTAACTGTAAGATGGTATTTCTGCATTCATGTTTGAAGAAAGACTAAGGAAGATTAATATCTCTAGTTTACCACCTGTAACAGTCTAACAGATGTGTCATTATTCATTATAAACATGGTATTTTCTGCTGCAGAATAAGAAGTGGCCTTTTGCTTAGGAACTTCTGTTCTTTTTTCTGGATACATCAGTGTTTTGACGGTGCATGACTACATGGGTATGCTGTGGACACTTTCATTTCATCCATGCAGATCTAGTACTTCTTCATGTTTGGCATCAGTGAAAGGAGTAAGTACTTGTTCCCCTCTTCTCGTTCCAGATGCTCTCTAAGTCCATTGAGCAGCTCAAGCAGCCTGGCAGTCACCTGGAGGAAGCTGAAGAAGAGCTTCATGGAGATCACTCGATGCAGGAAGAGCGAGCTCCCGCCAGCAGTGCCAGCATTAGGGCTGAGAGCAGCAGTGCTGGTGTGGATGAAAGAATAGGACAGCAGGTGGGGGCTGTGAAAGTCAAAGAGGAGCCACTGGACAGTGATGAGGATGTTCAAACCCAGCAAATGGAATCTGGGGAGCAAGCTGCTTTTATGCAACAGGTAATAGGCAAAGATTTAGCTCCAGGATTTGTAATTAAGGTTATTATCTGAACATCACATGCATTTTCTAGGCTTTGATAAGCAATTGTGTTTTGATTCACTGAGCTAGCAAATCCTGATTTATTGTTCGAAGAATTTAACAAATGCAGAAGTGTTGTATGTACACTTGAAAACATAGTGAAACTCATCCTTATGGCCACTAATTGAGAAAATATCTGTTGCAACCAATTATGCTACATAAATCTTTGAGTAATAGCTGATAGACGTTTTATTAGCCCAGAATTACCTTACATCGCTTAGTCCTAGTGAAAGAGAACTCGTATCACCTAGCTTGTTGAGATCAGCAATTGATGGAATTAGTTTCCAGACCTGATTGATGAAACATTCTCCTGATTTTGAATCCTCTGACTTCTGCTTTCAGCTGTCTGTATATATTGTATCATACTATAGTCTTGAACACTGTTAATGTTAGGGTATTCTTTTCCCCAGTAGACAGGTACTGACTGCTATCTTGGTGGTCTCAGGCTCGTGTATAAAGTTAATTTAGAGAAAAGTACAAGGTGGATATAAAGAGGCAAGGCAAGGCACTGTTTTAAAATTGCATTGTTTTCTTTTTCGCACTGCTTGGTTAATTTTTCATTCTGTCTCATGTGATGATAATGTCTGCAGAGACTTCCTTAAGTGCAGCAGATGCAAGTACATGGTGAGAAGCAAAATGCAGCATTAGGTGGTTCCAGTCAGTTATTAGGACTTTGCACGGCAAGCACAGAACTGTTATTGTTATCTGATATCCAATCACTTGTTTTTCTTAAATGAAGACTAATTTTACAGTATCTCATCACCTTTACAACACAGTCTCATGGATAAATCCTAAAATAACAACTGTGCATTAAATGCCACCTTGACAAAAGGCAGGTTCAGCTTGTCTAGGAGCTTTAGGTGGAGTTGAAAGGCGCAGCCGTGTGAACAGCCTACGAGCCGCATCCCGGCCCATCCCTCAGAGTCAGCAGAGCAAGGCTGGGTGCAGTGCAAGGCCCTGTTTATTTAAGTCGATACTTTGTCAGGTCCCTGCTGTTCTCCTGCAGAAAAGTGATTTTGGGAAGGGGGGGCAGGAAATGCCTTATGGAAACAGGAAGCCCAAGTGATTCATGTGCTGAGGAATGCGGGGCAGGGGGGACGGGGCAGCGCTCCCTCTGTTTTTAAAGGCACTCTATGAATTGATTTATTGTCAAAGAAAATAACAAAGAGAGTAGGGAAATTGTTAAGGAAGCTTTCCAGTGAAACATTTCCTTCATATTCCCTTTTGATATGTTTACCTTGTTTTATAGGTTTACTTTTGTTAAGCTAGTTAAAGATTCATTGTATTAAGATCCCCTTTAATACGGATAATCCCAAACTGACCTGGACTCCTTGTCAGGTTTTTTTTCTATTAAAAATATTTATATTTCTAAAGCTGAAAGTATTTTAAGGTGCAGTATCCAGTTTCAAAAGAGATAGTTGTTTTGCCAAACGTAGAAATTGCTCTAAAATATGTTATTAGCATGTGTTGTTTACATTATGTTCCAATGCTATTCAATCTCTTCTAAAATGTTGCAACTTCTAAAGATACATTATCCTTTTTCCTAGAAGATCTCCAAACAAACTTCTAAATAGTTGCTCTTAACATAAAAGGCCTCAATAGATAGAAAAAGATTTAATGAGAAAAACACAGGTGATTTTTATGTGGGCTTCATATTTGAAGAGAAATCTTTCTCCATCCTGGATAAAAAAAAATTACATTTACGTTCAAAAAGTGAAGGCTATAAAAGTGAAATTATATGTGTTTCCCATTCTGTATATTTTTAATTTTCTTTTAAAACTGACTTTAGCTTCATCAAAAAGGGATAGTGCATCTTTTAAAATACATTTGGGGAGAAATTTGCAATTGAGAAGAGTTTTGTACAATATCACCTGAAAGACGTGTATTCACAGAAGACAAAAGATATTTTTATAATGTCATTCAGGTGAGAAACCCCGATACATTAGTGTGCTTTAATTTCAGAATCTTTCAAATTTGGATACAAATAAAATTAGAGAAACTACCTGGAACCAGTGAAAAGGAAAACTGGGTTTAAACAACCACATTTCTAATTGATTATTGTCTCTTACATTTTAAATCTACTGTATTTATTATAATTTACACCCTTAGAGGTGGTCTCGTTTTGTGTTGTAAATATATTCTGTTTGTATGTTCCCTTTTTTTGCCTTCTGATATAAGTCTTTTCCTTTCTCAAATAAAGTTTTTTTTAAAAGATCCCCTTCCAGATATTTGACTTTGTGTAAATTTGGTAACTTAGTGGTGTTTTTGCTTTGTATGATCAAATATATTTGCTACACAAATTGTCAAAACAATTTAAGCTTTCAGGAGCAAGGTTTTTTATTACACTACTCTTACAATAATTACACAAAGTCTTTCTTTTTGGTTTCTTGTATTATCCTACATCAGCCATTATAAGTTTCAGTGAATGTGGAATAGTATTGATGCATGCTCATTTTCCCATCACGGCATCTGTCTTGAACATGTGATCATACCATACAGGAAAGGTAAAAGTGAATCCCAGTTCCTCAGCTTCTAATTACCCAAAATTCAAACAAACTGTAATCATTTACATGACATTTCTAAAACCTGCCTGGACCCCTCATCTGAAAATGTGCTTGTACTCACCTCTTTGGTATTCATCAAGAACTTTGCAAAACCAAAGTCCACCTGTAAATAAGCTGGGAGAGAGGGAATCCATGAACTTGGCAGACTTTAAAGTAACTGCATGAGACAGTGAAGTCCCAATGTAGAGAATTTCCATGAAGATGTTACATAACTTTGGGACATTTCCTGAACTTTGCTTAAGATCTACAGAGAGAGAGAGCTCGTACTGCATAACAATCTCTGTTGCTACAGTGCATGAGTTATTACTACCAAAAGAGTTTAGAAGATTATTGCATTGTAGTTCTTATAACTGTTCATTTAATTTCCAAATGCTTTATGCAGTTTTGATTCTGGTATAATTTTAACTAAAATAAAATCTATGTTTCAACAACATAAGTGTGTAAGAACAAATAGTTCTGTAAATCAAATTCAATTATTTTCACTGCTATAGCAGCAGTGTAACGTTTCATCAGTAATACAAAAATAGATAAAAGGTCAACTTTTAACTGAGGAAATCCTAAAACAAGCATTAACAATATAACATTGTACTTCTTGCCTTATTTTTTATAGTGTTTTTAGAACTGTATGTCTTCAAGTAAATCATGCTTTCATAACAGGGCTTTTATTTAGTACCCTTTTGTTTAAATACCTGTGTTAGAATTAGAAGACTAGCCATAAATTTTTTTTAATTTACAACATTCCTGTGTTGGAGACTTCACCTAGATTTTTTTTTGCTGAATTATTTACCATGCATCAAAGCACCCTTAATGAAGAAAATAATCATAATAAAATACAATTCACATATCTTGTTTTCTTCCCAGGATGATGTGCAACTCTTGTTTTTTAACCGTATGCTTTTATTCTGTCCCATTGTCCAAAAAAATAAAGCCAGTATAGCTGAGAGGTGACAATTTAGAAGTAATTGCTGATAAATGAAGGAAAATCCATCATAATATTTGTACACTCAGACACACATTACTGGACTATAGATACTGTAACATTAGCCTTTTTGTCATCTTCTGGCATTAAAAAAATAGGATTAAAAGCTGAATGTCTCACCAAAGCACGAGCACTTCAGACACTGCCACCACTCATTTGTGCACTATCTTCATTCCATCTTCATTATCATCAAGATCACTAAGATTTACTCCATGTTACTTAAGACAACTATACCCTGTTTTTATCTTCACTGGAATTCTGAGGTAAAAATCTATAAACATTAGTCCCAAGCAGCAATCCAAAATTGTTTACTTATTTCTCCCCCTTATGAACACTTCACAATTTGCAGCCAAAATTAGCTAAGCCGAGTTAATTTCCTTATTGTATTCTGTCCTGCTAGCAGCATGTCCTACTTATCCACTTAAGAAATGTTTGTTTGATTTTCATTTATTTGTTTAGTTTCTGATTTCCTTATGCCGTTCCCATCATCTGGGTGGCAATGGAGCTTCTGTACCTCATTTCTCGGTGGAAGAATATAGTTTAGAACACCATCTGCTGAATTACTGGTTAGGCAAACAGAAGAAAAGTATCCTGGATGAAATGTTCTTCTCTGGGCTAGTACAATAATACAAGTTATTTTTGTGGAATTTTACTGCTCTATTTGATAGGTTTTGTGCTTTGCATTTGCTAATTTTTTTTCTCCTCTAATTCAGGTTCATTTAGATTAAGATTTAAAGGTAAAAAATGGGATTAGCTGAAACTGCCTAGCCAGCAGAAAATCTGGGTTTCTCAGCCATGCTCTCACTCACACACACACACACACACATGGGACTGTGAAGGTACATCCTTAAGGCATGTCCCAGTTTCTGGTCCCCAGTTGCTGAGCTTGAGTGTCACACTCCTGCTTGTTTTGATTGTGGCCCCATAGCTCATTTAGCCTGTACAGGACAACTTCCCTGGCTACCTGTGGGTACACACATCTGTTTCAGCCACACTAGGATTACTTAGGCAGCAGCTGAGAGTTGAAAGGAGTCCTTTTAGTAACTTGAAATCATTCAGCAATTTGATTTGCTATGATAGTGGGGGCCTTAGTCACTAGAGTTGTTTTGACAGACCAGATTAATTGTAAGTGATCCACTGCCTTAAATCACTGAATAAGATATTTGAATGTGGTTATGGAGTTTTTGTTGCATTTTATTTTATTATCTATAGCTGTCTTGAAGTAACTGTGTTGATTGTTAATGGTACAGAACCCTGAAATACGAGGGAGATGGTTTGGAGGATATAATGTTAAAAGTATCCCTCTTTACACTCGCTCCTTCCAGGATGGTTACAGTATTTTTGCCCTTGAGAAGTACTGGGAAGGGCAGGATAAATGGAAATGTAAATTTTGAACAATGTCAGACTTATAAATAAACCTGCCCTCCCCTCTCCTCCCACCTAAATTAGTTTGCCACTGCAGTCTTAGCTCACTTCATCTCTTTTTTTTGTAGACTGCCTTAGCTGTTTCCTTTAACTTTGCAGCCAGTAAGAGACACTAACCTTGCACCTTCCTGCCCTTCCTCAAGTCTGTGAGTGCACAGTCCCACTATAACTCCTACACAACACAAACTGGCTCTATGATTTCTGGGATCAAACATAGTGTAGATGGAGCAAGGAGGTGGAGTGCTGCGTAGCTGGATTTGTTTTGCGAAAATTTTTCATTTATCTACAAGCAGGGAAGCCTCTTAATATTTAGCCTGCTTGTTCTCAACCTTATTCTTAAGACCCTGTTCATTTCTATCAAGTTTCTAACTGTGGTCTTTAAAAACTGTGTTACAGGAAGAATAATTATTTTTTGTATGCTAATTCTATGTGAAAGTGCACAATAATGTGAATAATTACAAGTAACTATACTTTCCCATCCCCAGTTAGATGGGAAAATGATTCCTTTTTTTTTAAGAAAGCCTCAACTCTATTAACCTTAATAATTGCCAATATTTTTTTTCCTATTGTAAACTTCCAGTTACAGAAGGCAATAACACTTATTTTATCATAAAACTAATTAACTGAATTGCCTGCCTGAATATGTAGTGTTAGAGTGTAATAAAATTTAAAATTTAAAATTTAATTTTATTGATACCTTCATGGACTAATATTGACACTGCTTTATTTTTATTTTTAGATCCAAGATTTTATGCTTCTTTTCCTCTTTCAAATACTTAAGATATAGCACCTTGATACTTTTCTTATTGCTCGCATTTGTCAGAGAAAGCAAATGTCAGGACATTTGTGTCAGTGGGGCAACACTAGGCAAAATTCATTAATCAGGGCTACATAACTAGCGTGAATCAAAAGCCTCCAAGTCCATACCCCAGTAATTTTCACTGCATATTTTGACAGTTAGATGATACTAATTTCAAACCTTTGGGCAATTTATCATTTCCTGTGTTCTACAGCACAGAATTTCATTAATATTGTCATTGAGGAGGATTATGTGTTCTTGGAAGGTTGCTTCTTTAAATGCTTCATTTTGGAAAGAATTCTGTTTGACCTCAGAATGTGCTTCTCACTGTTAGACATTTGTATGTGTGCACGCACGAGTTTTCGTTTTTCTCCTTGCTTTAAAATACGAGAGTGAGTTAATGCACTCCTCAGTATATTGCTGGCTAAATCTTCATGCAGCTACATTGTTTAATGTCCTGGAAGTGCAGCTCAGCCCAAATGCCTTGCAGACATAGGTGCTCTAATGCAGAAAGCAGTGCATAATCTGTCTCCTCCTATGTTCTGGCCTGTGATCCTTAGATCCCCAAGAGACGAAGGAAGTGTTTCTGTTCATCCTGTATTTCCTCAGCAAAGGGGCTTGTGAAAGTTACAGCCATGAGACTGCAGCAATGCAGCAACATCAAGGGCTTGAGAAGGTTTTGCTCAGGTTCTCTGTAAAGCAGCTATACAGCATGGAGGATTCAGTCTCATACTCCTTCCTTAGTCTTTTCCTTTTGTTCCCATCAATAAGAACAGCATGATAATTTTTAGGTGGCAGCCTGCAGGTCTCTGTTACTGAACAGACCCAGAAGGAGCACAGGGCAGAAGCACTGTTGGGAAATGCTCTCCTCCTGCGCACAGAGGGACACCTATTGAGACCAGCTTCTTCTAAGGTTTGTTCTCCTAGGTCTTGCTCTACTGAAAATAGAACCTGAAGAGTTACTACACATCAGAGACCATAATTCCACCACTCAACTACCTGACTTGCACACAGGGACAGGTGGTGACTGCTTTCCCTCATTTCTCAGCTATTTTGACACCTTGTCTTAGGGTATCAAAGGCACCCAAACCCAATAGCACATCTCTTGGCATCTTCATTATTTTCTAAAACTTCTTGGCTTTCACCATTTTCTAAATTTGTAGAGGTATTTTGTCATAGTTTCCCATAAGTTTCTGCATATATTTCAGTTTTCTGAAGCTACTGACTTTTTTTCTCTTTTTACAGAGAGCTTCAAATCTCCTACCATTTCTGGCAGAAATTAAAATGGGAGTGCTCAATACAGGTGCCATCAGCCCAGGTTCAGTCCAGGGACACCTGACATCCCTAGTTCTGATTTGGCCCTTTCTGCATGTAATTGGGTCTCATTGCTAATTATGCTAATTATTCATTTAAATGAATGCTAATTTTTCATTTAAAATATGCACAGCATTACACTTTGTGCTCTCTGAGCAATTTTTTTTTCATAACAATCCCTTCTCAGGCAGGCTCTGAACACAGAAACACAGGCAGCTCAGGACCAGCAAGAAAAAAGAAACAGGAGGAAGATCTGTTCCCACAGCAAAAGACAGAATTAACATGGGGACTGTTCCTCACCTGTGTTGATGCATAAAGCACTAACTATGCAAGCTGCTCATTTTCCCAAGTCCATTGACTGCTTTCAAGTAGATACCGTTATATGTTACTGTTATAGTAGCTTGGACCCTCCTGTAAAAGAATAAATCCTTTCTTTCACCTCTCTGGCCCTTTCCCTCCATCTTTTAATGAAAGAAAATTACTCAAAGCCCATCAAGTAATTTTAATTCTCAAGTTGTTCTTTTAGTGGCTTTCAAAATGCTTTCAGGCTGCCAAATCAGTTGGCATGGAATGCGTGGGTTCAGCCTGGTGGGATATCAGACCCACAGGAGCACAGCATTTGTGAAGCTGTTGCTGTAAAAGTGAGATGCAGGTGGTCACCACTGAGAAACAGCTCCACAACACAGTTTCCTTCATAATTTTGGTCATCAGAACCCAATCCTAGAGGCAACAAGTGAGTGGATCATCGAAAGGACAGGTGAGTTTGAAAGGATACTGTGAAACTTAGCTGGAAAGTGACTGAAGTGAGTGTTTGGTCCTCTATCTTACTATGTGCACATTTAGTGTCAACCCAAAAGGCTGAATATGAACTAATAGACAGCTACTTAGAGTGTGTTAGGTATATTAGATAAGAAAAAGTTTTGAAGCTCTTTACCAGGATCAGGATCTTTACCAGTATCTTTACCAAGATCTTTACTAAGCTGTTTTACCAGGATCAGCTCTACTGTGCATGATTACTTCAGCTAGTACTTAAGAAAATCACAAGACAGGGCAATTAATATTTGATGCATAGCAACTTCTTGTTAGTGAAGTTGTTCTGACATTTCTTATTTTTTTCTTTCTTCTGCTTTAATACGTATGTTAAGTATTGAAAAGATTTTTCTGGTGAGGGCTTTATAACTGGAGGAGGATTTGGCAATTTGGAAAGCAGGGACACAATTCCACTGAGATCAGTTGCATTAATCTTGTAAATGAAACAGAAATTGATGTCAAGAAGGACCTATATATATATGTGTGTGTGTGTGTGTATGTATTTTGCTCTTCTGTGTTAAAAAGTTCATCCATTAAACTAAGAATTTGGGCCTAAGAAAGCAAGGAGATTTTAAGTCATGCAGCTGACTGCACAGCAGAGGTACTCTGTGCAAAAGGAGAAGCTGGAAAGCAGCCCCACAACTTGACTCCTGTTAGAAACCAGACTCACTCCTCAGGCATTGCCTTCTCCACAGATCTCTGTTACAGTGCTCTGGCATCATCAGTAAACAACTAGCAGTCAATACTGGTGCTGCGCTCAATCCCTGTTTTGTATAGATTATGAGAAGTGCTGTGCTGGAGGAGGTCCTCAAGGCTTACAGCAGCTCTTTGGAACAAGGAATAAGAGCTAGAACAGAAAAAAATGAAACTGTCCAAACCCTTTGGTCTGAGTAGTTCACCAAGGGCATCGACAAGGGCAAAACTGAGTTTCTTTAATGTTGACAGAATCCACTGGGCTGGATTTCATAGGTCTAAGTACAGGATAGCATTATAAGAGCAAAGAAATGCTACCAAGCTCTCTCCAAAGGCTTTATCTCCTCTATGCCACTGAAGCAGCTGTAATGGTTCACAGGGATGGAGGCTCCTCACAGCATAAAGCTTGTGTCCCTAGAAGGGGTAATGCTGGAAAAGCACCAAAAGGTGAAAGGCAGAGCTGCAAAATCAGAACAATTATACCCAATGCTACCACAATGTTTCTCCCCTTCAGTGATTAAGTCCCACCCAGAAGCTTCTCCAGCCCCTTTTCCTTTCCATGCCTATCCATGCAAGAATCCCCTGGTGTACCAGCCCAGAACTCTGGCAAATTCTCCAGATTTGTCCCATTTCTGACACTCAGAAGGTGCAAGGGAAGGGCTGTGAGCCTTTAGCTACCGTTGCTTCACATGTGCTCGGCCAAGCCCTGGTGGGGCTGGCTCCAGGCAAGGAAGGTGCAGGGGCTGGAGGCCAAAGGCCAGTAGTGGAGCAAGGAGGGCAGATGCAAGGGTGTCCTCCTCTCTCAGGCAATGCTGTGGGAAGGCATGGTGAGGAATGCTGGTGGGAGATAGAGGAGGTGAAGCAGCAGCAGTAAAACATGTTACAGACATCTGGTAGTTGGGCTTGAGAGCCCTCCTCGGCCCAGAGAGCAACTCTGTCCTCTCCTGGGAAGGATGACATTACTTCAGCCAGAGGCTCCAGATTTCTACCTGCTACAAAGTCCTTTTCCATTGTCCTTGTTCTCAGAAGGCAGCATGGTAGGAGGGTTTAACGTCTTTGCCTTTTAACTGATTGGCTTAACCCACTGTATAGAAACCAGGCTAAATAAGTTGAAGTGCACTGATCCTTTCAGGGAAGAGAAGAGTTCAGACAATTAAAGAAAAGTTAAAAAAAAAGCTCTCTCAGCTACTACCAAAATGAGTTGTTAGTCTTTGCTGTCCTGCCATTGTTGTCTCCTTTAATTAGATTCACTGTTAATCAAAATTTTCCTGATCAAACAACTGAAATTAATTACTAAAGAAAGCATTCAAAGGAATAGAAGAAAAAAGTCTCAGTTTCTAATTCTCCATTATGACTACATCTTGAATCACACTTTAATAACTTGAGAAATACCATAACTGCTAAAGATTGAACCAAGAGTATCAATGCTTTATCATCTTTTACACTACTTTTCAAAAATAAATTGGCATTTATTTTTCCAGCTGGATGCTCTTATTTTGATTTAATTGAATAGAATCAATTAATAAACTTAATACCATAGCTCAGTGGTGGTTCTGAAATCAGAAACACTGAAGTTATCATTGTTTCATCTCTGAGTTTTCTGGGTTAAGGAGAAAGATACAGGGAAGATGGAATATCTAAAATGCTTATGAAATTATCCAATATGTATTTCATCAGAAAATAATGAGTTACATTTTTAATTTACTTTCAATGGGCATCTTTTTGCTGAAATGGTTTTCTCTGAATTCTTAATAATCTTCATGTTAAGAGCATTTTTCAGTCTTCAGAGTTTCTCATTTATAGGAAGTGTTCTGTCCCCTAAAAATCCCGAGGATTGAGCATTTAAATAACAGCTTCGGTTAACAGCTCTTCCAAAGTGATTTGTGGCCTTTTCCCTATTGTACAAAATCATTTCACAGCAGAAATATCAGAGATTTGATTTGGCATTGTCAACCACTGAAAGATGAGTCGGAAATAGATTAGCAAATGTTCTAGTTGATCTTAATAGTGTAGTGACAAGTAAATTTAAGGATGACAGACGATCCCACTGACTAGCAATTCTTTTGACTATATGATGGCATGGATAAACATGTTGGCTTTTCTAACAGCTGGCCATGAAAACAAAGAAATTTGAGTTGATACTGCTGTGGAGAATAAAACTGAAACAAAAATTCCTTTTTAATGCATGACTTGAGTATGCACAGCTTGCCTAACTCTTGTAAAACACTGACAGGGATATGCTAGGATCTCAGTGTGGAAGATAACCAAAATGTTCACTTCACTTTACTGGGAGGATTTTTTTTTTCCCCTGATTTGGAGCATCAGCACTGCCCTCCACTGTAAATCCAGTAAGATATCCCAAATGTTCACATGCTCAGGGCATTTTAAGCTGCACCTTCAGTAATAAATAAATAAGGAATCAACTTCTTTGACACTTTAGACCAGTGACCAAAGCCAGGGAGCCTGTTGAATATGCTACTATATCCTTTTTATTTTTGTGGGCATCATGCATTTTTAGAATGGTTATACATTTCCCTGAACCAATGTAATATAAAAGATTTACTGTTACAGTTTGTGTGTGGCCAGGCAATGGCATATGGAAAACATGTTTCCTGCTATTTAATTTAATTACTCTAATCACGTGCCAGCCCGAGGCATGTCATTCTGGACCTCTGAGGCTCTTTGTCTGTCAAAGAGATGGACAATATCTTGGCTTTGTTTAGTTGCTCTGCAGGCTGCAGATAAAACCACTGAAATACTGACTGTTTGTTTAACCAAAACTTTGCATTTTAACCATTTGGCTTTGATTTTTTGTTTTACAAGAAAAGATGACATTTTGGCCTTGGTGAGCTGAAAAGGAAATATTAGGGATATGAAGAAGAACTGTCACTTTCAGGGCTTAATAGATGAAAAAGAATACTCTAGCCTTCTGGTCAGAAATCAGCTTTGTTAGCAGAAACCTAAGACACACATCACTGTTATTTTAGAATTGCCTATTAGCAAGGGCAGCTGGAAAAGTCCTGTTTATAACTGCTCCTTTCTAATATGGTTAGCCTTTCATTCAGCAGTTTCAGTAGATTTTTGTTTCTTTCATCTCAATAGATGAAACTGTTATGGGTGAAATTAATTAAGATTCCATGGCAAACACTTATACCAGTACTGTTGCAGCCAGGTATAAGTTAGCTTTTATGTTAACACTATACTGTTATTTTTATGTAAGAAATAGCTGCAAGTGACACCTTTAAGTCTTTAGTCAAAAATTGAAGAGCAGATAGAGTACTCCATTCATGTTATAAAACCCAAATCTACAGAGAAATTAATCACACACTTAGCCTTAAGTATATGCTTAACACCACCACTTCCTTCACTTGGTAAGCAAGTACTCTACCTTTTCCTGCAACCAGAAGTGATGCCAGAAGTATTTAGGACTGTATGAGGATGCTATTTCTAAAAATCATGTTGTCAGAAGAGGAAAGAAGAAGAACCATCTTTTAAACAAATTCCGTCATATTACTAGATACAGAACGACTTGCCAACTCATATTCTTGGAAACCATTGAATAAACTTCAGTTAGTATGTTTACTAACATCAATAAATTAATGTACTTCTTTAAACGGTAATGTGCCAGCATCCTGCCACAGTAGTTTTTGAATTATATAATGTGGAAGAGGATGGGTAGATGGCCTATGAATATGCTCTGAAGAAGTCTGCATCATCAGAGGGTAACATTCATGGGATGACATGGGATAAACATTTGCATAAAAGCAAAATGTCCACTTAACAGTTTAATTAGTTCTGATATTTCTCCATCTGGCTTTACTTTTCTCTGTTTTCTAGCTGAATCAATGAGATATAATAGGTAACTCTCATTTCCTCTAAGGTGCACAGTACAGCAATGCAAGAATCAAAAATGTTGTTTACTATGTGCTGAATTACAGCTCCTGTCCCCTTCAGCTTTGAGCTAACCACTAGATGACACTACTTCCCACTTACTTAACAGGTGTGGGCATATCCACAGTCTCCTCATGTAAAGTTCACATACTTCTCAACCAAAGGACTTCAAAAAGAACATTATACAGAATTACCTTCACTACTATACATTTTTATGAATTTTGTTGAGATACACATAGGTATTTAGGTGTGTACATGAAGGTGTACACAAGCAGCACATGTGTCTTTGCATTTACAAGAAAAACATAACTCACTGTGTGAATCTTTAGATTGTTGTAACTTAGCAAGTGTCGATGACAGCTCTACATAAAAGAAACCAGAGGAAGTCCAAGAAAGACTTAAGAGGCTGGACTTTGTGGACAACATTTGCCTTATCCCCTATCTCCTCCCCTCCCCCCAAAAAAAGATAGTGCACTGGCTTTAGTAGTGTGATTCTGGAAAGACTGGGCAGGGAGAAAAACATCCCACTGAGAAGTCATGCAAGAGTATGTTGCACTATTCAAGTCCAAAAATGACAAAGTGTGAGGAAGAGAGAGACAGAGAAGCGCTGTCATACATATCCATAAAGCAGCGGCTGCGGCGGTTTTGAATGAGGAAGAATGAACTTTCCAGAAGGATGTGTGGAAAGAATCCCACATTTATAAAAGCCTGATTTCCAGAAATCTAGAATCTCCAGACCACTTGAAAAACAGATCCTCCAAAGTTACATTTATGCTTCTAAATTGCATGCATGAGAGAGCATGAGTATATGTAAGTCGAGTAATAGCACCTTCAGATACATTTTTATTTGTGCCTGTGTCAACAAGCATCTTGCTTTCTTAAGATTCATTTCAATGATTTATAAGCCATTTTCTCTATATGTGCTATAACTCTAATACATGTGTTTTGTGATATACTTAAAGATTAATTTAAAGGGCTATACTAAAGCTTGTCTTCAAAATCAGTTTGTCAACTCTTAGTGCGCCAATGCACTACCTAAATTCAAATTAAAAATAAGAATTACTTTTTGGTTTAATAATTTAAATGTGAAATATTATACATCTTCTTCATTTTCCACCTATTTTAATCCTGATCTCCCGCAGCTGTAGCAATGTAGGTTGGCTCCATCTTTATCTCCTATCACATTAGCCATGTACTTCTGTACTCCTGTTGAAGGTGCTCTGGAAGCAGGGAAAGTGAGACTCCTTGCTTTGGAATTATGCCCTTCTCCATTTCCATTTCAAATTCTATCACAACTCATTTTTTCAGCATTATTTTTTCTGTTTTAATACAAAAAACTGCTAGTAAATTGTACTGACGTTTTAGAGCCATAGGAAGTCCATTTAGTGTCTATCTAGCACTAGATCAGTGAGAAGGTATTTTTGCTAATAAGCTATTTATGTTATATCAAGTATATTTCATAAGATACAGAAGTCAGATTGCTGATTTGTAGGGTTTCAAGAAGTTCCATGGTCTTAAGTGTCAGTTTTGCTGTCTCTATGCAATAGTTCAGTTGATGCAATGTTTCCTGTAATTCTGTTGAATGTTTTAGAATTGAATTTACAAACAAAACCACTCCCACTTACAAGTAATTTCTTCCAGCTTACAACAGTACAAGTCCATGCTCCCTATAAAAGAGTAACAATATACCATAAACAGCACTATACTTGCAAAATTATGTTTTTAAGTAATTTGTCAACAAAAAAGAGATATGTTTATCTGTTTGCAGCTAACAACCTAACTAGATCCATGGAAGAATTCAGATTTTCTCTCCACAGTTTAAGCATGCTCAAGTCCACAGAAACAGCAATGGCTGGAATCAAGGCTACCTAAATTGCAACCATAAGCAAAGTAATCAAAATCAAAGATATGGTTTTATCCTGCACATGTGCTATTTAGACAGGTTAATTTATTGGGGATTATGGATTTGAGGAGAAAATATAACTAATTTTAAATATAAAATAAGAGAAAGGCTGAGAAGTAAGATGTTAGCCAAAGGTTTTGCTTGTTTATTAAAATGCTGTCTTGCATTTAATCTAAACAAGTGTAATTGCTTTTTCAGACTTTGATTTCCTCTGCTTTTACATCTGGTGCTTTTACATTTCATTTAAACAGGACATTTATGTGAATTGTTTCTTTTTCACCAATTTCCTACAGTTTCTTAAATTTGTCAGTGAATATGTTTGAGCAAAGCCTGCTTAGGAAGGGAAAAAGTTCTCTGCTATATTTTTGGTTAAGCATGAGCTACAGAAATTTTAGCTAGAGCATACAAAAGCAGGCAAGACAAGAAAGCAGCTTATCTTCTGACCAGAATCTGGAGCTTGCTGCAGTAAAAACACCCTGTTGATGCATGTGCTGCTTGAGAAGGGAAAAGTTCCCTGCTCAGTCTGATTATAAAAGCACACAGTGTGAACTTTTGTATTGCTTTTGAAGGGGGAGAGATAAAAAGCTGTTTCATGGCACCTTTGTTCTCTCCTTCTGACAAAAGGGCTTTAAGTTATAGTGACCCAAGAAATGCAGTACTGGGGCTAGTCTCTTCCCTTTTTCAGGGCTGGGAAGGGAAAGCTTAGGAGGAAAGCAGCTTGGTTATACCTGCTATGCTTGTGGAAAAGAAATTATAATTTAATGATGTTTCATTCTTGCCCTTTAGCAAAGGAATTCTTGTCAGCTGGATCTGACATGGAGCAGAAAAAATAGCTTGCCCCAAGTAACTAGAAAGTAACAAAGTACAAAGTGTGCGAGTAATCAAATGGATGTGAGGCAGATTCAGAAAGTGGAAAGTAACCTATGCAGCTTTGCACAGCCCTGGAAAAGAGATATTCATAAAGTCCCCCCTCCTCTCTCACTCACATGTGTGACTGAGTCAGCAGGAGCAAGAATTTTGGAGCAGTGCAAATGCTGGTGGAGAGTATGAACAGCCAAATACACCTTTGTTGAGAAGTTTCTTCATGGCTGGATGGACACTTGTGTGCCTTTTGACAGCTGCTGTGAAAGCTCTGGTCTCATAATCCAAAGTCATTGGATTCAGGTTATCATTTTAATTGCCTTGCTGAAACTTCTGGTTCTATACTAACATATTAGAAAAGTCTACCATGTTACAGACTTTATCATACTCTCAACTCTAATGTATAGTCTGGAGCAATGTAGTTCAGAAACATAGTTTTAAATGGAGCATATACCAATGAAGTCAGTTTTATTTTCAGTAAGGAGAAAAACCATAAAAATTATCCTTCTGTGCACAGGTATTCAGGCAACTTATAGCAACGAGCTGTTAGAAGGAGTTACTACTTCCCCACACCTTTTAAAATAATCTGAAGACAACACTATTCAGGATTAAAGAAAGCTCTATGACAATTCAGTGGGATTTTGTTCTCAATAGATATTAATTTTTTCTGCCATTTTCAAACCTACTTTTTATCTAAGACAGCAATGGTGAGGTTCTTCCGCTATGTAGAACCATGTGGTGATGTTTCTTGCAATGGTAAGACATGTTTCTTAGCTCACAAGGAATGTCAAAGACCACACAGGAAAAACAAACAAACAAAACCATGAAAAAACCCTAAACCAACACCAACAAATTATCAAGAAAGAAAAAAAAAAAGATACAGAAATAGAAAAAACCATCAGCAGATACAAAAAAAAAATTAAAAAAAAAAAAAAAAAAAAGAAATGGCTTCAAGCTTGCTACAGAGAAGCTTTTGAGTGTTGAAAAATAAAAGTTGGAGCTATATGAAACTATTTCTGTGAAATGTGTTACATCTACAGCGCAATCCCTTTCTAGCAGTTGCTCATTTTACCAAGATCGTTGTAAGAGCTGGTTTTATGCACTTGAGGTAGCCAGTAGAGTCCAAGGCAAAAGATTTATCGTTTGCTCTGGGTAAAATGGTATGAGAGGAACTGGCTGCCAGAAGGGACTGTGATTTGAAGAGGGCGCCTTTGGTTTGGTAGGTGGTGTATTTCTTCTGTGGCTGGAGTTCAGTAGACAAGTTGTTTGATGCACTGGCCAAAGATAACTATCTTGGGAGTGGGAGAAACCCAAATCCTCCAAGTTTCAAGGAGAGAGGAGAATGAAGTACTTAGGTATGTGGAAAAAAAAAGGAGATGACAAACTCCATGGCAACATGAAGTAGATCAATTCATGGGGCACTTGGTGGTCTATCACTTAAAAAAAAAAAAAGATTTATTGACCCCCAAACCATGGTAATTTTTAGTATTAAATGGACTTCTTTTGAAGACTAAGCTGCTTGAGAAAAGGAGACAGTAGTTTTGGAATGGAGCCCTCAACCTTAGAAATAACACTGCTGGTTTGGCTCTGCTTCCAATATTGTTGCCTAGTTTTAAAGCTTTTCAGCAGCACTTCCTTCAGTCTGATGACCAGCATGAATCACTGTGGAGCAGATTAACACAGTGTTTTCCCAAGTGTCTAATCTTATTTTGAAATCAGAATACAAACAGCAACAAAGCATCCTTAAAACCCATGGAGTCCTAGGAGCAACCTGAAATTTAGCCCCAGTAGGCACTTACATTAACTTGGGCTCCAGGGCATCACTTGGACCAAAATTCTTGGAAAGTTCTGACATTTCTGCCTTGACCTAAAGTGTTACCTTTGCATGCTGAGTGCAGCTCTTGGCTTGCCTGTAAGAGTGGTGTTATATGTATAACATCTTATCCTCTAAATCCTGCCTGCTGAGTGGATTCTTCCTTTCAAGCTCGCTTTTTATTGCTAGAGGGAAAGTTTTTGGAGGAGCTGTGTCTCTATTCCTTCTCTTTTGCTCCATGTTTTTTCTGCTATTTTAGCACTCCTGAAATCAGGGAAGAGCTTTGCACTTTTGAACCAGCATCAATCCTTCCAAGAGGCAAAGCCTGAGAGACACAGATTGAAAGTTTGCTAAACAGTTTGCATACCTCTACAAGGAAACCAGGCTAGGCAAATGCAGATTAAAGTCTTTTCAAGTTAACCAGAAAATTCTCTTCCTGTTTCTGGATTTGGCATTTTTTACATCAAGAGATTAATCAATATAATTTTAACAAACAAACAAACAAACAAATAAATCTGTGGTCCGTGTATGAAGATTAGGAGCTACAAAAAGAATTAGGAACTATAGCAATAAGTGATTTGAAATCACTGATGCTAAAGAGAATGTGTGCAAAAAGGGACAAAGGTAAATTATGTGGCAGCAAAAAATAAAGCATGTGTGGATATGGAGAAGCAGAATTTAGGCATTAAGCGTGCTTCAACACAGTTCAGGTCATTGACCATCACAACAGACAGAAACCTCTGTGAAGTAATTTTAAGTAAAACCACAAAAATGCTCAGGCCTCTATTTCAAAGACACCTACTTGCCTGTAAGTGTGGGGGTCACTACCTCGGAGGTCCATGCAGGTGATGCAAATGCATTCTCTGGGATCTAACAAAAACATTTGTTTGTTTACTTCAGTATGCAAAAACAACAACAAAAGAGCTCATGTTTGAGAGGAGCCTGTGTAACTGCTGGGGGGGACTGCAGGCCCATAGACTGAGGGTGGAGGTGCATCACTATCCCAAAGGTACTTTATAGACTGAGGATTATTATATAGTTCTCCGTGTATTAAAGGTTGATAAATTTGTTTAAACAAGAAGCAACAATACTAAAATCATTATGAAAAATTCCTATCCTTCTGTAACAAAAGAATTAAGTGAGAGTTCCTTAAAAACATATAATATGAAAAGTTACCAACAGTATTTTGAATGTATTATAAATTAAAATGAGCACAAGTTTTTTGCATGTCACTCCACTGCCTCTTCTCATGTCACAGTTAGGTCAGAACTAAAAAAGATACAGGGACTGTAGTAAGTACCGTAATATAAAATTATATGTTGATTTTTCCATGGGCTATTAATATCTTGTTACTGTGAGACTGTACTGGTAGGTGGTTTCTGGCTTAGTGGTGTTTGGCTTCTAGGTAAAGGAAAAAAGGAAAAAAAAAATAGAACAAGACCACCTCTGACATGAATACTGACCTCCAACTGCTATTTTATGTAACTTGTTTTTGGTTATTTCCACATTTTTACATTTAACAGAAATTAAATAGCACTATATTTTCTTAGTCTGTACACACTTTTGTGCATGCTCAAAATAATATGTGGGAAGTACTTTTATCTTGCTTACAAATTTCACCAGTATCAAGATAAAGACTATCTTAACTTCTGGATCCTGGCTGGAATTCCAAGGGACATTCCAGTGGGTGAGAAAGTAGAAGATGTACAACTGCAGGTAAAAGGGAAGAGAATAATTTTCTCTCATAATCAGTCACAAGGGAGTGTGGAGAAAGTAGTGTAGGAGCGGTGCCCAATGTGCTCTCCTAGGGCAATGCCTCTTAGACACTCTGAACACATGGTTGGAGAGTTATCCAACCTGCTCTTCTTCTCCTCTCTAAAATATCTGAATTGCTAAATATCTAACAACAAAATGTTGAAGAAAGTCCACTTTAATCTTTAAGATAAACTCAAATTTCCATTTGAATGGGAAATGACTCAGAATTAGGAGACTGGAAATGTTACCACGTAGCTTGTAAAGGTTAGTGGTATTTAGTTATTGATATAAAATCCTTGGTGAGGCACTGCATTTGCAGGGGGTTGCTAATAGAATACAGAACCTTTCGCCTTTGGGTCACTGGATCAAATCTGTCTCTTGTGGATAGTGACCAAAGTTCACTACAATTTTAGTTTTCAGTGCCCTATATAAATTATATATGTAGAAACTAGAGATGGAAAAGACTTGTTACAGCTTGCAGCCTATCCCCCTGCCAGTACAGAACTGTTCCCTCTAATGTATTTCCCTATCACAGATTTTCCAGTTCCTAGTTTGTCCTGTCCACCCTGCAGAGTAAAGCAGCTGGTATTAATTGATATCTGAGTTTAAATGGGTCCTGGTGAACTCCCCACTCTGACACTGCAGCTGCAGGAGGAATTTGGCAAACACCCCTCTGCTACCTGCCTCCATGGGAGCACTGCGTGGGCAGCAGCCCAGCGATCTCCCAGAGCCCCCGCTGCTGCCTGGCATGGGGGAAGCGAGCAAAAGTCTCAGCTCCTTCCCACCCTGTGCAAAATACCTTGAAATACAGGAGGATTACTGAATCTCATTTTCACTGCCTCGCTTATCCCTCTTTAAAGCCCTACCAGTGTCCCTTCCACAACCAAACAGCTGCAGGTCATAGCTCTAAATTGTCAGGCTGATGGATTAGTTCGGGTAGCTAAAGGCAAGGCCAGATATTAATTTAGACATTGATATGGACTAAAATTTTCCCAAAGTTTGGAAGAGATTTGGAAGCTCGAGTAGGGCTTCTTTTTGATTTAAATGAAAAGGTTTGAACCCTATTATCTTTTACAGCTTCCATTTGCAAGCGATTAACTATGTTGCAGAATGCCCATTATGAATTGCTAGGAACCGGGTACTGACAATATTAAGGTTAGTCTTGTGGGGTATTTAATGTCTACTGCTGGCTATAGTGTCATAGATGTACATAGTCTTTGAAGGCTTAAAAAATACAACAAAAAACACACTAAAAAAGAAACCCAAACGAACCAACAAGAACCCCACAAAACCCAGTACACTGACCCATTCCAAAGCAAAATAGACATGTAATAATTAAAACAGTTTTTACTGTCTAAAAAAGAGTCCAAATGGGGTTACTTCTGGCTACTAAATTTGCCCAGCATTGAGTGCCTCAACGTGCAAGTTGCAACACTGATACATCTAGAATTTAAGTGGGATTTCCTCAGCACTTCTAATTTTGGCCATATGTGCCTGTCCCACAAACTTTATAATCCAATGCTTCCTGCTAAAATTCTAGTAGTATAACTGCAGCCTTTAAAGTATCAGAGTATTTTTAGAAAAAAAACCTGAACTTTGTTGCTGTTGCTCCCTCGGTGCCCCAAAGCCTGAATGGCAGCGAGGGTGATGTGCTGGAGCTGCTCCCACACCCCAAAGTGCTGCTGCTGGCAGGTGCTGCTGGAGCTGGAGGAGCACAGCTTGCTGCTGCTGCATGGCTACACCTCAGGACTCCCAAGTACCCCATAAAACATCAGTTTCTCCATTCACAGTGCAGCTAACAACTGCTCTGCTACCAGAGTTAACTTATTTCTGTTATTCACAGTGCCAAAGTTTCAGCTGCTGAAAAGTTCAAGCGATCCTAAAGAAAAATCCTTTGGTATTCAGAAAGTTTATCATCAGGTGGTTTAAAAGAGAAGAATTTAAAACAAAAGAATACCAAACAGGAACACAAGTAGTACCACAAAAATGGCAGTGAATCTACAAAAGGGACACTCCACATTTTTTTCCTAGGTAAAAAAACCCACAATCCTGTGTTGTGAAATGTCTTCTTAAAGACAGATTTAGAGAATGAAATTGAGGGTTATAAACTTGTAGCCAACAAAAGCAAGAAAGGCTGGAATGTTGGTAACCAATTGCAAGCACAGGATCCAAGCAAAACATCTTGAATTGCTGGTACTGTAATAAATTACAGTTTTCACTTTTGTATTCTGCAAGTGAAAACAGCAGTAAGTCAAGCCTGAGAGAGGGAAAGCAAAGGATGACCTTTTTAATTCACCCTCACCCATCACAAGTAGAGGAACTGCAACACGGAGCAGTGAGAAATGAAAATACAACACCCATCATTGTGTGAAGGGACAGATTCGGCTCCCATGAAATGGGGTTTCTGTGTTGCTGAAGAGTTAATTGTCAGGTAGCAGTAGATGAAAGCCAAAGCAGGCTCTGGGATGGTGTGATGTGGTGGCTGTTATCTCATTTTCTTCCACGGATTAATTTTCCCCTCTTTAACTTTAATTAGATAAAAGTCGAGGGGCGGGAGGTGGCCCTGGAGTGCTCAAAAGGGCAAGAAATGGTCAAGAGCTGTTTTCTCTCAAACTTTGATTAGCCTATTTGATAAGTGATACTAAGCACCCCAATTGGTTAATGAATGAGGGGTGCCCTGAGGTAAGTGGCTGGGAAATTTAGCCTCCCCCGCAAGGATGGTGAGTATGTAAACTTCTGTCCTTCAGTTAGGTGTCTACCGTGGTTAGCAGTAAGGGTGATTTATATCCTATCTGGGTCCTGGAGTGTATCTACATTGATTGACTCTCTTGATCTTGACATCAGTCACTTCAGCTTTCAGAGAAAGGGGGAACATAGGAGATAATGAAAGCTACATTAAAGAAGGCCTTAACATTTATGTAAACGTTATTCTATCTTCAAAGGCAGAACTATCTTTCAACAGAAAGGAGATTTATTTTCTAGTTGAAAATATTAGAAAGTGGCAATATATTTAATATTGAACCGCTAACATTGTTGCTGGTCTCAGCCTTTAGGCTTTGTCTCTTATTTCTTGACTAAACTATATTATAGTCAACGTTTTAATGCATACTGCTTGCAAGTACTGATGCAGGCACACTAATGACTTGTGCAAAGATACACCATCCTCTCCCAGTGGGGAGAATAGGGAAGAAGAGAAAGACAAAATTAAGAATTTGAAAAATAGAAGCAGAAGTATAGAGGAAATAATTTGGAAAACTCATATGTTACTTTGTATTGAATGTGGAGCTTTTATACAGGCAAACCCATGGCAGTATAAACCAGAAACATTTAAACATTTAATAAAACTAAAATGCACTTCTCAAATGCTCCCCTAGCAATATCACCTAAACAGTAACATTCCCCTGTCTGGTTGCCAGCCTCCCCTTGGCCTGGAGAAGAGGTGGTGGATTTGGGGCATGCTGGGGCAAGGGAGCCTGGCAGGAGCTGGCAGCGTCCTCTCTCCCCTGAGCGTGTCATCTACTAGGCAGCTGCAGCACAAACACCAATCAAAGGACCTTTTTCAACAATGCTGAGCAGAAAGGTAGCTTGTACAACTGAGAACCAAGGCCACATTATCACCATGAGAGACTGAAAAAGTGCACAGACCCCTCTGGGTAAACATGTTTAACTCTGCTACAGAATACCATGACATTCACAACATCAGGAGGGCAGCAGGCAAAGTGGATGAGAAACTGTTATTCAGCAAATCCTGCAATATTAGATTTGAGAACTTTTGCTGAAATTATGAGATCAGTTGAAAACATGCAACATTTTGGTGTGGTGGGTTTTTTAGGTTTGTTTTTTTTGGTTTTTTGGTTTTTTTCCTTTGCACCATGAGTAGTGAAATTCTGAAATTTACTGCCATGGAAGATTTGAGAATGAGCAGTACAAAACAGGATTAGACAAATTCACAGACAACAGGGTCATAAGCAGATATTCAAGGAAAGAGAGAGGGATGTGCCTCTAACATCTACAACTTAGAAATTCTGGATGCTGGGAGGGTATGAGGGGAATAAATTAGAAAGAGTAACAATGCTCATGTGCTCTCACTAAATAGCATCTCCTATTGTCTGAGACATTATTGGCCATGATAGTCTGGCCTAATGCAATAAGGCGTTTCTTATATTCTTATCATCATAAATCTGAGGGTCATCTCTTCATTCAGTCATAGCCAAACTTAGATTCTTCGATTAAATTTGTGTACTAGTTTTCTATCTAGCTTTAGGGTAAAACACATTTCTGTTTCCTTTTCCTTAAGCCATGAATTATCTTATCTTTATCAACCAAATAGACAACAACACAAGCCTTTTCTGTTTTTAGCTGTGGGTCCCAAAAAGCTTCAAATCTATCTTCACAATGTGCAAAATACACTAGTATTCCTGAGTAAACACAACCTAAAAGTGCAATGAAGTGGTAACTTACAGAAAATTAAGAGATAAAGAATTTATAGCCCAGCATCATCTTATTAAATATGCCAAGAACTAGGACTACTACGTAAGGCTGAGTAATTAAGGGGAAAAAATATATCTGTGGAAAGTTTTTGTATTAACTAGTATGGATACAGGCAGAGGGCATGCAAATAAAGCCTTAGTTGCTAAATCCTCTCTGATATTTGGTAACCAGCAGATATAAGACATAACATTTGCACTCTAAGTGGAATATGATCCTCTGTCTGGGAGAACTGGTTATTAATATGCAACCTGCAGAGCTGGGATATTTCTGTGTAGTGAATAATTTATTTGCAGTGCAAACATTAGTACAAAAAATACACAGCAAGGTGAGAAGGAAGAGGAAGTTGTCTTTCACTCAATCACAGAAATGCAGAATTACACAATCTAAATTAAAAACTTTATTTTATCAGTAATAAGAGGTCATGGAATAGGAAGTATGCTAATCAAGAAAAGTATGGTCTTCACAATCTATAAACCATATATTTTACTCAGATAAAGGAAAACAAAAGGGCTGGTATCTTGCCTAAATCCAAAATAACATGACATTAAAACACCTGGTCAGAACAAGGTAGCAGGAAGTACAAGTTGTTTCTTGGACAGTATTTCTGGACAGATAACATCTACTTTGTTATATCTCTAACATTATGCTAGTTCTACTATATTCCTTCACATTCTTTTTTCTGCAGAACTCAAACAAAGCTGGAAGTGCTAACCTCTACACATAAAAGCACCTTTAAAAAATAAACCTATGAATCAAAGCACTGTCAAGATGGCAGGAAAAAAGTCCTCTGCAAGGAGCTGCTGCTGAGGTGTCTCCCCTGTGTTCAGGGGGTTGAGCTGTACTTGACTTTGAGGTTTCAGCACTCCCACTTCCTCAGTCTTAAATAAGCAGTTCGTTCTGGCAAATCAAAGAAAACCACACATGACTTTACATTCATACCTGTAATTTCCTCAGGTCCACAGTGTTATTCTGAGAGAATAGGCAGCTCATGAGCAGAACTGCCCAGAGGATTTATTGACTTATTCTTAGAGAAATAAAGAAGCCTGATTCCTTCACTGGAGCTGCTGAGCTGAGAGATTGTATTTGTGCAGACATTACCAGCATCTAGATCAGATTTTTGATTCTTCGCTTAGTGATCAAAAGTCCAGACTCATAGAGCAATTCCTAAATTACAGTCCCAAAGACTCTTAATTGCTTGCTACAGAGCAGGCAAATCCCTGTCACCAGCCATCAGGACATCCACTGGGCAAACAGCCCAGCTAAGCAAATAGTTTGGCTTAACATACACACAAGCCCACAGCATTAGATGAGAACCACACATGTGCATAAAATCTGCTCTAGATGAAAATGCCTACAGAAAACTGTGTTCATGCTTTTTTAGGGTGTAGCAAGTACTCAAGGTGATAAATCATCTCTGTTTCTCCACCCATCCTCCCCCAGCTGCACAGTGACTAAATACCTCTATCAACCAAGCTTTAAGTCAAATCAAGCTTTTAAAAATTCCTCTTTCTTAATGCTCTAACATGCATGGGTTCACAAAATTAAATTACAAAATTTTTATCTGTTTGGGATCAGCCCTGTTTCCTCCTCCTTGTGTTTACTTTCCTTCAGTAGCTGACATCAAAATGTTTTCTGGAATGCTGAGACTAAGTAAGTTATGCTTAACTCAATATCTAATATAAATAGCCCTGGGGAAGCTCCAGCAGCACAATCATAAAAGCTACAGTTTCTTTTAATAGCTTGCCACACTTTGCTGATATAGTATTTCTCTAATCACCAATCTTTACGTGCCTTCCTGACCTTGGAGCTCCCTGTCCAACTGACTTTGTTGTATCAAAGGCTTGTGTCATTGGAAGAGTGAATGGCTTTCATTTTTCTCCTTGAAACTTCCGGTTCCTGGCATCTGCAAAGAATTATTCCAAGCAGTGTTTTGCTGCCTTGCGGCCACTGCCCTGTAGTGGCCTGACTGATGGAAGTGACTTTTCCCAAAAAGGTTAGTGATTGTGGCGGTGACGGGCAGGCGCTGCAGCTGGTGCACAACCAGCCCTGCTTTCTCAGCTGATTTGGTCTGACCACGGGGCTACCACAACCACACATTACAGCAATTCATTTCTAGGGAGTTTTGGGAGGAATTAAATAAATAGGGTATGTAATATACTGCTTTATAGTGGACTAGAGCAATAAACAAAAGTCTTCCAGAACAACCACAGATTTCAAAAGCTTTCATATTACAACAAAGGTAATCTAAATTTAAAAGCTTTTATAGGAGTTATCATTGCACAGTGACATCAGAGTTTTCTTAACTGAACATCACACTGTATGAATATCCAAAACCCACACTTGTGGTGCTCTATTTCCAGGTGAGAAGAATCTTGGTGCCTGGATCCACAGTCTGAGTTATGATTTGTCTTTTTAAAGCTGGATTTTTGCTCTCTCTAGACCTCTCCCATCTTGTTTCCCTTCTCTCACTTTTTCTCTTTTTGCTCTTATTCCTTTTATTTATCTCTTTTTTTCTTTTTTTTTAATAAGAAATGTAATTGGACCCATACATACTATGCCAAAACAAACTAAAAGAAACTCATCAGTTTTTCCTGTTAATTTTTTGTTTTGTTTTTGTTTTTTTTTTTTTTTTTTTTGGTAAGGAAGAGAATTTTTGAGGTAAGTTTTCATTAAGTATTATGTGCCTTAACTCCACAACTGCAGTCAAGCATCCCTAGTGTTGAGCACTGAACTGTCTCATTGCAAAGTGAGAACTGCTTGAGATCTCCATGGTTAGAAGAGATAAAGCCAGGATGAGATAAGGTGACTCAAAGGCTCAGAGACATTAGAAGACTGGTGTTAGCTCATACAGCTGATCAGTAACAGATAAAATTTGAAAATCCTGCTTTTTCTTCTAAGAGACAAGATTAGGACAACATTCCTCAGAGACGGATTATGTATTCCAATTACTTAAATTAAATTTTAATTCAAAGAATGAAAACAAAACATCTTCAGAGATCCAAATCCTCCCAAAGCAACCTAACTTGACCCAAACCTCTCTTGGGACTTTCAGGCCCTGGTGCAGCTCTTTCGGCAGCATGGCCCTGTAACCCTTCTTAAATGAAAAGGAGAGGCTCTCACACCCCCTGTGCCCCTGGGGAGAAGAGAGCCCCTAGGGACACTAACATTTCACAGCTGAAAAGAGCCAGCCATGGGCCCCTGCTCAGGGCTTTTTTTTTTTCCCCCTTCTTTCTCATTAAAATACGAACACTAGGTGAGACAACTCACACCTCTGGTTTAGAGTATGTGCATTGGTCACCCCAAGCTGTCTCCATGGGAATGTGCTGCCATTCTCCATGGGAATGTGCTGCCTGGCCAGGGTTACCTAGGCACCAACAGATGCCTGTGATGTTGCCACGCTTTAATCTCGGCTGGCAACTAACTACCACACAGTTGCTTGCTCAGTCCTTCCCAGTGGGATGGGAGAGAAATCAGGCGAAAAAAATAAAACTCCTTGGTTGAAATCACAACAGTTAAATAAGTGAAGGAAACTAAAATATAATGATAACTAGCTTTTGCCTTGGGTATTCCCTCGGTCTTTTTTGATTCAATGGGCCAAAAATCTCACTGCCTTCTGGTGGCAGCTACTCCTAAATTAGCACTGTGTTTTCCTTCCTACCACATGAAGTTGGAGTGTATGACTTACATTGTAACATGATGAATTTTGCTCTTAGCAATCATTGCACAAGTAACAAAACTGTTTTCAAAAGAGTTTTGGCCATATCAACTTGGGTAACTTTACATAACACATTTTGTACCATGTCGAATCTCCAGGTTTTACAGATATTAGCCCAGAAATATATCCAGCTCTGAAAGGGAGCTCAGTAACCATTTACTGTCACACACACAAAAGGCTGGAGATTAAATGAGGTAGCAGATGCTTCTACCTGAATATATATTGAAACCAGATTTTCAAAGCATTTTCTGGGGTTTTGTATCTGGTAAAACTGGATGTACCTAAAATCACAATTCTCCAGCTAATTAAAAGTTTTATATAAAATTTACTCTAGTCTTGCAACTTCATGATTCCTTCTCCCAGAGAGAATGAGGCCCAGGAACTTCTTAAGGGTGCAATAACACATAGGGTGTGCTGTACTATGACACTGGTGAATATTGCTATATGAAAGAAATAGTCATCAGGGCTTAAATCCAGGCTGGGGAAAAAAAAAAAGACAAAAAAAGAACCTGGTCATAGGTTAGATTGATGCCTCACAATGCACATGAGAAAAACTGAAAAACAATCCTGTCTCTTATTTCCAACTGTACAGTAAAAGCCTTTTAAGTTTTCTGTAGACTGATTAAAAATAAGCAAAGAAGGCCAGGTAGCAGCTGTCAGATTCTTATGAATTAAATTATATCCACATGTAAAGCAAATTTCAATGGCCAAAGAGCAACTTGGATATTGAATCTGAACTTTTATGATGAAAACCAGGGATATTTCTAAAATTGTCTGAAAAAGACAAAAGCTTGGCCCCAGCCTCACATATTTTCTCCATATTTTTGAATGTTGCTATTGTTTAATTGCTCTAATTACATTTTTGTACCAAGAGTAGCAAAGAGAAACCCCAATACCCATAGTCAGAGGAGGATTTGGAAAGGGAGAGAGAGAAGGAGTTGAGAAGCTCACTGCCTGTGCCTGGGCCTCTGGGCAGCATTAGGTTCTGTGGTTGGGCTCAGGGCTAAATCTCTCATTTTTAGCATATCTGTTGATACTGCAATCTGGTCGGGTTTAACCCCTGTGGTTCCTGGGAAGAAAACTTCAACATGCCTTGTCTTGTAGAGATCCAACAGGAACTGCTGGGCTGGCAGTGCCTTGAGCCCTGCCTCAAAGCTTTCAGCCCACCTTTGCAGCTCTGCCAAGGGTCTGAGATATATTTCTGATATATATTTGTCTGAGATATATTCACAGCATCCATTCCTTTTCAGAAGGTGCCTTGTGGCCAGCAGGGCTTCCTGGCACATCTCTTGGGACTCGCAGCGACCCCAAAAGTTGGCTGTGGCATGATGTGCATGCACATCATGATGTGTGCACCCATGTTATGAGACTGCCATTCCTCCTGGTTTCTCTGAGTAGGTTTAATGCTTCCAGAGGTTGGTAAGAAAATGGACTGGATGTTCCCAGCAAGACTAAGGACCACAATGACCCCAAAGACACAGAAGCTGCGAAGTTCCATGAGCTCTTTCATTGTGGGTGATAGGGGTGATCAGCCTCCCTGTCCTCACCCAGTCTGCTCTGAGCCCTTTTGTACCCAGCTTAAAGACTTAGAGTAGGGATGCTTTAGTTTGTCTGAGCAGCACCTAAAAGCTGTGCTATTGTACAATTGCTCCAACCTCTTTCTCCTACCCTTTGTCAAATCCAGCGCCATCAAACCAAAACAGCTTCTGACCATACCTCCACGGCTGTCAGTTGTAATAAGAAACACGGAAAGCCACAGTGCTGCATTAATTCATAATTAAACCAGATGGAAAGCCAGAAATTGAGAATATTATTGATACAATGCAATTATTACTGATCCAGTAGTTAAAGAAAGGACTTAAAAATCAGGATTTCCAATCCTTGAGCACTTTGGATCTGTAATGTCTACACCTTAGCTTCTCCACACAAGAATACTGTCTATGTAGCAGATGAATTACAGATTATTTTCATTACAACTTTTAATAGGATAGTATCATGCCAGGTATATTTATATATGCATCATATACATCAAATTTATTACTAAGCAGGAAAAATAACATTTCTAGCAAAAACAAAAACTACAAAAAAACCTTAAGGACAATACATTATATTATAAATCTGTCTGAAGAAAAAAATGGACATTTACAAAATTATATCAGAGAAAATTTGTAACACCTACTAACCCACTGTCAGACAATAAACAAGCACGGCTTTGTTTTCAGCATGTTAATAGCTACACTTCTGCAACAGAGGGAAAAAAATTATTCCAGGCACTGAAAGATTTCATTTGTCACAGGCCCCAAATGGAGAGCATTTGGGGACAGCTATAATGTTATCTTGAGTGAACACAGGGCCAACATAATTACAAATAAAGAGGTAAGAAGCAAGGGGAATTGTCTGCATAACTTCACTTGGTAAAATCCTCCCATAGAAGGTGGCAGGTAGGAAATCTGCATAATAACAAACTTGTCACAACACAAGGCCAACAAAATACAACAAATAGAATTAACATTTTGTTTTGACCAGTTCTCAGGATTCCTCCGCTCTGTCCTCCTGGATTTCACTAGATAAAGTTGTAGCTATTTATTTGGTACAATATTCTCTAGTATATATATTTTTATGAGGGTTGTGTGGCTGCAAGAATTCTGTCTCCCTCCTTTGTTGGCAATGCTTTAAGATGCAGTTATTGAAGTGACAAATCCTTCTCTCAGATATCCCAGTGAAAACCCACAATAAATTTCTTGGTTCCCCTCTAGTTTATCCACTTATATCTATGTAAATAATCCAAAACAGAGCTGGATGTTTCATGACTTATGATTGGAGGAGGTTGCTTTCTTCACTGACTGTCAGGTCCTTCCTTTTGAGTTACTGGAAGGCCTCTGCTCAAGGACTGCACCCAGACAGTTCTCAGGATGCTGTATTTGTGCATCCCAGCTGGCTCATCTGCCTCTTCTCCACTGCTTCTGGTCTTCCTGCTCAGCCACTAACTCCAAGACAATTTCTAGCACATGGATGTCCTCCCAAGCTGCCCTCAGACCACAGTTAGGGAGGTGCTTTAAGGGACTTCACCAGCAATGGAGTTGATCTTCAGGGCTGCCTCCCCCAACATAGGAATTGAGACACCACTATCTCAGCTGGCCTTTAAAACAAAGAGGTAGTAATTCTAAATACTAAGCAGCTATCCTCTGAAAAAAAAAAAAAATTAAAAGAGCCACTGGAATAAGTTTATCTACAAATAAACTTAATAAGCACAAAATTTATCCTTCCTGTGAAACAGAACAGGCAATATGGTATCTACTGAAAGTTACTTTGCATTTTAAGTTTGGAGGTTTACTTAAGGAATAAGAAATTGCATAATTTATTTTACAGTCTGCATTATACAATCTGTGCTATGCTAGCATATAACATTTTCCTTGTTTCTTTTTAACCTTCTATTTGTTCTTAAATCACTAAACATAAGGATTTTTTCCTCCATTTTAAATCTACCCATTCTGGCAATTCTCCCACTTGTTAAAAGCAGCAAACCCTAGGCTGAGAAAACAAAGTGGGAAATATTTGTAAGTAAACTTTTGATGTTCAGCTCAATTTTTGTTCAAATTACAAATAAATGGATCTTATCCCAAATAAAACTAAAAAAATAAAAAAATACAAGCTGTACTTGTTGCAGAAATATATTTATTCTACAAATGCATAGAGCATTCTACAAGTATGTAGAACTCTAAGTATATAGAACAGATCTGAAAGGATTTTTGTGACATTTTCTTTTTCCATCTGCAGCATACTTCCTATATTCAAATCCTTTATTTTGTAGTCTCAAGTTATATCACCATTTCCTTGCATGTCCCTACTTCCTTGTGTTCCAAAATCTGAAAAGTGTTGCACCGAAGAGAGAAAAATGTTTTTAAAATATCTTGTGATATCTGCAGATACGCGTGTGTACATATACAATTTTCCAAGAAAATCTATTTCTTACTACATATGTGTTGGAGAAAGGAAGTCTGTGGGCATTTTAATCACACTGAAGTAAGGTGTGAAAATCTGAAATCTTCAGAGAGGTAAAAGTTACAGACGCACAGAATGGCTTGGGTTGAAATGGAACTTGGAGGTCATCTAGTTCCAAACTCCCTGCCATGGAGAAGGACTTCTTCCTCTAGACCAGATTGCTTGGAGCCCCATCCAGCCTGGCCTTTAACACACCCAGGGATGGCGCATCCACAGTTTCGTGCAACTTATTCTGGTGGCTCACCACCCTCACATTTTTTTCTGATATCAAATCTAAACTTACTTTTTTTTTTCCAGTTTGAAGCCATTCCCCATTGTTCTTACATGCTCTTGTGAATAGTCCCTCTCCATCTTTCTTGTAGGCTTCCTCCAGTTACCAGAAGGCTGCAATTAACTCACCCTGAAGCCATCTCTTTTCCAGGCTAAACAATCCCAATTGTCTCAGCCTTTCCTCACAGGAGGGGGGCTTCAACCTTCCAATCATCTTGGCAGCCCTCCTTTGGATACACTCCAACAGCTCCCTGTCCTTCCTGTGCTGGGACCCCAGAGCTGATGCAGCACTGTGGGTGTGGTCTCTCCAGAGCAGAGCAGAGCACGGGCAGAATCCCCTCCCTCACCTGCTGCCCACACTGCTTTGGATGCAGCCCAGTACACATTTGTCTCTCTGGGCTGGGAATGCACATTGCTGGGTCATGTCCAGCTTCTCATCCAACAGCACCCCAAGTCCTTTTTGGCAGGGCTGCTCTGGATCTGCTCATCCCCAGCCTTGTGCATTAGATACAGGGACCTGCACTAATGCTCTATAGAGAGAAAACAGAGTTGGTCAAACACCCCAGTGATGGCTCTAATGTTTGCTGACCATATGGTCCACTGGTGTTCCCCATTCTGACCTCACTGTACCTCCACAGAAGGAAGGAGGCACCTACACACCCTCATGATTTTATACGTAGGCACTGATGTGTTAGTGTGTCTCAACTCTATATTGAAGAGCAGGGCTTTCCGAGATTTTCTCCTTATATATCAGACCCAAGTAATTTTCATTAATTCTACCATAAAACATGAACTCAGAAGAATTGTCTACAAAACCAAAGCAGAATCTGTTGAAATATGCAGAAAACACAGATCTGCAGCAGAACTGCTAATGAATTTAGCCTGGAGAACATTATTTTTCTGTGTGAAGGCCAAAGTAATGATTCTTCACTTAAATCATACAAGTCTGCTAAGAAAAGTAGTTCTGATGAAGAGCAGAAAAATGGAAGTGGCTGAAATGATCTGCATAAACTAATGCCAAACTGATTTGCCAACACTGTTGAAGAGAGTTGGGTGACATTTCCCAGAGCAATGAAACACGTGGGACAGGTGATGTTATCATTAATTAGTTTTGGCCAATATATCAACTTAGGGATTTCAGAAAGCTACTAGGATTAGGTGGTTGTAACCATTAAATGTTATTATAGAGCCTACCTATTCTTCATATCAAAGTAAAAGAAGAAATACTTGTTAATTCTGAAAGTTGGGGCAAGACGTGAACAATTGTATTTTCCTTTTGCATTTATTCTTCCCTGCATTCTTTTTTTGGAAAGCACCAAGTGACTTCTGGAAAGTCATGTTTTTTCAGTATATATACAATAAAGTAACAAGAAACCTCTTCAGAGGTTTCCTCAAAGAGCAAAAAAAAAAAGACCCGCAAGATATTCAGGTGGTCTGTTTTCCCCTTTATTGTACCCCCAATTACTTATACATTTGTATTAAGTATCTGGGAGAGTCAAAAAGTAAGGAAAGGATTGAGCCAGGAGTGAAGCTTTTGAGGAGGTGCTGCATTTTCTTTGGATGAGTGCTGTGCACACTGCAGTCAGCACTTTACCAGGAGTGACAGAAGTCAAGTACCTGCCAATGTTGGGAGCAGAGAAGGCAGGTCTCACAGGAGCAGGAACCAGGAGTGAATCCAGAAGCTCAGCTGGACTCCTGGAATTTCCCTTCAGTAGAAGTGCTCTGACTTTAGGGCAACCTTTTCTGTCACTCCTATAATTCCTTTCTTCTTAATCAAGCCAGGCTTCAACATAACGATTGCTTGGTTCATATTTCTTAACAAAGACAGCTAAAAACTTCTCAAACTCTGTGACCACTTGATTCCTCGCTTACATACGATCAACATGGGTCACGTTTAGATGGTCAGGCTTCTGGAAACTTTCTGTCCAAGAGAGGTAATTTTTAACCTCTCTCCCTTTAAAAACACAGGTCAGCAGCCCATCCACCTCCTCATGCAACAGCAGAGGTAAAAGGGAGGATCCCAACTCTGCTATTACATCCTACAGCCAGAGGCAAGGGGTGTGACTCCAGCCTGGACTTGCACATTTAGCCATGCAACCCCATATCCAAAATGCATCTTCTCCCATGTGCCTCGATAAAGGAGCACGCTCTGGTTATCCCATTAAGAGTCTTTGCTCTTCCCCTATTTCATGGCCTAAAATTGTTGTAGTTTTTATAACATTTTTTGTCACCCCAAAGGCGCTCCTGTGCTAGAAGGGAAGGATGGTAGGAGAGGGACAGGGACCTCTACAGCAGCAGCTCTGCAGCTCCAGGAACAGAGGGGGAAAACAAAACTGGTTTAGGGTGATAACCATTCCTTGGGCTGTCACTGCAGCAGGGCCCAGCCCTAGGAAGGCCCCCTAAGTACTAAGCTCTACCTTGGCAGCAGCTGGAATAAGCCATTCCCCAGTCCTTCAGAAGGGAAGGGGAAGGCACAGGGCATGGGCTTATTTTGCTGTGAGAAGCAAAGGCAAATCTCTGCCCGGGATTCCAGGCAGTTTTGGGTTATAGCTTCCATCCCACTGCTCTGTATCTGCACCTAAGATTCAGTTGATAAGACTTCATTCCTGTTTACTGATTTTGTAGTCAATACTGTCCTCCTTGGATTACAGCAAGAGAAATCCAAATTCTATAAACATCCTGATAATATGTGACCTAATATATCCAGATGCCTCAAGGCTAACTGTCCTGTTTTTTCCCATCTATGCTTTTGCTTGCTCTAAATCCATTTCTACCTATTCAATCTATGTGTCTGTAACCATACTAGTAATTTACTTACTTTTCATAAAAATGCTGATCCTGAGTTTGTGGTTGACTGTATTTCAGATGGAGATACTGGGGTTTTTTGAAAGTGATGACCATGGAAGTTGGTGGCTGCACATGTGGTTTTGTCAAAAATAGAAAGTGGTAGGGCTTCTTGGTGATGTGTTTTCTCCAAGTGACAGAGCAGTTAAAAAGATGTCTCAACACATTCATTTTCAAGGATATCTCAGACCAATTTCCATTTTAGGTTGTATATATTGACAGAGACACCTTTCCTACACTTTCACATTTGTTCACACACTTTTTTGTTTTTTTTTTAAGACCTCAGGACCTATTTTTGCTTGGTTTTTGAAGGCAACTAGTTATAGTTCTGTTTGAGGACAGTAAGCAAAACAGCACTTCACAAAACTCCTGTGTGAAAATTGCTAAAAAATCCCCTTTTGTCCCAAGGAACAAAACTCCTTTGTACATGCATTCATTGCTTTCTATGTTTTTTTTTTTTTTTCTGTCACTTCTGAGTATAATCAAGGTCAAGCCTATTAATCTAGCCTATTATATCATATATTGTATGATATTTCTGAAGGACTGTTAACTACCTACATTTGTGTTGAAGGAGAAGTTTCTGGGTGACCAGAATTTCTGACTCAGTCAGACTTTGGATGATGTTGTCTTAGTTTGGGCCAAGACTGCCTTCACAGGGACCTTAAAGCAGGACTGAGCTCTGTTTGCTGCCAGCTGAGCCCTTTTTGCTGGATGCAGTCACTGGCTGGCCCTTGGATTCATTCAGCTACAACTGCACTGGGAAGGTGGAAAGCCTAGGAGGGTGGTAGAGAAGACAAGTGGCAGGATCTGAAGTTGCTCTGCTCCCATGTTGCTACAGTGGTCTGGACAGGACTGAGGACTAGGGTCTCCAGCAGGAGCCATGGGCAGCCACAAGGCAGCAGAGCAGGCATCAGAAATAGCCTTCAAAAGAAGGAGAGAGAGGAAGGTCTAAAAGGCAGCAGGTCTTGTTTTCATCCTTACTTAGGGCAAAACTTTCTTAAGCATTTGCATGTAGGTTTCCCCTTCAGGAAATTACCCATCCTTTGGGTAATTTTTCTGAAAACAAAGTGGAAATTAGCAAAGAGACCACCAAAATTGCTTTGAGAGGAAAACCTTTCTAAGATTAGAAGTGCTTAAGTTCTTTTGGGAGAGACAGGCAAAACATGAATAACTTTTACCAGTTAATAGACATTAGCACACACTTCCTACTTCAGCAGAATGCATCAAAGGCACAACAACAGAGGGATATAAACCTGGCCACAAATATATGAGAGTAGTAAACTTATTATTAAGAAATGTAAAATTTGCTATCTCTATGAGGAAAAAAAAAGTTCTCTACCACAATGAAAAAAGCCAAAGTACAAACCCTGAAGAGAGGTGTGAATATGCCCTTACACATGCAGGATTATGGTAAAGAAATACAAATATTTGGATTTATTTAGCTGTGACTAAACTAAATATTAACATATTAAATTAAAAAACAGACTGCTAAGAGGCAAAAAAAACTTTTATAGGTGAATCCAACATATTTTTTTTTTCTCTGCACAAAACATAACAGTTCAAAGGACTGTTAATATATATACAACTCACCTATGCTTTATTCTCCAACACAGACCATCTAATAATCCAACAGAATGTACTCGTGATTTATCAGGTCTCACAGCAAATAAAAATAAGTAAACAGATCTCATTAAAATCCTTAGAATTTACAAAATGTCATGCTCTAAAATGTACAAATCACACATCTACATGAAAAGAATATTCACATCAACCCAAATGAATTAAAAGCCCTGCTAAACAAACCTTACACTAATACTAGGAGAACAACAAATATTTACCTCCCATGCTCCCAAAAGGCTCATCTTCTCTTTAGATACTGATTCTAAAATTCCTCCTCAAAATAATTACTGAGGGCTAGAGCTCATTTCTGTGGAAAGGGATGGATGGCCCTCCACCAGCTCCAGCAGAGGCCCTAATTGCTTGCCTCTACTAATAAACTAATCTCAGGCACCTGGAACTAGCAGGCTCCATGCCGGGCAGACAGGGCTCAGGTTACCTAAGAAATGCTCCAAATATATTCACACAAATCACTAGCCCTGCAGATGTGCAAATACTGCTTTTGTCGTATTGCTGGAGAGATGGACATGTGTTTGCAGGGCTGTAACGCATAAAACCTGAAGATGAATTCATTGTGTTCCTTTAATCCCTTCCAGAGGCCAGGTGGGCATTTGGGGAGCCAGATAAGTGTGTTGATTATACACATTACTCATTGCATTAATCCACTTGTCTGTGATTCAGAGTACCAGAAATGCTCACAGCATAAATATGTAGGTGGCTGGAAAAAAATACATGTATTTCATGAGTGGCTGTTGTCTGTAAAATAAAACCTAATCAGGAAGTTAGCCTAAAACTTTGACTAAAATCTAAACAAGTCTAAACTTTGCTGATGTCTACAGTTTGTAACATTACAGTTAAAGGATCTGGATGCCATGAGAGGATGTAAGCCTTGGTGTAAGCCTCGTGAGACAAACTACTTTTAAGGTATTTTAAAAGATTTTCACAGGCTGTTGTCCTCAGAAATTAAAGCATGTGTCACACAATGTCCATGGAACCTTCCACAAATTTCTTCTTCTTCCCTGAACAGATTATGTTGACAAACATGTGTCAAACACAGTATGTGCCTGATTTCATTTGAGGAGGGGAGAATGCTATAAACAGGACACACTTTAACCTGTAAATGGAGCAGAGAAAGAATAGGCTGTATTCTTGGTCTCCAACAAAGTGCTGAAATAGATGTCTAGTTTAGGTGATGTTCACACAGGTTGATTGATCTTAAAAAAGATTTCTCAATTTGTTCATCTGCATGAAAAATATTGTTACTATTGACTATGTAGACACAAACAAAAAATCATTTTAGAAACAAAGTCAGGAACATCTTCCAAAGTTATCTATGTTATGTGATGTTCCAGAATTTTTTTCCCTCTTCTTCAAGACACTGTAAAAATACCCCAAACCCACAAATCAAACAAACAACCTAGAAAAATAAACAAAAACAAAAACATCAAAACAAACAAACCAAACTAACAAAACAAAAAAACCACAAACAAAACAAAAACCCACTTAAATTTACTTTTTTACATCAGAGATGTGGAAAGATTATGTTTTAGATATTGACTGAATGGCAAACTTGCAGCTTTGCTGAAAAAAAAAAGTGCAGACATTGCAAAACTGAAGTTCAAGTCTGGAAGTAAAAGAAAGGCAGACAAGGCAAGCTCTAAATCCTCAGAACTCAGAGTAAACCAGCACTGAGAAAAGTCCTAACAGAGATAGCATCAATCTGCCCTCACTGACAACTGAATTTCCAAGACTACTTTAAGAAATTTGTTACAGTAATAATGTTTGAAGAAGACTACCACAATCCACTGGTGCACCTTTACTAGCTTGAAGAACATTCCAATAGGGAACAAATCCTTTTGTCTTCTGTACTCTAATGATTATCAAAAAAGTGAACTCAATTAATGAATTATCAAGGGTTAGTATGAACATTGAAAGATATATCAGAAAATCCCTTGCTCAAAGATCTACACAGACAGCATCTATTTAATTAAGTAGAGGAGAGCAGCAGAAATAACAGTATTCCACTAATTTCCTGTCTGGCAGCAATATTCTGTGCCATGAATGGCTCCTGCAGGCAGGAGTTCAGCTTCTTCCAAACTCCTCAGCTGGGAGTTTTGAAGAATAGGTAGAAGATTGTGAATACATGAGCATCAGACAGACAGTGATGCTGCCATCACTTGATCCTAGGATGCAGGGAGTAATCATGCCACAGATAGCAAAACACCTCCTGTGCCTACTTTATTGACCACTAAGCCAGCATTGAGGAAAGTGAATAGTAAATTCTCACAAAGGAATGTATCTACTTCTCTTCTCCATAGGAAGAATATTCAACACAATAGTGTCCATGCATTCTTCACTCATCTCCAATCACACACTCTCCCAGAAAAGGCAGTAAAATATATACATACCTATGAGGCCAAAAAAAAAAAAACAACCTCCTCTGAAAATTAAACACAATCAAAATTATTAGCAAAACTAAGCAAAAAGAAATTTCAGGAAAAAATTCCTGAATGTTAAGTTTTATTATGTTCATAGATGGATACATAAACCTCTTCAGATAGCTCAAGATATTTCCTGGAATATGTAACACTATCCTGTCATTGAACATTAAAAAACAATAAGAAAAGTTGGGGACTGTATTTAAAGGAAGAAAAATGGTTCAATGGCTCTAAACCAAGACAATTCTTTTAAAACCTCTTTTCACTTACTCATACTTTTTTTCGTCATTTAGTCACTTATGACAAGGTCCCATGTGATTTACCTTTCCCATGACCTTATGTCATTTCACCAAAGTAGTGACCCTAGATATTAATGTGGGTTTTGGTGCTGCTTTTTAAAGCATTCATTCTCATTTCAGCTGTTATTGATGAGCAATTGTTTGCATAAAAGCCTCTTTTATTACATGCAGGGTAGACATTCTCACATCCTATGAGCTGCCGATTTATTTTGCAGTGTGTGATGGGCTGGGGTACTCCCACCTCCCTTCCCACACAGCCTGAACTCAGCTTCACCTCTCTAAGCAGCCGGAAATCTCTCCTTGACCAAGCCAGGCCTCCGAGCTGCAGTCCCAAGCAACCACACACAGCAATGCTAATTGTTACTGGGTTTATAAAAAAAAAAAAAAAAGAAAAGAAAAAGCCACATGTATATATATATATATTCCTGCATTTATGTATATTGAGCCCAGGTGAGGATAAACAGAGCCTGCAGTTGTAAGTCACAAGTGTGAATCAACTGAATTCATATTAAGTGGTTTGAAAATATTTCTCTTGCATCCATTTTTGGTTGAGGTTCTGGGACTATATGCACGGAAAAAAGAAAAACAGAAAGGAAAGGGTTTGAGAAGCAATCCTACTCTGTGGAGTGAGCCAGGTTACGACTGGCTTCACAGGGTTTTAGCCTTTGTCATGTCAGCAAAAGTGACCATGTGTTGACAAAACAGAAGAGGAAATCTTCTTTTCTGCTCTGTTATACTCTTTTCACACATGCCTATTACCCTGAAGTGTTTGCCTATGCCTACAGCCATCAGCAGTTATGACAAAAAAAGATGGTTCCTAAGTGGGATCTCATGTAACAATTCCTGAATTTCTAAATGATTTGTGAAAACTTATATGCAAATCATTGCTACTTTCCAGGGAGTTCTGGGAACTGAGTTAACTGCAGAAACTTGACTCTCAGTTTCTGAGTGCATTTGGTACTGAGCAGTAAGAACACCACTTTTCACTTTCAGTGCTGTGAGAAAATTTAAATTCTATTTGTGTACAGTCATAAAATTCATGTTCTAACATCATATTATGTATTCGATATATTAGAAAAACTGTGTGTTTTATAAGCCTTTGCATGTGAAGCTGTTTTTCCTGTCAGGGAGAACTGACAGGTTGCCTGCCATCACCTACTCTTCAGCAAAGTCAGTAGCCCACACTGTCAGCGTGAAAACATCTGTTGAATGGATTTATTGAGTGAGTCTTAGGTACAAGTTGGGGGGTGGGGGTCCCCACTGTTTATTACAGCCCTGACCTAATGAACTTAATTTGTTGACATGTTTCCCTCAGTGTTTTACTTGATCCCATCTCACATTTCTTTCTACTGTGCTGTTTTCTTGGAAACAGGAGTTCCTGGCACATCGGCATGTCCACCAGTTGCAAATCTACCAGGCTCAGATGGCTACAGTTGGCATGGCAGGATCAGATAAACATCGACCACTTTCCAGGACCCCATCTTCCCCCACTGACTCCACATTACCTCACCCAGACATGGACCAGCCCAGCCAGCATGTCTACACAACTGGTAGGGTTCCCTGAAGACTGCTTTTAATAGGCAGGGCAAATGCATTTGTTCATGTGGGATCAACAGACTTAAATACCTCAAATAGCTCCTGCAGCAATGCGTTCAGTTTTAGCCCTATTGCTCCTCTGGTTTATGATGCTATACTGGCACCAACTCAACCAGTGCAGCTGATAAATCACAGGGTTAATATTCACACAGTCGTAAATTATTATCATTGACTAGCTCTAGCAATACAGAAACAGGTGCATTTTTGGTACCTTTAAGTCATTTATAGCTTTTTCTTTCATTTCTCTATTCTCTGGTTCTTTTCTTTTTGTTCTCGTTGCCTGTTTTGTAAAGAGACCACCAATACGTTGAAGAAAGACCACCAGTAAGGAGAAAAACTGATGTAATTCTCAATGTCTTCATCTGACAAAGCAGTCTTTGCTTCAAGGTCTCTTTCTCTACAGAAAGAGCAAAGCTGTAGGCATGATTAAGTGCTGATGGCTACAACTTCCGTGTCATTCAACGGTTGCGTGGAGTCTACAGAGGCAGGTTTTATGCTTAGGTGCTGGGTATTCCAGTCACTCAGGGACAATGCACTGTCCAAAGAAAAGTGATTAGAACCACAAAAATCTTCAGTCAAAGGAAGGAAAATGACCACAGAAACCTCATTTCTTATTGTGGGTAATCTAACCTTGCATGAAGGTCCATCTTTTTAAAAGCCTGAATGTCAGTATCACATTAGAGCATGGCCAGAAGTGAAGATTCACTTTGTGTGCAAAGAAAAATAAAAGAGGGGGAAATAAATAATTACAGTCACTGTTTATGAAGGTTTATGCCAGAGGTAAATTTCCTTCAGCTGGCAGAACTTCCCATGCCTTGAAAGTTTGCATTTTTTCAAGCAATGACCATGAGTTTATTAAGGATGGAGTCCTTAATGGTCATTGTATGTAGCTGTGTGAGACAGTGTTCTCTCCCGTCTTTCCAATCAGAATGTGACCTTGGCATAAATAAAAATGTTTTATTATTTTTGGGTAACAAACATTTGGGTTGTACAGAAACAAACATACTAATTCACTTTCCATGACTTTCTCCAAAAAGAACAGCGAAATATAGACAGGATTTTTAAACCAGACCACTGTATTTCTAGTTGTATTCAGAGAGTCCTGAAAACATTGTAAACTCATTCTGATTTGCAGAGCACACCAAAAGTGAGCTCACTGTGTGTAGACTTCACTGTCCCTTTCAAAAATCTGCAGTTTCAAAAAAAAAAAAATCTGCAGTCCCTTTCAAAAAGTTGCTGCTTCAGCCTAATTGCTAAGGTTTACTGACACCTCCTTTTGTAATCCCCAGAAAGGGGAGTAGGGTCAAGGGGGTTACATAGATCTGTGGACTTGTGGCATTAGTGGAACTAATCAAGAAAGAAAGTGTGAAGTTGAGATGGAAAAATGAGAGAAGGAATGAAATTGTGTACAACAAACATAGAATGGAGATGGTGATGGGAATGGGACATCCCTGGCATAAAGTGCTCGAGATGTGACACAGAGAAATCCGATATGTTCAGCAGCGGAAATGCAGACAGTCAGATTAGGCAGAGAGTCAAAATTTACCTTTTTAGTAATTGCTACATGAACACCAGTGGAAAGAGAGAGAGAGAAAAAGAGAGCAAAAGAGAGAGGAAGGAAGGAAGGAAGGAAAGAAGGAAGGAAGGAAGGCCAATTTATTGCAACTGAGATTATCAGTCCACTGAATTCCTTTTTCAAAATATGAAACATCTTTTTCTTGAATCCCTGATTCTTGTTTTACTGAATTTTTTTTCCCTCCCTTCACTGCTCATTCAAGGTAAACTCTACTTATTACTGAAAAAAAATTAAATCCTCTTATTTTCATCTGCCGTACAACTTTATGCTTCTTTTTCTCCACCTCTGCTCTGTACTCTCAGTGCTTCTATATTCTCTAGGTACAGACAGTGTGGTGCTGTACCTGCTTGCAAGCTGTATCTATGCTAATATCCAGTACCCCCTGGCTGATTGACCAGGTCTTGCAGAGCACATAGCTCTGCAGTTAAGCCTTTCCTTTGTGCTTAAAGAAATCTATTTCCCTGACATGTGTCTAGGCTTACAGACTTACACATGTAACCTTATCACTCCAGCTTTTGAGTGCATCAAAAATAGAGATTTTTATTTTTTATGTTATGAGATTGATACCTTTGGAGTGACAATTAAGAGAAACTTTGCAACACCAACAGTTCTAATACACTGTCTGTGAGAAAAAAAAACAAAAAACAAAAAACAAAAAACAAAAAACAAAAAAAAAAAAAACCAACAAAAAAACCCACCAAACCAAAACGAACCAAACAAACAAAAAACCAAAAACAACAAACCAATCTGTGTATTATTAACATATGTGATGTTATGGTATAGAATGACTTTTTCTGTGCATGCTCTTTCCTGGATCTGGATGATGCCATATTGCCATATCATTTATTCATTGATCACTTGAAAGAAAGAAATTCAGATCCAGTTTTAATTTATTCTTATATGGCCTTTAGAAAATCCTTTAGGATGAAAGTCCTGTTCTAAGCAGAGTTGGGCTACAAACCTCTGGAGGTCCCTGCCCACCTGAGCTATCCTATGGTTCTGTGATTTTCTCCCTTAAGAGAGCACAAGATGCAACCAGCAATTGTCTACAGCAGTTGCAACATTAGCATTTGTAAAAGCATAGAAGGAAGGAATGGGTGTGTGGAAAGGGAGAAAATTCTGGTCCACCTTAAAGCAAGGGTAAGTTCAGACTCTAAAAATTAATGTAATAACATGTGTCTGCCTTGAGTTATTATTTACTGTTAGGGTGTTTTTTTTTTCCCCCTATTTAAAGACAATATATGTTCTTGGAAGAGAAAAAAAGTTAGGAGGAAACCAGTTGTAGCAGATTATTACAGGGGCATCAAACTGAGCCTGTATTTTTGTGAGTCACAAGAAAAAATGCTTTTAGCCAAATATCTGAAGGGAATCAGAACAGTGACTGTTGCAAGAGTTAAGCAATATATACACAGTAAATGCACAAGATAATGAGTTAAATGTGGAAAAAAAGAAAGTCTACTTAATTTTCACTTAGGCAGTTTACAGAATACTTGTCATTATTTAGTTCAGATTTTTTTTGTTGGAATAATTTATTAGATATTCTTCCCTTGGGTTTTCTTATTGGTACTGTTATTCTCCAGGGCAATTAATCTTCTTCAAAGCATGCTGCTAGCCAATGAATTTTAGGTCTCTAGTTCTCCCCTCTGTTTAAAATATTATTAAAAGAAACTGACCTGAATAAAGTATTTTGGAAATGAATGAGTGTTAGGGAGTCCCCACCAGGAAAATCCTGGTTTTACTGACTTAAAGCAAATTCAGTTTCTTTTGTCCTGTGTCCCCTATCATTATATGGTTCAGTGGTGGCACCATTCCCATCTGTCTTCAGGGCCACATTCTGACCTCAGTAATATTGGTGTAAATCCAGAATAAATCCACCAGTCTCAGTGGAGCTGCTCAGATTTACACAAGGAATCCGAGAGCAGAATCTGGCTGTAGGCATTTGTTCTGGAGAGACAGAATAACCATCTTTTATTAATATTTCACAGCAGTTTGCAATTGAAAACATTTGTCTGCCTCTCTTCTTCTTCTTTTTTTTTTTTTTTTTTTTTTTTTTTTTTTTATGTGGGAGTGGGGAGATTATTGGCTGAATCCTGTTAGGGAAATCCTACAGGATATTTTTAGCAGTAAGCTCTACTGCTGCATTCTGGTATTGTACTGAGCACATGTGCTGTATGACCAGCAGCCATACATCTGAATCACTTGCACATCCTAAATCAATTTAAATGCTTGCAATAAATGAAAACATATATTTCAGTCTTTTCTTAAGTCAATTAATCCTCCTAAAAACAAATTTTACACTCAGTGGTGTGAATATCTTGGTATTTAAAAGTTTGGAGCAGATGCTTCTGCCATGCAATACTGACTTGACCTTATTAAACTGATTTTTGATTCAGACAAACTCACATACAATAAAATTACACTTTTAGCTGTACTCTATTTCTAGAAAAGTGCTAAGAAAAGAAGTTTATGTCAACCAGAGGAGGCATCCTGAATACACAGTTTCAGTGTTTCACTTTGAAATTGGTTGCAACCCTGATACAGGTAGTAAAAAAAGTGTCATTATTACTCCTGACTCTGTATAACCAAAACAGTAATATGTTTTTTATTTATTAATATCATTCCCATTACTTGCTATCTGGACTATTCAAGTAAGAAGAATAAAAAATTAATTGAAAGATTGGCAGGTAGAAGCAACTTTCAACTTTCAGCTAATTTTTCTTAATGTTTAACAAGCATTTCTATTCAAATCCATTTGATATAATAGCCTGTCCTACCTGAAAGCACCTGAAAGTCCTGATGCCTGTACAGTTAGCACATAAACAGTTCCCTGTGGGTCAGGGGGATGGGAGGAAATGTTTTCTTTTTTGTTGGTATAATGGCCACTGCCAAACTGGACAGGCTGAGTAGCCAACAGACTGCAAAAGTTAAAACTGTGAGTGCCAAGAAAAGGAAAGTGAGGTATGTGAGCATGCCCTTTTTTGTGTGCATCCTTCCAAGTAACTTACAAGACCTGATGATAGAGCAGTGAGGAACAGCAGAGAAGGGAAATTATTAACTGCTTTGACAATGCCAGTAGATATTTTAAGCTGCATTAGCTTATTAGCTCCAGGTTTTCACTGGTTCTTTCTTTCTTTAAAAGAAAACAAGACAAGAAAGTAAATTTAAAAATTTATTGCTAATGAACTATTATGTTTGCTAGATAATCATTTAGCATAAACTTAGTCATACTGCAGTTAGGTATTATGTTTGCGTTCTCCTTACGCTTAACATAAGTGTATTCTCATTTTGGCTTAAATACCAAAATCCCAAAGGATCAGTTCTAAAGTGCATGAGCTAAGAAATATGGCAGCATAAATATTTCTAGAGCAGAATAACTTCTGGCTGGCTTCTAACTGAATTATCTCAGAAACTTAACTTTGAATCACCCACGATGTACACAGGCTCTCATTCAGAAGAGCTTTTAAAGACTTTCTTGATGTTCAATACCCATTAGAGGACTTTGTAAAATAAAGTTGGTGTTGAGAATTTTGTTGAATCTGGACTTAAATTTTGTATTCAGTAGCAGGTGAATACAATTTTTCCAGAACTGTGTTGGCATCCCCAGTAATGGTGGCACATAAGATGTTTTGAATGCCAAGTATTGCAGCTTGGAGAAATAGTTAATTTGAGTCCCTTTCAACTGCAAGGGAAAGAAAAAAGCCAAAATATTTCCCAAATGAAAATGCTCCACATAGGGGTAAGGAAAATAATTTTTGTTCCAGACATGTCTAGGAGAAATGCAAAGAACAAGTAAATACAGAAAATCATTTTTCAGTGTTTCAGACTTGGTTTGAAAGCCTTGAAAATTGAATTTAGCTTGAGCCTACTCACTAAAATTTCTCTTTCTCTCCCAATACACAGCTACAGAGCAATGTGATATTGATAGCTTTTTTTTGTATAAAGCTGTTCTGTTCTTGCAAAAATAACCATAGAAAATTCAAAAGGTACCTTGCACTTGCAGTCAAACAAGAGGATTTGACCCTAATTGAATAGTGGGTGGAACTTTTCTTTTTCATGAAAAAAAAACTCTGGCTGCCACTCTTTTGACTGTCTGAAACATTCATTTGATTTGCTTTGAGATCTGGAATTAATATAGTATTAGTTAAGCGGTAAAACTGCTGAGTGCCACTGGCATTTCATAATTTATTTTTAAAGGTTTCTCTAAATTATATTCTTTACACTTCCATGCATAACATTTTCTTGTTGCATATAGGTTAACAGCCTTAACTAACTTTACCCACTAGAGAAAGAGAAAACAAGTGATTCAGTAAGACTTTTTTTTCCTAGCCATAAAATCTTTCAAAAGACATCACCCAATTCTCCTTCTTCTTTATAGTTAATTGTATATATTAATATAATTTCGTGAGAAATAATCTTTGCTTTATTGCTAGCACAAGATTTATCTCATAAATCAAAATTCAGAGTCTCACAAAGGAAAAAGAAATTTAGGTCCAAAGAAAGGTAACAAAGCTGGTGAAGGGTCTAGAAAGTGACTCCCATAAGGAGCATCTGAGTGAGCTGCAGGTGTTTAACCTGGAGAAAAGGAGGCTCAGGGGAGACCTTACGGCTCTCTACAACTGCCTGAAAGGAGGCTCTAACCAGGTGGGGATTGGTCTCTTCTCCCAGACAAACAGCAACAGGACATGAGGACATGGCCTCAGGCTTTGTCAGGGGTGGTTCAGGTTCAGGTTGGACATCAGGAAGAATTTCTTTCCAGGGAGGTGGTGGAGTGACCATCCCAGGAGATCTTCAAGAAACAACTGTGCATGGCACTCAGTGGTCTGGTCTAGTTGACAAGGTGGAGATGTCAAAGATTTGACCCAACGATCTTGGACATCTTTTCCAACCCAAATGATTCAGTAGGATTTTCGTCTTGCTGTAATTGCCAAATAAAATCCAATTTTGCTAAAGCATGCATGACAGGGAACAGTATAACTTGCATTTGTTTCATTTGTTTCTTATTGTGCTGTCTTTGTGCTGCAGGTGTTGTGTATGACAGTCTGATGCTGAAACACCAGTGCATGTGTGGGAACTATTCCAATCACCCTGAACACGCTGGAAGAATCCAAAGCATCTGGTCAAGGCTGCAAGAAACTGGGTTGCTAAACAAATGTGAGGTAATTAAAAATTAAGACCAGATACCTGACTTGCTAAAGTAAATAGCAAATTTATTAACTCCAAAACCTGTCTTCTGCAATAAGAGAGTAATTTGTTTTAGGAATTATTTGGTCTTAACCGATGATACTAAAATAATGCATTACAGGAAAACACACTTCCCAATCAGAAAATAAAGAATTTACACAGTCTTATGCATTCACATGCATCAGAATATAAAACCCTGACATGATTATTCCTCACCTTTGTAAAGGAATGTAGACAAGCAGTAGTCAAACAGTAAGTGCAGTCCTCCCATCAGAATGGTTCTTAACTTTTTCAAACAGCTAAGGATTTTACTTCTGTAGCATAGAACATTTTTTCAAAATATAGTTTGTACCATTCTGTAAGCATATTGCATCTTGTCTTTCTTCAGACTTTAAAGTCTGTTTTCATAGCATGATCCTTTACCTGGTATACAATAGGTCCCATGTGAAGCCCCAAGACATTAAAGAACAATGTTATAGGCAATAGCAAATTTGAAATTTTTTTTCTGCTATGATCTCCCTCAAAAAATTGCATATTAAATGATGCTTCAATCAAATATGGTCTGTGAGGCTCATATATGATTTGGGTTAGTTAAAGGTAGCTTTTTCTTACCATTCCCTGCTTCCTGTGAGTTGTGAAGCACTGTCAACTTCAGAAGCCTGGGGCAATCGCAGGTGTTTACTGCACTGCAGCACAAGTTAACAAAGTTCAGCAAAAATTTGCTAGTGTTCTGCAGGATCCCAAAATTTCCATGGCTCTCATGTTCTGTTTAATTACTTTTCTTTAAATCCTTATGTTTTTACAAACCCCAAGGGACTGGTTCAATAGGTCCCTTTGAATAGCTATTAATGACTGTCCCTAAAGATTTTCTGTAGGTAGCTCAGTGTCTTGGTCAGTGAGATATTGCAAGCACTGTAAATGGATTTGTTGTATACACTCATCTAACTAGATGGCAGCACTGTAACAGGCTAATTCTCTTTTTTAGCTTAGATAATTTTTTCGGTGCTCAAGAAGACTTTCTTTCAGCAAGGCCCTTAAGGCCACCAAGAGTGGTTTCACTGGGGAATCACATACTTCAAGATTACGTTAAACATGCAGCTGAATGTTTTACTAAAACAAAGCCTGGTTACCTTCTTGACATAGGACTCCATATTATAAAGAAAAGACAAAAACGGAAAAAGAAGTAAAATGCAGTGTGCTACTATGTACTGCTTTCTTCACTAACAAACAGCTGTTGTTGAACAGTAAATTATGTGGCTCCGTGAAAGGTGTAAAATGAAAAAGTGGTATGTGTTAGCTTGAGATGCATGCAGAGTAAGAATTTCCTGGATGATTTAGTTTCCTCTTGCAACTCTAAAATTTCAAAACCTGAAACACAGCTTATTAGGTCTTGCATAATTAAGTGAGGGGGGAGAGAGGAAAAAAGTCACTTCATGTTGAACTGCATTCAGCTAATTTTGACCCCAACTGTGTGCTTTGAAATGAGGCTGGAATGTGAAATGAGCTGTGAAAATGTAAACCCTGATGATAAAATTAAGGAGTCTCAGTGTGAAGCTGGTGCATAGATCTGGTGTTTATCTAGATCCTCTTATGTAGCTAGAGACAGAATTATATTTGGTGATGCAAATTGTCCTTTGTTTCACTAAATTATCTAGCATGTGCCTGACATCAAACAAGTGCTTAAAACTGTTCAATTTCCAAAATAAGAAAGGCTACAGTGATGCACTTAATTGGTGCTCTGTTTCTTCAGAAAATCATTCAGCTGAATAGATAACTTGTGTCACTAAAGGAGTGGTTACTGCATTATCCAAGATATAAAAAGCTACAATCAAGTTGCTTTCTGAAATACACCACATCAGGAGTGCATAGTGAAAAGATCATGGGCAACTTCACCATCACTTCTGCTGAATTCTGGATGCCCCTTCATGGATACTACCATTTCTTAATATAATTTCTCAGCATAATTTCCCACAGTTTTTGTCAGGAGTAGGGAGATCACTGGTCAGGTTTTGCCACATGCATTACCTCATACCCCAAGTCTAAAGGGCACGTTAGCAACAGCAACCTGCAGCAGCCACTTAGGAAATCCTCTGCAGTTAATGTGAACTTTTTTTTTTCTTTCTAACTAAAACAGTAGTCCCACAGGAGGGTTGCAGTCCCACTCTGTCTGATAAGGAGTTTTGGGATCAAAACTGGTTCAGTCAGAGGTAGCTCAGGTTTTTTTTACCTTGCACTGTATGTATCCTTGGGTACAGTCTTGTTTCGGGAGCCCTCCCTATTTTCATAATCTAACAAGAAACCCTTATGAAAATTAACAACTTTTATCTCTATGACCCTTGTTATCTACAGCAGGGAGCTTTATGTGGTTCCTAAATCCTTTAGTGTGGATTAAGTCCTCTCACACAGCTCAGGTCTTTGCCAATAGAGAAATGACTGGCTGAGTGTTCAGAACTAACTTGGCACAGGATGGTGAAAGTCATACAGACTAAGGCTAACACCATGCTTGCTGCAGTTCATAGATTAATTTAGGTTGGCTAATCTAAGCTTAACATATTTCCTTTATATATACCTGCACATATTACTCATGCTGACCCCAAATTATTTTTAAACTACAACTTGGCAAAATCATAACTAGGTTTGAGTGGGGTACACAAGCTGTGGATCTGCTACAAAATAAAATATCTCTGAGACCTTTCTCTACCCTTGCAGCCAACTGGCATGGAAAGGCCCATGTTCATACTACCAGGAATGCTTCTTGGCCCATGCCAGTGACCAAACCATGTCTGGGAGTTTTTTGGGAGAGTGCTAGCTGCTGCTCAGCCAAAACAGTATGAAGGAGCACTTTAGCTAATAGTACAGATGATTGTGTTACTCTGCCTGGGAATGTTTCCTGGCACTGCTTAGTTTACTGCGGCAGACACAGCCAGGAGGACTTGCTTTTCCAGACTATATTTTGTCTTTCTAGCCATAGGTACTTGTACTCTAGAATTATTCAAACAACAGTTTGGGGGACTTTTCCTAAATCAAAAAAATTCGTTTTAGCTCTCCGATTATTTTTTAAATCATATCCTACTTCCAAACAGATAGATTAATTCCTCCAATCGGATTCCTCAAGACAAGGAAAAAATACATTAGACCATTGCCAGTCACAGAGAGGCAGATTTGAGAGACCAGTCCCTGACTGAGTTCAGGGCAGGAGAGTGGAGTAATTCACACACATCCACACACATATCCACGGTGAACTTTTTTATAGTCCTGGTATGTATGTATTGGAAAAACAAAATTAATACACAATATTTTTGCATTAGTTTCAAAGTTTTACACATGTTTGATGAAATGCCTGTTTGGTGTTTGTTAAAGGTTGACAGTTGTCAAATGCAGACAGGGGCAGCTAAAAGATGCGAAGATGGGTATAAAAACCTCCATTATGCCTTTTTTTTTTTTTTTACAATTTTCCCTTGGTAAACAGCAATGCCTATCTGCCCTACCTTTGGGACAATAAAAGGACTGAATTATGTTTTGGTAGGGGTGTCCACTTTCCACTTGTTTTAGGGAGAGGAAGTATTCAAATAACTCCTTGGGGGCTGTAATTTATGCACACATGACTGACATTAGGCTGCAGTGATCAGCACACTTTCAGAAGAGAAAAGAAAATGGAGCCATGGTCCTGCTTCGTGGCCCCTCCTTTAGTTCCTGTAGGGACTGTGGTCCAGCAACACTTTTCTGCCTAGAACTTGTTCTGAATTTTGGTAGTTTTCTGGATTAGGGAGGCATCTTACACCTCCTGCTGTCCACATCTCATGGACTGAAGGGGAGGGAAGGAAAGAATTTAAAGCTGAGCCTGCCAGATCACATAAACTGAAACATTTGAAAAATTCCACTCTTTGAACCTCAGTTTTCCACTAAAGATAAAATAATGCAGGAAAAGTTTGTCCTTTTTAAAGAGCAGAAATATTTAGAGTGTTTAACATATTCTAAATCACTCTAAATCTTAAGAGTCTTAGGCACTAGATGACCAAAATACGTGAAGAGAATAAATGCATCTCTATGTGGATGCATGTGTGTCAGAGACATGCTTGAAATTCTCACATGGTGCAGAGAGAGCAAGCGATGTGTGTATACTGACTGACACAAGACATGTTATCTGTGAGAAAACAAGAGAAAATTTAACAACTATGAGAAATCTCACGAAAGCAGGAAAAGATCTGGAGACTCTGTTTACAAACTTGATAGCCTAAGGGAATTTCATACAAAAAACTGCAATACAGGCAATGGACACATTATGCTGAGAGACCCAAGTGAGAAATATCTTTAATCTGTGTAACAATTCATGTTAGTTTAGCAGAGAGAAACAGCCAGCATCACTTTTGTCCTTTTGAATGTCTGTCTGTGCATGAGTTTACTCTGCTGATAGTCTAACCAAAATCTTCAGGTTAATGGAGGTTGTCTGTGTGAAAATGTAATAGTCTCTTTTAAAAGAAGACCAGACATTGACCTTAAATTCTGTGAAAGGTGAAAACATTTTCCCTTTGTGGGGACAGTGGATTTCTAGTTTTAGACTGACTTTTTCAAAGCATTCAGGTGCAAGTGTTTTGCTCTCCTGAGATGTATAAATGTTTCTGTTGATGAGGGAACCACATATGTCAGAGAACAAAGCCAACAAATTGTCATACACATTAGAAAAGGATGACTTGCCTTCTATTAAGGATGTAGTAGATGGGTAGATGTATTGTTCAAATTCTCTATAATGAAACAAATATTGTTAATCTGTCTTCCTATGTTAGTTCTCCTTTTTTGTTGGCTTTATGCCAATTTTCTGCTATATTTTATAATTTTGATACTACCATGATCCATGAAAATTAAGAAAGACACTTCCATATAAAAAAAAAAAAAAAAAAAGATGTGGCTAGAAGTGTAGGTGTAAAGTTATATAAATGCATATGTTCTGTTTTCTGATAACTTTCTGATAGTGAGAGCCAAAAGTGAGCACTTTGCATAACTGAAGTTACATGAGAGGCTCTGGCAACAGACTTAGGACAAAAGCTTGTGTAGATTTGTTAAATCCTGACATCATTGTGTGAAAACTATTCTTAGAAATTATTACAGGTAATTTTTAATGCACTTTTTTTCCCTCTGTGTAGAGCCTTAGATAGTTGAGATTGATATGCAGAGATACTGCAAGGATGGGGTGAAAGGAACACGAAATGAGGAGATGGGAATGCAGAAACAGCACAGACACGTGCACAGTTTACCCTTCCCTTTCCTCCTGCCATCGACAGTGTAAATGTCCTTGCTGATGTTAGAGCTGGAGAAGCCATGGAGAAAGAGCAGCTCTGGGCTCTGCCAGCCCAGCTGATGGCTACATTCCAAGGATCTCACTGGGGAAAGCTGCCCCAGTGGGGTATCCTCCTCAATGCTACTTGATTTCTGCACCAAACTGGTTTCTGCATGACCTGTTTCTACCCTAGAGAATTTCACTGGTGATACTGGGTAGGAGGTATGTTGGCAGAACATTTTGGAAGACCACTTCCAGACCAGATATTGCAGAGCACCCATTGTAAAAATAATTGGCTGTGTGGTTTGTTATAGTTAAAGGGATATGGCATTCCATTTAACAACACTTAAAAAAAGCCAGACAATTAACTGTCTTAAACATGTCTGAGAGTTTTTGTGTACTTTGTAGAAAATATGTGGCCAGAGAGTATTTTGCTCAGGGTTCTTTGGCATGACCTTTATAAAATTCCTCTTTACTTTTCTTATGCATTTATTTTATCTGTCTTAAAAGCCAACTCCCTTCCCAATTTTGCCGTGGAGATTTGGGTATATACATTTTAAAGCAGCTTGTTAGAAACATGGACCTTAATGAGAATGGATGAAGGAATAAATGTTACCAGTCACCTCACTTGTGAAGAAAAATATTTTATCTGACCCAGAAGAACCATTACAGAGTTTACTGACTCCATGAAGTAACATAATGTGCTGATTTTGATTGTGCAACTGTGTGTTAAAAGGATGTGAGTGCACTGCTACAAATTCTCATGTGAGACTGGGAGAGGCTTGAAGGAATTAGAGATGAAAAAGGGTTTATTAAATCATTTAGTTCTTGGATCATACCCTAAAATGTTCTTTCCACTGCTGTGTCTAGTCAAGTTTTAAACACTGCGAGAAATAGGGCTTCCACCATTTCCCTGAGGGGGAGCTTGTTCCACAGTCATCTAGCTCTAACTCAAAGGATATTTTTCCTGATTAGTCAGAAAAAATTCCCACTGCTTAACTCAATATAAATTGGGCATGGTTCTTCTGACCCCACATCCCCCAGGCATCTCCTCTTTTCTGCAGTGCACATTCTCTTTAATATTCATAATATTGTTTTCCTCTCCTAGTGCAGAGGTTGGTGCTTTCCAATGTGTATGACCAGGTATTGGATGCAATAAGAATTTAACCTCCAAGAAAACGAGAATTAAATGCATTTCTGCAAAAGATAAATCAGTCTAGTTAAAAATTGGGGTCTATTTCGATAACTGCTGTACCTGTGTATCTGTAGACCTTAAGAGTCAGACAGACCCAGTCTAAGCTCTGAGAGAGATGGCTCTCAGTGTTCATAAGGACCAGGTCTACAAACAGGGTCCAAGACCTTACAATCAAGATGTATTCTCTTCACTTTATCCAAGGTCAAGAGGAATATTGGGTCCAGAACTTTCTTGACAGTGCTGTTTATATGCCCAATCCTAAAGAAAATGTGATTCATGTTGCTGTATCTGCAAAGGCTGTGCAGCACTAGCACAAGAAGAGAAATAAATATTTTTATGATATGCTGTAAGTCCAAATACACACAAGGAACAGATATGCCAAATAAAAAAGTGTTAGTTTTATCTTTCCTTTCCTGTTTTTCTTCCTTCCTAAACTGATTTCTAGAAAGAGGTCCCAGATTTTTTACATCTTACTTTGGGACAAGTACAGGCTGGAGACCCAGTTAACGAGACAAACTTCACTTACAAAAATGTAAGAAAGCTAATCATCATGTGTAACAGCAAAAATATTAATCACACACGATCACAAGTGTGTATATCGGTATTGATCACACATTAAACATTTTAAAACATACACAAATATGTTACTAAAGCATTTAAAGTTTAGTTTTCTTTTTCTCCCTGTCTCTCCTCACTATGATCATGTTCCTCCTAGCAGCATAAATCACAAGTAGCAGTAATGATGCAAAACACATTAATCCTCATTCCAAACACATCTGCAGCTTACAGGTGTGAAAAATATTTTGCTATCTAAATCAGGTTTTTTTCTAGCCAGATTTCTTACTTAAAAAATATTTCATCTTTTGGTTTGTATCTCTTAATAAATTATGTAGAAAAGAGAATCTTTTTTCTTTCTTTTATGTGAAACCCTGTATTAAGATAACTCTCCTAAGGCTAAAGTGAAGCATTTTGTGATAAAGGACACACGCATTTGTTTTTCATATACCATTACTTTAATAAACAAATCAGTGTCACATTCCTGCATGACGCAATTTCAACCCATTATTAATCATACTAAGTGTTATTTTGGACCTTTACTTTTTTTTTTTTCTCCTTAAATATTGTCAGTGGAATATTGTAGGCCTCTGCTGTTTTCTTTCAGCGAATTCGAGGTCGAAAAGCCAGTCTGGAGGAAATACAGCTGGTTCACTCTGAACATCATTCACTGCTGTATGGCACCAGCCCACTGAACAGACAGAAGCTGGACCCCAGGAAACTCCTAGGTCTGTACAGGCCTCTCTATTCTACTGAGAACAGCACATTCCAGCACTGTCATTAGTCATAGCTGGTGTCAGTTTAAAACACTTGGCAAGCAGTGTGACAAAAATTCACTTTTTCCAAATGCATTGCTATGTGCAAGGAGAATGTTACAATGGAAGCCAAATATAGATTAGCAAAATCCACCGGCTGGAAAGCAGCGATACAAGTTTCTCCTCATTTGCTTCAAAAATCATCAGTGTTAACCTTTTACCGTAATTTGCTCTCCATTGGAGGTCAGTGGTAAATTTGAACACAGCTGGTTTTCTACCTCCTTGTATTCTTTAATTTGAAATTAGGAATTTAAGATACACTTGCTTGTCAGAATTGTTTGTTTGCTGTTCCCATTTGCTTTATTTTAACTATTTCAGCCCTGTCTGCAGATACTATGCCTAAGTTTTGCTAATAAGTGAACTTTATTTTAATGCCTTCTCATTATGCAGGATATATCTTTCTGAACAACGTGGGGGAAGATACATTAACATACTAAATGCACCTATGGTTGTACAGAAGAGCAGAAAACTGACAGTAAAATATCTTCATGTCCAGCCAATGCTCAGTGTATGTCTTTTATAGCACAAAACTAGGGTTAAAATGAGCTCTTCCATTAGTGTAGCATGAAGCAAGTCTACTTGTCAGAAGCACACAAAAAACTAGTGCATGAAAATCCATGAGTGAAATCTTTATGTCCCAGCACACTGGATACAACACTCTAATTCTCAGTTATTTTTATAATGCTTCTTATAAGATGTGGAGCTTTTCCTAAATGTAATCAAACCTAACCCAAACAAAAATAACATTAGCCATCAAAAGAAATTGCTGCCACAATTCTAGTAATACACAGCAATTATTTTGCTTTGGAAACTTATGCTGTTTCTTCTGTAAGACAGACTGTTGCTTCAGGAAGTCCTAAGATCATAATGTTATATAGGTTTATACATTTTCTTAGCCAAGACAACATCAAAACTGAAAAATATTTACAGTATAATAGATTCTCAAGAGCTTGAATTTCTAAATAGGAAATCCTCCTTTTAAAAAAGATGCTGCCAAGAAAAAGTTCTAAATTCCTGCAATTCCAATTAAATTAAATTTCCAATTAAATTGGAAATATTTTTATTTGATTTCATCAACATTGTTAAATTGTTCCTTTTTGATACAGCATAGCATTTAATTTAAACTTTGTTGGGTTTAATTACTTTTATTTTCTTTTTTAGATTGTTTAATATAACATACATTGATACACAATATTGTTCCAATTTAGGATCTCAGTGGTTGAGCAGCCTCTGGGATGCTGTGTGCAGTTGCAGGTACAAGGTTAAGAAGGAATGGACCTGACTGTGCTTCTGCTGATCTACTTAGAATGCAGAAAGCTTTGTTTATCCAATCTCAGAAAACCATTTCTTGGCCCAGTTTCTTACTGGACATGTTTTGCCTTTTTTATTAGACCCTTAGTCCAAAACATTTACTCTCTAAGTTTATATCAAGATCACAGTCTTAGAACATATTCTGAGTGTATCCTTGGCTCACTGCCCTTTCTTCTCTCCATTTCTAGGATATTTTCTTGTTGCATCTCACATGGCCTTTTACCAAGACAAAAGTCAATAAAACACCCTTCCCACATGCTTTTGCATGTGCCTGTTTTCTGGCTGGAAGCTCTAATCATTTTGGCTTCCAGACTCTTGGATAAAGGAAACTAATTGTCTCTTGCATTTTTGTCCTGATTTTCCTGTTCCCATTTCAGCTGAGGTTGAACCTAACCAATCCTGACATTAAAATTAACATCTTTGTATATTACAGAAATTCAATATACATGTAGGGAAACATACCTAAAGAAAATGTTTTTTATAAAAAATGTAATCAAAACAACATTGTCTCAGAAAATATTTCTATTTCAATGAAAGTGTATAATTTTTTTCCTATAGAAACATGTAGAAATCAAATCCATCAAATGATGGCTTTGCATCCTAATGAAAAGTAGTACCTAACCTCTCTTTCTTTACTGCTCTACCCATCCAAAAAGACAGAAGCACCATTTGCTCACCACTTATGCTCCAGAAAACGTTTGTATTTCCTGTTCCTTATTGGAGGAGTGCATCTGCCTTCTCTGAAGCTCTTTTTCTTTTGAAATTGAGCTTTTCCTCATCATTTTTCCTCAGTTTATCAGACTCTTAGTCCCCAGTCATCAATCTCCCAGTCAACTTCCTTGACTTCTGTAGGGGTCTGACCTCAGTCAGTGATGGGTGCCTCAGCACCTAATTTGACAAACTAGCTTCTATGCCTTTGTGCATTGATATTCTAGAATATAAATCTTGGAACATTTCTAGTTCTATCAGTAAACAGTTGTACTGAATTTAAAGTGCTGGTGACTACAAACTCTGCCCTAGCACTAAGTAAAAAAAAAAATTATTATTTAGACTTTGTCTTCTACCTTACTTAAAGTATCCTAATATCTTCTGGGACATCATCTTCAAACACCATGGGAAATTCTCACTCCAATTCATTTTCAGAGTAGCTTTTTGCTATTGATTTTCATTTATCGCAGGCTGTTGTGAGCTTTCCTTTTTTGTCAGGCTAGCTAAGCAATGATCTCACTTTCTCTTAGTCCATTTCCCCTCTGTTCTTTGCATGAAATCTCAATGTTTTTCTTGTTCTTCAGAGTTTGGCAACTACTATTTTTTAAGCCATCATGCAATAAGGAGTATTCCAGCAAGCTTCTTGATACACTGAAAAGCTTCCATGCTTGTTTTCCCCAGTTTTAGTACTATCTTCTGATTGATTTTAGTGTCCTTCCTTACCATCTGCTTTTCTGTTTTTCCTTTATGTTTATTGTTTTTAATAGTGTTTGCCATGCACAATGTGCCTGGCTGCAGTGAGAAAAATGGGAATTCATCTGTTGTCTCTTATGTGCCAATTCTGCCATGAAATTTAAGAAAAGATGTCTAGTCATTCAATAATCTAAAAATGCCTTCTTTTATCTCAAATTACATCTTATGTTTCCATTAATGTCTTCTTTCACTTTAACAGCACTAATTTTTTTAGTTATCTGCTTGTGACTTTTTCATCTTCCCCATAGTAAAAAGTGAAAAATTGGTCCCTGGGTCTGCTTAGCAAGATCTGGAAACTCCAACTTGCACCTCTGACAATCTCCTGCAGCCAACATTTCCTTGCATGTCTGGGGCCATTAGGACTCACAGTATGAGAATACTCTGCATAGCTGCTGCACCTGCATTTCCCCTGGTAGCTCCACAGGAGGTTTTGTTTGGCTTCTCTCGCACACTGTGCAAACTGATCAAAGATCTCTAGTCGGATAAAAATGCATCTTGGATTTTACTCAAAGTGTAAAGCACTTTCCTCATCCCAGACCTTGCAATCTGGTCTCTCTCATACTTCAAAGATGATGGCTTATAGTTGTCTTTATGCATTTCATTGGCACCTGCTAAACATGAGTAACTGCAGCATTCTCCCCCTCCATAAGAATGGGTGACTCCTCTAGGTAACTCCAGTGATTCACTATCTAATGTTTCCTCCAGATGGCAAAGTTACAAAGCCAGTTCTGTGATATGGCAGGGGAAAAGCTTATGTTCTCTTCCACAGCTGCCTTAGGATCAGATTACACACTGGGATAGGAACTGCATCAAATCCTGAGATCCTTACCCGGTTTTCATATTGTCAGTATCAAGATAAACCATGAGTTTAGTAGTACCAAAAACAAAAAACAAAACAAAACAAAAAAAACAAACAAAAAACAAAACAAAACAAAACAAAAATTAAGAAAATTTGAGTATAAATAACCCTATCACATTAGCCAATATACAGAGTAGATTAGCTAGAAATTAAATTCTAAAGCCTAATAAGTTTTTGTTCCCTTTAGTATTTACTGAATAATACTGAAAAAATGGTATTTCAAGTTATGTTTTCAAAATATCGATCCAATCATTGATGTAATGTAAACGAAGAAAAAAGCATTTTTACATAGATAGAAAGACTAAGTCTGCAATTTTCAAAGGAGAAACTCTTTTGAAGCCAAGAAGCTGAGAAATGAGTTATCAGTTTTATGTAAACTTAATGTAGTTCCCTCTGTTGTCAGTGAAAAGAAACAGGTACTTCTCAAGCATATTTCATCCCATCAGTCATGTAAGCTGGATGGAGGTGCCTGCCTCACTCCTTTAGCTGGAAAAGAAGCTGAGATGAGTAGTGTAGTCAAGCTGCTTATCAGCTACAGATATCAGGATGATTAGTCACCCTAGTTCAGAGCGATCTTCTGTGGAATTTTGATCATTATATTTCTTTGAAATTACCATTTCCCAGTCTTAAGATTTTTCACTGTTGCATGACAGCACCTTAAAAGTCCCATGGCTGATTTGATTTCTAAGTATTATGATTATTTTTGTACTATTATCTGGCACTTTCATAGTGATAATAATACTGGAATCTGAATTACTGTAAAGAATAAGGAAATACTGTTCCAGTATTTAAATGTCTTTTTTAATAAACAATGCTTATTATTTCTTTTTTTCTTTAATATATAGGAAACGTGTCTCAAAAACTCTTTTCCTTGTTGCCGTGTGGGGGACTTGGGGTAAGTAGATGTTTGTTTTTTCACGAAAGGGACAGCACACAACATATGGGTTCTCTGGTTAATTCTTTAGCACTATCAGTTCAAAGCCTTCAGAAGCTGATAAAAATGTAGAGATGAAACATGAGCCATTATTGCACTGTGTTTTAAGACATTACAAGAGGCATATGGAAGAGTTAGGAACAAATTTTGTGTAAATGTGCCCATTTCTACTTATCCCACTTTGGATTTTTTATATGAACTCTTTTCTTGAGGAAAGTTAACACGGGCACAATTGTTATAGCACAATGAGCCTTTGAGAAGCTGTTCCATGTACTCTTGAAAAGTAAATATGCTTCCACACTTCTCTGAAAGACAAAAAAGTTGCCAACGCTAACATTTAGCATGAAAAGGGCTCACTAGATGCTAGCCAATAACTTGGGTACTAAAATAATGAATTATGTGAGCATTTTTATGCCCTTGTTTTGAAACAGATTCTTCCTGAAAGACAAACTTGTATTAGGACACAGTAGACAAAAATCTGCAGAAAGAAACATGTTGCAACACTAGATAAAAGAGTAAAGCTAAATTAGTGAAAACCATGTAGGACTTCTACTGATACTGGTATCATGCTCCTATTAAATTGTAGTGAACATAATGCCAAGGAGAAATAAATTTTCACATAAATGAGTTTTTCACACAAACGTATTTCATGCTTTCGGTCCAGCTGGATCCATTATTTACTGATGTCACCAATATCAAAGTGAAATGGTAATATTCTAGATATCAGTGGGCTGGATGGTTGATGTATATTTTACTTCCCTTTTACTGCTTCTCAGTGAATTCTCCAAGTATCTTCTCTGAAAAGTCTGAGCAGACATAAAGGCATAATCTCTGGAGGTCAACTTTCGCTGCTACCTTATACAGTTTTATTTACCTTTATTCTTCACAAAGGATAGATTCCACACCATACTAGTATATTTATTAATTTTGTAAGGTTTTAACATACTCAAGAAAAAAATGCATTTTAACCTTCAGTAATTTGTAATTTTGGTAGATTTCTGAACTATGAGTTAAAAAAAAAAATAATCAGGAAGTTGTAATCATTCCAGCTCCTCCACTTTGGCTTAGCTTGCTGAAGATCCTGCCTAAAATTTGGAAGTTGGTGACCAGCAACTTGCCAATCTGGAAACTTGGGTATCATTTCTGTATGTGGTTCAGCTAACATTACACATTGACATGTCGATGTGTTTGCACGTGCACCTCTGTAAACTGCTGTGTGCACACATACATGCACACACTTGTGTGTAAAAAAGGTAAATTTTCACACTGCTGATGCAGATAAAATTGAACAAAAAATTAATAAAGTTGAGAAAGGATGTTCAGACTTCTGAGTAAAAAAGGAGATTATGTAAATTTCTTGAAAAAATCTATTTGAGGGCCTTGGATATTAAAATAGACTATATAGCATTTAAATAGTAAAGGATAAGACTTTTCTATGAAACAGATTGTTGTGACCAGAGATGACCAGAGATGTGCTTTAAAATGCTTCTACTAATGACAATATGTTTCATTCTAAAGCTAACACAAGTCAGAATTGCTCAGTACAACTTCATTGTTTTAAGCATTTAAATTCATCTACACTTTTTTTTTCCAGTCTGTTTCATTTATTTCTTATTTAAATTCATGGAAATTGGATTAAAGAGCATGTTGTAGAAATGGATCTTTTATTTATTTATTTTCTAGTTGGTCTGCTTTTCTATATATGATTACTGTCAGGCTTGCTGTGGGGCTCTTTTAAAGGAATGGGTTATGACCTTTTTCAAGGTAAATAATCAGATTAGGAACTTTCAGCAATATTTAGCTGTCGATTGGTTAAGATGAGCTCCGGGAAAGGAAGCTGCTTCTAACTATGTGGAAAACAATTCTTAAGCTTACTTTCAGAAATGATGGTGGAAATGAGCAAGAAATATTGCTATTTAGTAGCTTTCAACTTAAATGAAAGGTATAAAGCAGTAATCAATGTAAAGCAGGAAGTGTAATTCATGTAAAGATTTCAGGGAAGGATGGAAGAATTTTATCTTTTTTATGTTTGTTGTATATTTTTTCCTCCTTGCTTGTATCATTACTTGTTTGCTACAGAATATAACACATTGTTAAGAAAAAAAATCCATTCTTGCAGGAGACTTTATGATTGCTTTTGAATGAGGGTTTTCAGAGGTCTTTGATCCTATTATTTTCTAACCATACGGGGACCTTGCTTTTATTACACAGCTCTGTCATTAAATAGATTAGTGTTTCAACGACTCATACAGGGGATGGGAAACCTAGGCTCAGTTCTGTCCACTCCCAGGCTGGATTTAATATCAGAGATCCCATTTCTTAGTGAGTGTTGCTACCACACAAGAGATCAAATATTATTTCTGGTTGGGGACACCCACAACATGCACTGAAGTGAAAAAAAAAAAAATGCACTGTTGGAAAGAGCACTGGACAACTAAAGCTTTATTCATAACTAGGATAAAGCCCATCTATCTAAGGCTATGATTTACCTATTGCATATCATTATAAATACTGCCAAGACCTAGTTCTGAGGCCTTGTTCCACAAACAGTTATAAATTTGATGCGAAAGAATCACTGAACAGAATTAAAACTTCTCTTGGATTAAGGAATGGAAGCTAGGACTTCCTTAACACTGAAGACATGATCACTTGATGGGCTTATATTGTTCACAAACAAAACTCAAGTAATTTCTGTAACCCTGAATTCCACTCTATTACTGATTTTCTTACCTCTTTTCTAAAACTTCAGCCAACATCTGGCATCCTCTTTGGACACTACAGTTACAGTAAAAGAAAGTTTGTTTCAAGAATTTTGAAAAGCAAATAAGAGGCAGTCTGTGTCCATAACTATTATTTTCTGATCCTTTGCCATCACTCCACTAAATCTTTTGTAGCAATGAAAAATATGTAAAACTACAGTTTACTCATTTTGTAAACACTTTTCATCCATATGAATTTTCTTTTAAGTAGTGATAGGGATTGCTTATGTCAGAGTCATTGGCTTAGTATATGTTATGCTTTCAGGAGAAATCAAATAAATTTTTTAGCTTCATAAAGAACTATGTAAGTAGTAATTAGCTCTCTTATCTAACAGCAGAAATCTATTTCATCTGTACAGCTAAATTGAACATATCTCACAAAGAGAAAAAAAAAATTGTCTAAACTAGCATCCTAAATTTGCCCACAACAGGTTTTCTTTCAGTGATGGTTAATATTTTATCGAAGGACTATCCAGGGTCAGGAGTACAAAATCCACTGAAGTATGGGATCTCCCTCCTGTAATAATGCTTTTTATGGCTTTTTTTTTTTTTCCTTTCAAGCTTAACCTTGTTCCAGAACCAACTGTTGTTAAAGAATTCTAATACCAGGGGGATGAAATTCTTTGTGTTGGGGAGAGACTAGCAGCTCTATGGCCAGCAGTTTTAATAAAAAGAGATGGTTTCTTGCAGCTGGTCAGAGGTTTGGAATGTGAAAAGTTTTCCAGGAGAGGTGGGTAGATTGCAGGTGAAGTGGCCAAATGGGGAGAATAATCACAAATTACATTTTGGTTCTGTGGATTGTCAGACCGTTCCACAATTTTTCATCTGTAAACAGCCACTAGAGCTGTAACTGATCATTTGACCAATGTATCCATCTATTGCAATTCCTCTCCTGTTGTGCTGTGAAATGACAATAAGAGAAGCAGAAATTTACTTTTAATGGGAGTAAGTTTCATCCCCTTGTCTCAGTCTGTCACTAAAAATAGTGATTGTTTTCTTGCCTATTTGACCTGCTGCTGTGTGAAGAAATCTTGAAGTCATTTCTCAGCCATATTTTTTTGTCTAGTTGATAGGCAAAAAACCCCACAAAAGCAAAGAAGAGCAGGCTTTTATGATAATGTCATCATCGGCTCCCAGCTTCAAACACTTCTGCGGCTTTTGAATTGTCATTTATAACTTGGAACTGAACCGACCCATAATTCCCTTGATGCATTTAGAGAAATTGATAACAGACTGCTTCTTTTATGGCTCAGAGGAGGCAACTCCCATCACATCACTATTGGCAGTCAATATTATTTTCTGACATGGTTGTAAAAGTATAAAGGGGCTTATGGCATTTGTTTAGATGAGGAATGGGCTCTCAAGCTGTGCTGGGGTTTATGGGTCCAGATTACTGAGAAGCAAAGGGAATATGATGTTTGCAAACAGGATATGATTTTATTTAAGTTTGGGTTTCATACGTTGTTCCCTGGGGATTGTCCTGCAGACAGAAGAGAATTTCACTTTTATCATAAGAAATTGGGCAGTTATCCAATCCCCCCTGCTCTCCCCCCATCCTCCCCACCAAAGACACTGCTCCAAACCTGTAACGCATAGTCAGAACTTTAAATTGCAAGAGAAGGAGGTGGGGGAGAACACTGTCCTGCAAAAAATCAGACTTCAGAAGAATTAATGTTTAGTGAGCTGAACAGAGTGGTTCCTGGGCTAAATATCAAGCCATCTGAATGGCTAAGTATGGCTTGTACTTAATACGGAATGTCCATTGCATTTCCTCTAATTTTGCTGTTAAAGCAGCAAAGAGAGACAATATCTTGGGGTGGGATAAGCTGGTCTTGTTTTGAAAACTGAAGTGTAACTTGGATCTTTCATATCAGAAAACAATTTGGCCTGTAATACTAAGGGAAGAACTTTATAGTTATAAAATCTCTCAAAATATTTACAAAACTTACAAAACATTCATATTTTCTTTATGTTAAATTCCTTCCTGCCATTCCTTGCTGTGGCAGCTGACAGTGCTACTTTTTGTCCTGACCACACAGGAAGAAAAGCAATAAGAAAGGCAAGATTTTTCTAGTACACAAGTTTAGTAAGTCATCCAGGAAACAAATTGGTTTTTGCTGCTTCTCATTCTTCCCTTGATCTTCTCAGTCTGTGCCCAGGAAGAATTTTCAGCCTTTACATATTATGACTCTTCATTCCTCTTATTTCTGTAAGAGCTAATGGCACCAAACTGGTTCCATTACCATGGTACAACAGTGTACAAATCAAGAAAATGCTGGCAGTGGCATTGCCTTCTTGTAGTAAGTGTAGGTTCCAGGCTGCCTAGATATCTCTCTTTATACCTGCACACAAATCTGGCAGTAAAGAAATTAGACTGCCTATAGTTTAGGCACTCAAATGAGCCATCACCCTCACAGAGATATTAGAATTAACTTGTGCCTTTTCCCTCTATTCCAGGCTGTACCACAATAGACATAGTCCTCTGAACAAAAAGTGTGTCTGTGTCCTAGTTTTGGGAAAGCAATCTGTAATTCCTATAAGCTCATCTACTCAATATTAAGTCTTCCATTAATATACCATGCTGGCAATATATTCACCAAATACTTTGAATTGCTTACCTGACTCATTAACCTACTGAAATCTGCCAGTACAACATATCTTACAACATTTTGGAGCACACTGCAGAAGACTCCCAGGAATGAAGGACTCGATTACCTCCTAAAACTGTCAGTTATACCACCCCTAAAAACTACCAAGATTTAATCAAAAGACCAGGCACATTATACTTCAATTGACATATTTTGCAGACTAATTAGGACTCACAGTTACACAGTGTTGACTGTAATATTTTCTACAGAGGTCAACAAAAATGTGTGATCAATAAGGCCATCCTGCTATCACCCCAAGGCAATTTAAGGCCACTGGGGATGGAACCATTGCTGAGCTGGGAGTTAGTCTAAAGAAAAAATAGTGAATAGATAGAATTAATTTAATTAACATTTAATTAACTTGCAGTCCAGAACAACAGATCTCTGAAGATTCCCTTGTCCAGCTTTATGTACTGGCATTAGAAAGCCACATTCATTAGTAGAGCAGGAGCTGTTCTACCTAAGATCAGAAGAACTGACTGGAGGTCCTTGATTTCCTTTATTTACAGAGACTTGAAACAACTAAGTTTCAAATTTTACGCACATTGATTTTAGAAAAAAAACCAAACAAGTGTGATAAGGTGAATCTTGATGATCACAGCAGGAAACAGGCAGCCTTCCTTTACTGAGGTACACAGATTTCATCTCTGATTCTGGGAAGTGCATCAGTGTCTCCTGGGCAGGGAGAGAATGCCACATTTATCATATCAACACCATGGCCACAAAAAAAAATTCTTCACATTACAGGGCAGATACTTCATCCCATTCTTGTTCTTTCATGGCACTGATGTGGCCTTGTGCCAGCTACCACAGAGCTTGATGTTTTGTGAGAGGTGAAACTGTTTAGCTGAGAGACATAGCTCCTTGATATTGCTGCAGGCACAATGCAGTGTTCTAGAATAGTCCCAGACTGCTTTTACTTGCAGCAGGCAAGGATAAAAACATGTCAAATACACAATTTGGTCTCTCAAACTACTTTCTTTACCCTTTTAAACAAAGGATGGTACTTGCTACTCAAGCAGGTAGTCCCAAAGGATGGGACCCTTGCTACTCAACCAGATTAAATTTTTAAACAAATACACATTATATGGAACATTAAGTTACATTACACATTTGGGAACATTAAGTTCCCAAAATTATTGGGAACTTAATGAACTACTGTAAAGCCAAATCTTTAGAGGTCTAATTTTCTGCATTTTTGAAGAACTATAGTGTTGCCAAAGGCAAACATTGTGCAAAGAAACTTCTTATTTGCCAGAATAGAAAACATTAATATAGATACAGATATAGACAAATATGCACAGATATGTTAAATGTAACTAGTGGACTAGTATCATATCCAATCTACTACTACTCTTCCCAGACTTTATCACATACACACATTTGACAGTAATTCTGTAATTAAAGAAGAATTCACATTTGCACTTTAAAAATATATTGTGTGCTCATTGACAGAATTTAAGCCCTGGATGGACAGAAAAGCTTCCTGAAGAGTAAATGTTAATGTGTTGCTTATCTGAATGAACATCAGGTTCTATTGTAGTCCCACAGTGGCCTCTAACATGAAGATCATCTACATACAGGTGGAAAGCTGAAATGTTATGTTTTAATAAAAATGTGTTCTGCTGTAACTGATGAAACTTTTCAAAACTAAGGCCTGAATATTGCACAAAGAAGTTGCATTTTCTGTAACTGTATGCATTGCAAGCAACTATACATTATTGTATCTCCTTGTCTACAAACTCCTGGAAACTGCAAGATCAAACATAAGAAGGCAGTTGCACAAGCATTTTCACACACTAACCCATTAAATACTAAAACAAATGTCAAGTTAAATTAACAGACTACTTAGGGCTAGGCCTGAAAGTGCAGTAACATTTTTTACAAGCATCTGGTGATATACGCCACATATCTGAGACTTGAATCTAGGCCTAAGTGTTTTATTTATGAGTTTTTTCTAAAAACAAGATCTAATCCACATCTAATCCATGCTATCCTCCCTCCATTGCCCCTAACAATGATCCACACATCACTGTTTCACTAAGGTTTTGAGATCCTTTACAGTGTCTAATATATGTTTTATGAGACCTTGAGAATCTGGATGTTGTCATAAAAGTTAGTTTAAGAGAGAAACCAAGTAAAACTTTTTCTTTTTGAGATATTCCTGTATTCAGGCTTCAGCTTGATTTAACCTGATGTTTTTCTGCATCTCATTGTGAATACAAAGCTATTTCTTTTCCAATAGTGACCTCACATATATAATTTTTTTTACAAACTTTAAGATGAATTTCATTTTTACAGAGGTGATGCTGCATTTAAATCAGGGGATGACTACCGACATCAGTAACTATGCTAGGCATTCAATAATTAAGAATTAAATTTTTTACAGAATATTTTCTGAAAATTGACTTTGATTGGCTTTTCATGTCACTTCTCTATTGGCAGGTAAAACTTGAAAGACGTTAAGTATTCTACATACAACTGGTTTGTGTACTGCTCACATTCCTTGTTCTGAAGAAAGCTTGGAAAGATGCTTTTGGGGTCAGAATTAATAGCCTTTAAAACTATTTTTAGAAGTCCTTTTCCATAAATATTATCACTGATAAATTCTCCTACTAGAATTATTCAAACACAGAAGTCAATGTAAGACTAAGGGAGTTCCATGGTTTTTGTTTAAGCAATGATTTGTGGTGGTTGTTTGAACTATTCATCTTGCTGGAGCCTAAAGATCACATGCTCTTCACAAATTACTTGTAAATCACGCTGGTAGGCAAGAAAATATGCAAAGCTGCTATTCTGGATACTCTTTATGGTAGGCATTTTACATCAAAACAGCTGGAAATGCCTTTGACAGAAAAAAATCTTTCATACAGCTGCAATAGCAGTAAAAATAAAGGAAGCTCACTGTACATATTTTTCCTAAAGTAGTACAATTTTACACACTTCCTGTATCTGGAATTTATGGAAAAGACGTCAGCCATGTAAACCTTTTCTCCTTTGTTCCTTAACGAGTGACATGGCTGACAGGCCATTCATTAGAAGTTGTTCCTTGGAGATGATGCACGCACCTTCCCTTCTTTAGTCATGGTGAGATGAAACAGCAGCTGAGAAGCACGTTGAGGACCTTTTGCTTCCTGGTGGAAATCACAGAGGTGATGAATGATCACCAGGACATCTGTAAGAGTGGGAGGTGAGAGCTATGAGCGTGACACCTGGGAAGCTGCACTGCTCACGGTCAGGAGCAAAATATTACAAACTTATGTGGTAGTGTTAGCTGGCACCAACTGTCTAAGAATGACAGACTCCTTGCTGGAAGTGATACTGAAATGCCACACAATTTTTAGATATTGAAACACTTCAGAAAAATATTTAATTTCTGTTTTCACGCCAGTATATTAAAAAAATCCAGCGATGGAAACACATTTGCTCTGGCATAAGTGGAAGAGTGTAAGCCTCTGAATGCTTTTAAAGCTAAAACACAGGAATTCACTCTGAAATATCTAAATTTTAATTTAATTCAGTATCACTGAGGAGGTCAGCACTCTCCAGTATTATTTGTTACAAACACTTAATCAGTTTACTGCATTTAGCTACATTATTGTGAGCTGACCAGACTTCATTTACTTCTCAGTGTTAGAACCACTTATATCAAAGGACAGAAGTTTTTTAACGCAGTTGTTTTTCTAGATGGTGTTGAAATGTATCCATTTGAAATGCACAACTTCCATCCAAGAACAGTTTAGCCCAATCTCTACTCTTTAAAGAAAGGGCAAAGAATCCTTTCAAACTACTGCAAAGAACTTCTTGTTGTCCAGAATATTGTACACATAGAATACGACTGCTATCCAAGGAGCATCACAGGTCAAAGTTTCCATGAACAACTAGATGACAAATTGCATTTTTAGCCTGTTGTCAGAAAATTAGTATCTCTTGTGGGGATGTGTGGTATCTTTAAGAGGACTGATTTTGATTTTAATGATGGCAAAAACTGTGCAGAGAATCCAGAGCAGTGTACTTTTAATTCCTCTCAGGAGTAAAATCAGAATTCCACTCCAGAAAATGAATTTACATTAAATCCCAAGTTGTGTGTTTGTGGGTGGGAGGAGGAGTGGAGAGAGAAAAATTCTAGGATGCTTTGAATTCATCCCAAAGCAGCAGCTTAGGCTCTCTTTTATATCGTCATATAGTCATCAATGGGGATGTATTCAAGGCAATTTCAGAGTTCACAATAATTTAGGAAAGATAACTTGCACAGATGAATACATCATGCAGGGTGTAAAACAATGCAATGTTCGTCAGATTGCGAGCAGCATTTCTGGTATCTCTGTGATACAATGACCACCTGGCAGATCCCAGGAGATTTCTGGAAAAGAGAGAACTGAAATAGAAGATGAGGAGTAAAGAGGTGTTGTAGCCAGGAATGACAGGTAAAATAAAACGCAGTTATTATCTTAGAAATGCTTTAGCATTATTAATCACACTCCTTTTTTGCCCCCATGAGGTAGGTTGCAGATAAATTTAAATAGCAGGATGAGGAACATTTCCAGTTTTGTCAACTGTAGTGATTTCAGAAAGATATTGAAGTAAGGAACCTCTCCCTCAGGTATATTGCTGTATCTTTCCTCACCATTTTCACATATGCCACAACCTGAGCACAGCATAAGGAGCTGGTAATTTTCAAACTTTACAGCCAGTCTTCCTTAAAATTAAATTTTCCAGCTCAAAAGGGGTTATAGTACAAGCTTTCTATGTGTTGAAGTATCTCTGCTGTAAGGCTTCTTTCTTAGCTTGCTTTGAGTATGCTTAAAAGTCTTCATTGCTGAAGTGGCATTATCACATAGATATTTCTTACAGGAAGCATTCATATCAAGTTTTTTTTCTTCAGTGCAAAGCAGAGAATTTCTAGACACGGGGCTTGAAATATCAATTCATTCAGTCAGGAGAAGTTACCTACATTTCTTTTCACTTAAGTCATTCCCTTCCTCTTTAATGCCTCCACATCCACTTCAGGGACAGGTAGCTTAATTTCTATCATCTGTAGCTTTGCAGAGTATTAGCTTTGCTACACATGCCAATGATTGAGCTACACTAGATGTGCTTGAAAAAGCCTGCAACCTACAGTGCTCATTCAGGAAACTGGGAGTGAAGTAAATCCATATGTGTGTTAGGAAGTCAGTGTTCAGATAGGGCTCGTGTCCTCTGGCTCTTGGCGCTATCATGCACAATTCTGCTTTGAAGAACTGTAGCAGTGATAGGATTTTTGGTAACAAAATGTGCAGTATGTTCATAGTTCAACACTGACCTTTTGATGCTTTAAAAAAATTTTTTTTTCATTTGGTTCAATTCAGAATGTTCTCCTATCCTGACAATTTTTAAAGTACTCCTAAATAAAAAAAAAAAAATTAAATATTAAACATAATTAAACAGAAAAAAAAGGCTAAGATTCTGGGTTAGAATTCAGCTAAACATGCTGTATTTTCTGTAAATTTTGTTTAACATTGTCTGAAAAATGATCCTAATCCAGACAGGTTTTTCACTGAATTCTTTGGCTGCTCCAAAGCACTTGAACAAAAATAACCTCTTATAAAATTCCATCTGACTTCGTCATAGTCTGTGATTCAGAAAGCATCACATTTGTCACAAATTCAAGCATAGTCAGCATATAGATGGGCTGTCAGATATATGTGATATATACATGCACTAGAACCAGAAACCACAGTGTCTAATCCTATTCCCTTTACTTGTACAAAACCCAACCATTTCATCTCACAGGAATATAGAAAAGCATATCAGTAGGATTTTAGAGCTTCATTTCCTATACAGTCTGACAACTGGGCCAGCCAGTAGCTGTAATTTTAATGGGTTTGCCATTTTTACCACTGTATTTCAACAGCAATTTACAAAGTAAACACTGAGTAACACTAAAAGAAAATCTCTGTTTAAACACCTGAAACATTTAAGGGAATACATGAAATTAATAGAGATATAAAATGGAGTGAGATGGAATTTTCTAGTTGTTACAGGTAAAGCATTGGCTGTGTGACGCTAGTTCTTCTAGGCTGTTCTTCATGAGATGTTCCTCAGAAATTCAATCTTAATTTTGCAAGAATATTAAATAGTATTTACACCTACACTTGTAAAACTGTGCCTTTTCAAGGTAAATCTTCATGTATTTATGTTGCTTTTCTTGTATTATAGTAACAGTACATGAAAGTATGAGGCTTCAGTTGGCTACTCATAGCTTTAAGACTTTACCACTCATTACAGGTACGATGCCCAAGAGATTAGCTAAAATATCCTGAATTTCCTGTGTTCATTTAGGTGGTAATTTTTGAAAAATTTCTCAGGAAACACTGTTCTGTTTCCTGATTGCCCATTTTTTTCTACCAGTCCAGGTAAATTAAGGTAGCAGTCATTCAAGAGGTCTGAGGGAAATTTTTCAGTGGGAGATACTTGGTCTTACTGTCCCAGTTCAGTCTCCTCACACTCAGCTGAAAGCAGAAAATGATATATGCTGTACCTTGGCCAATGCTCAGCATTCAGCGGAGGGAGAGACTGCAGTCTCATGTGTCAGAGCAGACAACTGTCTTAAGGGTGGGTACTCTCAAGCTGCGGTTACAATTTTAACTTAATCAGCCTTCCTGGAAATGAATCATAGTCCCTTTGAGGAGGCAGGTTGCTCCTGCTCATGCCCTGCTGTACAGAGCAGCTGCCATTGAATCATTTTCATCAGCCACTCCTTCACGTTAAGCTTAATTTGCTGGCTATAAAAATGGAAAGAAAGTACTCCCTCCCAGCTCTCTTGCTGATACTTCCTTTTTTAAAATACTGCACAGTATTTTTCAAACTTTATTATGGTTTGATTAAATTGATTTAACCAATGACCTCTACTTATTTATCTCCTGATTAGCTTTAAAAGTGAAATTTGATTCACAGTTCCTCTAAAGCAACAGAGAGCTAACTTAAAGGTCTGCCTAATGTTACTTATATCATTGCTTTTTTACTTCTTGGTTTCTTTCTTGTTTCTTGTTACCTATTGATCAGCATGCATCTTTCCAAAACATACTTTCATTTCTTTAAATCTCAAGCTACCAATACACAAATCAAGAACAATGAATCATCCCATATCAAGCTGAGGATGCTTAATTGTGCTTGCACACATTTGAGTTTCTCAGATGAAAACAGTGTGCTGTCTCTACTGTTATTCTAAACTTTGCAAGCAAAATCCAGTTTTCTTATTCAGGTCTACTGCAAATGCGAACTATTTTCATTAGTTCTGCTGCATGCACACAAAACTGATCAAAATGATAGAAGAATCAGGTCCAGAATACTGAAAAACTAAGATAATTTTAATAGCTTGAAATATAATATTATTGTAACAGTAATGGCAAAGACATTTGACAGGTGTAGAGAAGATCAAGCTTAGATCAAGCTTCTTTCTGTTTCAAATGACTAATCAGAGAAATTCCTCTGAACTTTCAGAGTCAAGTAGCAGTTGCATCCATTTTCAATTACTTGATTTCTTTCTTTCCTTTCCTTTTTTTTTTTTTTTTTTTTTTTTTTTTTTTTTTTTAATGGAATTAGGAACAGAAGCTTCTGGTTCAAACTGAAAACATGTCTCAGTGTGCTTGGAAGTCATCCAAATAGCATCTGCCACAGTATTTTGTCTATTTCTAAACGTTTTTCTTTTCATGATAAATTTGTACGGTATGCTACAATTAAATGCACTTCCCATGGAGCATCAAGGAAGTCTGGCTGTCTCTTTGGATAACTTTTTCGGACTATTTAACACCATCTTGTCTGTTTTACATAATACATAATAGGTATAGGGATATACAACATTTCACCTCTGTGTTTTGGTATGTTTCTGTAAATAAATACTTATTAAAAATAGATTTCAAAAGTAAAGTTTTAGCACACTGATTGAAACTGTAGAGCATTGCTACTTAGACACCTTTACAATATGTTCTTTATAATGTAATGTATCACACATCACACTTTCTCATTTAGAAGGTGCAAAAGATAACTTTCTCCACTTTAAAATCCATCGTTCTTCTGTTACAAAATAAAGCCTTCCAGCCAAAAATTTATTGTTCCTCAAAACAAGAGATACAGCAAGGGTCTTGCTTTATGTAATTCCACTTTCTGTCTATGGCAAGAGTGACTCCTGAAATTATTTAAAACAATTAACTGTTCCAATTTCACTCACTTATGAACAACCCCCTGGGAAGGAGAAACGAGGGGTTACTACTCTGTTTAAGAAAAGGGCCATCGATGTGCCATTTGGTGGCACGGGCCGCCCGTGCCTCTGCTGCGGCAGCAGCGGCTCTTCATTCCCGATGGACATTCCAGATGGCCATTCCCGATGACCATTCCCGATGGTCCCGATGCTGGCATGTCCCCGTCACCTCGCCAGCTTGAGGAGCGTCTGGCGAGCAGGCCGGGCCCGGCCGATGTAACACTGTTTGTAATGAGAAATCTAAACAGGGAATGGCAGCGAGGCATGACAGGAATGTGTTTCCATTGGAGAAGCCCGTGCAGAGAAAAACCATAAGCAAAGCCATGTCCAGAAGGCCTTTCAGCTGGCCAGCACGGAAGACTGATGTTATTGTACACGGGCTGTCACGCTGCCAGCCCTCCCTCACGGGTTTGTTTTCTCTCATGCTCTCCCTCTCCCTCTCCCTCTCCCCTCTCCGCCGCCTTCCTCCCGGGGCCGGCTGTTTGCTCAGGTGGACAGTGACACCGTTTGGAACGAGCTGCACTCGGCCGGGGCGGCACGCATGGCGGTGGGCTGTGTCATCGAGCTGGCGGCCCGCGTGGCCTCCCGGGAGCTGAAGGTGAGGTCCGGGCCGCGCCGTGGGTGGGAGCGCCGGGCGGGCCGGGAGCGCGGGGGGCTCCAGGACGGCGGTGTTCCAGCGCTCGGCTCCGGGGAGGGCGGCGGGACGAGAGCCGGGAGCGCGTCCGCGAAGGTGTGGCAGTGCAGGGGCGGCAGCGGCCCGGGCTAGTGCCAGCGCTGGGGAGCTGCAGCCCGAGGTGAAGTTAGTGCACGTCTCCGGCCAGTGGCCGCGGCGCTCCCTTTCAAGTCAAGTTTTATTTATTTTTTATTTTTTTAAATGTGGTTGTTGAGTCACGTGCGCAATCTCGGGATACCACCCAGCGAGAGGGGCGGCGAGGCGGCGCGGCTGGCGGGGGCGATGGGCAGGCGGTGCCCGGCTGCCAGCCCGCCCGTGCCCCTGCTTCTCCCGGGCCCCTTCCCGCTCCTGTCTCCGTGCCGCCGGATCTGCAAGGCATGATGTACGAAACCCAAATTATCCCCAGTCTAAACAATTTATAAAAGCTCCAGACCTGACAGACTTTGACATTTTATTTGGTATTTTAACGGCCCTATTTAAAGGTACACCATATGCAGCCAGAGTGCAGGCTTGCCCCAATAAACATTGTTGGAGCTAACATGTCTCCTTAATGAAACTGTTTATTCGCTTTCCAGTCCACATACTAATGGATTCAGTCCTATTTCCAGAATCAAGATGGAAATAAATATTTTTAAATTAACACTGCATGATGATTTTTAAAATTACAAATTCTGTTTGGAAAATGTTCTTCCTGTATATTTCTCTTATTTCAATCAAAATATGTTAGCTACTTATTTGGGAATGGATACATATATTTATGTATATATTTAGATAGATACAGAATGTATCAGGGTATAAGTGAGAGCACAGTCAGGTGAAATTCAGTACTATAGCTCTGAAATAATAAAATGCAGTTTTATGTTTTTATGTTTATCTGAATTTTTATGTTCAAGTACTGAAATCATTAGCCAGGGATCACAAAAAATGTACAATTTTTGAAATCTCAGATCAGGGGCAGGGTGCATTATATGGGATCCTGTTGTGTATCCTTTCTGATGGGTTCTTCATCCCTTTTAAGATTTTTTGGGCATAGTAAGATGTGTAACTCTCTATGCATTGTTTCATACACAGGAATAATGAACATGAGGAAGGATTTTTTAGCTAGTTCTTATCTTTAGAAACTGTAGGACACACACCAGTGTCTAAGACAATTTAAAAGCAAGTTTTGGTAAGAATACTGATATATGTCCTGTGTGCACTTGACATGAGCGAGGTCCCCTGCAGAATCTTTACCACTTACCTCTGTGCATTTGTGATGTGTCTCACACAGTGTGAATGCTCTTGCTTAAATAAGTGTGTGATAGACAGCTGAAGAGAATCAGCCATTGTGAGACTTGTCTTGCTACTGGTGTTGCAGAAGTCTGTAAACAAATGTTTTATATTTAGTACTAGGTATTCTATATTTAGAACTAGTTTGTAGTTTAATGTAACATTGTTGTTGATCCTAAATAGAATATTTTCTACAATGCAGAGAACTGAAGTCTCATGCACCTTGCAAGTTGAGACATAGGAAAGGCAATTTTTCAATAGGCCCAGTAGCTGATTTAAACCAAATCTTCAGAAAAACAGAAATGGAAAAGATTTGCTGTGAAAGAGAATTGTGAATATTCCTGCCATTCCTTATAGGTGTTTATGTAACCTGCTCCTAGACTTCCAGCATGAAGGCCAGTGATTTACATGCCTATGGCATCTGTATGAACTATCAATCTCCATGTGGTATTATTCATTCAAGGCTATGGAAAGGTTATTAATGCCTGACTGTCAGTAGGAAAGCATGTTAGCAGAAGTTCTGTAAGTGCAACAGTCCTGACATTAGCTATTTTAGCACAGTCTTCCTGTGCTCATTGTCTGCATCCATTCAAACCCAGGGTTTGCTACCAGGTTGCTCTCAATACTCTCATATCGTAAATTGCACTAGGGAGGGTTTTGCAGTTGTTTCTGGAGTTTCTGCAATCTCCATATGACTGTAGACCAGTATGAGTCTGTGTGTTCCAGTCTACACTTTTACTTGTTCCTTTTCCATCTTCTTGCATTTTATCTGTAGAAAAATAAGTTGATCAGATGTTTATGTTAGGGAAAATACCAATTTTGTGGTGTGCTTTTGAAAATCTAAGGGAAAGAAGATGAACTTGACTACTTTCATGTGCATTCATTGAGCAGATATGCATGTGAAGCAACCATTTGGGGGCTGTACTGTGAGCAGAGTGGGAGGATTACGCTCTGATGGGAATCTGGAATGATCTGCTACAGTCTCAGAATTTTTGGATGGCAGAAAAAACACCTTCCAAGAATTGCATGCAATCTATATAACAGCTCTACAACATGTTAACAGCAAGATGAGAAGCACACCAAAGTAGTTCCCTGGATGTTTACCACTGTGGATTGCTATCAGTTGGTGTACTGGCAGTTTGGCATCAATTAAATCAATTTAAACCCCACATTTTTTTACAACAGTGCTGGACTAGAGTGTGGAAACAAGCATCAAGTGCCCTGTATGGATGGGGATATGACATATAAAGTTCATTTCAGGAAGGACATTTCAATGTCTATGCTTATTCCATGGTCTCTACTGATATTGCTTGCTATGGCACAAAGTGATAGTTGTGGGTTGGAGCTATGTTGCTAAGAAAAGAGATGAGACTGAAAAATAAACCATGAAAGTCTGCAGAACAATTGGGAGATTCATTACAGAGCTGGGCATGAGACAAACTCATATACAAGGCAAAAAGTTCTTTATTTTGAATTTCCTGAGACATCAGTCCCATTGCACACAAGCCTCATTGAGAACAGCAAGATGTTGTTCATCTGATTTGGACTGTGTTCAAAAACTGACAAGGAATTAAGAGGAATTCTCTTTGCTGTAGTTCAAACCCCTTGTGAGACATCAGATTTCTTTGATCTCCTTGATCACTGGGAAAAACATCGGTATGGCAGTACTAGGGATGTAAAACAATAGCCACAATAGTAATTAACAGTGGTGTGGGTTTTTCAGGGGAGGCTGGTGTGGGGTTTTGGGGGGGGGGGGTTTGTTGGTTTGTTGTTGTTGTTTTGTTTGTTTATTTTTGTTTTGTTTTTATTTTTTAAAATTAAGACAAATTGTTGCTTCTCTGGGAAGTCTTAATCTGGATTTTTTAACTTTAATTATATACAATTGTTAAAGCATTCTGTGGATCTGCTTAACAACATAATAAGCAGTCTTTAATATCCATTTGATATACTTTTGAGGTAGTATTTAATAGAGAATAAAGAATTACACCACTACTGAAATATATAGTACTATAAATGTGATAGTCAAATGCTATGCTTTTCCTTTTTTCATTAATTTGTTGACATGTCTGATGAATGTGTTCTTGGCAATTTTACAGTAGGAGATGAGCCTAATTATTGTACGAAGGTTACCTTTTTTGAGCTGTTTATAATTAGGAAAGCTGCTGATGCCCAATGAGGTATTTATGTTATGTGGAATAAGAGCCACACCTCTCCTGTCTGTTTTTATAAATCTATGTTTGGTCATTTCTCATTTCCCAAACAGATTTATGTCAAAAACTTGTAATAGTCTTCTGCCTGACTACAGATTTTTAGAAGAGGGGAGTATGTGGATCTGAATGAATAGAATTCCACCACAGTCCTTAGCTATGTCCAATAAATCATTTTATCAGATAAGAGAAGTCCAATGATACATTCCTTAGGGCTTGTGGAAGAAATAGAGGTGGTGCCCAGCATATGATTTCTTGCATGCAGTGTATCTCATGAACCTGGAAATCACTGTCTCTAGCCTCTACTTAATGACCTCACCTTCGGAAAGAGGGCCCAAAAAGATGCAGACAGAGAGCATTTATTTCCTGGAAGTGTCTCCTGAGGGTCCCAGTGCTCTCTTTCTTTGCTGCAGGATGTGGCACTGTAAGGTGCTCTCCTGCCCTCCCTTCTCATTTGCTGCCCAGCCCTGTGCTTCCCTTGCATCCATTGTGATGCTCAGCTCAGTGCACCTCCCCTCCCTGCTGCTGTGCTACTTCCCTCACAAGCAGCTGGGCACCAGAGACTCTTCCCTTGCTTCTGCATCTGTCACCTGCCTCTACACAGCAGGCACATCCCTCCTGCTGCCCAACTGGACAAGTACAGAGGGTCTCCAAACCACACATTAGACAAGTCTTGGAGAAAAATAAGGAGAGTTTCTGCATCCATGGTCTTTTGAGTTTCAGATTTCATTTGTAACTGTTAGAATTTGCAAAGATTCTTATCTTTAGGACTTAGCTTGTGAAATTGATTTTTATTTTTCCTGAAAGAGTTTAGGTTGCTGATATTTTCATTTTGTTAACCAAATTATTCATGTTGATGCCAGCACCTGTTTTGTTGCCATATATTAGGTGTTTATGAAGTGGTTAATGCTACATTTAAAAAACTGGAGTTCAGTTAGGTTAGTGTGATAATTTTGCAGTAATGATACTTCATTGAATAATGAAGTCCTCCAAAATGTTATTTGTTCTTGTGGTAGTTGTTTTATTTTGTGTTGCTTTGTGAACATTAAATGTGTTTTAATTTATTTTCTGATAACAAATTGTGCATTTCTCTTTCTGTCCTCAATATCTTTAAATTGACTGGCAGGAATAAAAATTATACAGGTGAAAAATATAATTTTTAAAAAGTATACCTAATAAAAACCTCTTTTTGGAAGAGGTTACCAAATGGGAGATGGGAGTCATTCTCCCAGTGGGAGATGACTTTCAATCATCATAGATAACTCACTGCCAGAGCAGAACATGTAGCTGTTGAAAATGCAAAGGAACACTGCTGAAACATTTTTCTTCAGCCTCAGATGACCCCTTCAGTACTATTATAAGGTAGGATTAAGTATTTTAAATACAGAATAAGGATTACTGTCTAGTTTACTTTGCATATCCTTTAAATATGTAAATCTTGGTGATGGTAGCACTGTTCTCTATGATAGAAACATGTAGTGCTGTATATTTTTTTAATTTGGCAAACTTGAAACAGAAGAGACCTACACAAAATACTGTCAAGAGCTGGTAGGATTTGTGTGATTATTCCCTGCTTAAAAAAAAAGAAAAAAAAAGTTTGAGTGAATTAAGAAGCAACTTTTCAAAAGAACACTCAAGAAGAAAGGCACATAAGTTAAAAGTATGGTCTGTCGTAAGTATCCATTTCAGCTGAATCAAGTGAAGCAAAAGCCATTTTTCTACCTTATCATGTGTGGGTGTGCACATGCACACACACACAAACAAACATGTAAAGTTGCCCTGTAGGTAGCTAAGGGTCATTTAACAGAATGAAAGCAGTTGAAATGAGTTTCCCCTGAACCAGAATCTGATACATGCCTGGGATTGTTCTTTCTGATATGTCAGGTTGAATCAATACCAAAGTTAACCTCCTGAATTTGGTCCTTGCTATTCTGGTGTCTTTGTATAATCCATAGATGACTTAAATTGAACTTGAAGCTCTCATTCCAAATGAGCCTGGTTTTTACTGGTCTCAAGGCCTTTGTCACCCAGGGCTATGGAGGAATCATCATGTGGTAAGTAGTACTAATCTAGTGGATAAACAGAATTAGCTTAATCAGCCTCCTCTTTCCCCAAGTTCTTAGTTTTCTAGTTTTAAAAGTATTCTAAATAAAAAATCTTTCAGCTATATTTCACAGCTCTATTGCTAGGTTTTCTTGAAACAACAACAACAACAAAAATTACCATTCTAAAGACAAAATAATCAAAAAGAGCAGAAAAGAAATGTCTCTTTAGTCCCATAGTGTCCTTCCTCTAGTGGAGCTTTAGGCCAGCAACACAAAACCCCACACAGCTCCTTTGGTTGCCTACAGAAATCTCCTTTCCTGAAATGTCCACTGTGCCCAGATGCCTCCTGGACATTATTTCTCCTGCAAGCTCTTCCCTACCCTTGTTTCTACCTTTTCACCCTCTGCCCTATAAAAATCTCCCTTTGCTTGAAAAAAAATTCTGAGTGATGTGAGACAGCCACAAAAAGAGGCCTTTTTTCCACACGCATCCACAGCATTTTGAACAATGCCTGCGTGTAAGAAACAGTAACAAATGAATATTTATTTTACTACTGTTAAAGATATGATTGATAAAAGCTTTCAATCAAAGTTACCAATGAAATCTTTTAGATAGTAGTTTGTATTTGCTTTTACAAAGTTAGAAATATTGCAAAATTTCATATTAAACCATTTCTTAGATACTGTATCCCAGCAATTATGGTTATATTTATAGCTGGATGACTGTTATTATTTCATATAATCAGATGACTTTAATTATATGTGTGGTACATGGCTTACCTCCATGACCACTCCGTACTAAAACTCTTTTGTCTGCTTTCTTCCCCAATATAGTTAACACTACTTGTGTCTAAACAGTCTGTCATGGTTGTATCTGAGCTAGTCTGCAAGCACCAGCTTTTCATGTGTGTTTTCTGATGCCAGCCACTTAGGCCTTCAGGAAAGCAGACAGGGAGCTCTTTGTTTCCATCAAAGTTAAGTGTTTAATGTCCATTTCTGTGTACTCGGCCTCTACTAGCCTCCTCTGCAAGACAAAATAGTATTCCCTCATGTCCATTATTGGTTTTTTTTGGCAAATTTACATCCTGCTACTACTGCTGTGTTAAATCACAGGTTCTTGTTCACTGCATTCACTGCATAGACCCTTGGGGCCAAGAGCTGACTCCTGCTCTGGCCGTATGAGTAGCTTGTAAAATTGTCCCAAACAGGTGCCCAAGGATTTCCTCAGCCTTACACCACTCATTCTCATGCTTACCCTCCCTGATGGATGGCATAGCATGTTGAGATTGTGTTACAGCCTGTGGCACTGATAAGAATATGGTTCTCTTCTTCCTGGTAGCAGTTGCAAGTGGATTCTTGTAGGCAGCCAAGACTGAAAGCAGCCCTGATGTTTGTTATTGTAGGTCTTGACTATAGCAGAGAAGGCAGAGGTAAGGATGGCACTAAGGCCACTTTAGATGTTAGATCTGTGAGCTACACTTTATGGACCACTTTTTAAATATAATGAAATTGGTTTTTTATATGACTTTATAAGGATACGAGTATGTATGTATATGTATATATATAACTCGGGGAATGTAAATTCTGACAGGACAGATACATATCTGTATAATGATGTATTATACATTTCTGTGTAATTCTCGTTCTGAAACGTGCACATTGAAGCAAAAATAGAACCTTTCCATTAAAAACAAGTGCATGCCCAAGACTGCCTTGTTTAAGCACTGGTAGTTTTAAGAGTTAACTGTGAGATAGGTTAAGGGATTTAGACCAGTAGAAATTAAAAACTTCCATCACCTAACCTTAGGAGCAAGTTGAGCTTCAAGTGTGAAATTCAGACCCCCAGTTAGTTACTCGGTCTCCCTCTCAAATACAGAGCAGGTGAAGTTGGAAGTGACCTCAGGAGGTCATTCTATCCACCTCCCTTGCTCAAACACAGCTGCCAAGAGCTAGTTGCCTAGGTGTATGTCCAGATGCATTTTGTGTATATCCAGGAATGGAGAGTCTACAACTTTTCTGGGCAAGCTGTTGTATTGCTTGCTCACCCACGCAGTAAAAGGGTTTTTTCATATGAAGCCTCTGCTCTTTCAGTGCCTCTTCCCTCTTGAATAGATGACACAGATGTCATTGCTAATTCATACAGGGGTTTACAGCTTAAAATACAAGAAGACCTTCAATTTATAATATTAATTAACAAATTTTTGTGTTTGAATAAAAGCTGAGGAAGAGCATGACTCCAGACCTATTGTTAGAAAACTTAGACTGAAAAGATGTGTGTCAGTATCTATTTTATGGACCACATAATCTAAATACACAAAGTGATGTGGGAAAAAAGATTACAAATTCATCCCCATGTTCAAGAAATTGAACCTGAGTCTTCTGCACTTCAGTAAGTGCACTTGGAGTACCTGCTGTGGTTTATTGCTACTTTTTGCATGGCACTGGCTTTTCTCAAAGTCTACAAAAAGCCAGATAATTTTCCTAGGGCAGTACTAGGCTGAAACTACTATGCACTGCTTTCCAGTGAGGCTTCTCACCATACCTGGAGTACCTGACTGTCCAGGTAACTCTTGGTTCACTTGGAATCTAGGCAGAACAAGCTCCTCAAGACTGTCATGTGAATGGAAGAATCATTCACACCTTGCCACAATGACCACATATTGCCTAGAGAAAAATTGTCTGTGTCTAGTTTTACCTCCTGTGTGGAGGTAATGTAATAGAAACACCAGTGGAACTCTGCAATAAATGGTCACTTCTAAGCCCTGAATTGTCCACTTATGTTATGGTATTGTCTTGAGTACTTGTCTTGGAAAGGTTAATTGAGAGGCACAGTAGATGCCCAAGCTTGATGTAGACCAACACTGTAACCCAGAACCCTAGAGAAAGGGATTAACTTGACCACCAAAGACAAGAAGGCCACAGTAGGATGTACACCTCTGTTCTTTGGAAATCAAGCATCCATCTACCTATTTAGACTCATGAAAGAAGAGAATACGTAGCTGACTGTGGAAAAAGACTGACATTTTTCTTAGTTTTTATTAATGGTCCAACTCAGCAGGTTTATCTGCAGTCGATCTTCTGTGTAAATTGAGTCTGGGCAGACTTCTCTTCCTTTGTTGTTCAAATACGCACAGATTTTAGAATATCTCTATTCAGGCTTTATTCTTAATCCTCAAATTTAAATAAAGGTAATCACATAATGGCACAGCCATGAATAGTTTTTCTAATGTTCATGTCTGTCAGTCAGTTTTATGTTCTGTCTACTTATAAAGGTGTCTGTATCCTACTATAAATAAGGCTCTGTACAAAAACACTTTGAATTTATGTGTGTTGGCTTCATTTTCAACATGTTGCTCTGTGTTAGTCTTTCTGTCTTTAAAGCAGATTTTTGCTTTTCCGTCTACTGTCCTACTGTCTACTGAGCTTACTGTCTGGTATTTAAAAACTGCCTAAATAGAAAAAAAAATTAATGTTATATTGTAGTAGTGTATGCTGTGTTCATGCAAAGTTTGAAAGTAGGAGAAATTCAGTGTTTTATCAATTGCACAAAAGTTGCCGGTAATTCTGTGTGGTAACTAGTTTTCAGTGTTTGGTATAATTCAACTATGTATTTTATCATCAGTGTAATATATGCACAGTATTTCTTAAAAAACTCAGTATTTCTTAAAATAAGAAAGTTTCCTATGTGAATACTGAACCTTTTGTGATGTATAAAACTCATAAAAAGTGGTCACAACGCTGTTGTGTATATCCTGTGTGCTGATGGAGAACTGTAAGAGTTAAGCTCTGATTCCAGAAATTACCTAGATGTAATAAAACAGGGCTTCCAAAGAGTCTCGTCAAAGGGAACAGAAGAGAAACCTACACTGGAACTGTCATATTGTCAAAAACAGCACTGCTGATATTTTCTGTCTCTATATTGCCCCATGAAATCCTCCTAGAGATAATCATCTTAATTATATTGATCTTTTGGGAATACTGATAAAGTTGGATGATAATGAGCTGTTAGCTGAGCAGGGGCAGCTGTAAGCCTTTCATGGACTTTTTCCAAATTCCTAAAAATATCAAGAGAAGAAAATGCAGGTAGCATCATGCTCTTTCTCTAGTAATACCCTCTTTGCTGAGTCTTTTTTCAGCTCATTATCCCGACATTCATCTCAGTATCCGGACATTCATCAGCATACTTTGTTTTTTCATAAAGGCTACAAAAGAGTTCTTTGCCAAATTCTTCTCTAAGTCATGTTTTGTGTGAAAAGAAAATGTTAAATCCTCAGAAGGATAGAGAATACAGTTTTAGCTGAGAGTTCTGCAAATTAGTGCAGTCCGTAATGCCTTTTTTTTTTTTTTTTCTGGTGTGCTTGATCTGTAGGAAATTTATATCTCATCTCCAGGAATGCCTGCATGAATACTAACATATATCATTTTTGTGCCTTTAATTATTGGGTTGTTGTGTTTTGTTTGTTTGGGTTTGTATTTTTAGTTTGGACACAATACAAAATAAGTCATGATGTCAAATCCCTCAGATTCTTTAAATGGTGGCCAGAAGAACTGCTGTTACACATGCACTCCCTTGGTATTGTACTTAATACTTACTTAAGTTTACTGTATTCTGATAGAACTTTGGCCATGCTCCACAAAACTTGGCAGCTGTCTGCTTGGATTACATATAGTAGCAAATTAAATAAGACAACATGGTAGTATTTGTTTATAAATATATGCCAGTGAAGCAACATAGGTAGACAATTCCACGGGTACACACAAGCCATACAATCATATTATTGTAAATAACAGATTCACAGGAACCAATGTAACTATTAGCTGCCATGTTCTTCTGTATTTACACCAGCGTGAGTGAAAGTTTAATGATCGTTCTGTTTTTCTCAGGTAAGAGAAGACTGAAACATTTACATTTGTCAAGTTTTAGTATATAAAATTGGAATACTTTAATATTGATGAATAAAATACAGAAGTATTACAACTTTTTCTTCCTCTCCCCTCCTCCCTGAGAATACAATGCTTGATTGGTCATGCAGGCATACATACACATCCAGTATTTGTGTGAAGCTGTGTGAAAATACAAGATATCTCATGGACAAATATCTCACGTACAGATTATAATTTCTTATTTTTATGTATATGGTAATTGTCTTACCCACACTGGAAGGATGGAAATTCCATTTTTCTTTTATCTTCAGTGACTCCAGAGGTAAAAAATTCCTTGATCATCACTTATCCTAGTGCTGTACTTCATGAAATGTACATACAGTTCCAGAAAGTGTGTTAGAAATTGACTTCAGGGAATCTATTAACTTGCAAGCATGGCAGACTCCCAAGTGTAATTTATGGTTTGCAGAAATATGGGATGTTCATTGTCATCCTTTTTCTACTGTTAGGAATTATGTGTGTGTGTGGGTCTGAATTTATCATTTAGTCTATATAGAGGTAAGGTCAACAATGGCTAAGCATGTAAAATATATACCTTAAACTAGTTCTGTTTTGAAGCATCTCAAGATAGAGCAAATTAAGATTATGTGATCTTAGATTACCTGCATTTTAAATGCGAATTCTAAACAGCAGAATTCATAACAGGGCTTTATCATCCTGCCTTTTTCCTCCTCTTTAGATCATGTCGTGTGTGTATGTATGTATGCACGTGTGTGTATTGGTATAGCTTATATGCCATTATTCTCAACAGTATTGTTTCTGGCAGTACTATGAAAGTGTGATTGGATAGAAAAAGTGCTCAAGAAGCTCTAATAGATTTCAATCCCATCTGCCTGCTGCTCTGTTTTGCTCTGAGTCAAGTATTTTTTCAAGCTGATAATTGAAAACCTATCTTGTTCTTACAGAATGGCTTTGCTGTTGTAAGGCCCCCAGGCCATCATGCTGAAGAATCAACAGCCATGTAAGTACCAGGGAATATTGCCCATCTTGGAGCACTAAGGTTACTGGCAATCACCTGCATTGTGCATGTCTCTGAAGAACTGTAATTGCTAGCAGATGACTGAAAAGGCTTTCTAGGTACTCCCAGAAGCAGATTTATGGCCTCAGAGATCATATAGCATTTTTTTAAATGCTCTGAACATTATTTATAGCTGTTTTCCTGACTGATTTGCTTTCTTATTTCTGTTCTTCTCTATTCCACAGGGGGTTCTGCTTTTTTAATTCGATTGCAATTACTGCCAAATACTTGAGAGACAAGCTAAATATAGGCAAGATATTGATTGTAGATCTGGTATGTATTCTTGGCAAGCATCACACTCAAAGTGCATCTAGATGAAAGATAATGAATTTGTATTTATAAGTCCGACTTTCCTGCTTTTAATACCTACAAGTTATAAAGGTGTGCATTTCCTCTGATTTTGGGAACTCATTAAAGCCAGGATGGCAGTACTGAAGCTATAAACATCTATGTTTCACTTTAATGGTGTTAACTGCAATTTAATGAGAAGAAGGCACAGATCAGGGCAACTTTTATGGTCCTTAAATGAATTGATACTTCCACTGTTAAAATAACCCTACAGAACCCAAGTTTACTTTTCCCTACAGAATAGAAACTTTAAGTAGTCAAATATTCTTTAAAGAATGTTGTTACATTGGTAACAAAATTGACCGCTTTCCCCAGTTCGCTATGATTTGACTTGTTGTGTAACTTTGATATTATTAAACAATTGATGGGTCATTCCCCCCAAGAAATTTTCTAGTCATGTATTCCAGGTTTTGGTGGTTCCCTGAAGAAAACCTATGTGATTAAAAATCCACTTCATTGGATTAGTCTTGCATTTTAATAAAAGGCATTTTTACACAATACTTAATACGTTTAACAAATGGATTATTTAAATACAGATGACATTTGGCATGTTGGCTATATTATTTTCATGAATAATGAATTGGAGCTCTGCCTTGCACTCAAAGGATCAGCCCAACGCACAGCCCAAGGAAAGTTGAATGCTGATTTATGAGCACCATTTTTGTTTTCCTACAGTTCATGACGAGGTGTAATAGGGTGTCTGACAAAGCATAGACAGGAAATGAACCCTGGCATCAAAACCTAACCTGTTACATCTGCACTTAATTAATTTTTGCAGGTGATAAAAGATTTAAAGACAAAATATGTTAAAGGGTTTTTGAAGTGCAGGGCTTAATAGTCTAAATCTTGTTCATATCTGCACTCATAATTAAATCTTATTGTGGAGTCATGGCCTTACCATCTAGCACTTTTGTTCAGTTAAATATGCGTACTGACTGTTGAAGAGAAGCAGAGAAAGGGGGGAGTGTGGGAGAAGGAATGGTAAGTGAAAAATGAGTGGCAGACTAAGTATATGTGTAGATTAAATATTCTTAGAATGTTTTTGAAATATTTCTCAAATTGTTCTACTGTCATTTAGAAACATAATTATAAGCTGCCAGAAACTATTATTTCTGAAAAATTCACTTCTACTATATGTTGTGTCTGTTTGCTGACTTGAATCTTTCAGTTCATTGCTGTAAATTCTGGTCAAAAGTGAACTCTCTGTTTATTCTCACTTTTTAATAGGAAAAGTCTACTCAAAGTTTGTGAATGTTCTTAAGTCTTTTTGCCTGTAAATGTTATATTTGCCTTGTTGAGAAAAAAAACCAAAACACTTCACTTGGATATACTTAGCCAATAAGCACTTAGAAATTCAGCTTCAGTTTTGCAAGGCAAGGTTAAATGTGCAAATGATTACCTGTGAAGCTGCCTATCTTTACCCAGGAAAGTAGATGGGGAATTTTCAGCCTTTCTGCAACTGTCCCATTGACCAGAATAACTCAGCTGGTGAAAAGGAAGAAATATATGGCTGACACAGATGCCTTCATTCCTGGAGCAATTGCAGTCCAGTCCCTAGTCTGCTCCATTATCAGAGCAGTGATACACAAAAAATTCATATGGAAAATTTCTTATGCATGCAAACTGTGGATAAATCACAGGCCAAACTGAATGAATGAACAAGTTAATAGTGACATCTTTATTCCCACCAACAGAGTTTGGGGCATCTGAGGAAAGAATGGAATTACAGATGTTAGACTTGAAATTAACCTTTAAGATTATATTTTGATAGTGACTAGCACAGCAGGAACTCATGCAAGTTGGCAAGCTGTACATGTTACTACAATATCAATATTAAAAAGTCATATCCAATCCCACACACTAAAATGTACTCTAGTTACAAGTTAAGTGTAGTCTTCATAGCTGCTACGTCTTCATATATAAATTTTTGACTTTTTAATTTTCAATCTTCCCTTCATCTATTTAGTCTATTTATATAGTAAAATAAAAGACCTATCTGACAGGATTTTTTCCTCATTCCACCATTTGCATAAATCTCTGGTTTTGAACTGAGTTACATACCCTGAATACATTTGATCTACTAAGGGCAGAATACAAACTCATTTCCCTCATGCTAACATCCGCAGTCTTAAAGAACACATTCCTTTGTCTAATTGGAGACGTTACTGCTCTTCAAAAAAGAGCTCTTAGTGGAATCAAAGTTTAAACAAGAAAGCTAGCTTGAGATTTGAATAATTTAAAAGAAAATAATAGCAAAAAAAAAAGTCTCTATCCCCCTTTAACACTTTTCCTTCTGTTTTGGAAACTGTAACAGAAAGAATATATCTAAAGCCCCACATATGTATGGAAAAGAAAGATGAATTAAAATAACAAAGTGAAGTCCTATTGTGTCCCTGCAGATCTATCTATGTGACCAGCATAGCTTGTCAGGTTGTTGAAATCTTCATTCCAGGATCATCCATACTTGCATTTATGCTAGTAGGATTTGAGTCTATTTTGGAGTAAACCAATTAACTCTGTCACAGGTGAAGACTGAATGGGATTCTGTGATTAGTCTGCATGTCAGATTTTACTTCATTTGCCAGTCAGAACCATCTGACACTAGACTGGCTGCCTTGAAATATTCAACAGCCTCATACCAGTGTGTTCTTTGCACATCTCACATGTTACATTTAACCTTGGTATTAAGTCACAGCTCGGTTGTAACTCCATCCGTGTGTTGTTTCAAGTACTTTCAACATAGAAAAGAAAAGAAACTCTTATAGTACTACCCTACAGAGGTCCCAGAGGAGGTCCAAGTCAAGCACAATGCAGTACAAGTAAGACTCAATCAATGCAGAGAGTTCTGAACAATGTGGGTGAAATGGGCTGCTTCAGCTGGCAAGGAGGACAAGCAATGTTCAGTGCTTGCTGTGCTATTGGTAGTGCACACCTTGAGGTACAGCTTGAGCCCTCCTGGAGTAGGCATAGTGAGGAGCATGTGACTTCTGTTTCGCAGACACTAAATTGGATTTAGATCTCATAACATTTGTAAACCAAATACAGACTGGGTGACAGTGACAGTGTTGCCATTCAGCATACTTCGTCTGTCCCCCTTAATTCTCTAAATCAGAAATTTGGGATGGCTTAAAGGAGGAAAACAAAAAATATCTGTAACTTTTCAGCTTCTTAGAAATGCCAGTGAAGAAACATTTTTTTAAACTTTTACTGAAAGACAAGTGGATTTTCCATTTTCACTTGTAAAATTTTTGAGTGTCTAACCACATAGAATAGTAGTGAACTGTGAAAACAAACTAAAAAAAAGGAAATGTCTGCATCATCAGCCTTTGTTTTATAGATATACTGTCAGCATTTCTTTGCCAGCCTTTTATTTAAAGACAGAATTTTATTCACTGTCATTATATAATGTTTGAAATACGGAGACTGACCAAGGTCACTCCTTGATTGTGGAAGGCACCATCCTATCTGCCAGATGATTTAATAGCTAATGAGATCATATTCCTATGTCTTCAACTGTTGCCGTCATGATTTTGCCAAAATGAAGTATGAAGTCCTTTCTGCATCTGGCATCTCTTTTGATGTGGATCTAACTGCTGAGGGACTGAACAGAACTGAATGTTTCAAGAAAGCCAATTTACTCAGCTGGTCGCAGAGCCTTTGACCTCAATAGTGGAACTTGGCAAATCAATGAATACTCTTATGTTTAGTGTTCTGTCAAGAATTGTGAAAAAGCTCTGTAAACCATAGATCCTTCTGCAAAATACTAGTTTGTAGTTTAAACATTAGTCTTTCTTCAGAGGCCAATGAGGCTAGTTAATTAAGCCTGAGGGGTTATGAACTGTTGGCAGTTAATAAGTCATAAAATTCCTCCATAAAACAGGATGCTAGATTCCATCACTGAGGCAAGGAGTACAAAGAGCCGGTGTATAAATATCTAATTGTACAAAAGGACTGGGATTTCTCAATGACTGCTCATCTGGAGTCTCCAGGGCACGCTCGCTATGGTTTCCTGATTTTTAGAAGCCAGTTTAAAAAATGAGTGCATTAAAGAGTAATTTGCCTGAAAGTTCAGGAAGTATGGGGTGGTGAAGGGAGGGGGAAAGGGAAAGACAAAAGGAGGGCAAGGGAGAGGGAGAGAAACTGAGAGAGAGAGAGAGGAGGGGGGTGTAAAAGAAAGCAGAACTGAGCTCTCTACACTGAGTTGGACATTATTACATTTGTCATCTGTTTTCTTTCTCCTTTAGGATGTTCACCATGGCAACGGTACACAGCAGGCTTTTTATGCTGACCCCAGCATCCTGTATGTTTCCCTCCATCGCTATGATGAAGGCAACTTCTTCCCCGGCAGTGGAGCCCCAAATGAGGTTAGGTTTATTTCTTTAGAGCCCCATTTTTATTTGTATCTTTCAGGTAATTGCGTTGCATGATTACCCCTAATTTTCTTGTCCTTCTCTGGTTCTCTAAATTACACCAGATTACCAAATTGTCTACTGGGAGCAGGGGACCAGTGGAGAACAAGTGCATAACCCAGAGCAGTCCTTGTCAAACAAGGCTGATCTGACATGTTGTTTGATGTTTGTTTCTAATGCACATTTGAGAAATTTTTTCTTCTCCTGTTTCCCTCTCTCTTTTCCTTTTCCTTTTTCCACTTTTTCTCTGTTTTTGGCATTTTATTTCTTTTTTTCAGGTTGGAAGTGGCCCTGGTGAAGGGTATAACATAAATATTGCTTGGACAGGTGGCTTGGATCCTCCTATGGGTGACGTTGAGTATCTCACAGCATTCAGGTTGGTACCACTTAAGAGTCTTGAAAACTGTTTGTAGAGCAAAAGTGCATGAATAAGAGCTAATGTAATATTGAAAGTCAGGAGAATAATCCATGATGAAAATAAATTAATCCTGGAATCCCCGTATATGAGAGTTTAGTAAATTTTAAAAATGGTAATTTTATAGTTGTGATCATCCATGCAGAATCAACAAAAAATTTCTAATTATTTAATGGATCACTTGTGTTTTCATCATTATGCCATGCCAGTAAAATTACTTTGAGCTTGCTTACTTCTCTATCTATAAAATTTAAATGTAAGTATTTATGCCAGGCAAAAGAAAACTACTGCTCACATTCACATTGATTGCAGTTACATGCCAGTAGAGCAGACAAAAAGCAATATGAAGTATGGTCCAAATCCAGTGTTCTTCACTCACTTAAAAGACTCATTATGATGCTCACAGATTTGACAATTCGGTTTTTTTCCTAAAAATTGCAGTAAAGTGTTATTTAATTAAAATAAATAATTTTTATATACTGCAATAAGAATGATAGGAAATGTTGCATGCTGTATTTCTCTTTGCTCGCTCTTTGAATATTCTCAATAGCTCATTCATAAATGAAATTTTATTCCTTCATAGGTGATGCTTCATTGTCTATTAAGTCTTATTTTCATGGGACCAGAGGAGATAAGAATAGGCCAAAAGTGTTTCAGTGCCCTGTCTTAGATACACCATTTCCTTTCACTGTAAAACAATCCAGTGGAAGGATTTAGTGAAGTTTAGGAAAGGTGTAGGGCTCATCTTTCAAATTTGGGCAAATACTACACCTCTGAGTTTCATTTGAAAAAGAATGATATGCCAGAAAGGCAATGAGAAAACCAACATGTATCTCTAATGTATTTCAAGACATTTAGTTTAAAGTAGTGCAATTACCTTATACAGTTTTTGACTATACTCTATTGAAAATACACCACAAAAACCCATCAAACTCTTGTTTTGTTTGTTGGAGTTTTTGTTTGTGTGTTTTTTGTTTTTTTCCCAAAGAACTTCTGTGCAGCCCATGAAATAATATGCAGAGTTTCTAATAAACAACACGCCTGAAATCAGAGAAATATCCTTACATACTCACAGTATCCCACTGTTTTTGTGGAAAAAGTTTTAATTTTATTTACATTTGTCTGTATCTAAAAAGAGTCTAAACAAATGGTAAGTGTTGGGCTCCAAATTTTCTACACTCAGTAGTGCCTCAAGCTCTTTCCAAGATATTTCCTATACTTCCATAAGATTTTTACATAAGTTAAGGAACTGAATGGTTCAAATCACTGGTATTAGTGTCTGATACTAATATATCTGGTATTTCCACCCCAACATTCTTGGTTTGGATCCAAACCGTCCCACTAATGATATAGGTAATGTGGCCATCTAATGATGCAGAGAATGGTGGTCTCAGTTTATTCAACAGACGACTCACATACTGAGACTGTAACCATAATTGGTACCGCTGTTATCCTGATGAAAAATACCTGGGCTTAATAGTGCATTTACAAATATGTACTTCACAGTTCTATTTTTAGGCACACTCATAAATTGTTTGGAGCAGCTAGTGTTGCTGCTATTCCTATTACTCTGCTTCAGAGTTAGAAGAATTTTCAGTCTCTGTTCCTAAGCAAAGCAACACTATTCAGGAAAATAAAATTTGTGTAACTTATTACGCTCTTACTAATCATTTGCATAAACTTAACTATATCTTTTTAAGGCAAAGAAATTCAAGTTTAAGTTTAGAATCTGCTTTTTGAAAAAAACTGCTGAAATTTAATGTTGCTATTTTAAATGCATCCATTTAACTTTGTGATTAATGTTGTAATGAATGTGAATGTTTTTCTCCAAGCAACAACAGGAAATGTTTCCCTACACTCTCAGCCCCTTTTGACCTGATCACAGGCTGTGTGCCCTCTGTAGGTCTTGCAGAGATGGATTTAGTATTACAGGGATGACAGTTTTGAATGGGGATCATTGAAGTAAAAAGCATGCAACTTAGAAGGGTAGATACAAAAATTTGTGAATTACTTAGGACAGACCAGGTAGCTGTTTCTGTAGATCTGGTCTGAGTGGTAGGTAAATTTATAGCTGCTAGTAAAGAGATGCTTCATCCATGGGCCAGAATCTATCCTTGCTATTATCCAAAACATCATGGAAAATAGCAAGGATATTAGCATCATGATGTAGCCTAAGTTCTCAGTTTGGCCAGAACAGAATTGTGAGACTGGCAAGCATCCAGAAAAGTCCAGAAAATCAATAGAAGAGTTGTCATGCTCTCCCAACAAATCAGCTGTTGTTCTGGAGTTTCTGTCTACACTGAGTAAATTTTAAAGAAAATAAGTGAATTTCAGAGATAGGAAAATGTGATTTGTTTTTTTATATTAGATTACATGCGTTTATAGACAGACTTACAGAGAAAGTGCAAACTATGGTGTGGAGCAAATTTTGAACACCTTCAATTTAAGAGAAAAATAAGGGGGAAATAGAGATATTTTCTCTTCATACCTACCAGTAGACAGAGAGGTTGGGCAATATTCATTCCCTAGTCAAGGCAGAAGTGGATACTGGTGAAGGTCCTCTCCACTGTAACCAAGGTGTGAGTAAGTTTGCAGATGGCTGAAGCCTGTTTGGAGAGAAGCCAAGGCTTCCTGCTGGTTCCAGAGCCTAACCCTTTGAGATCTTAGGAACTGAAAGATTTGCATTAAAATAATCTAAAACTCTCCACCAGTAGCTGGAGACATAGCTTTCACTTTCTCGCCAACAGAGCCCTAATTTCATCCTAGAATTGCGCCAAAGCACATATTTGAAGTGTCACCAGCCTTGACACTAGGTAGCTTGTTATTACTTGATTGACTGTCAAATTTCACAGCAGAGATCCTTCTAAATTATAATGTCCACAGAAAAAGAGACCAAGGCTGTTTTTTCTGTCTCCAGAGTTCAGCTCATAACCAGGTATTATATATGACAATGTACTTGATATCAGTTTTCAGGTCAGAATGTATTTGTAGAAGCGTTTACACACATACCTATACATATGCAGGTAGCAGAATACTAGTTATTTCCCACAGCATAAATTACTAGATAAATCTATTTCATGTAAATTCTTCTAGGACTGAATAACATTCCGCTTCACTCTTCATCCAAACTGTTTGACAAAATATTTCTATTTCTTCAGGAAAAAACAACTTTTCATGTGTGAAAATGCAGAAAAATTTGAGCACAGAGTAATCACTTCAGAGGCATGCTGAGTGAGTCACTGTGCTGGGACTGTAGTGGAAAACAGGGAAAATTAGGGTGCTGGTTTGTGTCTGCCATTTTGATTTCAGCACTACATGAAAAGTTTATATCTTTGAACTAACTCTTTCTGTTGCAAAATCAAATTTAAGTGGCTGAAGATGAAGACTGCTCATTCATTTATAAAAATGACATGTTTTCATGTCTTTCTTATTTCTAGTAAGAAAATAAGTTTGCATTTGTTAACTACAAGGAGGTAGTAGAAAATGTAGGATACAAAACTTTCTGTAGAATGGAAAATAATCGCAGTAATCAAATCAATATGCCATTTAATTTTGCCAGAAAAGTGTTGTTTGATGTTTACCATAGTTAAGGAACTGGCCTAGCTACAAAAAAATCCTTGAAATAATGACAGTTTTCTAAAGGACAGGCATTCTTCTTTTCTCCTAAGATAACAAAAATGTACAGCTCTTTTCCATTATTTTTAAGCTCTGAAGTATCCCTCTAGAGAATTTGTTTCATCATTTACTTCCACCTATTCAGGTTAAATTTGCTTTAATCTCTTTGAAAGCCAGAGGTGGCTGTTTTCTAGGAGGATGATTTTACACTCGAGTTTATGAGGATGTAATCCACTCTCTTCTGCCAACAGTTCTAAAAAAAAAAAAAAATAAGAGCAATGGTTGACTAGTAATGTTCAAATAATTATTTTCATAAGCTCCACATTACACCAGATGTGCTCAGTAAAGCAGGCAGCAGAATGAGCCTCAGGTCTGTGTTGTACATGCACATATGTCTCTGCATGTACTTGGAGCTTGCAAGGGACAGGAGAGATGTGTTTCTGTGGAGTGGAATACGGAAGATGCAGAAGGCGATGGAAACAAATGAGAGTGCTCACAAGAGTGAAGGAGAAGCAAGAGACAGAAGGAAACTGGGCTGTACCTTCCAACTGCTTTGCACTGCTTTTATTCAACAAAGGAGTTGTAAATTTAGCTGAACCAGCCAGTATGCTCTGGCTGCTTTGCACTACTCCAGAGTAGCATAAAACAGCCACAGCATATTAATGAAGCTGGCCATAAAAGCTTGCATAAAATGAAACATGTATTTGTGTGTGATTCTTGGAATGATTAGCAAGAGCTCATGATAATATTATCTTTTAGCAGTTATGTGTTTGATTTTAATTTAAGAAGGGGAGCAAATTCAAAAGAAATAGGTGGCAATAAGGCAGAGTTAAGGATGAGCTTTATCCATTATTTAATTTAAAATACATTTGTAATTACCCCCAAAATATAATTTTAAACCAAGTTCAAAATTAAAATCATGGTTGAAATTACGTGTGTTAAAATGTAAAAATGAAAGAAAACAAAGATGTGCAGAAAATCTTCATCCTGTCTTGCAGTCCTTAGTGGTTGTTTTGGGAGAAAATCAATATGTTTAAAACTGTCTGTATTCTAGTCTGTGCTCAAAAATATTAACAAAAATATTCCTTGTCATCTTTTGGCCATACAGGGCACAATTAAGTTCATTTGAAATCTTGTATTGATGTACACAATTTGGTTTTTTTCCATAGTTTACCATTTCCAGATCTCATGGTATTTAATTTTGACATTTCAAATGAAAAACTCTGTAAAAAGTACTTTTGATGTTTTTGTATATATTGTCCTGGTTAACTCTGTTTCAGCATAAATATTGACTGTAGTTTTTCTTTACTATTTACATTAGAATTTAACTCATAAATGCTAAGAAGAACACTCTATTGCTATATATGCCATATGTTTTTTAATAGAAGTGTGCATAGCTTGCATTTTTATTTATTAATTTAATTTTCCTGTAAATTTTACTTTTAAAACTTTTTTGTTGACTAAGGAATTTGAGATAACTTTTAGAAGTTCCATTTATCCTGTTGGTACTGAATTTCGTGGTTTTAAGTATGTGTGTCTGAAAAAGAAAAATTCTTTGTTTTAGCTCAAATCACTAGTCTCCCACTTTCATTAAATGTCTATTTGTTTATGTGTTACATGTGTAGATGAAACTTACATTCTTCCCTATCTACATTTATTATTTTAAGTACATTTGTATGATCTGTGTAATGTCCTTTCCTATTTTTCTTCTCTCAAAACACAGTATTTCTGGTCTATTTCAATCTCTCTCCACTTAGAAATGTATCCAGTTGCCAAATCACTTTAATTGCTCAATGCTGAGGCTTGGCTATTTTCTGGAAATGAGCTAAATACACCACATGAGGGCGAACCATAGATTTTTATGATTTTGAATATTATTATGGCTGTCTTTGGCATCACTGCTCCGCAGTGTTGTATAACTCTCTGAGTAGAAACCTTGGTTTCTGATAACATAACAAAAGAATGTAAAAGACAAAAATTGGCATTTTCTAGCTGTAGCTAACTGAAGTGAGTCATAGTACAGTGCTGTATTGTGATGTTTAATGAATTCCACCAAGACCAGATTTTGAGTATAAAGTTCTTTTAAATAATGATTCTTAATACCCATAACTTAATGCTATTAATTTTCTATGGCTGTAATTTCCAGAGGCTGCTGCTGAGGCTATATAATATTAGATGAGGTCTAAAAACTACAGTAAAACTAAGTTTCTGATTCAAATGTTTGATAATGTTTGATATCTCTTCAAAGAGATAAAAAGACAAAAGCGTGGGAGGAGTTAAAAAAAAGTCAGCTACTCAGCCTCATGAGTCAATGAAAGAAGGAGAAGTAAGCTCCAGTAACATCTTCAGAACTTTAACCTATTGTGTTACCAGTGAACTCCATTCACAATAGCCTCAGACTAGCCAAATGCCATCCTTATCTTTAGTAATGGGAACTAATTATTCTCAATATATTGCTTTTTAATAACTGCTAAAAGTTATCTCAGCTATAGTTATTTCTCTTGTCCAGTTGTTGGTAGAAATACATTCAGCATTTTACTGTGTATAGAGGAAAGCAGAATCTCTGAGTAGTGTATGACAGGCAAATAATGATTTACCCAAATGCAGGTGGACATTATTGGGACTTCTTGTTATCCACAGTCCTTCTGCATTGTCAAGGACAATGCATTTAGGAAGAAAAATGTGACTGAACAGAACACAGTTATGGAAGCTCTAAGAAATCTAAACAATGGTTTCTGTGTGAATGTATATGGTTTGATTTCAGACACCCATAGCATTCTGCAGTTATAAGTTACTCTTTCAATCACTTTTTAAATTCCTGACCTTGTCACTTCTACCAGGCATCTTTAAAATATGCTCATGTCAACCAGAGATGTCTCTCTTTCCCCTTCTATCACAGAAAATGTCTTAGGAGAAATCAAATAAAGGTGTACCATCAGCTATTGAAAGATAACTTAGGAGTGCCTGAGCAGTTTCTTTTGAAGAAGTTTGAAGAAGGTAGAAGTCTGCTTGGAATAATTTTTAAATCTGCTTTGAGTTTAAGTTTCATATGTAAACATTCAGTAGTCCTGATGATTTGTGACTTTAGAATTCTTTTTTGAGTGTGGTAATGAAGGTTTTGTAACAATAGTAAATTTTCATGCTTTTTTTTTTTTCCCAAATGTTTTGAGCATTGAGTCTTTAAGAAAGGGAGAAGCAGAGTTAAAAGCATTTGAAACAGTGGTATAAACAGCTTTTCAGCATTTTGTTATACTTCAAAGTTCACCATAAAACTAAAACTGGCAACAGTGTTTATAACCTACAACCTCTTGTTCTTCCTACTTCTTTACTTTTATTTGGAAAGTCTAACTTCTTCTGACTGAATACCCTAAATTTTCACCTTTACTGTATTGGGATTTTTAAAACCATATATGGTGCTCCTTTAATTCACTGGAACTACAAAAGTGAAACCGTTCATTACAGAAATTAATTAGTGTTGGCTTACTTTTCTACAGATGCACAGTTTCTTTTATTGACATGGCAGAGTAGGGGGTGGAGGAGAAAGGATAATAAAATATGGCATGTGTCAGGTTTATGTGCTTCAGGTTAAAAACTATTTGATTAAAACCCCAAGCCATACATGGTCTGTAGTTTCAAAGTACTGGAAAGTATCTGAACTCTTTTCTAATATAAACATTTTCCAATTTTTGTTAAGCCAGAAAGATGAAAGAATAGAGGTGTATGGATAAAGAATTGCGATACTGTCAAATACTTTGATCGAAAAGTTGAGAAATATCACCAAAAACATCCTGGAAGAAATTAAACAGCAATAAGAGCAGAGAAGATACTTTTATCCTAAAAATCAAAATATCTGTGGTCTTTACATGAAGATAAATTTCAGATCAGAATTAAAAGTCCTACAGCAACACTGAGTGATTGTATAGATGTCCAGTCCCAATTTAAACTTTGTTGCTTTATAATAACTTTTGAGAACTACACTGCAGCCTGTAAAAAATATCCACATGTTCTCTGCTGGAACAGCTCCAGACTGTAACAGAACCACTAGATTGCACCCTGGTGCTTTATGTATTGTTTAATTGTTTTCCTTTGGTGGATATTTTTATTAAAAGCCCATTATCCAGAATCAGACAGAAGTGTTGTTTCAAGAACAGCAGAAACAGAGGCCTTTTAGCTACACAGTTCTTATTCATGATTTCTTTAGCTAGCTTAGCTAATGAGATCTCCACTATTCTTCTTTTAATACTTAAAGAAGACAAAGAAATGTTGCTTTCAATTCTAAGCAGGATTGCAAAGAAGTATTGTGAGGTTCTGGTGTGCTCACACACCTGTGTCTCAGTGTGAGTTTGTGTGAGTACCTCCAGGGCATGTCTGTGCTTATAGATGTTCTCATGCTTTTGCACAAATAATTCCTTGGAGATATATTTTTTATCCCAATAATTTAGTGTGTCTGTGCTACACTTTACCTATACAATAATTGCACAAAAGGAATAAGCATTTTTCATAGGAAAAATATTCTAGAAAATAAAGCTGCAGTACTTCTAAAGAAAAATAAAAAAAATCTGGTAAGAGTCAGATTATAAAATTGTGACATGCTGAATAGCACTGTGCTCAGTGCTGCAAGATCTTATGAGGATTTTTGTTACTGGATATGTTGGAGCCCTAAGTCCAAGTATTTCATTACTTTGTGAAGTCAGCCTTTAGTCCTGTGGAGAGATGTTTGAAACTATGAAAACATAAATGTCTCAAAAATAGATGTCTAATGAATAAGTTCAGGGAGGTCTATGACTCATCATTATGTGAATTAGCAGTACTACTTGGGCCATCAGTAATCCATTAAATCAGTGCAGCTTCTTGGATAGTAAGTCATTACCCAGTGTTAAGGGAATCCATCAGACTTCAATCTCTGCGACATTAATTTTACAAGCAGTATAAGAAAAATGCTTAGTTGAAGGGTGACTTACCATTGTGTATATTTTTATTCAGGCAAAGTGGGGTCTTTGTCCTGTGATCACATGTACTAGGGTTGCGATTTAGAAGGCAATTGATCATTTGTTTCATTAGTTTATGCAGACCTCAGTTGTGCACAACACCATAATTCATAGCTAAGATACAGAGCTGTTACTTACATAAAATAGTAGCTTCTTGCAAAAATCTTTAAAAGGCTTTGTGAAATCAGAGGCTTTTCACTGAGTAAGTGTGGCAGGATTTTATCCTAAATACTGTGACTGCATTTAACCTAATTAAGCAGTCAAATTTTTAAGATTATATACAAGCAGTTTCATGAGTTGTTATGCCTTGAAACAAAGTAAGCTTTTAAAAGATCTTATTAGCTGATTCATATGCTTACCTACCACAAGCCTTTCAGTGGTATTTATATCAGCTGTTAAAATAAAGTTACCAAGATTATTAATTTATTAGAAAAAAAAAAAAGAAAGAGGAAAATGAAAGCAAACAAATTACAGCACGGGATAAATCAGGTTGAAAATAGCCATGTTTGGGATGCATTTCTCCTGTGTCATGCATGTAGGAGTGTACATGCTTATCAGAAGATAGAAGGTTGAAGGGATGATACAGCTTATTTGGTTCTTTTTCTCGCTGTCAGTAACTTCACCAGACTCTGGTGCTGTGTCCCTCCTGTTCAGGGGGTGCATTACTAAAGCAGAGATGACTAAAGACAGCACTTCCTGTAAGCAGCAACTGTCCGTGGTTATGACATGTGATTTTCTTCTACACTGGAACAAAACCAAAACTATTGGAAGTTTCCAAGAAAACAACTAAGTGTTTGTGTTTCAAATCCTTTTATGACAGTGTTCATGTCTAACCTCTTAGTGAGGACATCATTCTAGGAAGCTAGAAAATTTTAAGTGAAAAATCCCAATGCTTTGGGATTGGATTTGGCCTTAAATTGCACCAGGGGAAGAGATTAGGAGGTGAAAAAAAAAATCACTCAGTGAGTGGTTTGGCATTGGAATAATTTGCCCAGGGAGGTAGTAGAGTCACTGTCTCTGGAAATGTTCAAGAGGTGTCTGGATGTGGCACTTGGAGATATGGTTTAGGGGTAGTTATGGTGGTGTGGGGATCACAGTTGGACAAGCTGGTCTTGAAGTTCTCTTCCAACTTGAAGATTCTGTGACACTGTGAAAGAGTGAAGACAATTTCTTGTCCTGCATTCCTACAAATCAGGATTGGATCTTACCTCATCACTTCTGGAATTTATGCCTTTGCTGTCAGATTATTTGGAATGTTCTGGGTTTTGGTTTTTGTTTTTTTCTTCATGCTTAAAAGAAGAGTCCCCCTGAAAAATATCAAGGAGATGCAAATATACAAAAAGATTATGTCTTAGTAAAAAGTACATTTCTAGAAAAAGTTAGTGTTCCAGTTCTGAATTACTAGGCTAGTAGGAGAGTGGGAGCTAATTACCACCCTATCCAGTCTAACCTTCCTACCTCTTCAATCAAGATGTTTACAGATTAAGAATGTATTGCTAAGAATATATTGTTAAACCTCAGAAAGTGCTTCAATGCCTGTCACAGGGATTTTTCATTCCTTATGCTTCATTAACATGTGCTTCACTTTCTGTGTGATGAACTCGCTGTGGAAACTGATTCCCTCTGGAACTGAAAATTACAATTTCTTACCTGATCATTTGCCTCATTTTTGTAATAAAGAAAAAAATTCAAAAAGTTGCCCATCATTTTCAGTGTAATTCTTATCAGAAACTGCAAACACAGCAAAATAAATGCAGAGTTTGTAATAGCTTGAAGATCCTTTAATTTCCAAACTAATCAAAAATGCAGTGATTTCATTCTCATTCTGTTCCATCAGATGGGCCACTGCTAAGTATTAACCACCCCTGAAACTAAAACCATGACATAGATGAGTGTTCTTCAGTCAGTTTTGATTTGCTCTGTGTTAAGTTCAGTCATTGGCCTCTATGTAAAAACTTGCTGAACATACCCAGAATTTTTTATGCTGTCTTTTGTCATCTTGCAAAGCAAATTTTGGATTGGAGATACTTGGAATGTAGTAGACTGGAAGAAATCAGAAAGATCCAAAAATTGGAAATTCATTTCCAATAGTACCAAGCAGTATAATTTTCTAAGATTGCTAATACTCCCTTTTCCTCTCCTCCACCTTTATTCCCACTTTCACATTTCTCTCTTGGAGTCGTAATTTGATCATTTATCGTGTTCTCCATAGCATCTGTAACATCCCTTTTCTTCTCACAGTTCAGTCATATGCCTCTGATCACAAAGTTGCTCCTCATCTGTTATTCTCAGATGCTCAGAAGTATCTGAGTTTTCTCAAAATTCTTTTGCATGTTATCAAGCCCTCATGCTCTTTCATCTACTGATCTACCTGGTACATAAGCTTTTCTCTTCCCTTATTTGTCTAGTTAACCTCTCATTAGCCTCACAAGAGGCTCTTGTCCCTTGTAATACAATCATGATTCATTATAAAGAAAAAGTACTGCTAAGCTCTCCATCTTCCTCTTTCCTTTCTTCCTTTCTCTCCCCAAGACCATTGAGTGTACATATTGCTGTTTGTCCTCTGATTTTAGACCTCCTCCAAAAGAGCATCTCAGTCTTCCTCTGAAACCATTCTTAACATAAATCCCTCCTAGAGCCAAAGCTCAGAGTCTATATTTTACCCTCAGGTTTTCCTAGCCTGTGTGTCATCCACTTTTATTTATCCCTATGATCTTTTTCTTGAAAACTCATCTTTCCCTGACTTCCGTGTTTGATAGTCCTTGGCCTCCACCCACACTTGAACATAGAACATCTCCTTTAACTTGTCTTTTGGAAGAATCAACATTTGCCTCCTTGATCCTTCTTCAGTTATTCCATGACATTCTGCTTTTGGTCTTGGCATCTTCTACTTCATGGTTTTCTGCAGGGCACTTTGTCCACAATGCAGATTGAATTATTATTTGTCGACCAGTGGCTTCTCCATTCCAGGTATGCTTCCTCTGTACACCATGAAATTTTATAGTAACTTTATTATATACTAATTGAAGAAATCTGCATTTAGTTGAAACTCAGCTTTACCAAACTTTTATCCTCAAGCCATTACTAATGCCACACTTTATAGGCAAAACCATTTTTCTGCCTGTCAGTCAGTCAAGTTCTTGTGTAACCTTTGACCTTCTCTGTTGGAAGTCACAACACAGCAATGTCTAAATTTTGCAAATTCTTTCTGTAGCATGTCTTTGAAATACAGAATGTATTACCATTCCAACCACCTAAAGTGATTTCTAGGTTTCAGCCATTTTGTTTATTATTGCAGTGTCATTGTCAGAATGCTCTTATGAATTTCATTTTCCATATGATACCAGGTACAGGTTTTCTGATTTTTTTGTGAGATAAAGTTCATACTTGTAGGGTATTCTCACAGACAGCTACAAGACTGGTTCATTAACTTCCTTGAAATATTTCATTACATTTCTGTTTTGCTATATCACCTCACACAAAACTGGACAGTGATTAAATTCCTGTACTGTTAAGACTGCTTCTATTTTTCTGGCATGTACAGCTTCTGCCTGTTGTTCACCAAGTCTCTATAGAATACATAAACATGAGCCATCTTTTTATTCATTCTGTGCAATGTTTTATGCGATGATTGGCTTTGGTTCATGACAGTACCTCCAATGCATTTTGCTGATATAAATGTGTTTGGTCCTGTTGTTAAAAATAATTGTAAGATGTAAGGAGTTAAGAAGTTAGTTTGGCAGATATAAGTTGTTTCTCCCCCCCATCACGTTGCATGTTGCATGAGATACTCATGCATGCTTGATACTGGTGACATTGGCCACATGTGAGGTACAGGATGACTTGAGGTGGAGCACTGTGTGGTACCAAGGCTAGAACCAAGCTAGAATCAGGTTCTCTGATCTCATCCAAAAGGCAGTGTCTTCCCAGGGTTTGAGAAAGGGAGATAGAGGGACTAAGTCCTCTAGCTCAGATGTCTTTCATGGAAATTATAGTTACCAGAATTTATTTGGGACACGGTGACATGGATCTGTATTCTGGAGCTGTTCTTCAGTTCAAAAAGTAAGCTGCTGGTAGGATTCAGTCTTTTCCAAACAGGCTTTTGAAGTGTGATGCAGCCTCTCAGAAGAGTCGATGCATCTCAGAAGCACAGTTACCTCTCAGCATCACATCTGCAGCATCTGTGATGTCATGAAGCCCATGAGCATACATATCTTGTTGACATCTGAGGAAACATGATGATTATCAACAAAATGTAGGGCCAGTTGTACACTGTATCGCTTCAAACACAATGAGGTTATTAAGGCTTAATTACATAAGAAACAGTAGATATGTTGTGCAAGCTTGTAGAATGCCACTTGCAGAAGTTAGGCAAGATATAAGAGTTTCCTAAGTTTCTATAATAGTTTTATTTCTAGCAGTATTCTTTGACAAACTAAATAAATTACTGCATGTATTGGACCTCTGAGGCTTGGGGCAAAGAATGGAAAAATTATTTACAAAAGCTTGAAAATATTTAATCACTAGAGGCAGGGGGCAACTGTGTTTTAATTAGAGGTTCCTCAGGCCATTGGCTGGCTGGAGGCTTTCTCAAACAACCACACAAATGCACTGAATAGCTGTTTGCCAGCCTTAGGGTCAGGCCTGAGATGAAACAGATAAGATAATTGGCTCTAATGAAATCCAGAAGGCCTTGGCTTTCTTGTTTGAGCTTGGATTTGAAAAGTGCGTGTGGAAGTGAGGCTTAATTCAAACCAGTCCTGAACTAGGCCCGTTTTTCAGTGACTTTGATATTGTTTGAAGTTCTGAAAGTGTTCGCCACACCACTAGCCTGCTGGGCTGGGCCTCCCCAGTCACCTTAATTACTGAGCTTTATTGCTGACTTTACTACACAGGAAAGGAGCCATTATATGTTCCATCAACATCAGCTCTCCTCAGATTGGAGGAAAGGGCAGGGTGAAAGGCCACTGTAGGAAGGCAAAACCTTCACTTTGAGGTAGTCAGATCATTTACCCGTGTTAAATTTCACTGCGCTATGTGTGTACATTCCTCACAACACAGAAGCCCAATTTCCATTTTTTTTAGCAAGTGATTACTTTTCAAAACATTTTGTTTGTGTCTGATTAGCAGAAGGGTACATTTATTCTTAGAGGTGGAAAGAAAGCAAATTGTAACAAACGCCTAATTAATCATCACAGGGGAAAGAAATCTAGTTAAAAACTGTAATAAAGAGAAATTGTTCTTAATGCTTCTTTGAAGTGGGCATAAGTGAGGAAACCCCTATGGTGTGTTTGCAGACCTGACACCCTACGGAACTGACTCCTTACAGGCAGCCTGATATCTTCAGGGTACCTTGTAACGGGTCCTCCAAAAACAGAAAAGATCCTGTGAAGTACTGTTAGAGCAAGCAACAATTGAGGTATTTTAGCAATGTTAGATCTGAATTACTCTCTTCAAGATAATTGCTTTCAGAATTTGGTCCTAATCTCTTTAGCTGCTCCAGCTGGTGGTGCTGCTGGAAAAAGGAGAAGCTGAACTTCAGTGCATGAATTGGTTTTCAGATCTAGACACCCTGTAGCAGGAGGGGTGTCTCTCAGGCTTCAGGATCCGTAGTCTGGGGCCACCGAGGTGCCTGGGAAGACTGCAACTGCTTAAATGAATGTATTTACATATTAACTGATTAATAAGTCAATTAGGCTACTAGCCAGGGTAAAGTTACACGTGTGCATTCATGTTTGCAGGATTGGGCCTCCTGAGACTAATGAAAGCGTATAATATTGGTCAATTTGTGCCAGATCCCATATTACCAACACTAGCACTTAATAAAAGAAATATTGATGAAAAGTAGTTTCTAGTGGGACCATAGTTCAGATCAAGATAAGAAGCATTTTTTTTCAATGAGCTCAGGAGGCAAATTAAAAAGGACTGAACAATCAGTCCTGTTAATATCTAGTCTGTGAGATTTTCTTATTATTTTAGTTTGTACATTTTTTGTGAAATTTTGTTTGGGTTTTTTTGTTTATTTTCATGGAACTAGTGTTTCTGTTTTTCTTAAATCTTGAAAATGTCTGGGAATCCTTCATAAAAATTAGAATCATACATTCCACAGAGTATTCAGTCCTTTCCTTAAAGGCAGCTCTTTTTCATAAAGAAGGCTTCTGTAGATCAAGATAGTTCCACCTTGTGTTATTTTATATATAATATAAATATATTATTTAGATTTATAAATATATTTATAAGTAATATAAGTATATATTATTTGTTTAAAAAATTAATTGCATGTATATGTAGCTCAAAAATTTTTTACGCAAAGGACGCATATTTAAGAACCCTGAAGGCTTCTTGTTTTTCTTCTCTTTCATATGGCCTGTCACTTCGACATGTTTTATGTTAGTAGAATGGCAAATTGGTTATATGCTTTAAAGAGAAGCAGCAGGTTTTAATATTTTTATCATCATTTTGTGAAATTTTAACCTGTTAAATTCATAGCCAGCATCACAGGGAGCTGGTTATTTCTCGATGTGTATTTTATTAGCACTAATTAATCTCTTTCTGAGCTGAGAAAATAACTTTTGAAATCATCATAATTCATCACAATTATTGGAAAACAATAATTTCCCTTCTAATACAAAAGATTGTTTTGTGAGAAAACAGTGGTGTAAGTATCATAGTGGGAGAGGATGAGGGTTCCTATAAGCAATATTTCCAGATGGGCAGACATTCTGATCTTTATTAAACATAAGATTTTGTTTGCTCTCATTTTTTATTATGTATAAGGCAAGACACAAATGTCCTTTCTGATACTGTGCTTTCTAAGAGGTAGTTTGGACTATTAATCATAGCCCATCATTGTAAATCATGATCCTTGTCTGACTGTTCTTTCAGCTGCAATCACATTTTAGAGAGGCTAATGTGATTGAGAGGATCATATATGATGGTATAATAATATTCTAGTATATTGGAAAAGACTTTTTGACTGGCAGAAGTGAGATTAGGTGATCTATTGGTGATATAGTGGATACCTTGCAAATATGCCTAATGATCTTTCCAATAAAAGAAATAAAATTATAAAATCTACTGGTGATTTAATTTGACCTTTTCACATCTGCCCACAAACTTTGTAAAGTTAAGGTCACATGGATGGTGTAAATCAAGCAGGGGATAGTGACTGAGGAAGCATTTTATTGCAGGAAAAAATTCCCTGAATGCTTAAATAACTTATTTCCAAAGTTTCCAATCATGTTTTTAAGGTAGTACAATGTTTTTTTAATAACAAAGGTCTTTTTTTTTTTTTTTTATGTGAGGAACTGAGGACTATGCAGTTTCACAATTTCCACCTTGCTTACAATTGATTTTTAATCTGCAATTTAATAAAAGGAAGCCTAACAAAAATATTCATAAAGTAGCCATTATCTGATGTAATGGTGTTCTGTTGTGTATTTTTCAAACGCTATATAGACCACACAGGAAATCACTGGCTGGGCAAAGAGTAAATGTTGGGTTTCCTTACTTTCACTACTTCTGTGAATTTGCTGCATCTTTAAAATGAAAGATCTTTAAAAATGACTGTTAGATGTCAGCCTTGTATGTACCCATTTGCTCTCCTGTAAATGTTTTCAGGTAGAAAATCCATCTGCTTTCTCTAAGATTTAAAAGTAGTGTTTGATTCTGCTTTTCATTATTTTTCCTTTGTATCATTTTAGAATGTGAAAAGAAGAGGTAAATTGAACCACTTGGGTTCAGTAAGTCACTTTTAGATGCAACAACCACGACACACGTTTTGGCAGGACTATGTTCTGTTGTTCATTACCTGGTTTTTTTACACTCTTTAATAAAAAGAGGGTAACTTGAAGATAAATGCCATAAAAACCATTTATTTGTATGCTGGCTGCTTTAACTGCTTATATAATTATAGATGGCTTTTAGACATTTTTTTACCCTGGTAAAGAATAGAGAAAGAGTTAATAAGGACATTACCTACCTAAGGTATATACATGTGGCTGTTTGACATTTCATTGCTATACTCAGTAACAACAGTAGGAATAATTCACTGCAGAGAACTTTCACAGAGGATGCCATAGGTACATAATTCTTTTGACTAAGGAATTCAACTGGGATACATTTCTTATACTGTGGCATATGCCATATTCTCATAGATTACTTTTGTGTGATGTGAGAGATCAAAGGATTGTACTCCTATTTCCATGACTACAATAAACTTGAAAAGAACAAAAGGTAATACTGGTGAATATCGTATAGAACCAATGGGAACTACCATGATTTAGAGACAAGGACAATTAGAGGAAAAATGAGGACAGCATGCTTCTTTATTGTTCTTGGTTATAGTGTGAAGTCTTGCACCTGCTTCTTAAGAAGGTCAGATATAGGATTAAGAAAAACTGAGTGGTTTTAGTTGCATATTTTCTCCTAATAGCTCAGTTTCCTTAATTTAATTCATGTGTACAGTATTCTGAAATAACTACACTGCTTGATAGTGTTGTAATAAAACACAGGAAAATACACACAAATTCAATGTTTCTTTAAAAATTTAAAACACTTCCCATTTTATTCTATTTATTATTGTGCTTAAAATATTTTTTCAGAAGTGAAAATCAATTCTAACGGTAACATGAAGCATTATTTTCAATTAGCAGTCAATCCTGTCCTGGATGTCTTAAAAAATGAACTAATGTGTACAAAACTTAAATGAAAAAACACATATACTTTTATTTAATGGACTCTATTGTGTAACTACAATTTGTGGCATATCAGGTTGTGTAAAGATTGTGGAATTAATGAAATGCTAAGTCCTGTATTGCTCATGTTGTTTGTGAAATCTCTTATTAGTAAACTCTAGATAATTATTGTTATAACTTAGTATAATAGTATTAGCTCCCCAGATCAGACTGTGACTTTTGCACTGAAAAGTAGCAATGTACAAGCTTGTTGAGAGGAAACAAAAGGTTCAGACTGCTGTATAGAAATAATTTGCTTTAGTACCCTAAAGGAAATGCAGCCATATATTTTCAGATCTTATTTCAAAAATTTGATTACACAGATCTGATTCACTTCCCTGTGTCCTTTCTGCTCTGAAAATGAAGAGAGATGACTTTATGTTTGAAAAAAGGAGCTTGAGTTCCTGTGCTCTGTACCCAGTACACCTTCTCTGCCCCAGTACCCAAGACCGAATAGTGTTAATAGAAGGCTTCCTAGAATGTTTTTTCTGTGGGAGCTTTTAGCTTGAATGACTGAATAATATTGAAGAAATTGTGATTTTTGGCTTCTCATTTCACACTGGGTTGTGGCTAAAAACTACTATATAAACAGAGAGAAGTTCAGGATCAAATTCAGAAATCCAACTGCATCCCTGCAATGTAGGTGTCTGCATGTCAGCAAGGTGTCTGCTTTCCCACTATGCAGCTCTGGGTGACACAGCTTGGTTGGGTCAGCCCAGCTGAGACAGATGTGTGACCCACCCTTAGCCAGGGATATGCATTGGTTGTCTGAATAACTTCCTAGATTTCACAGTCTATGCTGACTAGGACCTTGATCCAGTTCCCAAAACCTTACAAGTTGTGCCACAGGAGGTGCACTGGAGGAGCTGAGGTTTAATGCTGTGGATGACAGCTATAGAAGAGGATCTCTGGAACATTGTGCCAGGAAGGGTTCCCCAAATTCCGAAAAGCCACTAGATATCTTTATGTAGGTAAGTAAGGAACTGAGTATTTGCCTCCATGCAACTCACTGGGAGTTTAGACCCTCAGCTCCCATAGAGACTCCTACAGTATATTGTTAGCTGTCGGCATCTAGATTTGGATGCTGTTCCTGGTTAGCTGTATCTCTATTCTAGTTAATGTTTATTTACATACTTGAGGGAAAACTCAGTTAATCATGGTTTCATCCATATATGGTTAGGAATATTCTAAGCCAGTTTCAGAACATGATTATACTTCTATACCTGCAAAGAAAGTGTAAACATGTCCAGTCCAGCTTTAAGCTACCTATGCAATGTCTGAAGATGTCTCATGAGCTACTCATGCTGATTGATTTTGTCTTTACTGAACAGTGACAAAACATAAACACACACATTGTAAGTCTGTCTGTCCCCAAACTAGTCTTTCAGGCTAGAAGAAGCTTTATAGAGGCAAATATACTGTGCTGACATAAATTCCTGCTTCTTAGGAGTATGAAATAGCCTGTCCAAACCTGAGTCTCCCTGACAAGAGTTTTTCAGTATCCACTTTGACTCATTTCAAACCCACACATCTTGACATCTAGCTGCAGTATGCATTGTAGTCATATCCCTAGGCAAGGTTTCTCCTTCAGTTTATTGATGAAGTGGGAGGTTTACCACTTCAGTTGTACACTTCCTTGTTATATCCTTGCATCGCACCTTCCGTAGACAGGATTGTTGGCTGCACTTAGACCAAAATACATGAGAACAAGAACCTGGGATGAGGTTGTGTTTTAGTTAGGTCGTACTATATGATCCTGAAGGGACTACCTCTCAACAGGGACCCTTTCCAGAAATTTAGAGTTGATAATATTTATGAGAGTGCAGAGCAGTTGAAACATTGGCTACAGATCTTTTAAATGGCTAAATTTCAACACACTCCCTAAGGATGGGATGGAGATCATTTCAGACCTGTCAGAGAAAGATCATGCCTTAATTGTACTTCATTGTACTATGAAAAATAAGACCTCTCCACTAGATTTAAGAGCCTGTGATATTGTGATCTGTGCAAAATCTTCAGGGAACTCATCTAGGACCTTACAGTGTATGTGAAATAAGCTTGTGTCACTAACAACGGTAGAAACAGTCACATAAATATAATGGTTTCTGTAACTGATCTTTTCTAAAAGTATCTCCAACTTGACAGGGTGCATCTTTTCAGTGTGATTTATTCTGTAATATAGTACACTCCAGTGGCTGCGTTCCAAAAATGCTGTCTTGAGTACCTACTTATGAACAGAGCAGCCCCAAATCACTCAGCTTCATGACTGGTGTTTCATTGAAAGATGAACACTGCTTTGGCTGTGGCACAGATGCCAGCCTTTAGAATGGAGCGTCTCTGAAAGCATGAAGGACAAGTTACATCTTCCAGCAGCAGCTCTTACCATGACAGAGGTCCACATTAAGCATCTCAGTTTTAAATGTTTTACTCTTCAAAAACAAGTTTGATATGTCATGGAGTGTGAAATGACATGGTGTAACATGGCTACTTATATTTATTAAAATTAAAATCAGCTAATATCTGCCAGAGATAGGGTCCTTTCTCCAGTCTTTGATTCAAATCTTTTGCAATTGTAGGAAAGAGACAGAGACAGTGTACTTAGGCAACAGGCAAACTATGTCTTTAAACCTCGTTTCTATCCTCCCTGAAGTTGTATAAGTCTCTGGAGTTTCCAGAAATTTCTTTCACAGCACCCCTCTGATTTGTAGGGAGTTTTCTCTTCCACTCACATTGGGAAGACCAAGAACGTTACTGTTTGTCTCTGCTTGGGGGAGTGCTTGAAAATAGTTCCTTGGATGGCATGAGGAGAAAAGCAGAGTTTGAGAAATGAAAGCAGAGTTTGAGAAATGAAAGCTTTGACTGATGCAGTTCTCTGCTGGCACAAGGGCAGAGGTGGTAAGATAAATGGGGTTTTCCTACTTTAGGAATGTTCAACTGGAAGACGTTACTTCCACATAAGTGGAAGCTGTCCCAAGGGAAAAGGACTTAGCATAGGGGACTTCACTGGAGCTGGTAGTTCAGTTAAGTGTCCAGCCAGTGTTTCCAAGTCTGAGACATAGAAATGTGCAAGTAATTCTGTGAATTATGCTGAATGCACCCTTTGAAGGATGGACCTGATGCTGAGGTGATCGTGTTGCCTAAGTGCCTTTGGCATTGCATCTTTGGATGGACCACAGAGATGGCAAGGTAAAATGCACAAATGTGAGAAATTATGAAGGCTGAGGAAGTGAGACCATAAGCTCACTTCTGGAAGATTAGTAACTTGCTGTACTGTTATGGACATTTGTGAGTAGTTTTTTTTTTATTAAGAAGGAAAACAAATAGCTACAAGCTGGAAGTTTCTGTCTGAATTCAATTTAAGAATTAATGATTATCTCTGATCATCAGTGTCTAGATTTCTGCTTTGGAACAGGGAGTTGTGTCATTATGTTGTCACAAATATAGCTGTAGGGTATTAAGCCTCCATGTTAAGCCATTTTCAGAGATGGAAAAATGTATATATTTGACTCTTGATTCTAAAAGGTTTTAAATGCGTGTCTAACTTTTTTTCATGAGTATTCTTCAACAGATACAATAAGATGCAAAAATAAAATATTTGGAGTTTCCCTTCAGACATTAATAAACTAGGTGACATTGTGCTAACCTGTGAGCAGGCAGGACACTAGAGAGGTACAGTTTTCTGTGAAAAGCACAAATGAATGTGTAGAAATTCATGCTTCCAGGAATAACATCACAATGTACCTTAGACAACATTCAGAGAAGTAACATGCTTAGATCAGTGAAGACATCCAAGACAGTCTTAAAACTACATTAAAAGGAAAGCAATTAAAGATTGCAGGTCAAAAATAGAAGTTAAAGTGGTCAGCATCTCTCAGAATGAAGCTCTTGGGTCTCATACATTCTCTCCTCTTTGAGATAACTGGGAAGTAAAGGGGATAATAGAGCATTGGACTAACAGTAATGAGTAAGCAGATGAGAGAAACCAGAGTAGAAAGAGAATGTAGATGAAGCAGAGTAAGAGAAAAGATGAGAGAAAACAGATGGAAGCCAAAAAGCCAATGAAGTGAGAGAGACAAGGCTACAATGATTTACACAAGACATGGTGGAACTCCTCTGGATAAAACACTAAAAGAAACTTATAGCCTCAGTCCAGCTTTGGAATAAAATGAAAAAAAACCCCAACTTTTAGCATGGTTTTAAATGGGTTCAGGCAGAACTTTGTGAATCTTTTCACCCTGACATTAGAAACAGATTCTACAACGGGATATTCTGATAGTATTGGTGACCTTGCATAGATTAGATTGAAATAAACATCAAACATTTTGCATGTTTATTTGAACCAACTTCAAATTCCTTGAGGTCTATTCTTTGCTAATATATATTTCCTTTTAAAGCTGTAAAGAGCGTACAATTGAATCTATATTAAATATGCATGTATAACATTAATTGATAACAAGAATGCATGTAAAACAAGTTAAACAAAAGCTAAGGCTGGAACACTATTTTTTCCTCAAATTCGCATGATCTAATAATCTTCATTCCCTCAACAGTAAATAATTATTTACAATTATTTGGGATTGTGAATTAAAAAAAAAATTCTAATTGAATTTCTTAACTTATGGAAAGAGAATGTAGGAGCTGTTCAAGGGAGCAGAAGTCTGAAGAAATTTCTTATCAGGATTTTGATTTATTTGCAATTAGAAACGGAGCCAAATTGGAAGTTGCATGTGTACCCTGTAGCTGTTGTAATAACAGTGGTTTTCAATTCTAAATGCTTTTTTGCTGCACAATATCTGCATGAGTTGTAGAAATACTTAGTATTCTAGAATTGCAGTAGCTTTTATAAACATTCTTGACCTGTATTAATCAATAGTTAGCAATCCTGCTAAAAGGAGATCTTAGGTTACAAGCTAGAGTACTTCTAATTTGTTGATTTAGTCACCACTTTTTTTTTTTTTTTTTCTTTTCTTTTCATGATCTGACTAGGGTTCTTTGGTAATTCAATGGAATTTAAAGAGAATGGAGTACAGCCAGAGGGAGATGAATGTAACAGCCTTGGCAGGATGAGCTCATTTATAAGCACTCTTTTATCTTTGATACTTCTCATCTCTATCATTGGTTTTCTTGGGGGAAAAAGCCCTGCAATGAGGTGATGGGAAAGCTGGCTTACTTTTTATTGTAGCAAGTAAGATTTACCAGTTCTCATTCCACAATCAAGTCTCTTCAAAGATAACTATTTCCTTCCTGACTGGGTTTTCACTTGGACTGACAGGTTGCCAGTATTCCCAGTGTCAGAGCACCAGCTGATGTTTGAGGTTGGAATTAATTTTAAGGATTTCCAATTAAAAGCTCAGATTTTTTAGATTTCAAGATATACAATAAAATGAAGACATTGTTAACAATTTAACAGCTATGACATGAAATTAAAAATTATATTTTTGCCACTTTAATATCTTTTTTAATCTAACTTGAGTAAATAATATAAAAAATACAAATTATTTATTTGATGTTAGAGGGAACTCATTGAAAAACTACTCGACTAATAGTATCCATGAGGTGTGCAGAGCTGGATTAAAAAAAAATAGGACAAAGACCTGAAGTATCCAATAAGTGAGAAAACAAAATTAGATTTTAGATATTATTTGATTGATCTTATGAATTAAAAAAAGTCAAAAACTGTTGAAAAGAACTGCAGCTTGAGTGATTATAAAAATGACCATTCTGTATATTCCCTTGACATTATACTAATTTAGGATTCTGTTTTTTCTTCCAAAGACTGAACTATCTTACAGCAATGCAGTACAAAAAGTACAGATTTTAGTAAGTAATTTTTTCCTTAGCTGTTCATGCTGAAAGGCTGACAAATTCTTTTTGCTTAGGTGCCAAAAGTCTTCTAACCTTTCTTGAGGGGGTCACAACTTAAAAATCTACTGGATCACCTCCCATGTATTAGCAATGATAAAAACTTCCTCCTGTTCTCTGTAATTGCACATCTCCCTATGGCAGGTTTGGAAATTTCATGTTGGAAAGGTTATTTTAAAGAAGAGTAGATGAGAATAGTATGCCAAATTTCTCAGCTGGTGTGAAATTCCAAATATTTAAATCTAGATTGGCAACTGAAATTGAAGAACTCACTGCCAAAAGTTATTGTTGAGTGTTTTGGAGACTGTTGGTAATCCAAAAGTAGCAGCATGAAAAGTACGGCTCTTAACTAGTCCCTTGAACAGTTTACAAGATCTGTTGACAATTTCAAGTAAAGAAATGACAAAAGTATTTCCTAAAGTAATGGTAACTTAATTGCAGTGAGGACTCTAAAGCTGCCTAAAGTCAGATCCTTAGGAGAGAAATTATTCTGAAGTCCTGGCAGGGTTTCTAAAATACTTAGAAAGTTAATGCTTTATTAAATATATTTTGACCTCAGTAAAAGGTCCAGTTTCTGGACAAAGTGAAGAATTTGAGTTACATGGTACCTATATATTGTGTCATCTAGATATCAAACCTGGAATAACTATTTTATTTTATTTTTAAGTGAGGTAGATTTGAATGTACATTTTACTTACATTTATTTATTTCAATGTTTTCTGAAACTTCACAGTTATTTTGCTGAAGTTTCCAGTCTAAGTTATTATATTGTTTTGATTTTCACTTTGAGAGAGAAGTGCAACAAAAATAAATCTAGAACTGGAAATCGTGCTTAGGGATGTTTTTGTTGCTAGTTCCAACACTGTAAATTGAGATGGACATTGAGAGAAGAAACTATGTGACTCAGTTCATTCTTACATTTTCTTGAAGTTAGAATCAATCTCAGTTTCCAAGACAACTGACTATATGAGGATGGACCAGCCAATAATGAGAAACAGCTTTCTTTTTTATTGCTGTAGCATATGGTAGAAAAAGTATTTTTTGTTTCATGCTGTTGAGGAGACTATCCAATTTATCACTCCAAAGAGGATCCAAAAATTATTAAAGGAGGTGTGAGCACTTCAGTTTTTCAGGAGAAGGATAGGGACATAAGTTCATTGGGGAAAGGCAAATTCAGAAATGTCAAAATGTAATTTTTAGATGCTTTTCAGTTAAATCCCAAACTTCACCTTGAATTTTTTCTCAGTCTTTCTTCAGAAGTCCTGACAACATGAAGAGTTGGTGTGAGTGAGCGTATTGGCAAATGGAATAGCAATGTGTCAATATGACTCTCTTGGGCTGAGTGGGATTGCCTTTCTGCTGTAAAATGCCTGGCACACATAAAAGGCTTAGTCCATATACACCACTGAAAGTGTTATGATGGATCTAGGACCATAAGACTGCAATTCTTTTGCAGATGTCAAATAAAAACTGCTAGGAGAAATGTTGGTTCCATATAGACAATGGAAGTCTAAAGAAAATATTAAATCACATTGCAGTATACCTGCAATTTCATATTTTGTTTTTCAGTGTGAGATTCCAAGTGCTTTGCTGTTTGGTATTCCTTCCTTGCAAAAAAAACAAAACCAAAAAACCAAAAACCAAAAACCAAAAAAAAAACCAAAAAACCAACCAAACCAAAAAAAAAAAAAAAACCAAAAAAACAAACCCCCCCAAAAAAACCCAGTAAAAACCCCAACAAAATAACGAAAAAAACCTAGCTAAAAAAACAGTGAAACCTTTATGCAGGAGTCATGTTATACCTGAACTCTGTGGTGTTGTGCGCTGTCCTTTTTTAGAGCTTTTTAATTTTCCATTTTTCTGTATCCTTTTTTCCTCATTGTGCCTATGAATGGAATATATATCCTTTTGTACTATTATTACTTGAGTTTCTCTGAAGCTGATACAGTATCTTTGATCATCTTGGATTTTGTTTCAGATATTGTTTTAAGATTCTTTTTTTTACTATTTTTGTATTTTATTAAACTTCTTATTTGTGATATTGATTCCTTAATATTTAAAGTTCTTTCTGCATGAAAATGCTTCCCTTTGAATTTTATGTATAAAACCTTTTTTTTTCTTACTACTGAAACCAGAAAAAAAATTCCTGTTCTCAACATGTCATATTTGGTTTCATATTCCCTAAGCCTTAGTTCTCTCCAACCCTTTCTTTGGCTTCAGTCTTTAAGTTATAAGAGTAACCCTCTTGCAGGAGAGTGTTTCTCATTTTAAAACAGCCTACCTGATGATTCTCCCTGAACAAGTCTGGTACTTTTATTTGTGAACTGAGTCCTTCCAGTCACGTTCAATTCAGTTGATCTCTAAGTGCTGACATGCAATTTTCTCTGTCTTCGAAGTCTATCAGATTTCCTCTATTTTGTTGAGTAAAATGAGTGTAAAGGAAGAACAGGGATAGAGTAATATAAAAGAGACTGGATTCCTCCAAGCTACACAGAGCCAACACCAGATCACATTTCTAACCAAACAGTAGCTGAAACTGCACCAGAAAACGTTGTAGTTTCTAACACCATGTGGTACCTTGGGATTAGTGTATTAGTGAGAGTGTTCCCTCAGGTCCCACAAATATCTCCTCTCTTTCTCTCTGAGAATTTTGTGGGAGAGTGGGAGGGAAGAGGAGGAAAGGGCAGGGATTGAAAAGTGCTCTTCTGGGTTACCTTACGTTATCTGTAAGTGTTTATTCTAAATCTTCAATAAAACTATATCAGTATGGGTTCCATTAACTGGCATTCGATTTAGGTAAAGTGAGAAGACTTGAAGTTTTTGCACTACATTGTTACATTTTTAATAAGCCTTATTATATGAGGGAAACTGTCTTTTTGGCCATCAGAAAGAAGGCCAGCTGGTCTGTTCAAATACCTGCTAGATATATTGAGTTGGTCCAAATGAGTTTGACTAATGAGTTGGTCCAAAGTGGCCCCAGCTCCAATGACAAGGCTCTGCCAAGCACAAAGCAGACAAACATACCTGTGTTTACTTATACAGAAGTGGTGAATGCTGGTGCTGCCTGTAGCACCAATACCCTCCCTGTAGTATCAATTAAGATCAGGGGCACTTCTTGTTGGTTAATTTGGTTTGGGTGTAAGAAAATGTCTATGTGTTCCTTGTCTACCAGTGTATGTTGTTCTTCAGCAAAAAACAGGAGGAAATAACACATGTCCGCATCTTCCCTTCAGAACATCAGAAAAATACTAGTCATATGAGCAGTTTTCTGAATAATATTACTTAAAAGGAAAAGTGACAATACAGACTAAAATGGCAGTTGCTATCCAGACAATTGTGAATTTCCTGCTTAGTGATAAACTATAAAACCAGAGAGAAAATACCATTAAAAGTAGTTATAAGTATATGGAAGAAAATGTAAGACAGAGCAAGAAAGCATCTGTATGACAAAATATGTATAGAACTCTGAGAAAAAAATCAAGACAACTTCATGTACTTTTTATTCACAACCAAGTTGATGAATACACCAGGTGGAAAATTATTGTTTTTCAAATGGCTATGACCTTGATAAATAATTTGATTTCTGGAAAATGGTTTTTTTTTTCTTTTCATTTAAATGCACTTTTCAGAAATTAAGAAAATTTCTTGGTGAAAGTGCTTTTTCCAGGGGATCTCTGTGTCTTTTTATCCACTCAAGCTATTCCTCTCCTGAAAAACACAACCACTCCAGTTCTTCTGTCCGGGCATTTTTAAATAAGATTTACCTTTCTTTCCCTCCCTTTCTTCCACATCTCACTTTTGCAAGAGCTGAAAACTACTTTACAATTGTCAAGTAATAATAATTTGTGGTGACATAAGGATTGTTGGCATTGCAAACTAAGCTGTTGTATAATCATGAAAAGTAAATTTTAGGTAGTGTATGTTCTTTCTTCCTGCTGTGCATCGAAGTGTATGCTATACCCCCAGCAAGGAGTGTAGAGACAAACTCATACTCTAGAGCCTTCTTCTTTTAATTTTTTCAAAACAGCACCTTCTTTTCCCCAATTCTACCATTCCTGTGGAATGTCAGTAAAATAGGCACTAGACTTTCCATTCTCTTCTACTATTCTTAGAGGGCTAAGTAATTTCAAAAATTTCAAGTACTCCATACTGAAATGTAGAATATTCTCAAAATAATGAGCTTTTCTGTAGATGTAAGAAGTTTCTTGGCGGTTATGTCATGCTGTCCTTTATTTTGTGAAATGTGACACATCGAGGCAAATTTTTACCTCTGTATTTAAGTATTTCTGATACTACAGCACTTTCTTATGAGCAATCTTATTAAGATTACTGGCAGCAGTGAACTGTTTTAGAAGGATTATTAGTTTATATTGCTAACATTTTAAGCCAAGTCTTTTATGATAAAATACTGCTGAGACAAATTACTTAGTCAAAAGGCAAAACTGCTAGTTATTTTGTTACAGAAAATACTGTAGTATTTTCAGCCTTGATAAGAATGTAGTATGTTTTCTAAACAATTATACAAATTTTAAAACAGAAGAGGTACCCCTAAATGTGGTTATTATATTTATGGCAGAAAAGCTTCTAGTTATTTACTTTCTTTTTCTTCCACAGAACAGAATAATGAGTGTTGAATTGATTTTTCTGGCAGAAACATGGTACACCATGAAAGCTAAATGATATCCTAAACAATACTTGGTGGTAAAATTTGGCAGTGTGTATGCATGTGTCAGTACCATTTCAAATATAAGTTAGAATGGCTTTGATAGAAAAATAATTGGCTTTAAATGGTGGGATTCCATATTTATAGCATTTTGCTTTCTCAGTGTTGGAGATACTATTTATACTATTTTAGGTTATTCTGTGTTTTATTTTAAACTCTGTCTTGCAAATTAAATCTCTACTTCCTCTGTCTCATATATCATCTTCAGTTGTGCAGCTCTTGGAAGCCACATCAGTCCTTTAGCTAACAACTGGAATTTAGTAAACAAATTGTTCACAAGAATGGCATGTTACCAACCACTTTTATTTGAGATCTGAGAAGTAACTAAAAGATTTTTTGTTTTGGGTTTTTTTTTTTGTGTGTGTGGGTTTTTTTGTTGTTTTTTTGGGGGGTGGGGGGTTTGGGTCTTTTTTTGTTTGTTTGGTTGGTTGTTTTGTTTTTTTGGGGTTTTTTTGTCATGTAAGTGCTTCCACAAGAGTCTGAGAAGACAGAGAAATATTTAATAGAGAGTGCAGATTTTCTGAACTCTGTTTTTCAGGGTAAAAGTGTTGTGTGTCCTGCTGCTGTTGGTATTATCTTGGCCTATATTTCCGTAGAAGGCTTTATATTTGTAAGCTTTCCTTTGATACTTGCAAACTTGTCTTTTAATCTAACCTTTTCTTTAAACCTATACTCATTTGAGACATGCTTAGGCCCATGATTTTTGAACAAGCTCGTTTACCATGATCTTTAGCCAATCCCTTTACCTATTGCCACTTGACTTTGAATTTTGCTCTGTTTGGATCTGGACCTGAACTTGCACAGTACATGTAGATAAGCTTTTGCCCATGTTTCAAGAAGTTGGATAATTTTACTTGACTATGCTATTAAATTTTAAGTGCTTTCTGGAAAACACAAAGTAATAGTTTTCATAGTTTTTCTGTCTGTTAACTTTTCCTTATTTTAGTCCTTTTTGTACTATTTTAGAGATTCTGACTGAGCCATATTATAGATCAAATGTACAAGAATCCTTATAATTACATTGAATCCACCTTACTAAATTAAAAAATAGAAGGGTAAGCAGATATTTTAGACAATATATCATATACTTTTTGACTGCATAAGATCTGGCAGTTCTAGCTGCAAGAATTCAGGAAAGTTATGTGAACGATGCCAAAATAATTATTCATTTAAAAAGGCACCCACAAATAGTAGCCTTAGGCTCTGAAAATGTCTTTAAAAGCCATAAAAAATTCAAGAAAGCAAGCAAGCAAGAAAGAAAGAAAGAAAAAAAAAAACCCCTGGTGCTTCTAAAACTTTTTGATCAGTGGCACTTAGATACTCCTACAATTATAGCATTTAAAATTGCTAACTTTATAAATGATCTTTAAATGTGTGCATCTATGGAAGACCTTGACCCTTTAAACATTTTGGCATGTGATTAAATTCAAAACCATATGCAAATCCCAGTGACATGAACATGCTGTACAGTACTGAGGACTTTGTATTGATGTGGTACCTTTTGCCCCTTGAAGAAATAAAGAAAAATATATTTTGTATCTCCAGACAACAAGTAAGGTAACTATAAAATAAAAGGAAGGACAGGAATGTTGACTGTTCGTACAAAAGAAATAGGAAAGAAATACAATTATTAAAAAGATAGAAGAATAAAAGAAAACACATGAAAATAAAGGCTGTAAAGATAAAACTTCTATAAAATATATGTCTTAGAAACTAATGCAGACAAAATTGGCGGAATTTTGGTATGCCTTCGAGGATAAATCCAGGACAAAGCTGATGGCCAGGTGATAATCATCAAGGAGTTTTGGGTGAATGTTCTCAAGTTTGGCTTTGATGAACTTGGGCTGACAACAGAACTGGCACAAAGGAATGTTGTGAAATTAAGCCAAAATTTTAGTGAGAGACACTATTATGGAGTCAATTGATGCAGAAAAAAGTATTAGGTACGAGTTGTACAGAAATTCTATGTAGCTTTCTGTGAGAACAGACATTACTTGATACTGTGTTATATTAAAACATGTGCAAACAACACGTAAAAATAACAGATACTGTACGTTCCATACACCTATAGGGGCAATCCTTTAAATGCTTTCTGATCTGTTTTTATCAGGGAACATTCAACAACTTTGCCTTCTGTAATTTTAAGGTAGGACAACATGGTGATTGATTGGTATACTATTTTATTTACATGAGGTGATACTGAGAAACTGTAGGCAGACCTACATTCTTTCAAACAACAGACTGAGTCTCCAGTTGGTGGCTAAATCCCCACCATAACAGCATTAATGCATTGTAGATGTCTATATTCTTTCAAAATACAAGTCTGGTATAACTGAACAAATAATAGTGCATTTATAGTTTTCTTCCCTACTTGTAGAAGTTATGGACTTTAGAGTCTTCCGCATTTTCTCTCAAGGTTTTTCAAGAGGCAACTGGGTAATTTATTCAAGGCTTTTACCAGCTTTTAGTTTTAGCTGATTCATCTGTGAAGTGGGTAAAGAAATGCCTCTTTAGAGGAGTATGCAATCAGAAACAGCTATACTGATTTATACCAGCTGAAGATACGAACCTTTCTGTTTTTCAGTGTTCTCAAAGTACTTTGAGATCACTGAATAAAAGCACTGGAGGATTTTAGGGAATGAGCAAATCATTTATGTTACTCAGCCATTCCAATCTGCAGTTTTAGAACAGCACGGATTATTTTTCTGTTACATAAATTATTGTCCTGCACTGTTATTCCCGCTTGTTTCCTTTTTAAACTAACACAGCAAAAGAATTGTAGCTATTTGCATAAGTTTAGCTTTCTTTGGAGATTTCCAGCTCTGTGTTGTGGTGCTTAGAGAGTTGTTTCTGCGTTGGGTACTTCTCTGCAATCTCTTCTGGGAGAACAAATGTTTGGTAGCATCCTAGCCATGTGCTTTGAATGTACAAAAATAGAATAGAATAAAAGAAACAGAGTCCCTTGGTAGAAATACTTTAATGTCTTGCATCTGATGTTCAGATTGGTGGGGAGGGGAAGATCACATGCCTGATGTTTTCTCTAGAACTACACCCAACTGGAAGCCATCCCTTGGCTTCTTTGCAGACAGCAGCATACCCAAATGGAACATATTAATTCTTTGGGGAAATCTAGTCTGACAAAAAGAAATCTTTTCAGCTTCCTAGATACATGCTCTGTTCCCAGTACCATCAGACTGAAAGAAGAATCTGCATTACGTTGATCTGGAAGACACAGTTTCACTCTAACTGCAAGGTTTAGATAAATAACTTCTGCGATGCAGCTGCTCAAGCTTTCAGGTTTTGACATGTTTATTAATAAAAATGAATGAGAAAAGAAGGAAACAGTCAGCCAGGCAAGATGCCCCTGTAACTCTGCTGTCATCATTAGGTGATTATGGTATACCAAATATTTATGCTTCTATATGATTCAGATCACAGAAAATAAATATCACTTTTATGTGTTTTATTTTCTTTGGAGAAGGAAGTGGAGGAGAGTGTGAGCCATAGTGGAAGAATAAAATCTATTTCTCTTCTGACAAAAGCTGCTTTTTTTGTCAGAGAAGGATCCTAGCATTAACGTCAGTTGCTGATAAGCTCTGGAGCCTGACTGGCTTCAAAAAGAAGTGATGGCCTGCCAGTCCCCAGTCTGTACCTGTCTGGTGACCCATGGCCAGAAGCCAAATCATATTTCTTACTCCTGCTGGGCATATGATAATCAGTGTTCCTAGCAGGGTCTGAATGCAGGCTGCTGGTGCACCCTTGCAAAGATTTCTGGTGAGTAGAATTTTGACCCTTTGCACCGTAACAAATCCTGCCAGCTGCAGCCTAACTTCTGAGCATAGAGCTACTCTGAGGAATCTGGGAAGGTTAACATGAATATGTATTAGTGTATGACCAATATTATTTGTCTGCTTAAAAAAAAAAAAACACCCATCATATTTTCTGTTATGATCAGATTCAGAGGATTCTGTTCTTAGGCAGCTGAAAAGGGAAGTGACATGATTATAGGAGCTCCTGAGGAGACAGCCAGTGTATGATTCCTCCTGTTTACTACTTGCTGTGCCCTACAGAATATAGAAGAGATAGAAAACATGCAAGATACAGGCTCTGATAATTCTGTGCTCCTAAGAGATAGTGAAGGATGAGGAACCTGCCTGTCCAACAATCCTGAGGTAGGAAAAGATTGTTTGCAAGGGAGAAATAATCATGTTGCTTTCTGTAGGCTTTCCTTACAACTACCAAGGTCAAAACATTTTTTGCCCCTGCCCGTGGCAGGCTGGGTGGGCTAGATGATCTTTAAAGGTCCCTTCCAACCCAAGCTATACTATGGTTCTGTGATTCTGTGATTTTCCTAAAGACACTGATATGAAGGTGCTAAAGCCTGAGCAGTGACAAATGGCAAAAGGTTTTATGTATGTCCTGGTGAAATTAAGACTATATTTAAAAATATGTGTGTGTATCATTCCTTATAGAACTTCATAAGCTAGGAAAGTATCTGTCATTTTTGTGAAAGAATTTTCATGTGTGTTTCTTGCCACAAAACAAGACAAACATTCCAGACAAACATTACAGATGGCCTACCTACATAAACTCCAAACCAAAATGCTGTTTTCCAGATGTTAAGTTTCTCTTTTTTGAATGGATCTGTCATAGAATTTATTCAAAAGAGTAACCACCTAAATGTCTGTAGATTAATGTAGAAGACTGGATTAGAAATTTAGGAACCAAAGGCCTATGTGGTCTTTGCAATTGAGAGACTTGTGGCTGTCATCTTTTTGAAAGACCAAACCATAGCCTTGACTCCTGTAATGAGGACCAGGGACACTCTGAGATGTTTAAGAGAGGAGTCAAGCTTGCTGTTCCAGTAAAGAGATTTTTAAATTTTTTTTTTTTTTTTTTTTTTTTTTTTTTTTTTTTTTTTTTTTTTAGTTTTCCATGATATCTTTCAAAAAGAAAAGTCCGTAGAGGTTCTTCTGTATTAAATGATGAACAGTATAAGATGGATGAACTCTGAAATTCCACTTTCCTCAATACTATGGAGGATAAAAAAGAATTAACACAGGGCATACAGGTTAGCTCTTCTGGTACATAGTGTGGAAAGTAGCAGTAGCAAAGTTATGTCTTAGTTATGTCTTAGTTTGTGAGACAATAATACAGAAAAAGTAGGATGCTATTTTTCTGGTGAAATGTAACACACACTGTATACATTTTTAAAAGAAAAAATTATTTCTTTCAGAAAAAAACCCTCTTAGCTATTAATTTGGTAAAGTGAATTGAGGTAATGCTGAAAGCATTAACAGAACACTGAATTCTAAATGCCACCTCCAGTGGCATTGTAGTCTTATAGTCATATAGCGTTATAGTCTTCTCAGTCTTGAGCTGAGATTCTTATATATCATTTCTGTAGAGATTTATAAATGTGCTACTATTTCCTGTTCAGCACTATTAAAGATGGTGTTAATAGCTATTCCTGGTTCTTTGTGTCAAAAGACCTTGCTTTCAGTATTTAATAATTTTCCTATTGCTACTCAGTATGGCTGTCAGTTTTAGTGTCAGACATATTTATTTGACAAAAAATTGAATAAACTGTCTAAACAATTTTTGCTGCTTCTATGAATGAGATTAAGGGTCAAATGCATTGTTTTGCCCCATTGTTATTAAAAAATGTGCTGACATCTTTACGCTTAAGAGCAAGGTCTTGAAATGTGGTAGAAGTGTGGTAGATTTTCCCAATGTTCCAAATTATAAGACTCTCAAAAATTTCTTTGTGTGTTAGACTGGTGAGGCTTGTTACTGCTCAGCAACTTGAGCTTGCAGAGCTTCTCTGCACTGAACACACTCCATTGTCTGACTCCTGAGCTTAGTCTGTGCTGTACTCTGTAGTGCTGCCACTTTGTTTGACATGAAGAAATAAAAAGCAGAGCCTGACTTGAATTTGAGGAAATATGAATGGAGAGGAGGAGGGCAAAAGCTCAAGTGGCTGCAGATAGGGAGGGTTCTTCATAGGATCCCTCCTTCTTTCAGTCTATAAGATGTATAGTGCTATGGGGACAGATCAAGATTGTGTATCAACCACAGTCCTCATCAGTGATCAGGATCCATGCCACATGTGTTGCAGACGTGGGGAAGTTTGGGAAGTATGTGTTGCTTCAGACAATGAATTTGTAATTAGAGTATCAGAAGGTATGTACATAAGACGTTGCATAGGAGACCTTTATTCCTGATATTGTTCCCTAGCTTTGTGGAGATTAGCCTGCAAAAGCTTGGTCACTGTAATGTCTAATGTAAGTATTCCTATGTGTACTTTGTGTGTTAGAGAGTTCTACATCGTGGAACAATAGGAAAAAAAGCCCAGAGGAGGAGTAATTGACTGCCTGCCTCTAGGAAATGTCAGCTCGAACCTATAGCAACCTTGGTGGATATTTGTTTCAGCTATTATAAAAAATAAATAATGAATAATAAAAAATAGCTGAAACAAATACATTATAAAAAAGTCCAAGAGATAGAGAGTCTCTAATTTTCTTTTAAGCATTTTATTTATATTATTATTTATTCTTAGTATTTAAAAGCTTGTTCCGTTCTCTGAAGTACATGTTTCCTGCTGCAGCTGCTTCAGGTCCTGTCCACAGGGTACAGAACAGGTTATTTCTTTCCTCTTGCAATGACTTACATATTCGTGCACTTTTATCATGTTTGCTCCCATGTTATGCAAATCAAATAATTATACTTATGTTATTTATCCACTTAAGTTATGTTTTTTAAAAGTTTTTTCTTCACTTTTGATCTCTCCAGTTGGTCTAGGTCCTTCTTGAAGTGCAATGCTCAATATTGGAATCCATATTTCAGCAGAGGCCTACTAATGACTTGCAAAAAAAGGAATATTTCACAATTTATATCACTTTGCCTGGAGATATTTGTGGTGCAATTCCAGCAAAATCACCAAAAAAAAAATTTTTTCAGCAAAACCACCAAAAAATTTTTGGGTGACCTCTATCCTTTTTTAAATGTAGAACTGTATTCATTGAAATGATGCATGATCTGACAGAGACTTTTTGCTTCATCTGAATTCTCTTTTTTTGTGATTAACAAGTAAAATGAACATTTTCCTAATACTAAAATTAAGAATAGGCTAACAAAACAAAATAAAGTTTATAATGCATAGATCAAGAACTAAACAAAAGAAAACCCTAGAGAATTGTTAATATCATTAATGTGTCTTTTTCCTGCAGAAAACCTAAACCTTTCAACAAAAATATGGTTTCTTTGGACTAAGTTGTTTTTCCAATAAACAATAAACATTGAACTTAAATAGCATTACACATGCACAAAATTAATCTTCACATTCTGACCAGTGTAGACCAATTGGGATTTTCTAGAGTTAATTTTCTAGAACATTCATATATGTATTTGCCTTTTAATGTTAGCCATGTCCCCCTGATTTAGTACAGCCATTACAGGCTCAGTGTTTGTCAAACTAGTGCAAAAGGCATCCTTACTCCTTCCCTTTGGAGTCAGCCTGAAAGAGCACATCCGCAAGTGCAGAGCAAAGGGGCTTATCTTCTCCTTCAATACAGCTTTCAGGCTTTCAGATTAGAGAAGGGCAAAATCCAAGTGATAAAATATCCACACATAAGTTTGTCAAGGAAGGGGTTAAAAAAGTGGAATCTTTGTGACTGTAAAGGGCTGAATTATCTTCCTGACACCAGCAGGGGTTGCTGTCACTAGTTTGTGGTTGTCACATTCCTGTTGTGCTTGACCTTGGAAAGGCTTGACAACATAGTCTGGATTTGATTAAGGGAATTTCATGTTTTTCCTTTGCTAGAGTCACCCCCCCACCTCGACGAACATTTAAAAATGTTAAGGAGTAAAAAAAAAAAAAGTTTGGAAAGCAAACATTTTCCCAAAAGAAATTTATAGTTCAAATTTACACCAAGTTCACACTAACTGGAGCAGTCCGGGTTTCCAGTCAGGCTTTGAGAGCTCTCTGTAAACCATTAGTCACTTCCCTGGAAGAGGCAGCTTTTTATAGGCAGCAGGATAAAACAGACACAGATGTGTAAGTAATATTAGAGGCTTTCACATGTACCTGCCTTTTTTTTCTCAGTCATACAAAAGAAAAAAAGAGTGATTATAGAAAGAAATTCATTGAAGCTTGGACTTGAACAGCTACTACAGAGATAAGTTTAATGAAAATAAAATATCTTGTGTTGTGGGTTTTTTCTGATTGTGACAATTTATATAATGAAGATGGAAGTTATTTTAATTTTTTCACATTGGGTTCTTTGCATTCCACAGGACCGTGATTATGCCAGCTGCCAATGAGTTTGATCCTGAAATTGTCCTGGTGTCGGCCGGATTTGATGCTGTAGAAGGCCATGACCCTCCGCTGGGCGGGTACAAAGTCACAGCTAAATGTAGGTATTGCCATTGGCACGTGTTCCTGAGTTGGTATTTATATTCCTAGTCAGGAATATAAATCCAGTTCACATCTATGTTTCTGTTTTGTGAGATGACAGCTGTGTCACTGAGGGCAGGGACTGTCCAGCAGTTAATACCCAAGATGCCTGGAGAACTGCAGTGCTTGCCCAACTCATGGATAGGATGGAAGCAAACATGTTAGAGTTCCTGGCTCACTCCTTTATGTTCCTCTTGGCATTTTTGTCTTGACTTTCTAAAGTATTACTTTCTGGCATTCAAATAACATTTTAGAGGTTTCATGCTTTTCAATAGGCCCCAATTTCCAAATGCTGGAGTAAGTTACTTCTCTTTAAATATATATTGGAGATTTTAGACTTTGGATGCCTAAATCCAATCTCATATTGCTCTTTTGTTATTGCAATCTTTTCAGCTCCATGGCATTAATCCTGAATTACATCAGTGTTTATGAAGGCCAAATTTTTCTAAAATATTACTCTTCTGGGTCTCAATATTTGTATGTCCATTTCAGTCTTTCAAAATGTGTGCTTATGGCAGAGATTTAATACTTTCTGAAAGACAGGTCTGCCTGACACATCTCATTTGTAGCACTCCAAAATCCTTAGGTCTTACCAGACATTGTGGCCAAACTGATTCTGAGCCTGGGATGTTAAGCAAGGCTGGGTGATGTAGTAACTCTCTCTACAGAATGTGCATTGTAACATTGCTTTATATCAATTGCTTTACATGGGACAACACAAAATGGCTTCCTAATGCAATGCTGTGCATAATTTTCCTCAGTATATCTACTTTTATTCCATGTATTCAGTCTATAATATCACTTCAACCACTATTAAATGTGGACCTCTGCTGCTAATGGTAAATGCCTTGGGAAAAGTCTGGAGAAGTCAATGAGACTTAATGGCATTTAAAACACTGCAGAAATGGACTCCAGTTCAGAGGATTTTGTCCTTCTAACTTCTGCCTTTTGTTACAGATCAATAGACCAAAGCTGTTGTTTACCTCAGGAGGTTCAGGGCAGACATGCGTTTTTTTATTTTAATTTTCACTGCATGCTAAACAGGCTCCCCTGAATACCAATGAAAGTGATGGAGGAACAGAGTGAGTGTCCATAGGGGTGTGCTGTGGAAAGGGAGAATGCAGAGAGCAGTGCAGGGGTCTACCCAAAGATGCTTACACAGGTGCTAATGCACAAATGGGCTGGAAATGGAATATCCCTCTGGCTGCAAGTTAGACATATTGAGTTTTAGCACAGCTTTTCAGCTTAATGCAGTGGCTACACTGGAGAGGAAAGAAACATAGCAGGCAGTGTGCATGTTTGAGTATCATTTCCCTGTGTATTATGATTTTTAGTAAAACATTTTGCAGGAAGAGGTGAGTGATTTACTCGCTGTTTTTTTCCATGTGTGGTTCCTGGTCAGCAGCACCATCCCATGAGCTTGTGTGGCAGGGAGGTGAACTTTCAGCTGGTACTAAATTAGATATTTTGTTGAACCATTGCATAACTATCTGTATTTAGCTGCTGAGAAGGTATTCTGTGTGTCCCTTAAGGATGCAAGATGCTTTGGCATATATAATATTTTGGCATAGCAACTTCAACAATTTAACTAGAAATTGCAGCAAAGGAAAACTGACATTAGAATTAGTGTTAATTTTCATTCATTAATTAATTAGCTCTTCATAACTTTTTAAAATAAATCTTAATACATTTTCTAATATAAGAGGCTGCACACTACTTCTGCATATTTGGCTGTAAGCAAAAAAAAAAGGTGATTTTTTGCTTACAGACAAAAAAAAAAAAAGCCAGTGTAGGTGGCTCTTTTTTAAATTACGAGAAAAGCTGGGATAGAGTCAGATAATGATCATGCACCTGAGGGATGAATAAAGCCATTTTTGCAGAGCAAAGGAATTTATTATTTCCTCAAAACAAAATTCTCCACATTCCACCATTCTATTTTAGAACATAACATACTGTATGTGGAATGTAGGAAAATGAACATTCTATTAAGAAAAAAAAAGGTCCAAAGGGAAACTTTCATATTGAACATTAAAATAGATATTTGTGCAAAATTTTAATATAATTGGTATGCAATAATTAGGAATTGTTTGCCAAGAAGTAAAGCTGAACCTGTAAATATTCTTTCTTTATAAATCTTTAGTATTTTGTGTACACGTAATACGTTTAATTTTCTGATTTCTATGATTTAATACAAGCTTTACAAATTAGATAAAGACTGAGGTTAAAGGAGAGAAGATATATCCTTAGCTACTAACCTTGCTCTTAAAGAGCATTTAGAAGCCACTAGATACTTGGTAATGAATTTTTTATGTCTTTCCCTCAGAGTACAATCTAAGAGAAAAATTTAAAATTTATTAACCAATCATTCAACCTACGTTATAAAGTAAAAATCATTGGATGAAGATAGTAGATTGAACTAATTGGAGTAACCATAGAGCAGGCAATTACCTTCAACAAAAAATGGTCTGGTAATCTGCACAGTTTGAGAAATGTAAACTGTAATCTGCTTTAACTCAGAATTTAAATTTTTTTCTATATTATCATACAATCTTATTTACTGAGGAGTTGCCATTTCTTATTAGTAAAGAAACATGTCAGCAACAAAATAATCATATATATATATATATATATATATATATACGAAGCTGATTTTAAATCTGTGAGTCTGTTGTGCAGTAAGGATTTCTCACAGTGAGGTGACTCAACTCCTCTAGAAGGCTGTAGAGTGGAATTTGGCCAACTGAGATCAGTGATGATGGCAGAACTTGGAGATATCTCACTTCCTAATTTATCTCTAGTTGTATTAAGGAATGAAATCACTAATGGTCTTTTTCCCATTAAAAAAAAAAAAGAAAAAGATAGTGTTTAAAAAAAGATTGGAAGGGAAGAAGTTTGAATCTTTCCTATCTTATTGCACTTTTCAGATCACTTTCCCTATTTTTACAAAGTGGCTTTGCAATTCCTCCTCATCTGTTGATTAGTTTTCACTAAACTAAGCAAAATTTAACTAAGTTTTACCTGTCTGTGAAACAGATTTGTTTGGTGCAATGTAGAATTGAAAATGAACATTAAGTAAAACATTTGTTTCAACCCCAACTTTGAGGATTTCATAGGCACATTTTTCTTTATGTTAGCTCTTTGTGCCAATCCTCTCTCTTAATGATGTGCTATGATTTCAAAAGGTGCTTGTATACACCTACATACACATACACATCTTGAAATTTATACTCAACCCATGTGCATAAACTTTGTGATGGATTTTATATTATTTTAAGAACAAAAAGGGCTTCAAAGATTTGATATGACTCGTGGCATATGGCAGAACTTGTTGCTGCTGGGAAGTTCTCAGTCCTTTGGTACAAGCTACATTCCTAATATCTTAGTAAGGAAAGGCAAGCTTTATTGACAAGCCTGATGAAAGGCCACCTAGCCTAATTAGAAACAGGTATACTTTTGAATTCACAATCGCTTTGCCCTGAAGAAGGTCTTCCCCCCTCAAAAGGGTTTGTGTCAGAAAAGGACTTTGTTTTCCAAATAAAAACTTTCTGTCTGCTAAAAATATTATCTTTACTCACGGACACTGCCTTGCCTGTGGCATTATGCTATGGGAACTGCACCAAGTTTAACATCAAAAAGCAAAGAGAAGAAAGTGAGGCAATTACCATGTTAAATTTCACTGTTAATCCTCTTGGCCCAGGGTCTTGCATCAGTTAAAGGTGCCAACTCTTGCTCAGGAGCTTCTTTAATATCTGCTATGTTCTGTCAGGAATATTCAGGCAACTTATCTTAGATTTTGCTTTCTGTGCCCCTTCTGTAGCGACTCAAGTTTAACTTCATTAGCTGAAATAGAGGAATACCTTTTGCAGTGTCAAGTCTATCTTCAGTACTAGCATGGCTCTGTCCCTGTTGCTTGGCTAAGTGGTTCCCCGAGATGTAAGGTGAATGTGGGTGCAGCAGCTGGAACTCTCATACACATCTCTTATGCAGAGTAACTATTGATGTGTTTGGGATCTCTTTGTTTAGATCAGAGACTGTAAAAGTGCTTTGTTTTCATTATAAAATGTAATCAGGTGAGAGGAAAACATGTCTCAGTTCCTGACTAGTCCAATGGTTTCTTTTTATTATTAGCAATTTTTTTCAATAAGATAACACAAAATATCAGCACCATGTAACACGTATTATCAAAACATATTTCTATCAAATTCACTTTTTGTACTGGAGTAATAAAAGTTCTATTGACAATAAAATATAAGAAAAATAATGGTAGAAGAAGTAAAGGGAATTTTATATTTAGAATAGTAAGGATATGCTTAAAGAGTATGACTCTACTCTTTTCTGTTATCCTGATGATCCTTAGATAGAACTACTGGAAATAGAATTGGTACATTTTGTGCTTTATTTTACTGTTAATTTTTGCATTGTCTGCTGAAATATATAGTAATATCACACAATTTCAATTTTGTGTAGTGAGCAAGTCTGAAGAAGATCTGTCAGATCTGATCATAAATTTGCAAGTTGTTAGATCTAGTAAGGGAACTATTTTTAAATTTAGCTCTGCTGGCTGAAGATGTCCATGTAACATTATCCTGAGGTGAAGTACTTTCTCTTTGTTTTATAGAACAGCCCTTAGAATAATGCTTGCTAAAGCCACTAAGATCACTTTACTGTTCAAGTAAATATTCTACATAATTGCTCATTAAATCGTGACCATTCCATAAAAAGAATAAATAGAGAAGTGTCAAGAAAGCATTAAGACCTTTTTCAAGGTACTTAACTTCCTGAAGCACTACATTTGTTAAGAGCTATGATGATTTACTAGAGTTTTCCTGTTGTTTTACTCTCCTGTTCCAGAGATGCTATTTGACACCAGAGTGCAAAATAGAATCAGCAATTAGCAGTAGGAAAGGATACCACTGTGGGCATTTAAAGAGTAAATGATATTTTGTCTGTTGGAATATTTGTCTTCTGTTACGCCAAATTTGTAATGAAAAGTTGATCCAGTGCCTGAAATATGACTGATTCTATCTAAGCTGATTTGCAACTTTTAATATTTTTATTTGAGAAAATTGCAATATCTCCCTTCATCTATCAAAAGCTGCATTATGTTGTAATACACTTCATTCAAGTGGGACCAATGAAAAAAATGCTGAACTTATTAACAGTTTTCCTTCTCTTGAGCCCTGGTATTTCCAAAGTTTATGTCAGCATAAGTGGTAGAAATTAATGTATAGGAAAGACTGCTGACTTACACATAGCCAACAGCTCTTCTGTGAGGAATCTCTTCTCATGGCTGGAACTGATACTTTGCAGGATACAAGTAAGAGCAACCGGGTTGAACTTGGGGGCCTGTTGGTTTCCTGTTGCTTTGCCCTTCACATTTCAGTTCCAATTCCCACTGAGAGTAATGAGTTTTGATAAAAAGATCTCTGAATGTAACATGAAATGTTATAAAAGCTAAAATACCTAGCATCTTGGCACAAGCAAATTCAGAAGTAACGGGCACAATTGTAGTAAAGAGATGACTGATTGCTGAAACAAATGATCTAGCATGGTGTACCAGCTGTCACTGGAAGGCTTTAAAGGAGACTTATAAATAGCTGGCGTCCTTAGAATTAGGAATGCCATAGCACACTCAAGACACCAAAGGCTTCATGCAAAAGTTTTTATTCAATGACTCGTCTTTTCTTGAGCCTTCACAACTGTCCTGCTGTATCTTGGAATTCTTCTCAGTTTCCCACTGTGTTTTGGGCATAGTATATGGGTTAGAAACAGACCAAAGGCAAATACTAGAACGACATATCACTGAATTCAAATGCAGAACTCCTCAGGGTCAAAGCCTGGTACTTCAGATATGTTTCATGGATGAAGTTTCCCATGTGCCAACTTCAGTATTTCTAAAACATTCTATGTGACTATTCTGAGTATTTCAAGTACTTAAAAGGCTATATATGTTCGTTGTTCTGGGGTTTGTTTTTTTCCTGGAAGTACTTCGTTTCTAAAGGAGTCCCCAGATAATAATGTTACTCTCTACTGGACTTGGACAGCCTTAGACTGGCTGTGAGTTTTTTGGGTAGCATGTCTTTGGATAAGAACTTCACTTTCTTGTGATTGTCTGAAAGTCTTCTCTGACTTTTGACTCCAAGAAAGAGTCTTCACTGGGACTACTGGGGCTATTGTAATAGGTATATGTTAAAGGAAGGCAGGAAAAAGGAGTCCATGAAAATTGACAGCTGACTAAAGAGAATAGTAGTAGCTTGGTAGCTCTTTTAACACAGTTTGATTTTCTAAAAATAACATTGTAGGCTTTTATAATGCCACATCTAATCTCTTCACAAGTAAGAAAGTCTTTTTGACTCAGTTACAAGAAGCTGTGATCTTGGTAAGTCTGGCACTGACTGCCTCTGACTGCAGTTTCATAGCTGGCATACCTGCTCCGAGCAGCTCCTTGCCATACAAAAGGTGGTTGCACACCACTTCCCCTTCTGACTTGTCCGTTGCTTACCTTGCACCAGGTCAGCTTCTTGTCAGTCTCTCTGTAAACACCTGGAGCATTAACTCATCAACCCATCAGAAAACAATGTCAAAAAAGTGAAGAGACTTCTATTGGGCTGAAGCTGAATCAGGTCATGGAAGGACCAATGTGTGCCAGAGGCAGCAGAGAGGGGGAGAGATTGCATAAGATAATTTATGGTAGCAGTAAGCAGTTAAATTACTTCAGTTGCCACAGCTGCCTTCTTTTCTGAATTCTCCTGAGTTCAGATATTTGATTATTTTTTACATAATTTGGTTATCTGTGTGGTACTTGAGCTTGTAGACTGATTATCCAGTACGAAAGATCTTCAACTTTTGACTCAGAGCTAACAGCATTGGAGAGGGGTTGGAGCAATGATCATTGATAGTTTTTCACTGGGGAGTGTCCTCGTTGGTATCAGATATTTTCTTTCTGTCCCTTTTGTCTCTTGGAAGCTACAGAATACGCAATGCCTGACAGCAAGAAAATGTAGCACCAAGACTTTGCTTCCAGTTACTCACTTCTGAAAGTTTGGGTTTTCTCTGGGGTCATTTCTTGTATACTAAATAAATGATAGTTTGGTATCAAACATCAAAATAGATGACAAATTAATTGGTGACAAACCCTTAGACATGATTATTTTCACAGGATTCGCTGTAAGAAGTATTTTGGTTCCTTTTTCCTTGTAACCCACAGCACTCATGGCTGTATCATATCCTATGGTTTGGACATAGCCACTGGATTGCCCAGCCTCCTAAATCAGTTTATGTTTATTTACTCTTGCATTTGTACTCCTTAGATTTGCTTTTGCAATACAGATATCGGTGACTTATTTGTCACTGATTCCAGGACCTGGTACATTATTGGCTTGTACATCACATTTACATTTATAAATAAGAAATGTAGAAAATTCCAGAAATCCTGTTCTCTGAGTAGTCTGTTGGCTTCTGTGGAAGAGAGATTGGAGTTCACTGTATATAATTAGTGTCCTCTCTAGGACACAGCATATAAAGGCAAATGTGAAGATATAAGAGGAAAAGTGCTTTTTTAAAAATTATTTCATTTAATGAAGGGATTAGTGCTTGGGGAAATTCAGAAAAAAATGTGATGTTTGGTTGAAGAACCTGCTTTCACATACTGGCAAGCAAGCATATGTCAATGGCTTGGGCTATGGGTTTGAGACATGAGAAAACTGAATAATTCACCTCATTTACTGAGACTAGGTAAATCCTCATCTTCAGACTTTGGGGCACTCATGTCTAACTGGATAATAAAACTCATCTGAAGGATTTAGAAATCTTAGTACTGATTTTGTTATTGCTCAGTGTTTTCCATGCTGTCTGGCTAACTGGTGTGTCTTCCAGAAAGGGTTTACCTAAGCGGAAAGGGAGTGAAATTACAAATATTAATAAATAAGCGTTGATTTCACCTGCTTTTTCACTTTTACTTGGCCTTTCTTTCTGCAAATGAGCCAGGAGAGATTTCTGTTTCCATTCCCACTCCTGCCTCTCAAAGAGAAGATCTGTCTGCTAGCTAGTTAACTAATTGGTACGAGTGAAAAACCACCTGTACAGCATGTTCAGCTATGCAGTGTCAATCCATCTGCAGAAAGCATCAGGTGCCCATTCCCTTTTATTCCTTGATTTAGGGCAGTTGCTGGGGAGATGGCAGAGGATAGATTACAATGGGAAAAAAAAGATAATCTAGAGAGCCATTAAGAATTATTTTCCCTTTTTGGTCATCTTCCCTTATCTCTTCACCTACCTCTTGATGTTTTTTTCTTTCATGCTACAGTAGCAACATTGGCTAATGACAATAGCTTATGTGAGGGATGCAAAAAAGGTAAAGTTGGTCATATCTTCTCTCAGTTTTGAAATTAAATTTACAAAATAATTTTCCTTATTGAAACAAAGATGCTGTCATTTAGTAGAAGAAAGGAAAGAACAAAGTCTTTTTTTTTTGTTTAGGCAGCTTTAATCATGTCAGATTACAATTTAAATAGGGCAAATTAAATATAAGTTTTTAGGGCCATTTTGAAACTAATGGAGCTTGACACAGTGTTCAGCAACTTGCCTGTGCCTTTTAGAGGATTGAGTCCTGAGAGAACATTGTTGAAAGGCATCTCCAAATGTGGATTTCTGCATAACAAAGCGTCTGATCTTTTATAGCATCGTTGCATTGGGAATTAGTCTTGTCTTTGGGAATTTGTAGTCTTTAGTAGAAGAGCATGATTTATGTCTTAGAATTTAACCATTCTCTGTAATAAATAGACATGTGCCACAAGTATTTACTTGGTTGCGCCATGGGAAAATTTTTAACATATTGTTCACAGCTTCAAAATGCTATAAAAGAAGGCATGTAATTTGAAGACCAACTATCCTTTGTGATTTCTGACCAATAGATTGATTAATATCTTTCAAAAGAGACAGCAGCCAAAATGTTTACATCTCATTAGTCAGAGAAGAAGAGAGCACACACAATTTTGATTATGAGCTTGGATGGTTCATTTCTTTGGGCTTCACATCCCCACTACTTAAGGCAGACTGTAACTTTAAGATGTTATCTCTTGCCTGCACAAATAAACAGCCAGTTATGCTTTTTATGGCAGGCAGTTCTCAAACCAACAGGGGATTAAATGATATTAGCTGCAGTTTGTGGTTCCCTGCTGAACTATCATGGGCTCCATGGATTCCTGTCCTGAATATTTCTCAGAGCAAACACCTCTTATCTGAGGTGATATTCTCACACTGGCCTCTTGGCCATGGACTTCAAAAGCTGATCACAGGGAGGGCTTGAGAGGCAATAACCCTTAGTATAACAGTCTCTCCTGATAGGGATAGACAAGGTAAAGGTAAGGCGTCTCTGAAGTTTGCTCTTGTGTGTTTAGCCCCATGGGGTGATAAGGGGCCATCTGTTTTTTCAGTCTGCAAACTCATCTTTTTCACACTATCCCAGTATCAAGTACACTTTAGGTCTGAGTGGTATCAGCACCAGGAGTTCTTTAGTAATCTGAAGAGATTTTTGTGGTATTTTTAGCTTTGATCCCAGAAATTGTCTTAGTTGCTGTTGTGTTGGGATATTTTATCCAAGCAAATATATAAAATAAAATTTAAAACATTATGTTCAAGGTACTATTGTCACAAAGAAAGTAAGTTATTGAAATAGGTGTTATAAAAGGTATGTTAGTTACTTGTGGGTAAAGGGGTAATTAACCTCTAACATTAATTCATAGTGGTAGTTTCAAAAAGTCACATCACCACACCTTATTAATTGTTGAAATAGAATATCAGTTCTAAAAGTTAAAAACACACTGCTTCAAGCCTCATAACTATAGTAAGAGTTAGTAAAATGCTGCTCAGATTTCTTTAATTGTGGAACTCCCAGAATATCTTCCTTCATCTTTTAAGCTTTTCTCTGCAGCCATTTTTTTTATCAGTGAAACATTCAGATTCAATTGCAGTCTCCTGATTATAATAGCTTTATATGCAAACAATGAATACTATGAAATCTGCAATAAAATGATGCAAGTTGCCAACACTGGCACATGAAAAAAAAAAATCCCTAATTTTTATTACCTTCATTTGTTGTTTTGTGGGGTGGGGGTGGTGGCTGTCTCTGAAGAAATTGTTCTTGCTTACACCAACTAATTGCCATAAAATTTCTGGAAATGCAAGAATGTAGATCCTAATCCCACAAGCTTTTATTCACTTTGAGCAGTCCTGTTGATTGAGATTACCCCACAAACCTGATTAAGATTTACTGAAATAAGTAATGTTTACAGGGACAGAGATTGTAAATATTATTGTGGTAAAAAACACATCCTAAAAACTCTTCAAAAGCATATTTACATGAGAACACTGTTATTTGAATGCTTCCTGAAATCTTATAGAATTAAATTGAAAAGAAATAAATATTGTTCTATTGTAAAATATGTCCATTTGAAGTGAATTTACTAATAACTTATTTGCTTCAGATTCATTCTTTTCTCCCCATCATCAGTTATGATTCATGTACACTGAAATGGACTAAGGGAAAGATCTTGAAAGATCTTATTTGAAAGAAGAAACTAAAATAAGATAACTGTCCAGAACGACAAAGTATTGTTATTTAATAAAAATTCACTTACTTAATATTTTCTGTTTATGATGGCAAATTAATCACATATTTGTTTCCTTTGAGCCATAGTCTTATGCCTTTTCCTTAAATTCCTCATAGTAAAAAAAATAAGGTTCTCTTTTTGATGTCTGACATTGCATCCATTCAGAAGTAATTTGTTTGTGAGAGCTGTTCTCTAAATGTTTTTTACTTACTTAAAACAGATTAGCATTCTCTAAAGGCAAAATAAAACAAAGCAGCTCCATTTAATAGTGGAATGTGTCCTTTAATGAAATGTTTGGGTTTTAAATGTGCTAGCTTTCAGAATTATTTCCCTAATATGATTAATTAACATCAGATATGAATTCAGTGATTTATTTGTATAGAAACCAGATTACTGACATGTATTGCCATATAATTTATGATTTTATTTATGATTGCAGCCAGGCATAATTTGTTTGTTCTTGTTCATCATTTTCTTATTAAGCAAAGTTGGTTAGCAAAGAATAATTTGAATTGCTTTGCATAGTATTTTTATGCTGTCAAGAGAAATCACCAATTTAAAATTTGAGATATATATAAATCTCAGTAAAAATTTGTATATCTTCCCAAGATTGTTTGGTTTTTAAAATTTTTATATAATATATTTCTTTTTAAAATAAACAAAATTATTATTTATTCCCATTAAAGTGTTTAATTTATCCAAAACTGTGGAAAAATTTACAGAATATCTTTAATTAGTTTGGGGTTTTTTTCTTGTAAACAAGGGGTATTGACTAAAAGATCAAATCCAGTTGCTATTATTTGTATCTATTTTTATTTTTATTTTAAAAAGTAGTATTGGTAGTCTCAGAAATCTGCTGTTTTCACTGAAAGTTGTAGTAGCATCTTTTATGGTTCCTACAGGAATAACTTTTTAGTAAAATTGCTTTTCAATATGACTGGTCTGTATCCCAAAAATTTTACCATGAATTTCAAGAAATTTTGTCAAATCATCTTTGAAATAGTTGCATAATTAAGTGCAGTGTTTTGAAGCATGTTAGCACAGAAGTAAAAGTGGCAGAGTGGAACCCATTTTGTTGAAATTTCCAAAGCCAACTTGAGCATATCAAAATTTTTCATTCACTTAAACATTTGAGTAAGCAGCATTCTTAAACCTGCATCAAATCCTGGGGAAGACGGTAAGGAAAATCCATTTATCAAGTGATGCAATGCTTTTTCAAAATTGTAATTTAATTAACAAAAGTGTTACATCAAAGGAATTAGTTATCCAAAAATAATTGTGGTATTTATGTCACCATGTGAATAAAACATTATTTTTCTAGTGGTGTTAACTGCCCCAACAGTAGCTATGTAGAACATACATGTAGACAGTGCATATGTCCTGAACCATGTACTTTTTTTCTTTTGGCTCTTTTTGGGTGCATCTATTCCCACACACAGTGGACACCTCTGGGATTTTCCCAGCATGCTTTTTGAAGAAAAACTTCCAGGTCACAAAAGCTGAAGATCTTTAAGGGATCTTTAAGTGAAAAATTAGTATTTCTGAAGTGTTTTCATCCACCAGGAGTTTCCTTCCAATTCTGAGGATTGCTGAAGGTTTTTTCCAAATCACATTTCAAATTTGAAGATTATCTAAATGAAGACTATTTTTATAATGATTTAGGTTACAGATTGGGAGTAAAGAAGATTACTTGAAAAAACACTTAAAAGGGTCTGTGCAGTTTTAATGGCTTGAGTGAAACAAAACACCAAACAGGATGTCCTTGTCCCCTTTGAACTTGAGGCATCACATTGGCATGAAGCTACTGAATTCTCTCATTAGTTATGTGGTGCTGGAATCCCAGCAGCACTTAATGAAGATAAATTTTTATGTTGTGCTTTCAAAAAAGAATTGGAAATTGAGTCTGATCAAATTTAGTACTCTATCACAGAAATAATAAAGTTGGGAAATCAAGAGAAAAGAAAGGAAGAAAAAGAAAAGAAAGAAAAGAAAAGAAAAGAAAAGAAAAGAAAAGAAAAGAAAAGAAAAGAAAAGAAAAGAAAAGAAAAGAAAAGAAAAGAAAAGAAAAGAAAAGAAAAAAGAAAAGAAGGAAAATATTAAAATCTGGAACATAAAATAAGAAGTGTCTTTCATTCAAACAAAATAAGATTTTCCTTGTTGTAATTTGCATTATATAGCTAAAAGAAAGGTAAGAAATATACTATTCATTTGAATTTTTGCATAAAATTTTCAAAAATACTTTTAAATTATTTACCTGATTTTTTATTATGTTTTGTTATATTGGAAGAAAAATTTGTAATTTATTTTAATTGAACTAGACATCTTATACCATAACTAGGTATTTACAGCATAATCACTTTAGCATGGTGTTCACTGACCATAAGAACTTGTCAGACCTAAACTCAGTGTTTTTGAGAGAAAATAGAAATAAAATCTTCTATTCCAAGGTGGGACATGTACTTCAGGAAGAAGCTGAGACAATATATTTAGCTCAGTAAACAGTCAGCACTGTTGTAGATATATTTCATCTGAAAGACAATAGCAGTCTTTTGGCTTTGGCTGACTACTGACAATTAGAGCATCATAAACCAGATGTCAAACATTATGTCTTGAGTAACTATTTTCTTCAGAATTTGCCCATCCCTCTTGTCATCATGTTTCAACTATCTAATTTAGTCCATTAGATAACACTGTCCTTACCCAGTACCTGGTTTTATTTTATTAAAACTAATGAAAGAAAGAGTATCTGTAAAATATTTTGATTTGCTGCTGAATGTTTCCTTAGCTTTTAAGAAAACTGATGCACAATTAGTAAACTCAGTATCACTATGTCACTGAACTCTTCCTTCTCTTTTAGTTTCAGCTCAGTGACTTTTATCACTTACTGTCTTTGGGAGATTGATCTGTGGACATTTCATTCTTGAAGCGTGTCTCTTGAGATTTGATTTTCATTTGCTCCAGTTTATCCCTCTAAAGTAGGCAATATTTTCCCTCTTTCATGTCTCACTTTTGAAGCAATATAGATATTTATGGCAGCACTGTGTATGCTGTTAATGGCAGCATACGTCAACTGCTAATCTGAAAGAAGGGGCTTGAGAGCAGCAAATTAATTCATGATGGAGGAGGACATTTTCCAGTGTTTCAGCCTGGGAAATCCCAGGTGTGAGGATGGGAAGGCTGGACATCAGACATCCGAGTTGGAATGATTCTTTTGACCAGGTTGTTTAACTGCTAAAACACCAGGACAAATGGTCAAATTCCCTTCTTTTTCTGGGATATCTAAAAGACTCCCTGATAAACGCTTGCCACTTACCAAGTTTTTGTCATGTTATTAGCAGAGAAGTGCCAGTATATTCAAGGGAAGAGGACACTGAACTAAAAGGGTGTTAGGAGAGCTTGACCTAAGTACTGAGCAGAGCTTTAAAGAAGAGTCTAAAAGACTCCCTGGTAAACGCTTACCACTTACCAAGTTTTTGTCATGTTATTAGCAGAGAAGTGCCAGTATATTCAAGGGAAGAGGACACTGAACTAAAAGGGTGTTAGGAGAGCTTGACCTAAGTAGAGCTTGACCTGAGCAGAGCTTTAAAGAAGAAATAGTTTCTGTCTTGGACAAAGAAAGCAAGGTGTACAGTGGGTTGGTAGGATAGCAGATGTTTTGTGTAGTCTGAGAAATTATCACTGGGTTTAACGGAACAAATTTGGCATTGAAATTCTCTGTGCATACAATTATTTTCAATTTTTATGAATCAGTAAATGATACTAGACATTCATAGATTAATAGGCTCTAAAGCTAAGAAGATTATTATTATTATGACACGCTAATGTGTACTGTAAGTAGAGCAAACATAATTTCTATATAATTTCCATGGTTTCTGTATAAAAATACCTGTTAGCTTGAAATTTGAATGATTGTTAGAAATATATTAAGTACTATTATTACATAGAACATACTTTCTAAATAATTTCCTAGTAAGTACATAATTAATATACTAATATTGTATGATAATATTAGTATTATAACTTGTTTAAATAATACGAAGATTTAAAGGTAGGTCTCCATAGCCTACAAAATCTATATCAAGAGTAATTTTTATTGAGGCACTAATGGAAGCATAGATTACTTAACTAAAATGCATTCATCTTTAATTTCATATTTACCTGAGAAGCTTCTCACTGAGGATGCTGTATTCACAATGCATGACCTTGGTAGATTAAAGTATATTTTATCTACCTGGGTGTAAATAGTCTTTTGGAGCCATAAATGAGCTTTCTCTCTCAAAGTTTGGCTTTCTGGACATTAAACATCTTATTAAGTCTAGATTTGTCTGTGACAGGCAGTATAGAGAGGTGCTTAATGCCAAAAAGAACATCTTTTAAGAAAATTGGTGCAACAGATCTTCCTGGGGATATTCCTCTCTTCCTACTGAGTAGTAAATAGACTGGAGGAGTAGCAGAGGCAGGACAGCTAACTTTTCCTTCCTTAAAGGTAGGAAAAAAGAGTCTTGATAAATATTAAAATGAAGGGGTTTTTTTCCCATCCATTTTCAATATGTAGTAAGGTCATAAATTGAATATGAAATTAAATTAAATTAAATGATAAATGAGATTTTTTTTTAATACAGATCAAGTTGCTAAAATGGGTAGTTAAATTCCTTAAAAATAAAATGAAGTGCAGAATCTTCAATATTAAGAAAAACTTTTACACAATTTCTTTACATGGATTTTAAGAGTGGTATTGTGGAACTCAGAGGTGTCTTTGCAGTAAGCTTACCACTACACTTCACTGGGAAAAACCATTTTGACATAAATTCAGCTGTCAGTGTTGGTGATAGGAGATTCTGTTCGTGTTGTTATTTTGCACTAACACATGAATGATCTGCAATAGAAAAAGAACTTTCACCTCAGATGCAGCTGTCATTTCACTGTTAGCAGTAAGCAGTAGTTTAGAAGGGGTGCAGATATGGATATGTGATGTTGAATGTCAGGGAAGAGATACAGTGAGTGAGGAGATCCCCAGCAAACTCCCAACATGCACGTGTTAAGCTTTCTCCAAGTCCAGGTGCCTTTGCTAGTCCCTCCTTCTCCAGCTCTTTCAGCTATCATAAATACCCTCCACTTACCCTTCTACATATACAGATTGGTAATGTGCACCCATATATTTGGGCTGCCAGTTAAGAATTATGATGGAAGTGAGGTTAAAATTCTTCAAACCTCTGGACACCTTCAGGATTTGATTGGTCCATCTAGAAACTGTTTTTCAGGTAAACTGCAATTAAAATCCTTCTTTGCAGCACTTGGTGTTGGTACCTTTAGGTGACACTACTAATGCAATAAAATTTTCCAAGGAATGGAAGACCCTAAGGAAAAGAAAGACTATAAAGCCAATTGTGGTGGTTTTGTTGCTGTTTCAACAATTTGGTCCTTGAGCTGAAAGGGAGAGAAAAAAAACAGGAAGAAGCTGGCCACATAACAAATAAATATGGCATTGGCTCATATTCATTACAACACATTGGATAAAAATGAACAATGGCAACTATCAGCTTTCATACACTTCCTTGGAAAAAAACCACTGTTGTGCAACTTGGCCAAAATGACGACAACATGTACCAGTGCACATATACAGCCCAGAAGGGGAGTCAAACAAGCACCAGCAGAACAAGCTGTTTTATTTAGAGGTCCTGTTTACTTGGAATATTTATTACTTTCATCAAAAAATACCAGTTTAGCATATCACTTGCACAATTTCTACTCTTTTGGTTTTCATAAGAATTCCAATAAACTCATTTTGCTACTGAATGGGAAAGATATTAGAAAGATTCAGAGACTTGGGAGGATAGAAAGAAGAAAGGTCAGCACAGAAGAAAAGGCTTAGATGAAAGTATGTCAGAGCAAAGCTTGTCATGAAAGATTATTGAGAATAAAGCTTTTTCTTTAAACAGACATAAAAAATAATATATAAATCAAGAGCACAAAAGCCCTGTTTTATTATTTTTTTTCTGGTGCTGTTTAATTTTTTTATATCTTTTTTTGCCATTGTTAAAAAACAGCCAAAACTTCAAAGGCACGCTGCATGTGTTCTAAATCAGGACTTCAGTGCTGATGTATGACAGCACAAAAATTAAAACTAAATAAATGTGCTGTCTAAACTACCATATTTCTCCAAAAATTACTTTAAAGGCTTTAAAAAATTAGAATTATTGATTGATCTTACTTTACCAACTGTAATGTTTTCACCAGAGTAAAGGACACAATATTATATTAAAAAGAGAGAAAGAAAAAAGAGCATTGTCTGAACATATCTGAACACCTGTATTTGGCTGTCTTGCAGTTTTGTCAGACAGGCAAGGAGGAAAATGAAACTTTCCAGTGATTTTTCAGATATGTTGGTATGGACTACATAATTTTTCAGTTTATTCACTGTTTTCTGGAAGGCTCCTTTACAGTCAGGGTAAATTGATAAAAAGAAGGCCATATATCTGTGAAGGAAAGAATAGCATTTCTGGTCTATCACATAAAAATGGTTGTAGAACAAATGTATTATCATGAAAAATACTTTGTGCAAGTTTTTTACTATTTCCTTCTCAAAATATGAACTTTTTAAAATGTTGAGCTAGTGTTCCATTTTAATTTACCTACTTTGCGTAGGATCTTGCTGTTTTCTCTTAGAAATGGCATGTCTGACTCTAAAGGTGTCTGGCCACAGCACACCCATTAAATCTGCTTGCAAAAAAAAATTGCATGACTGGGGTGTTTGTGGCGTCCCTTTTCCTCTGGCCTCTACTTTTACAGTGGCCATTTGCTGTTCTTCCACTAAGTCATCTTGATTTGTATTGACTCACTTGTTTTATCAGGTTACAAAAGGGGCAAGTGGCCCAGGCAAATAGGAATGCAAATGCTGTTCTTTTTCATAAACATTTCTTTTAGGACTCATTCATCCCATCCCTGGTGTTCTTTTTCAAACTCTTTTTAAGAAATAGTCACCAGCTCTAATTTATATTCTTGTTTAAGTCTGAGGAGTGGTATTTCTTTGCAAAGTTTTGTGGATATTTATGTGATCAAGAGAACTGGTTATTTACTTGTTATCATTTTATCTTATTTAATCCCTGCTCTGTTCTGTTCAGTTGCTTCAGTTATACATTAAGAGAGCAGATACAATAGGATCTCATTTTATGAGCACTAGAGAGAAATAGATAATTAAGTTTAGGAAATCAAAGTATGCAGCGTGCTGGGAGTCTCTAAGCTGAACATATCATCTGGCAAATACTAACATATGTTTACAAACAGTGTTACAAACACAAAACAGGGCTACACTACCTGACCTATTAATTTACTATTACTTTGATCAGTTCTATTACTGTATAAAAGATTGACCATACTTAGATGTAATAGAAGGATCCTAGGGAGTTTGAGGTACTCTGGGCTGCCCCAGCTTTAACCACCTGACCCTGCTATCTCAACTGAAAGCGCAGATCTCTGAGATTGTTAGTGGTGCCTCCAGAGACTGACTCAAGAGTTCCAGAGCCCTCCAGGAGTGGCTAACCCCAGAAGAATCTCTCAGGGTTAATTGCAGATTTTTTGGTATATACTAAGTGCTAAAGTTGCCCCTCTGACATGTGGAATTCAGTTTGCCAAAATTCATCTTGGAGCCGGTCACTTTGAGATTTTTAATGAGCACTGCTCATATAGATAACACTTTTTTTTTTTTGGATAAAATTTTTAATAAAGGCTTTACAGTGTTTCATCAAGGAAAGGGTTCATCACTGTTTCCATATAGACGTCACCTAGAGCACATGTATGGAAGTGATATGTCTGCTTTTCATATTGAACTTTTCAAGATGTGGCCTGAAATTTTGTTTATAGAAAAAAGAAAGATCAAGAATTTAAGACACCACAGAGTTATAGTGGGAACAAGTAGAAGTTACATTTATGTTGTCTATGTTTCTGCTTCTGCCTTTTTCTTGAAGAGGTCCTCAGAATTTTTAATTAGTGGCAGTCATTTGATGACTGACAAGGGAATGCTCTTGGACTGGCAAAGCATAACTACCTTTCTCTATAATACTCTCTGCTGTCCAATAAACTGCTAAAACCTGTCATTTCTCATCTCCTCATTCATTCCTAATTTACATAGTATCAGCACATAAAATCAAATAAATGAAAAATTTGAATCTGGAACCACTGAAAGTAGCATCAGTAGAGACTCTTTCCAGAACGGGTTTTCCAGTTTGGCACAAACATTTATCCATATGTGGGATGAATGAGTTGCTCACTTCAGTCTTGCCTGAAATTGTTTACACACTCCTTTTTTAGAACAGTGAATCTAGAAATTGCATACAAAACTGTGCATAAAGGAGCATTATTTGGGTTGTAAGGTCAATTGCTCTGAAGTTAGACCAAGAGAGATTTATAACTGCTTGCATAATGGACCCGTTGTGCATATGCTGTAAGACAGAGATGTTAATCAAATGAACATCTACTATTCTGGACCTTTGCCTTTCTCTGCCTAGAGAGAGCCAGGTTTGGGTTTTAACTATAAGACAGCAGTAAATGCTAATTTCTTAATTTCTACCTAAAGCTAAAACCTATAGGAAATAAATGTTCCTCTATCTGTCCTCTGTATATCAGTTTTTTCCTGTTATCCACTTTCCAATAAATAAAAGCAACCTTAAAACCCAACAAGTTCTGTGGTTGATTAAAAATAAAAAAAAAAAGGGCAGTGTGGTACCCTAAATTTCTTGTTTCTTAAATCTTAATTTCACATTAAATTAATTTTTTTATTATTTTTATATCTTCCAATGTGTAACATCAGCTATCAGGTCGCTTATGCATTGCAACTGCCCATGAAAAGACACAGCCAGAAATTTGAGCCAAACTCAGATATAAATATTTTCTTGCTTACATTATATAATAGTCCCACAGAACAGGTAATAGCCATGTCAAAGCAGATTTCTCTCGAGCATTTCCAGATGTAGTGAGAGTACAGGAAGACCCAGTACAGACTGTGGAAGAAGTAGAAAAATTCCTAGCCTGAAGGGGTCATAATGACTATTCCTGCCTGTTTCTTGGGTATCTGAAACAGGATAGGGAAAAAAAAATTGGTTTTTTACAACCTTTTTTGCCTGTAACCACACACAACCTGCTCAATCACACCTGTATTAGCCCTGCTGGCTGCATGTGTTGGATTTCACACCTTTTGAATAGACAACATCCAGATCTTGCTCTGATTTATATAGATTTTAGCACTAAAGAAATGGTTTTGTTAATAGCTATCATTGCCAAAAATCATCTTAAGTTTGGAAATGGCTGTTTTGTTTACCTATGTGCAAGCACTTGTCTTCAGACATGTTTTCTTCTGAGATCTGAGCATTCAGTCCTTGCAAGAGTTATAATAAATACAAAGATTTACTGTTTGAGTTCACATTGGGTACATGGAAAAGAAAAGAAATTTCTTTGTTTGTTATCTTTGTTTAAAAGGCTTCCAGGCCAGACTTTGAGCTATTCTAGGTTAGACTAGCTTTATGCCAAGGCTCATCAGCTTGAGATGGAGTTATACATCACTTGGGAAAGAGATAGAATCCACCTTCTCCAGTGCTACTAAGGATTTGTATTTATGGAAAGGTAGTTTGAGTTTATTTGTGAGGACCTATTAGAAGAATGTATGGTCTGGGAAGATATATAAGTAGCTAAAAGGTTAGAAGGAGCAACTGCTATTGGTTCCTCAAGTCCAGATGAGTTCAGGAAACTTGTGTATTCACTTAAAATTTCTGTTGTGGTTGATAAAATGTGTATCTCCAAATATGCATTTTGAGCTTCAATGTGTATTTAGTTCACAATTTCTAAACTTACTTTACTATAGTTAAGAGAAGAAAACGTCTGCTTTTAATAGGCCAAGTTTTGATCGCAGTTCCAGAAATATAAATCCCTTGCAGCCATTGGATTACTTCAGATTTTGTCTCTGTGACAGTGTGGTAGTATGTCTGAATAAATGGCAAGTGACATGATTGCTCCTAGGGAGACCAGCCTGTTGTCAAGTACCTGCTTATTTCAATGTTTTCATTGCTTTGAGTGTTATCACTAACACTTTTAGCCACACATACAAACCTGTCACCCAGCACTGTGCCAGCTGCCTGTGTTTAGACCTCTTTTTGCTTAGCAACTTATCACTGAGGAGTCCAGAGTTCACTGAATGATTTCCATGTTAATATTACTGCGGCACTTTCTCACCTTTCTCTGCAAATAAAGGATACAAAAGTACATCCCTGGGGAAAATTCAGAAATGCTGTGCATCCCCTTGTAAAAATAAGACCATAAACTTACTCTGCTCTCTTTACTTTCTGACCCTTTCTGATGGTTATAAGAAAATCTGTTTCCTTGACAGTGTTTAGCTTCATGCTCACATTCATTTTTTTCTTGCTCATCCTTCCATGCCTTTATTGTCTATTAGCCACCAGTATATTTATTTGTCCTCTTATGTAATAACAGTCTCTTTTATTAGCAAAACACTTTTATCCTTTCCCCAATTCTCTTATGTCCCTTTTATTACTTCATCTTTATATCTCATAGGTAATTAATATTAATAATCAATTAATTCCCCCCAACAGAAATTTTAGCACTAAAATCTAGGTAAAAACAGTGAGAATATGCTACAATTTTGGTCCATGGCCATTTATTTTATGAAATTAAATCAGCAATTTGACAAAACTGAGAATGACTAAAAAGTTTATCCTCTCTTGGTAACCACTTCATGTCCTAATGAGTGGAACTGGATTCTGAATTTTATATTTTTCCCTGTTTATCTGTATTCATTTGTAGTGAGAGAATTTAATGCCTTTCTTTTCTATCGTTTCTAAGTGACTTTGCCATGAAGTTTGGATAATTTTTGCCCAAACTCTCAGCCGCTATAGCTCTTCAGCTTTCATCAGAGCAAAGAGTAAATTCACTCCTATGTTGCAATTTGGTTTACCTTATCTGATAAGATTCTAGAGCCACTAGAGAGCTTTGAGCCATTGCAGCAGGTTATTTTGCTTCTAGCTGTTAAAACTCTGGAGGGAGAAACAGTAGCTATTCTGGTAGTCGATTTTCAGTGACTCCAGCTAAAAAAGCTGATGTACTGTTTTCCCTTGAAGAAGAAATAACTGTTGCTGCTGAAGAAACAGTATCTCAATGTGGAAGGAATGGGTTTTGCCCTGTTGTGAACTTCCCATTTTTAAGGAGAATGACTAAGATGACTGTTGCAGCTGCAACAACATCTGGAGTCCTCAAATTACCTTGACACTAGTTAGCTCGATTTAGGTCTGAGTGTAGCACAAAAATACCATTGTTTGTCTTGATGTTTCTATTGTTCAATGAAGATTGCCATTTATTTTAGGTTTTCCAGCTTCCCTTAATACTGCTGTCATGCTATGGTAACAGCAAGAGATGGTGGTAATTTTCTTATATATGGATTCTGCCGAATCAGGAGCGATTGTGCTCCTCACTCTGAGAAAATCCAGAAGGTAGTGCTCCTTGACTGCTCAGGCACCTGAAGGCATCTTTCACCCATGTCAACTTATTGCTTTAACTTTCTCTAAGAAAAGGTAAAAAACCACTGGGTAAAGAACTCCATAAGGCTTCTGAACCACTAATTCTCAAGCAGTAATTGGTGGGTCACCACTTAGCTGCAGAATCTCACAGAAAGACTCTTTCAGATAACTGTATGTTGGACAACTGGAAAGACAGGGATGAGATATTCAAAATTCTAAGAAAATATTTTATTCTCATACGTTTTTCTTGGGGGATTTGGTGGGGGTGGGGGGCATCAGGGCTGGAGGGGGAGAGAGGGGTGGTGTGATAGAATTTCTGTGGAAACAAAGAGGCCAGAAAATAAAAGTGTCTTCTATGTATTTCTGTTGTGCATGACAACAAAGTGCCATCAGTCCTGCCTTCACTTGAAGCCTGGGCAGCTCCCTGCCACCTTTTCTTGTGCTCCCAGCAGGTTAAGGCTCCTGCAAACTCTGCTGTGTAATAACATGACTGACAAGGTTCTGACATAACTTCTCTATTAATGGAGAGGGCTGGATAGAGTCACCTATGTCATTCAAATGGTAGCTACAGCTGCTTTTACAATTCCACCATTTCGTGGCATTTCTGTGTCCTTTTAATAGTATGAAAAGGTACATAAGAGCTGTTGTCTGGGTTGAAATCACATCCTTAATTCTTACATGTTTTTGTAACAGAGCAACATAATAGAAAGCTGATCAATGTATTTTACTTGGAAATTGCAATTAAACAGAAGACTGTAAGGAGTCAGACCCCAAACCTAGTTTCAATACCATTTCCTCTAGCAAGTTTTACACATTACCTTTTCAATAGGTGGTGACAAGCAGTGCATTTCTGGGTGATTATAGCATGTGTCAGGTGGGGTTAACAGGCACAGGGCCAGAGGGAGAGTGAATAACTATATGAGATGTACAGTAATCCCTTAGAAACGCAGTGCCTTAGTCCCTTCTGATTTCATAAAATTGTGTTTATTAAACAATGTGATCCAAATCCTGAGGGGCACTAGACCTCTGATACTAATACTGAGTTCACCAGGAAACTTGTTGCCAAATTGGTCAGGAAATAGAGTGTTTACTTCAAGTCTATCCACCTACAAGAACCTCTCCCTGATGTGCTTATTGTATGTATGTCACTAGCCTTGGAATGATGAATGGTCCACATCTGGAGGCTAGGTCTTTAGATAGTGGTATATGCTGATTAACACTGGCTAAGGAATGAGCTTTTAATTTAATCTGATATGTTGATGTGGTAGGGTCAGTAAATGACTGAAAATATATGAGAACCTTAATTTGTATGCTCTGAGAAACTGTGTAAGTTGGAAAGATCGTTTAGTCCATGTTGATTTTCTTGGCAGAATATATTAGACCATCTTCAGAAAATGGCAGTCAGTTCTTAGCTTCTGAGTGATGGGGTTTAAAGCAGATCCTTTGTGTTAGCCTCCTGGGTCAATTCAGCATTAACTGACTTGGCTTTTCATCAGTTAGAAAAAGAAATAAGGCTAGATCTTCCCATCAGATTGTTTTCAGTTGTAACTCAGTGCCCACATTTCAGCTGTATAACAGCAGAAACTTTGCCCCACATATTTTAAAAATGTGTCAAGTTGATTTTATAGGCAGTAGCATTATAATAAACTTCTCCAAACTTAATCAAGCTTACTGATTTATTTGGATAGTCAATAGTAGTATCTGATTTTCATTCCAGCGTGGATTAGAAACAAATTCCTCATACTATGAATTATTTTTTTATCAGATGTCTTGTTTTTTAGCCAACCCCTTACTGAGTCTAGAGTCAGATTTGGAGATACAATCATCTGTAACTTGTAACATCAGATGCATATATTGTATATCAGTTTAATCAGGCAACTTGATCAGATTTGGAAGAAGTTATTATGATAGCAGTAATACCACATGCTCTATCAGCTTGGCAGATTTCACAGTATGTGGGACAGATTTTCACAGATAATTATTAGTCTGATTAGTCTATCTCCACAGAATCATTTTAAAGGATTTTTAGTCTCCAGGAAAAAGGAAAAAAGAAAAAACTCTCCAAACTCCATGGAGAATCTCCTCACCTCACAGATGAAGCAACAGCCTTTTTCAGGGAGATCTGAATCCAAGTTTCTGAAATACCACCTTGCTGTATGAAGTCCTACAGCTTCTCTCTTCTGGCTTCTGCCTTCTGAGGCAGAACAACTACTTGTTTTTGAAAAAACAGGGAAGATCTCTGTTGAACGGATCATCTTGCATCCTGTCTGGCTTCACTTAGTAGAGGATTTTCTAAATAGAAAGCAAAATAAAAAAAGAGAGGAAGGATAGCAGGACAGTGAAGAAATTTTTGCTTGGGCCAGCTATAAGAAAGGGCAGACATTACAGAAATGTAAGGAAACGTAGAAGAAAGGGAGGCACAGAGCAAAGTGCTAGTAAGAACAGGGCTAAAAAACATCCAGCCTGTTTTGGGAATATCCAGAGATCCCTGCTTTGACTTTGGCAGCTGAAATCTGTGGTTGAATATTTTCCCTCTGAATCCACATACAGCACTTTAACAGTTCTAAAAACTTCATAATTATTTTGTACATTACCATGACTTTTCCTGGAGGCTGCAGAATCCCTAAAGCTTGATAATGCAAGTTACAAAATAAGTGCCATCCTTTTATTTTTACCATGAATTAACTGCAAGAAAAGTTTGGGGGGTGTTCTTCTTCCATATGTTTTCTCTAAGGAACATTTTGTCTGGCGGTCAGTGCTGCCTTGCATGGTGAAGGTAGAAAAGTTCCTCCCTCATGAAGGACTAAGTAAATGCTATGGACTGTATGACAGACTTGGATACATCCATATCTCAAGTCAGTTGAAAATACCATCTTACTGAGCATTGCAGGGTCACCTCTTCCCGTAGTAAGACAGGTTTGCAGTATTTGACTTCCAAAGAGGTATCCTATGTATCCCTGAATATATGTTGAGATTTAGTAAGTTATGTTCTGTGTAACAGCTAAAGAGCAGCTAATTAAGAAAAACATATTACTGTAGACCTAACAGGCATGCAATAAAAACATCTATTACATAAATTGTTATTCTATAAAAATGTGTTCCTGAGACTATTGGTATTTATTTAACATACAATTACTGTCTAATTTAATATAAATTAAATGCCTGCTTGAGACATGTAATTTGAAGTGTTACTGAGCTTCCCTCTCCTGTATTAAAAGCAAGAAATCAGCAGCTAATGCCTGGAGGCCAAATGTACCATTTAAATTCAGGTACCTCAACACTAACATTTGTAATTTCAGCCATTTGGAAAATATTTTTCATAAGAATGTATTTGGCGTTAAAATCTCCTTTTCCCCCTCACTCAAGACCATGTCCTGCCAAGTGAGTCAAGTCTCTGACTTCATCCAAATGAAGTTTTGATTGAATAAAAGATCCTGAATTAAGAGCTGAGAATAAAATATGTTCTCTTATCATAGAACACAAACTTTATAAAATATCCCAGCCCCTGCTAGTGCTGTAAGGGTAAATTATTATTTGACTCCTGTATGGGCATATTTATTTAGGACACATAGCCTGGTGACTCAGGAAGTTATGTAAAAACTGACCCAGTTAATTTTAGATGCTATTGTTGGAAAAATATCAATGAAAATTAATCAAATAGTCACGAAGGAGCCACAGGGAAGGAGCAGGGAACACTGGTGGGTAGAATTTTGGCACCGATCATTGCAACAGTTTTAATGAGAGGAAAACACATTGTCAAGTAAATTAGAGAGTAATGACATGATTAAATGGTAATAATAGTTAAATACATGCTTGGAGGTCCAGGACAGAGACTGTGGAGGTTTTGTGTTTTTCATGTATTCCTCTCCAGGCTGCTCTTAGTATCCAGAGGAGCTCACCAGGGCTCTGCCTGTAATTTAGGGTTGAGTTGTAGCTTTTAAGACACAGAAGCCAAAAGAGCTGTTGGGGCCCTGCTGCTGAGGCTGAAAAAGCTGATGCTTTCTCCATAACACTACAGCTTCTGCAACCTTTTGGTTTGTCGATGTGTCCTTGTTCCTTCACCAGCCATCTCCAGTGAGCAAGGGCCAGCACCATGGCTTTGTTCAGCTTGCCATCACCCAAAAATGACTGTACAGGACACATCTGCTCTCCTTATGCACAGTGGGGAGAGGGAAGGGGGCTCTCTTCTGCTGAGGCAGGTTTAGTCCCCACTAATTTGGTGTTTGCACATTTGCTGGCAAGTAAATTGAGTTGCATACATGGCTGTTTATGCAAACAAGGAGTGCTGCGGTGCTGGCTGGGAGTTCACCCCATCCACATGGTTCCTTTCCCCATCTGCTGAGGAAAGGATGCAAAAAGAATAATGTTCACAAATTGTCTTCATTCTCAAATGCTTATTTTGCAAAATGAGAAGTTGTCCATATGAACTCTGACTGGTTAGCTTTAATTCAAGCACACGTAACACAACACACGGCTGTGTAAGGGGCCTGTCAGAGGGGAACTGGCCTGGATAAGAGGTGTCTTACCTGCCTTCTGCTTGCTACTATCCATTTCAGGTTATCACAGTAAGGATACCTCAAAAACAAAAAAAGAAAACTGAAATAACTCTGGATTCTCTCTTTACAGGATTTTTTTTTTTTTTTTTTTTTTTTTTTTTTGGTTTTCAGTAAGTCCAGGTAGAGTACCGCTGCTCCACTGACTTTGGTCAAATAAGGCTTCAGAAACCTCACCCATGGCATTCCTTGCTGCTTAGCAGAACTAAAAAGAGTGTGGGGGGAGCTTGTCTGTTACAAACAGAAAAAAACTCACAGGATCCTTACTGGGGCATCAGTTCACTAAAAGATGAATTACTTTCTTACATGGTAATTCAAGTGATCAGCACACTGTGTCCTTCAATAACAGCCTAACAGCTTGCTTATTAGTATAATAGAATAATAACTTTCTCTCTTTCCACCTTCCTACAAATTTCTTACAAAAGTCTGAGTATTTTATCTCCTCCAATAAAGTACTGCAGGAGGGGAAAAGGTATAATTAAAAATTACACTTTATGTTTTTTGTTTGAAATTTTGTATTTTTACTTCAAAGGTTGGCAAATAACAACTCATATACAGGTTATCTCTCCAATGCATAACATGGTTTATAATGGTTACAGTCTTAATCTAGTCTTCTCTGCTTGGATGTACATTTTGCACCCTGGAGTTTTTTTTGTGAAGAAAGTATAAAACACCTGATGAGTAGGAATATCAGAATTACTTAGTAGTGTTTTGTTTCTTGTGGAAATCAGAAGTTAATTATAGTATTTAATAGGATGATAGCAAATGAATATTAAATGCATTTGCAAGTTCTACCCAGGATACCCAAGTGTTGGATCTGTTGATGAAGCAAGTTGTTTCATCTGTTGATGAAACTTTTCATGTTTAAATTACAGAAATGATGAACATAATAGTTGGTGCAAAACCATTTTCACAATTTCCTGGCACACTGCATGAGCCTAATTTTAAAAAATACTGCACTTGTCTGAAGTGCAAAATCATTGAGCACATTTACAAGAAGATTTCAGCAGGTACAGTCGAAGGGCCAAGAACTGCTGCTGATTTCTAAATATTCATGTGAGTTGGAAGGCCCAGATTCAAAATACTTGTCTGACTCCTTTCTCACCTTAAGTTGGCCAGTGCTTGATCTCCTTATATCAGGGGAGATGAGGGATTCTTTTAAAGGTGCTTGTTACTATTTTCTTCTTGTTTTCATTAATTATTTGGCATGAACTACAGCCCATCTTAAAACTATTACTTCACTGGGATTCCTTTCTTTCCATTTTCTTACTTCTGCACTCCAGGGGATTTCCTTGAGGAAGCTAACATCTTTCCTATGTTGCTGCAGTGACACAGGATCCAAGTTTCTTTGTTAAGAATTTCCATAACTCATTCAGTCACTGGCGATGTTGACGAAAGTTATTTCTTCACTTTCTAGCAAGCCACCTTTACTTTCTCATGGCAGTTATGCTGAAGAAAAGCCCTATCATGTTAATTTGGGTTGAAACTGTTTATCCTGTTACCGTGATCTCTGTTTCGAAAGATGCTTTCTGAGTGGCTCATTGTATCCTGATTCAGTCAGAACTGACTATTGTAGCACTGATACTAGGAAAATCATCAGGAAACCAGGCAGACAAACTAATGTTGTAACAATGATGGTGGGTTATATTATGTATGGTTGTCTAAATGAAGAAAAGGAATAGCAATAGTCTTTACATTTATTGCCCTACAAACCTCAGAAGATTACGATGTGGAGATAGCAATATTTGCAGTAACACAAAATTCTGCAGTGTGCAGGAGACACATGGTAGAGCTTTTCCTTCACAGAATCTGTGTAACACAAAGGATAATATCTTAAAAGTGCTGTTGGATTCCTCACACACTCCAAGGGTAAATTATAGATGTGGGGAGTCTGTGCCTGTTCATTCTTCTTCATTTCCTGTAAATGTTCTATCTTTGACTCACTTTACACTGTTGGCACTCTCTTCTTATAGATCTAAAGAACTCGTGTAACATGCAGACAGAAATTATTTCTGTAGGTAAAATACAGCAGAAATTGGCTAAAGATCAAAGGATACCCTCATTCCACTCCTTCCTTCACTTTTATTTTCCTGTCTAAATCTGGTCTTTTGTGTGTGTTGGGGGGGGGACCTGTTTTGGTTTGTTTGGGTTTTTTTTTATTTGTTTGTAGTTTTTTGTTGTTGTTGTTGTTATTGTTTTGGGTTTTTTTGTTTTTTTTTCTTCAGGAGGGAAGGTTGCATTTAAATGGGAGTTTAGGTTTTATTTATTATTCAGCCCTTTATGTAACTGGAACCACGGTGTAGTTACTTTGATAGAATCAAAACTGCGGTATTTTTAGGGCACAAAAGATCGGGCAGTGGCTCAAGGAAACAGTATTTCACCTCAAATGTTTCAATGATCATCTATATATTAAGTGGCAAGCAGAGGATTTTTCTTGTGTTGGAGTTTTTATGTCTGTACAGCTAATCCAGATTTGATATAGTTAGAGTTCCTATTGTAAAAACAGCTGGACATGTGCTTAACAAAGTTGTCCATTTTGCATCCCAAGATGCAAACAGCTAAACATGAATTTGGAAAATTTCTCTGGAAAATATGCTTGTAATATTCACAGTTTTAATTTTGGTGGTCTTCTTCACTGGAACACAGTAAAAAGATGTTGATTTTCCTGTCTTTATAGAACTCCAGGGTTTAGCAGGTACCTTCTAATGCTTTATTTAAGGAAATTAAATGCACTGGAATGAGTAGTGATGACCATCAATGGAACAACTAGTACAGATCAAGTGGAAAAGTTAAGAACAAGATGTGATGTTTACTTAATGTCAATAGTTTCAAATCTTTATTTATCATTTCTTACTTGAAAGAGATTAAACAAAAACAATAGCTGTCCTAGGAAACTACCACAAAATTTTTTCCAAAAATCTTCACTCCAAATTGACATATTTCATGCAATTTCTCTTGCCATTAAAAATGTAATAAATTAACTTTACTTGAATCACAGATGAAAACTTTGTGGTAATGTCTGTGTAGTTACAGATCACCACAGAAAATGGAGTACCATAATTTTTGGCTATGGTGCAGAGTTTCTTAGAGTACTCTTGGTCAGGAGTGAGCGATGCTGGTAGAGATAGCTACAAAGTTCTAGACAGTTTCAACTTATTCCAAAACCCTGAATTAGAGTTGTTAGTGCTGCTTCTAAAAATACTTCAGGATGGAGCTAAGAGGTAACATATGTTTCCACTATCTCTCAGTCCATGATTTTATATAATTCACAAACCTCAAATAAAAAGTAATTTTTAAATAAAAAACCCTTCATCATCCCATTTGGAAAGCACAATTATTTTTAATTATAGCGCCATATTTTAAGTACAAACATTATTTGTCATATCAATGCCATAAGTGACCAGAGTTATGTCAAATCTCTCTAAATAATATGGCTATGTGTCCACTGATATGCAAATAGGAAGAGAATCCAAGGTGATAATGGTTAACAAAGTTAAGAAGAGAGACATCCTTGTGTTTCAACTAATCTCCAGCAATCAGGGATCAGCATGAGGGATATTTTCTCACATGTACCTCATAAAAAATTCCACATACTAACTCCAAATCATCTGGTGAGGGCCATGGTCAGAAACAGGATACTGGACTAAGTATATCCTATGCTCCTTGTACAGTATTCCAGAGCTTTCTACATTCTTGTGCACAGATGTGAAACATGCCTGCAATGTCTGTTCTGCTTTAATTGTTTGCACTCCTGTATTTGAATGCCAGGTTTTGGTCACCTCACCAAGCAATTGCTGAAGCTGGCGGACGGCCGTGTGGTGCTGGCGCTGGAGGGAGGACACGACCTTACTGCCATCTGTGATGCCTCTGAAGCCTGTATAAATGCCCTCCTAGGAAATGAGGTAAAACATAAATCGTAGCAGGTGGAGAGAATGAGCACCATTTTCTGAAGCTGCTAGCTTTGGTATTCTTTTAGTAGCAATGCTGTCAGTCCTTTTTTTGTTTGGTATAAAAAGCATGGAATTTGAATATGTCTTAGAAATGAACAGGCCTGGCTGCATAAATACCTCTAAATTAGATGATTATACAAATTCTTTAGTTTATACCTAAATTATTCCCAGTTCTAAGTAATATTTAAAACCTCCAAACTGCTTTTAATGATGTGCTGAATACCAGACTTGACATCACTGGTAGTCATTGGTGCACATATCATCTACTAGGAATGGACCTTTTAGGCATTGATCATGGGAAAAAAAAGCACCTTTTTCAATATTTTGACACTTCACTTCTGAAACATTAATAAAAATGTGTACAAGATTAAAAAAAATATGAATGAAGATTCAGGTTGATCTGTATGCAATTGAAATGGATTTTTCAAGAGTTATCAAACACTGTATATATTAACAACTTTTGAGAGGAGACTATAAGGCTAAGTAACTATGAGTATGTGCTATTTCTGTATACAAATGCAAGATAAGGATTCCTATTAGTGAAAATATTTCTACTGTCCATTAAAAAGTATCTTTTATCCTATAAGTACAGTGAGAAGGAAAAAAAAAATGCTGAAGGTGCAGCCAAAATAATTTATGAAGGGACAAAAGCCTTTACCATAAATTGTGAATTTTGCAAGATCTTGTTATAAAATGGAGTGTTCTACTTTGTTTTCCCCTCAGGGGAAGTCTTAATAGCTACATAATCTCTCCAATCAGATGTTTTAGTGCCAAATTGCAGGCTAGTCTGCCAGTTCCCTTCCACTTCAAGGTTTCCTACCTATGTGAATAAGGTGAAATAACGTGTCTTCTGATGGATGTTGGGTAGAAGAATTTTCTAAGTGTTGTTTTAAACCTTTGCTTTTCATCCTTATGACACATCAACAATGCTTAGTATTTTTTTTACATTATACATACAATGAATAAACTGTTAGCTTTTTCAAAAATATTATCAGAAATGTTAAACAGACACCTTGACAAAATCCATAAGGAAAGTTGTCCAGTATGGTGATATATGCTACTAAAAAAGCTGTTTGGCTCAGTGTTAGTTCTTTTATTTAGGTACTAAAATATGAATTATGTAACCCAGCTTGAGGCATTTGAAAACCTTAGTAATGCAACATTGCCTTCCCAGTCAGCTGCCATTCCAGGGCACTCTCATTGATATTCTGTTGTCATCTTCCCTGTGATAGTAACTTACAACACCAATGGCTTTTCATAGCATTTCTAAACCTGTTCCCTGAAGTTTTCACCCTTATGGGACTAATGTGAATGGTTCTATGCTGATGGTGTGATGTATCCTCCCCTGTGTAGGTGCCTGGGTCCTTCTATCCAGTTATGACCATTTGGTGGTGCTACCCATTTATGAAAACTGCCTTATTTTGTTTTACCACTGTATCAAACACAATTACTATTTCTGCTATCACTGAATGAGAATGAATACAAAAATCCACATGCAGTCATTTTTAATTTTAGGTTAAATAATTAAGTTTGTAAAAGAACATAGTCCTTAAAAACTTGAAACATCTCAGGCAATAACAATTTTTCTCATGTCCTTTTGCTAACAACATTGCCTTCTAGGATGTGCATCAAGTGGTTTGGGGCAGCAGAATTTCAGACAAAATATGCTATGGCTGTGAAGAAAAGTACTCTAGAGATGATCTCGCTACCAAGAGTACCACAAAAGCCCAACTTGTACTAAAAAGAATAAGTAAAGGTGCTGCCAAGGAACATACACTAATGAGGAGTCTGATACCTAGTTAGCAGTTAGAAATAGATTTATGGCAATGTGTACCACATGGCCCACAGCATATATGAACTTGCGCAGCAGACTCCAACCGTGTTCTGCCAAGGACAGATTTGTGGTTTTTTTTTCTTTAAACAACCAATTACTATAATTTAAGGATGCATTCTTCTCTGAATGCAATTCTTTACAGGTGATTAATAGGATAATTATAACTTATTATCTGCCATTCACTTTTACAAATAATGGTATGTGCTGCACCCCTAGTTTAAAAACATTGGCAAGATTAACTTCAGTTCTAAACACTACACATGTATTTGAACTCAAATTAGAAAGGTTGGGAAAGGCCTTTGTGAGGTACCCTGCAGTTTGTCAGATGTATTTATTCATGTGCTGAGGATTAGAATTCATAAACATTTTGCAGAGCTTTTTGAAAACTTTTTCTTTTCTCTTGTTGTTTTTGGCCAGGACTTTTCAATACAGAAATTCACTGCTTCATGTGTCCTATTACCAACAGAATAACACTTTAAAAAATTCTAAAACTAGCCAACTTACAACTTTCAACTTTCAGGGACTGCTGGTCTGATATGTTACCTAAGAGGTAGCATTAAATTTACAAGTGCAAAATGCCTTCTTTTCTAAGTTTCTCTCTGAGAACCAAGGAAAACAGCTTGACATCCAAAATAGATATATTTTTATTTATACATGGCTTATAGCTTAGTGATTTGTTAAGATAACTTCTCACTCCTCTCTTAGAAAAAAGTGAGTGAAAACACTAGGAAAATAGTACTCTATCAAAATTGTCTTTAAATAATTTGAGCATGGAAGGACTGGTGTAAGTAATAGAGAATTTTGAGGAGATCCACACCCTTTCTGACAGCAACTGGAAAGAAGGCAAGAAACTCTATGGTATCTGAAATGGCTCAGTTTGGTTTTGTTTGTGAATACCTTCTTAAATAATAAACAAACTAAAAAGGAAATTACAGAATTAAGGATAAACTTCATAAAGATCAGTTTTTGCTTAGAAAGTTTACATGTAAAAGTACTTTAAAAACATTTTGATATCTTAGGTTTTTTTCTCCATGCTTCTGTTTACAAGCAGAAAGTTTCCATGTCACTTTGAGAAAAATCCATTTGACCATTTGCAGACCTAATTAGAAGCACTGTAGGTTATCTCCTTGGAAGGAAATCTTCCTAAGAGGTGAGAAGAGATTAAGCAGCTGGGTTCCCTTGAAATCCAAAATGTAAACATGGAAGGTGAAAAGGCAAGATGGCCATCAGTTGCCTTAAAATATCCCTGAATTTTCTCAACATGATTTGGGAACTGGTCCCTTAAAAGAGCATCTGTCAAAACAAAGGAGAAGATGGATTCAGATAATTCCAAAAGAATCATTGCTTTTAAGCCTTTCTGAGATTATGATATGCATGCTAAAAATTAAATTCTTTCACTTATTGTGATACTCTTTAAAATATTCTAGTTTTTCACACATGTTTATATAGATTTAAATCTCATTTTTAAAGTGTATATAGATATACATATTACTTAATTTAAGAAAGCCATTGAATATTAAGACTTATATTTTATTCCAAGCGGTCTGTGCAAATTGAATGTTGAGATTCTCCCCCAAAATTTTAATTGTGGAGTATGAAAATTCCACCTATTTTGCCCATCTTAGCTTTGGTGCTATAAAGAGCTCTGCTATGACTTTTGGTCCCTCATAGTGGTGAGTAATGTTGCTTTAGACATGTTAGGGTGCGTGTTCTGCTTTCTTCCCTCCACATTATTTTTGAAGAGGCACTACTTGGATTTAAGAAATCCTTGGGCATTGGCTTTCCTTGAGTCTTGTATGCTAAAGCCTACATTTTATTTCCAACATAACTGAACTCATATGGGGGTTCTTCTGCAACCAGAAAGAGTAGGGAAGTATTCTTTCAAGCAGGAAACTGTTTGAATCAAAACCTAAGGATTTAGCTTTTCCTTCATCCCATCCCTTTTAAAGCAGCCAGGTGTGATATCTCCACAGGACACAGAAGTCAGTCTAACATCATAGTCCCTCTGATCTGCCTACAGGTTTGGGCAGTGTCTCTTAGCTCCCGGTGGCACAGCAGTTTTCTGTGGTCTGTAACAAGTGATAATTAGTCACAGATGGGGTCGTGCTCTTCTTTGCACAGAGGAAGCAGAGAAGTGCAGTCCACAGCGGCTCTGCCCAGCGGGACCCTGCTACAAAGGCACAGAGAGGATGCACGTCTGTTCTCATTGACTCTGGCGGCCAAGGCTGAATTTGGCCCCAAGTGTGAAAACATTTTTAAGTGACTAAATTTAACATCTTCTAGTAAATATTCTTCTGACTTAAATTTCAGTCTGAAGCAGAATTTCACAAAACATTGTGATTGGTTGGCTCCCAAGTGTGCTTGAAAACTTACACCGGACAATTTTCTTGCAGAGTGTGAAGTATGTGCTTCTTTCTTGCAATCTGTTGAACTGGCATTTAGGAGGGGATGGTAATTTAAGTGGAAAGCTTGAACTCTGCAGCTTTCCTGCTAATGATGAAAAGTTGGCATTTTCTCCATTGTGGAATTCAGTGTCAATCTGGGGCTGCTTGCCAGCCAGGCAGTGAGCTCTGCCAAGAGGGCATTAAAAAAGGTTATTTACCAGAACAGGTAAGCATTTCTCTCTCCAAAATGAAAATATTCATAGAAGTGAATATGGCCTTGGATCAATTTTAAATTGCATGGTAAACTTGCTCTCAATCTCACATCCTCATTGTTAATCTGACTCTAATGCTAGAAAAAAATTAACACAGAGTCTAAAACACCTGTTAGCTGCTGCTTGCATAAACCCAGAGTGTAGAAATAGAGAGCTGGATGGGATAAGAAGCAGGAGCAATGTGTGTGCCAGAGGTCAGCGTGGTGACATCAAAGTTCCCAAGGTGAGCAGTGCTTCTCAGGAAGTGGTTTGGCCAAGGAAGGAGAGAATATTCTGATGCCAAAGTTACATAATTCCAAGGTATTGCTTGGTTTTCAGGGACTGACAGGTGCTAATGACCCTAATTACCCTTTGTGTCTTTGAGCTTATTCCCTGATGAAATCTGATTTGTTTATTTACTGCATTGTAACCCTTGATCACAAAAATACCTGCCTGAAGTTCTTATATGTAAACAGAGAGTGCAGAAGCTCTGAGAAAATTGCTAATATGAGAACGTATAAGATCTTTGAACTCGCTCTTCTGTAATCATAGGCAACATTAAGAGCCACAAAGCTCAGTCTTTATGCTGATAGGTTTTTACATATGTAACCAAGAAAGGGTGGTTGTGATTCTTCCCTCTGCAGCCTTAGCATCCCTGAGGAGCCTGCCTGCCTCCTCCCCTTCCTCTGCTTCTGGCAGGCTCTCCTTACTCCTTACCTTCTGCTAACACTTGCCTCACTTGTCAGTAATCTGTAACTGCACTCTGCAACATTCTTCAGTCAAGCCAGGCTTGATACTTTAAAGCATGACAGTGCTAAAGACAACACAGATATTTCTAGAATTTTCAGCTCAATACAGACTGCTGTAGTTTCAGATTCTTACCACGTTCCCAAGGATCAATTCAGATCCCTTTCTGGGCACATGAAATTTCCATCATTAATTCCTTTTTCAAACATTTGTTGATATGCCTCTGGCAAATTTTGGCATACCAAGTGATTTTTTGCCCATTTACATTGTTTTTCCTATTTTGAGAAAGATTAGTGGACTCAGTTTCTACATTAATCTTCTGCTTTGGACACAAAAGCTCGATTCAGCCATGGAAAAGCTTTGAAAATGTGACCCTTTGTGTCTGGTCCAAACTGCCTCTCCAGTGGTTTGGTTATTTCTGCAGACTTGAGCTGTTCTTCTCTGAAAGATTTCTTTCCTGGTGGTGTATTTCCAGTGCTCTTTTCAGCTTCTTTTCTGTTAGCCTCCTTTTTAATAGTCTTCATGATCTGAATGCCAGTAAGTGTAGGAGGGAAGGTGATGGTGCCATATATGCCAGGTGTAGAGTAATTTCTTTTGTTCAGTTGGGTCTAACTGCTGATATTTTCCAGGGACACCTCTGTGTCTATACAGTTGTATGCAGCCAGTGGATAACTGCCAAAAGAATCCTCCTTTTGAATGCAGACAGTCTCATTTCAAAGGGTATAGAAATAGCTGCCATAACCCACTGACTTTATTTCTGCAGTGATTTTGTAATGGAACATCATTTTGGCCTATGCAGAATGTATGATGCGATGAACTTACTTGTGGAGCCTGATAAAATTTCCCTGATATGAAAGAGGGTCCAAAGTCTGTTGGGCTGTACTTAAGGATGAGGAGACAGAAAGGCTTAGGAGCCTGTCTCAACCAAGCTTGTAATACAAAATGAAAGTTTTGTGAAAAAAAAAAGTTAAGGAAATGATTCAACATGCCTATTATACTTCCATCACCTACAAAACTGTTAGTAGTGCTAACAGACAGAGTAATGATTGGGATAGGTGCTGGATGTTTTACCCTTTTTCTTCTTTTAGGGATTCATAGGCTTATTCTGATTTCTAAAAACACACCTGCCATTTATTCATCTGATATGTCTAGATATTCAAATGCAGCCTACTTGTTTTAAGAAAAATTCTATACTGATAAATAAAGAGGTGGTTTTGATATATTAGGGAAAATCAAACCCTTTGGGTTTTGGCTCTTGCAAAAATCCAGCCTTAAGGAGGGCAACAAAATATCCACCTTTTAATAGAAAATCTCCTCTAACTGTCTCTACATCAGTTGTTCCCATCTTAATAATTAGTACAAAGCATTTGCATGTAATTAGTACAAAAGGTCTACCTAAAGAATCTTCTACTCAAGGGGCAAAGCAAGACACAGCTCTCACATATTGCAGTCTGGCAATTCCATACCTTTTACTGTTATTCCTACTGCTACGGCCTGGAGCTATTTTGTTCTGTTTCAGGGAAGTGAATTGGTCATCAAAGTCTTAGGAATTCGGAAATTGACAAAAAAGAACCTTAAACTATTTTTTGCCCCATTATAACCAAAGAGAACTTCAGGGTTTTGTATTCTTCCTGGCCAAATGATAGATTACTTTAAACAGAAAATGACTAGTGATAAAGCAAATGCTTTTTATCTGCGTAAATCAAGATATGGATTATTAAGGTTATTATATGGATTATTGTTCTAAAACCTGTAAAGCTTGATCTGTTGGTTGGCATTTTCATAAATACGCAGTTTCCCCCCAGGTACTTGAAAGAGTTTCCCCCCAGTTACCTGAAAGAGTAAATAAACAAATAGAGCCACCTATGAAGATGATAAAGTAGATGTGGTTCAAGGATTGCAGAAGTACCTGAAATATTATTTGTATTGTAATTGCCGTCTTTGTGCTAATCCACGATACATACTAGAGAGGAGCAATCTTTCTTTGCCCTTTTCCCTCTCTGTTAACCAAGTAGCGCTGGGACATGGTCAGGTCCTACCAGCACTTCTCTGCATACTTGATCACTGAGCAGAATGGACTGATTTATGCTTTGTGAAAACAAAACATAGTGCTATTGTTTCTAGCCAGAAGAAAATCTTCCAGCTGCAATCCCATATGGGCTTCTAAGGAAATAATGACATGAACAGACCTATTCATTTTAGTTACCAAGACTCCAAAGGACTGGTGATATTTGCAATGTCTTTATTGCTGACAGGCATTCACTGCTGATTGTAGTGGCAGGATCCCAGAAGTTTTGGGATTTGTAGCTGAGCTTGCTTAAAATAGCACCACTGAGGGAGTATCCACACTGCAGTTACTTCCCACTGTGTGTGCTTGGATGAAAGTTGATTTTATCTATCTGGTGAGTAGCCATGCAGCAGTAGCAACCTAGAGGACAGTATATGATGGCTACTGAACTATTAACTTTGCAAAGGAAGCTCCTTGGGTGGGCTTCACTTGACCTAGTTTAAAATAGACCCAGGCACACTTAAGAAAGGAGTTTTGTCTGCAGTACAGATGTCTCCTGTCAACAGTGGTTGAACTTCCTTAGCTTTAGAGAGGAGAGATTGGTATTGATATTGCTGGTTTTTGTCCACCTTGGCACAGTTGCTACTCCTCAGGACGCAAGCCTGCACTCCCATCAATGGCCATTTAGGTGGGGAAGCAGAAGAGTTTCATGACTCATAGCATAGTTCTAGGAGAATATAGTTATTACAGTGCAAGGAGAAGCATTTAGCCCAAACAAGCTTTTACTTTATTCCTAGGAGAAAATGTGTGGAGGGTGGACAAAAAAGCAGATGTGGGTGACATTCAAAATACAATTTATTTTTTATATTTATTCACTGCAGGACAAAAATAACTATGCAGTAGCTGAACACTTCTTTCTGCTAGTGCAGTCCTACTCAAAGAATATACAATTAAAACTAGGAAATTAAAATGCAGCCTATTCTGTAAAAAACTCGGAAATTTACTTCTAATCTCCATGGCCATTTTTTTATTTACTGCTTTATTTGAAATTAATGTTAAGCTAGTAAAAGCAGCTGTGTTTTATGGTTTTCCCATATAAACCTTAAAATGTGAAAGATGGTTAGATGAAATAACACCAGAAAAATAAAGATATTAGAGTGCACACTTTGGTTCCAGTGTGGCTTCAACAAGGTTTTGTTTGGAGTGCCCAGCTGCATATACAGACGCAGTGGAATTTGGTTTGTGAGGAACCTACAAAAATTACACAAATAACTAGCATTTTTTAATGAATAATACACAGACATGCACCTGCTTCAGAGACTCCATAGATTAGTCTTGCAGCCAATAGAAAAGCCCCTTGGAATTCAATTACATGGCTGGAAAACAGAAAACAAAATCATGACTATACATTTAGAACTGATACCAGCAACATATTAACCAGTTCTTGGGCTGAGCTTTTCCTGAGGATTAGATCATTTCAGTTTGTTTTATGTCCCTGTGGCTTATTGAATATTTATATTATTCTATTCTATTCTTTCAGCTGGAGCCTCTCCCGGAAGATATTGTGCACCAAATCCCCAATATGAATGCAATAGCTTCTTTAAAAAAGACCACTGAAATTCAAAGTATGTTTCTCAGTTTGAGTTGGTGGGTTAGTGGGCTTGGGGTTATTTTTTATTATTAATTAATGTAATGAAATGAAATGAGTGGGAAAATGTTTTATGTATAAACTGACATGCTGTGTCTAATATTTATATACATATATATATGTATATGCTTTTATTTTTTTCTTCAGCATCTCTTTGTTTCTGGCACATACTTAGCCTTGAAAAAGTAACCCATTAAAATTATTTAAACATTTCTGATTCCTGAATATTCCCAAATCTTTTAATTCCAGAGCAGCTTGGATGAAATAGATGTTTGTCAGTGGGGGACAGGAACAGACAGGTAAATTAAAGCTCTAACAAATAGTTGTCAGATTCTGTTTTTGCAGCCCTTTAGAAGGTACTCACTTTGAGATTCACATGAGCTTGAGATAAAGCTAAAAAGCTCCAACTGGGCACTGATCTATGGAACAGTGCTAAAAAATACATTATTTTATTGTTTCTGAGACAGAGGATACATTATTTCTTCACTTATGGGCTTAGACCCCAACCCTTAACTACCCAGATGCTTTAGGGCATTTGCTTACTGAAGAACTTTATGCCATCAATTGCTTTAGTCCAACTGAGCACACATCCCTTAAATTCTCTAATCTTCTTGTCTCTGCCATTTTACTGAGCCAGTGGGAGCTTCCTGACTTCTACTGTTTGCTGGCTCCTTTAGAATAACAAATGAATAACAAATGTTTTCCTTCATTTGAGATGAACCACAAGTGGTTGGGATTCATCTACGTAAAATAAATGCAGTTTTTAAAAGGAACACCATGCCCAATTCACTGTTCATGCAGTATTTATCCATCTGATTTTAGTTGCAAGGTGACAAAGAAAATATATTGTAAATATATAATTCATCATGCATATCCAGTAGACACCTAGATATGGAAAAGCTCTAATTAAACAGCTATATATAATATGTTCCAATAAGTCCTTCGTGCTGAGTGGTATGTCCCTGGGTAGCTCATGAGTTAAAATTCCCTGCTAATAATCTGTTAATAATCTGGAAGGGGTCAGCAGGTTAAGGAGATTCATGTACTGCACAAGATAGAACAGATTTGCAAATGATAATAAGGGCAGAATGCTACACGCAGACCAGAGACACAAGGAAAAGAGATGCAATTCTGTTTGAAATAAAACATGTATGTAATGGAAAATGGATCTGAAACCACAAAAAGGGTGAATTGAGAAACAGACAAACAGAAGAGTAGGAATACACACAAATGATGGCTGTTGAGAGAGAAGGTGTGGATTTAGGAAGAAATATACAGTGTAAATCTGAGAACATAGTCCAGAGCTCTGCAGAATGACTCAATTTTAACACAATTACGTTTCAGCTGAACTGGTACAGTCATGCAGTCCAGTGGACTCTTCTGAAACCTTAGTCAGCCTGCTCTGGGTTTAGATTTACTTAAATACAGCATTCTGCCTTTTCTTGCAACTACCTAAAAAGTTATCTTTACCTCATTTTGTCTGGAGAGAGACCAAGTATTAGAAAGGAATATGCTTGGATGACAGAAAGGAGCCCTGAGGAAGTTCAGTGTAGCTTTGTGATGCATATTTAGATCTAAGAGTAGCAAGTAGCTGTTCAATATTTTGAACAGGTTCAATATTTTGAACAGGCTGGAGAGTATTAGGCTGCTGAGTAGCACCTCAAGAGGTACTGAGAAAGCTTGGTTTGTTTGAATCATGGCATCGCCTTTGGATATTGGGTTTGGATTTCTGTGATCCAACTTTCATAATGAATATTAGCAACCTTTTATACCAAATAAGCTCCTCCTGTGTGTGGTTGTTTTTCTGTGTGTGTGTGTGTGTTTTTTTTTTTTTTTTGCAAAACCTTGAAGCTACAGTACTTAGAAACTAAGAGACAACTTTTTTTCTAACTAGAATAGAATTTCTATTAACGTTCTGTGTTGACAGTGATCCAAAGCTCCTTTGAAAATGTAACAAATTTGGAATTAGTAATTCCCACACCCAAGTAATAGGCTAGTTCTAAACAATCCTTTCCAGTAGCAGAATACCCTAAGAATTGTTTTTTCAAGCAAGCCAAGGTATGTCCTGTCCAAATCTTTGAAAGGCAATTACAAATGCCTATAGGAGTGACAGAAACATTCCCTCTTATTATTTCCTGGTAATAGTCAGTGCTCATACAAATCTTTGAGGGAGGTTTAAGCACATTTTCATGCCGAAAGCCAAACCATACCTAGAAGACTGTTTTGGCTTTATTGGTTTTTCCTTGCAATTCATGATTGCTCAATTTTGTATGAATGAAACCAACAGTATGCTTCATTCTTTCTCTTGAGCTCCACCAAGTTCTTGTCAATGAGTGTAACGGCGCTCGTAGAATTTCACTTTCCAGTAGAGCACAGTAGAAATGGCATTTTCAGAGTGGTTTGATGCTAATACTTTTTGACTTCTTCTAATTGTCAATCCACAGCATACCTACTAACAAAGCTCCTTAGCAGCTGTGTGCTGTGATTGGCTCCCCATTCCATAACTCTTTGCCTGCAAATTTTTTGGCTGAACATGCATTCAAGGCCTGTAGGTTTTGTGTGCAGCAAATAAATGTTGTCCTGGATAAAAAGAAGCTTGCAAAACTCTTCTGGTTACCCAAGGTATTTGTAAAATACATTTTTCTGATTTTAGGGAAAAATCTATCCTTGCTTTTTTACAAGCATCACAGAGCTTTATTTTCATGAGGTACCTGCTGCTACCTGGATGCTATTTCTAATCGTAACTGCTTAAACGTTTTCCCCACAAACCACAAACACCCTGCCAGGTAGTTCCTGTCTCCAGGACCCTCCACTGCAGTATATGGGCTGCCACCTGCCTCCTGGCCTGACTCTGCTCCCTCTGTGGCTGAAGCCCCTCTCGTAACACAGCTCTCAATGTGGGGAAACAAAGAACACCAATCTTGGAGTGAAGGGCAGTTAAATGGGCGCAGAGAGCCCACTAAAATGCTTGAATTGGCCCTGGGTTTTAATGTTACAAGAAAGTCAGGATTCAGGGAGCAGCTGGTGTGCAAGCCTGTGTGTGAATGAATGAATGTGATGCAGCAATCCTCACTGATGCTGTTTTATTGTTGCTGCAGGAGAGCAACACAGTGGTAGCTGGGTACTAATATTTTATTTTATGAATAAAAGCCCTTGAAAACTCCAGCAGTGAACATGGGTTCATTTCTTTTATAGGCAAGAGGGGGTATTATTCCCATGCCAACAGATTTGATTTTCTTGCACATCTGTTTCTGCAACAAAAGCCCCACCCACTCTGTGAACATTTAGCTCATAAATTATAGGGTTTGAATTGGGTGTATATTGCAAAGACTGACTTTTGTACATAGGATCTGTGAGAACACTGTGGAATGCTCATATAACTTTTTTGTTTGTTTTTAGTGTATTTTTTAATGAATAGAGAATATGGTCTCTGAGCACAGTAATAATAGAGAATATTTTTGTCTTGTTTTTATAAAATTTGCCAGGCTCCAATCATTGAGCCTACTGTTATGTACATAACTTTTTAGCTCTGTCTTTCATGTTTTTGGAGCAAAGCCAACCTCCTAACACTTAATCTCAACTTTGTAGGATACTTAATACACTTTACATTTTATCCCCAGAAGGTCCCTGTTATTTAAAGATTCTGCTAACTACTCAAACGTGCACACTATTAGAGTTCAAAGAAACACTCCAGCCATGCTCACTTGTTGTTCTTGAAGATTGACTTGGGCTTTCATCTTGCAATGATGTTTTTGAATAAAGACATTTTTAGGCTTTATTGACAGCTGCTTTCTCACTGGAGGGAAAAGTTCATCCTTCCAAAAGCCTGAAACTGTGTTGAGAGCTGTGTTACCAAAGAGGGAGTTTTCAGCAGCCTTTCTTCAGCACAGGCAGCACCACTGCTGGCCTGGCCTCCCAGCTGTCAAAGCCTCCAGCTACCCTCTGGATAAGCACCTCAGCTCAGCCTGCTACCCAGCTGCCAAAATCCTCCTTTTAGTCCTTGGAAAGGTCCCCTACTTGATCCCCTCTCTTTCACAGCTGTTGAAACCCTCTGTCTAATTCTCAGATAAGTACCCTGATCCAACCTCTGCAGCAGCTGCTGAAAGCTTCTTACTAAACACTGAGTAAGCTCTGGTCCAGAGCTCCCAGACTTCCCAAAGCTCCTAATCCCCAGGTGTCATCCACCTGGCAATTAGTGAGTGCTCAGTGTTTTACTGGACTGTTTAGAAATATGTATGTAAATTTGTACTTATTCGTGTGGTTTCTAATAATCAAACAGTTTTTTAATAGCCATGCTGCTATTTCTTAATAGCAGATCATTTTATATGTTTAGGATGAGTCACCTGCCATTATTTTTTGCATTGCTTGATGAGGTTCTTGTGTTGCCGGCAGAAATCTGAAAATACTCATGCTTTTAATCCACTGCTGTATTTTTACATAGCAGACCAGAAAGCTCTATCCCTTATGATACCTGGCAGCTTTCCAGCAACAGCCAGTTCATATAAGAAAGTTTTAACTAAATTATTGTTCTAGTATACGCCCTGAGGTTGGAGGAGAAAGAACATCCAGGACTAACAAACCTGATTGTTCTGGCAGCACCACTTCTGAGCTGGACTTCTTTCCTTTTCAAGACAGTGCTGTGTGAGCACTTTGTACATTTTTTTATTTTGCACAATGTACATTTTTTTACATTTTGCTGTCTCTGCATCAACTGTGTGCCATATCAGAACTTCTAGTTATTAACCCTGCTCTGAACTCCCATCACCTTGTGTAGATAAAGCCAATAGCCTTCCTGACAATCTGTGTTCATTAGTCTGTGTGTTACTCCTCCAGTTTATTACCTTCTGGGGAAGGGTGTGACACAGCTCTTGGAACGAAAGCACTTTCCAACTTGGCATTCTTAGGCTCAGAAATAGACCTCTTCACTGCAGTCTGAAATTTCAACTGTACTGCTTACACCACAGAGATTTTAAACTATAATCACTCGGTGTTGAACTAAGTGATTACTGTTCTTGTACCACCATGCTAGCTAAAATTCCCATAAATTATTATGTGTGTTTTCCTTAGGCAAGTACTGGAAGTCAGTGGAGCCATACTCTGTGCCAGTGGATTGTGCTCTGGCTGAGTCTCAGAAGCAAGAGAGGGAGGAGACAGAAACAGTATCAGCTATGGCCTCTCTTTCAGTGGATGTTGAGCAGTGTATTCCTCAGGAAGGCAGCAGGTAAGTGCATGAAATTATTACAGACAACAAGGCTTTCGCTCCAGCCAAGTAAAACGAAGAAGAAAGGAGGACTAAGGGTTGTTTCAAAATTACCTGTTAATTGAGATACCTGGAATTTTTCATGCCTGGATTTCAGTTCTCTCACTTAGCCACTGAAAGCAGAGATATTAGCATTTTTTAGGGTTTGGTGTCTCTATTTCTGTACTGAAATTCATAATTATTACAAGAACCTTCTTTTCTTCTCATGTCTACTTCTTGCTACTTCATAAAAACTGCAGTATCTATATGAAGTAAATAGACATGGTCAAGTGTAATCAACCATATTCTTCTCATTAGAAGCTTTTAAAATGTCTTTTAATTTTCTAGGAAGGGGTTCAACAAACAGTCAGATATATTTAGTAACGATGGACTTAAATCACTATTAAGTGATATTAGACAGGCATTAGAAGTTACTTCCCTGGAAGAAATGTGAACAGTGCCAGTATAAAACTTAAAGCTATCCTGATCAGGATTAGGGCCAGCATTTTCTATGTACTAAGATCAAGGTAGACCAGCAAAGAATGAGAGTGCTGGTTTTTCCAGCTTTTCATCTGCTTTTTACATTAATGAAAATTTCTTTCAACTTGCAAATTAAGAAAATGATGCAGTAAATGCTATTGTGTGTTTTGCCAATTACACGTAAAAAACCCACAGTAGCCACTGAATATTGTGTCATCTATAATCAGAAAAGCCACTGGAGAAGTTTTTGGAGTTTCCTTTTTTTTTTTTTTTGTTTTGTTTTGTTTTGTTTTGTTTTGTTTTGTTTTGTTTTGTTTTGTTTTGTTTTGTTTTGTTTTAAGGACAAATACTTCTGGTCTTCACCAGTAGAGAAAGACACAAAATGTAGTGGAACTACTTGCATTCCATCTTACACAGAAAAGAGGAGAAGGGGGAGGAATGATGAAAAAAGCCTTATAAGGAGACTCATCAGCTCATCAGGCTGTGGAACAACAGTAGAGAAAGGAGGGAGCTGTGGTAGGGACAGCAGTGGTGGGAGTGGAGCCAGAAAGATCCATGGCTCCCACATTGTGACTGCTTCTTAGTTGCTTCAGTTCTTTCCTCCTGTGTTGTGTCTTTTAATCAGAACTGAACTGATAGGCACCCAGGGGAACAGTGCAATGCTCAAAGCTGTGGATGTGTTTGGCAATGAACATCCTTCACAACAGTGGCAACACTCATCTGTCAAAGAATTGAGGCATGGCTCAAAGGGACACACAGGGAGTGGAGCTAGCTAATAAAGTTCACAGTATTTTCATAATAACCTTTCCAATTGTAATTATATTTAATATGCCATGGCTATTCTTGTGCTAGGATTATTGCAGACAACTTCATAAAAGCTTAGAGAAGAATACATGATGAACACAAGATGTATTTTAGATTTGTGACTGTGGTAAGCAGTGCTCAACTAAGGAATAATGTAGTTTTTCATATAAGTTTCTGACAGTTACAAGACACTTCAGCTAGCTAGGGACAGAAAAAAATCCCACTTGTGTGTGCATAGCTCTGAAATATAAATAATTTTAGTTAAAGTACTGGAAATAATGCAGTGAAGCAAATTAAAGCTATAAATTGTCTGGAAAAGGGCATGGTTAATTTTGTGTATTTATACATTGCTGAGAATAACCAAAAATTTTATTTGTTATGTGCCTCCACTCAAAACTACAACTACCAAGAGCAACTACTACTCCTACATGATTTGAGCAAAATAACCCTTTGACTAACACTGCACTTAATTACTGTACTTATTATTTACCTACTGATAACCTGTGACAGTTTCCACCCATTCTGAAAACAGAATTTCAGGGCAGCTCTGAGACACATGGCAAAAAATGGATGTACTGAAATGTGCACAAGTGGAATTCATGTGGCTGCCAGATTCATTACACTTCATCAGTTCTGGACTCTTGTAGGGATGAATCCATTGTGATGAATTGTTTTGTGGAAAAATGACTTCGTTTGGAATATCTTCTGTGGTGCTGCAGATATTTGTCAGCCGCACAAAAAAAAACCTACGCATGCATGCATCCTGAAATCTCTTTCTATACGTTTAACCCTCAAAGAAGTCACATGAAGCCAGGTTGCCTTTAGAGAGTGACAGAACAAGGAAGGTGGTGTCCTACTGGACCAAAATTGATAGTTAGGTTTTCTGAGGCTTCTGAGCATCATTATCTTTGTTTTCTTCCTGATGAATGTAAGGAACAATATGGAATCAAAAGTGATCCCCCTGAAAGTTGGAATTTGAGAGTCCTCAGCTGTGAGGAAACCTGAGAGGACCTGCCTGCTCTTTGAGTGTGAATGAAAATCCATCATGGAATGTCCAGAGAGTGAGTCTGTGACATTGCATTCTTTGGGTTCTGTATAATTTACTTCATTTCACAGAAGCACACCATCCATTTCATAGGTACATACCAACACAAACAGCAGGAATGTAGAGACAATTCAGCTTTGCTTTTTCATGTTTTTTAATGTTTGCTGTAATAAAGGACCATGTATGCAATGCACCTATTCCAGACACTTCCTACGGCAAACAGAGGGCAGCAGGGATGTGGGGAGTCAAGTAGGGTCTCAAGCTCTGTTAGAAGGTATTCCTTTCCTCCTAGTGGTGTAGATGGGATCACCTTCTGAAGACCTGTTGCAAGCTTTTGCATTGAGTGTTCATTTGGGAAAGTTGCTTGTGACAGGTAGGGTGGGAGCAGAACAGGAAGTGCCGTGGTTGACAGGGCAGCCTCAAAGGTTCCTTCCTTACACCAGGAGTCAGTTTGCTTCCTCTTAATTCCCACCACGGTCAGCCAGGCTGATAGTTCTGGCCTGCAACTCTAAGCCTGTTTCACTGATTCGATGGCAGAGATCCTGTCAACTTCAGTTCTGGATGGTCAGGCCTCCAGATGAAGAGCAGCAGCAAGAGTCTCTTTGTGGGAAACTCTGGCCAGTTATGTTGGAGGATATATTGGTGTTGGAGTGAGATGACTCACTTTAAACTCAGATTTTGGGCAAAGCAGTTCTTTTCCTGGCCAACTCATATCTGACTCATTTACCACTGATGGATAAAATGCTCCTGGCTAAGGCCCATATAAAGTATTTTTATTTCTTTCTTCTCTCTTTCTTTCTTTTCTTCAAGTGACAGTGCCGATTATTTTTTTACTTGATTTTCTCTGGCAGGGCAAATGAAGAAAAACATGTAAAGCTGCTACGCTTTTGGTGTTTTATTTTACCAAAGCATAACTCTGCATCTTAAGGTCCAATTGAATCTCAATTATAGCCTTTGGAAGAGTAAAGATACAGAAAAAAGAGTTTGTGGATAGGATAGGAAACATGTATGGTACTGACGGGGATTTAAATAGAGATGCAATTAGAGGAAGAGGCATGCCCTATAAAACATTTCTAACTACCAGAACTTTTGTGTGTTGATAACTGTTTATTCCCTATGTGAGATACAGATTTAGCTGATTAGAATTTTGCTTTGGCCAGACATCTGTTTCAGAAATTGTGCTGTGGAATATTCAGTGCACTGCTGTCCTGATACCTTGGAGCTTCTGTATATTTCTTCTTAAAATGGAAAAAGAAAAGGGTGTGGAGGGAGATCTTTTGCACTTACTATTTTTACAGGAAGCAGTAAATCTTGAGAATGACATTTATCAGAATTTGACTTTATGGCTCTGGTTTAGCTGAGCATAGATTTTACTCAAATGGAAATGAAAACAAAGTATAATTTTTATTCTTAGTGTTACAGAGCTACCAGCTGCAGTTTCAGTCAAATTGCATTATATTACGTACTAGAGCAAATCTGATTGAATCGTGGGGTGCAGCTAGCTGGGCCACTTGCCATATTTAGGGCCACTTGCCATATTTGTCTATCAACTCATAAAGCTTCACTTGGCATTTCACTATTCGGATATCCACCTCAGCTGTCCTGAGTACACAGCACATACCTGGCCATACCCCACAGGTCTTACAATCCCCTCCAGGCTCAGGAGCTGCAGAACAGCTTTCCCAGGTCAGCCTACACACTTATCTTGCTCACCTTCTCGTCCTTTGATGGTGGGTTCATAAGGAAGAGAATCAGGAGTAGAAGAGGCTGAGAGCCAGCCTTGCCCTGGTGAGTTGATAGATCTTAACTGCTCTATCTGACCCATCCTGTGTAAAAGCCTAGAGGATACATACACAGGTGTAAACTTCTCAAAACCTTTTGGAAACAGCTTACACCTCTGGGTGAGCACTTGGGTAGTGAACCCCACAGCCTCATCAGGCATCACACTGCTTTTACTAATTAACCAATAAAATCACTGGGAAACCCCTAGGTCTTGTATTGTGAGAAAGAAAACCACCTTTTTTCTTACCCATAATCTTTGACCCATATCTGGTTTTAAAGGCTTGAGCTTCTCAATACTCTGTATTCCTGCTGGTATGGAAATAATTTCTTACCTTTGATGATTTTTGCTCCTCTCTGTGCTTTTTGTAGTTTCTTTGAGATGGAGTAAAAGCTGCATGCAGGACTCCAAGTCCTGGGCATGTTGTGAATTTACACAGTAGCTAATACTGGGGATGTTTTGTTTCTGTGGCTTTCTGCTCCTCTACCATTAACTTCAAGCTCTAGCTCTCGGTCATAGCCATCACTGTTAAAACAGTTAAAGGTGTCCTACCTCATTTTGTGTATTCTGTGTTTGTGTTGCTTGCCTTCTTCTCCATACAGAAATGCTGCTGTGGGCCTTAGAGCTGAGTAGTATTGGTGATTTGGTGTCATCAGCAAACATTATCACCTAAATCTACTCGTAGTCTGCCTAGTCTTTTTGAGATGCTCTGGAGAATTCCTCCATGGTAAAAATTCACCAATATTATTCTGTGTTACCTGCTTTTGATGCACTGTTAATCTGTGAAAGGACCTTCTTTCAACAACCAAGGTTCTTCTAAGCACTTGGATAAAATTGTTGGAAGACCTTCTTTGCAGGAGAAAATCACTTGATCCCCCTTCCCTAATTTCCTTCAGAAACTTTTAATAAATTTGAAAGGATTGCCATCTTTATAAGTGTTAAGACCTAACTCTTACCTAAATGACTGTTACCTAAATGCCTGCTAATTCCATCTCTGATTGTAGCTGCTTTCAATTTTGCCCTACAGGCTTACTGTACCTCGGGTGGTTTCCAAAAGGGGAATTGCTTTTCTTGCTTTCTCTACCTCTTGCTGAATTAAGCTGTAGAATATGCTCAATAACTATTTCTTTAACAACATCCTAATCATATTCCCCTGGAACTTAGCAACAGATATCATCTGCTCTTAGAAATTTGGCAATGTTTGGTGTATCAGTTTGTTCTAGCACTGATTCAGTTCAGGATAATTCATCTGCAAGTAATAAAATCTCACTGACACATCTCTAGTGAACCCAGATATAAATAGTTCATTTTACTTTTGTGGTCTACCTTCCTTGATGCTCCTTTTATGCTTTGATCATTTCCTCTGATGTATTTTGAAAGATCTTTTTATTATTAGCTTTTATGCCTTTAATATATTGCTTTTCAGACTTTCCTTTAGTTTGCTTCATTGAGGATTTACATTTAACTTGCCAGAGTTTATATTTTATTTAATTTGCCTTTTTCGGACATTACTTCCTCTTTTGAGAGTATATATGTAGTTACCTTATTCTACTCTTAAAACTAGGATATTTTTACTTTTAGTTCCTTTCTCTTTGATCCATACTAAGTCCATTTTTACTAGGATATACACTTACTCAGGATGTCTTATATGATGTCTTCAGACACTCCCCAAATCACCTTCATGATATAGAAATGTATCTCTTTGCTACAGAGGATCTTTCCCCAGCTCTTTGCTACCAGAGGATCACTTTTCAATTACAACGATCTTCCCTGAGACAGCTGAGTTAAATTAGGAACAGATTATGGCATAAAATAGCCATACCATGCCAGAAAAATCTATCATTTGTTCAGTTTCTACCTTGGAAACATACCTTGAGTTTTTATTTTTTGTGTGTCTGATAATTTAGCTAAGAGGACTCTCTGTAATGCTCATTTAAAAAATAAGGTAAGAGAAACATTTTCTTTTTTGGGTGATGTACAGAGTTTATCTACATTCTTAAATACTACTTTTTAAAAAAAATTGTAGATGTCAATTACTTTTAATATTTTTATCATAAATAACTTTTATTCTTAATTGCCACAGAACAATATTTAAGATATCACATGTTTTGCCAAATTTTATCCATATGGTAGGATTTTTGACTCATCTATTTATTTTGCTTGAAGGCTTAAACAACATAATTTTATTTAGCATTAATTGCAAAGAGATTATTTAATTCTGCCATAATCAGAATTCTACATATAGAGAGCTAGAGATGAGCACTCTTTACAGCACACCAAAGAAAAGTGAATGCAGGAGGGCTCAGCTCCTAGGAACTTGCAGTTTAAATGAGCCACGGTGAAGCCTTAGAGAAAAATCACAGTTGTGGTTCTATAATCATTGCAATCTCAATTGGTGACTTTCTAAATTTGCTGACTGCATGGAATTGGTTGAGATCAGACCTGAGCTCACAGCTGCATCTCAAGGAACTGCTCCGAGCACACAATGTGGGATGGGGGTCCTGCCTGTTTTATGTTTTTATGCCAACTTCCTGTCAGCCACAGGAGAACTGACTGAACTGACGTAACTCACAGTGACAAAGCTGAAGTAACACAAATTTGGCCTGTCAGACTCTGCCCCCTCGATTTTTCTTTTGACAACTTTTGATTTTGTCAGAATGGGTATATATTGATTCTCTGCTCAGTGCTATGGGATTTACAGTGTTTTTCTCTCTGTCCTTTGGCCCCAAAACAATACTGGCTCTCACACAAAACTCTAGCCTGAGGCCTGAGCCGTTATCTCATAAAAATATATGTTTTTAATGATAAACCACAGAATAAGTCCGGTGACTTCTCTGACACTAATAAAATGAAGGTAAAACGTACACATAAGTCTTCAAAAGGAGATAGAAGAAGACTATGAGAGTACCCACACTGTGAGAAAACAGCTGGATTGCATGGTGTTATCTCCTTTCCTAAAAAGGACCTTGCATCTGGCACTTATATATAAAAATTATTTTTGGTGCTTATGCTCTGGCTGGTGAAGAATTTTGGCCTATTGTTGGAATATATTGGAATATATTAGAATATAGCACTGAAGATCAGCGAGGGCCACTCCTGCCCCTCAGAAGCACCTTTGTCAGTGAAAAATTTCCCTGTGAAAAAGTTCTAAGATCCTCAGTTTTACTTTGTCAGTCCCAGAAGTCAAACACATGTGAACAGACTGTTGCATGTACTGCTTCCCTAGGTTCTTATGAATAGTCCAAGCCCCTACTCTCCCTTCCAGAGGTTTTCCAGAGCTTCACTCCTTCCTGATCTGCCAATCACCACATGAAATCTATTGACATATTGTTTCCCATTTGCAGAACCTAAAAACCGAGCTGTCATATGCTTCCAAATTATCTTCTTTCCAGACAGACCCATAAAGTTCTGGATGTTTAACAAGGGCTTATTGACCCTCTGTGTTATGCCAGAGGACTTTCAGGGCTCCCACAAGTGGCTGGAGAAAGTGGAAGTGTGTGGTTGGCACAACAGCAACACACCCTATGAATTCCTCACCTGGTGTGTGATCTTTTAATTGCACCTGAGCACCTCAGAGCAGGCAGGGCTCCATCTCACCCTGGCTGCCACTGTCTGCTCTCTGCTGCAAGCCAGAACAAAGGAAAAGGGGGAAAAGAGGGAGTGCAAAGGGGCTTCCCCTCACTGCTCAGGAATGAGGGAGCTGCAGTGGTTACTGTACATAGGAAACATCCTCCACCATGTGGTGAGGAACGAAAGATTTGTGATTTATTAATCATCTTTTAGAGTTTATACCCTTTGGAAAGTGATTAGTCTGAAAAAGATTGTCTTTTTCACATGTCATTCAACTGACATATTTTTCAACATACTATCATTGATCATTCCAAAGCAGAAAGGAATAACCTGTATAAAATAATTTGAAGACATACTGCTGATTTTTTCATTGGGAAAGTCTTTAATAAATTCCAGATTAATTTAAAATTCTCTGGCTTCCTTGCTGAATAAATTAACAAAGCCCAAGCAAGCCCCCCTTATTTTTTTTTTCCGTGGGATCTCATGAATTTGTATTTTCTGAGGAATGTTTTACTGAAGCCAGTTATTATACTGGCTTAGAAGAATTAACTGGTAAACACCTAATTTATTAATTTACATTTACTTTTCTCCCCTGATTTCAAAATTGATTAAAGTTACTATTTTAAATAGTTCTTAAGGCTGAAAGACTGAGATGAAAAATTATTCTTCCCAAATTATTTGCCCTTCAATAGTGAAATCTCTCCAATATCTCAGAAGCTTCCCATTTTATAATTGCTATCATATTCCTCACGTGCAATAGATTGTCAGATACGAGGAATTGCAAGACTTGACATCAACTCATCATATATGTCTTCATAATTTTCTTATTGGTTCTCTTAGAGAGCTCATCTTTCCTAAGCTGATAATTTTCCAGAGGTTTCCATATGAAAGACAGAGATATAATCTGATTTGATATAATTATTAGATCCTTTTTCTTTGATAGCAATCTGCTGATCAGGTTCAGTTGCAAGCAGGCAGGCAATGTGTTTATGAAAACACAAAATCAAAAACTAAGGGACTGGAGAAAAACCTCAGAGGCAACACTACTTGGCTACTAGTAACAATTTTGCTTTAATGGTGTGCACTTGAAAAAAATAAATGCATGTTGTGCACTTGAAAAAAATAAATGCATGTATTTTTAGCTGCAAAAGCTTGTAAAATATAAGTATCACAGCTATTTTTTCATTAAATTATTTGATTCTGTTGACACAAAGCATGTACATTTCTGGACAAAATGTTATAAAATATTCTGACATATTTTAATATAAACAGGAACATTTTCGGTGATTGCTTGGATCTAAAATGTTTTTCCACTTGACATTTGTTTATACTTCCTAGGAAAGAAACTCTATTTATGGATAGCTGAATAACACAAATAAACATCTGAGAGAGCTGAAAAATCAGCTTTGATTATGCATGGAAATCTACAATGTCATTGTGTACTCTTGTGCCGTATTCTGATTGCCTGTTTATTTTTACAGAGCTGCTGGTGAGCCCATGGAAGAAGAGCCAGCCTTGTGAAGTGCCAAGTCCTCCCTGATATTTCCTGTGGGTGACATCATTGTGTATCCCCCAAAGCACCCTCAGACATGTCTTGTCTGCTTCTTGGGTGGCACAGATCAGATGGAACATAAACACTGGGCACAAAACTCAGAGTAGCAGCTTCACTTGTTCTTTGGATGGAGTTGAAAGAGCCTGAAAGATTCCTTAAATGTAACCGACAAAATTCTAGAGTTACAGTAAAACGGACTTGGGAGAAAGAGCCCAGAGCATGCTTTTTTAATGCTGTTTGACCCACTCACCAACACAAATTGTGAAATAGAGTATTGCAAAATCCTACATGATAGATTATAGATATGAGAAATGCAACAGCCAGCAACATACTCTGTGAACTCCGTGAATCACTTTCTGACACTTTTTACTGGATAATTTTTTTCATACCGTGTTAAATTGTTAATAGAATTTGTTTTCTTTGCTCTGTGTAATGAAGAAAAAAAGAAAAACCCACCCTTATTTTATGTGCCATTTTTTAACCTCCTGTAATGAATTCTTAGCTGAATAAGTGAAAAGCATTTAAATTATGATGAGGGATTTTAGCTAAAGGGAAAGCACTTCTTATTGTACTATAAATCCCCTGAAGTACTGTGCTTGGTGGTGCTTTATTTTCTCTTCCCTGTTCCTGGTCATCCCTCCCCATTTCATGTAATCTTTTCTATCATAAAAACACATTCATGATTCTCCAAAATGATCTTTTGCCTTTAAGAAAAAGTGCTGTACCCTCTGTAGTTGACAGTAGCGCTCACCATATGTGCAGCAGAGATCAAGTATGGATAGTTTTTCAAATGTGTTTTTGGTTTGTTCTGAAATGTTTCTGCGTTCTGACTCCAAAGCAGCGACCTTCAGTAACTGCGTGCAGCTCATTTGAAGCTCAGGTGTTTCTGTGGAGGCTGTGTGGGGGTGTTTTTTACAGGTCGTGTTGTGAATACGCACTGATTCTTTTATGTAGTCCTGCACCAAGAGAACTGATGTTGCTTAAGAAGCTTCAAAGGGTTTAGGCTTTATTTTAGATCCCCAAAGTGCAGCAAGATCTCCCTGCAATGTGACTTTAGCTGTTTAATTCCATGTTTGAGAACGTAACATAGAGTTGTGCCTTTAGCTGAAAATGAACGCTTAAACTGTTACACGTGTTGCCTTACTGTCAGAGAGAGAGAGAGATGGGGCATGTATGTAAGAGTACTTCAAATGAACAAAACTCTGCTACAGTAACTTTTATTTTGTTTACAACCTTCTCACCTAATGAACCCCAGGAGATACCTTGAAGTATTCAGCTCTCAGTATTTGATAGCTTGCTCGACGTTTAAAAGCAAGTGATGTTCGTTTTTTTTTATATTTGCCAAATTCAAAAAAGAAAAAAAAAAAAAGGATATATATTAAAGCCATAAGTGAAGACTGTCATGCTTTTTATTCTGAAATCTGAAAGGAACCTTAATTAAAACAAGATTTTGTGGAAGGCCATGATATGAAAGATATGGAACAATATGGTTTCAGTTATAGGCAGACTCAAACCTGTAAATCAAAGATGAAAGATTTCACTCAAATAGAATTATATAATTCTCTTTTGTTATGCAGTCAGACTATATCTTTCATGCATTTGGGTTTGTTTACGATTAGCATTTTCATTTTAAAGACTTTTATTACTTATACCAAAGCTCTCCACTACAAGTTAGAAATCTGAGGCATGCTTTGAAAAGGGAAATCTAAAAAAAGGGATGTCATTTCCTATAATGTGGAGTAAACTTTTATTCTGAAAGGTTTACTCTGAAATGAATGTATGCCCCTTAGAAAGGGAAATAAAATTCTGACCCTCAGAAAGTGAAATAAAATTCTATCCCCCATTTACAAGCCAAAACCATGCTCGTTTTAGTAATGCAAAAAGTCCCATCAGGCTAAATTAACTCCTGGTGTAAGCCACCTTGCCTGACTCTGGGCTGCTCTGAAGGGGTTGTTCACATGACTAAAGCAATCAGGAGTTCCTCTTGCATTTTCAGCAGACTTCTGATGGCAATCTTACTTGCCATTTACTGTGATTTTGTTATGGTCATCAAAGAACTTTCCCTTCAAGAAAACCAAGGGCTATAGCTGATGAGTTGGGTAATTTGTAGAGCTTTGCACATTTTGAAATCATGGCTGCAAAATTTTAATTGAGTGCAGAGTAACATCGTTTTAAAATTAACCCTAAAATCTGTTTGTGTCCTTAGCTTGCATGAACTTGTATATGAATTGCAACCTGAAATGTGAGTTACAAGTTTTTCCAAAGTATGTCTTCTGAGGTGTAAATCAGCTAAAGCTGTCTTTCTTAGCTGGAACTGCTTTTAAAATGCCAGAATAATTTGAATTAAACCACATTATAAACTCACACTTATACATTTGTACAGATGTAGTCCCAGGCAGATATCTAGACATGCTGCTGAAGTTAGGATCGTTTGGATAAACAAGTGTGGTAATAAACTGCACACAGATTGTGTCCAGAACTCTGTTCTGACTGAAGTCAACAGCAAAGTCCTCTTTGATTTCCATGGGAGATGGATCAGGCCCTGCTTTTCTTTTCCCCTTTAAGTCAAGAACGCCATTGCTTTTTGATTATGTCATTCCAAGGCATCTTACAGCCCTCTGGGAAATGATTGAGGCTTATGGTGAATATCAACACTTCCTTCAAAGCAGACCTGGGCTTTCTGAGAGGGCAGTTTCACTTGCTGCTGTTTTCTTCTCACAGTATTTTTTTATTACTGTCAATAGCTCCCCATGGACTGGAGTTAAAATATCTTCCAGCAATTTTAGTTATAGTTCTAGGGAAATATTCACATAGACACTCTTAAAAATGCCCAGTTTTAACTGGATTCAACAACAGATTGCAAGAATTTCATAAAGATGCATGAACTGTGTGTTTGAAGTGTAAAAATTCAGATTTTTGAGGAGACATCAAAGTCTCATGTCTCCCACAGACCTTTCCCACTAGGCTAGAGAGATTGACAACTCTGAAAATTCAGTCCCAGATATTTCAAGTTGGCTGCCAGATATCTATGTCTGAGCTTAGATTACATCTAAAATTGAGCTGAAATGCATAAACAAGTTGGGGTGGTTTCTGTGTGTGATTCCATGGGGAAGGTGAGGCTGAGGAGGCAGCAGGGAGCACGTGGAGCCAGGGTGACCCTCTGCCTTGTCCTGGTGGTATGAGGGCTGCAGGCAGGTAGGACATCCCACGGTACCTCCACCCCAGGCTGCCACTGCCATTTGTAGCAAATCTTTGCCTCATGGGGGAATCCTGAAGTAATTTGTGCTCTGCCCCTGCACCAGTCACCAACCACCAGAAAGAGATGCCTGAGCAACACCTTCCAGTAACATTGCTCCAGTTCATTTTCTTCTCTAGCATTAGGAACGAAGTATTAACCTCAGTTGAGCTTTCCTTTTATTACTATGCTTTTCTTGTATTTTTCTTGTATTCTTAGGCCCTTCAGTTCGTAGTACAAACTGAAACCTAAAAATAGACATGACTCAGGAGATCAAGAAAAGAATGATTTCTGTCCAGCTTAAGGCTCTTACCTGGGCTGGAGTAAGATCAGCAATGAACTGCAAATCTCAGAACTGCTGAAATCTTCATGAGTGTCTTGCACTTCATTTTTGGACTCTGTGGAGGAATTCTGCCTATGCTCATTTGGTTTTAATATAATTTGCAGCTTGATTATATTATCTCTTTTCAGGCAACATTTCTAGTGGGTAATCAATTGGTGGGAATTTTGCCAGTGTAAAGATGATAGAATTATTCCCCTTTTTTAACCTTCCTAATTTTTCCTTCAGTGCAAATGAAGTGACTAATTCCAAGTGAGTGAATCTGAAAAAAGTAAAATCATTAAGCTATCTTAAATAAATATCATAAAATAAATGGAAAATGTTCTGCAAATAAAGATGGCTATGCCTTTACTTTGCAAAAAAGTCAACAACATGCTGCAGGCTGAATATAAGTGGCAAAACAAATTCCTCTCTGGAATATGTGGTATTTCAGTTGGTGTCTTATCTAAGTGCAGCCTCTCTGAAAAGCTGAGAGTCTTAATCGGAGATGAAATATTAGAAAGGTTTTGCTGCAGCCAACACCAGAGGTCCTGCAGAGAACAAGAATGTAGAGACTGACTAATTTTTGTAGACAGACAGCAGGACACTTTAAGGGCAATGTGTCTGGGACAAAGAATTAGAGGGAACTTTTCCAAAGGCACTGATGGCTGTAAAACAGCTAATCCTGGTTAGCTTGCAGGGGCAAGGAGGTGCTCAGCAAGCACTTATTCTTTGGGAAATGCCACCCCTGTCCCACCAGCATGCCCAAACTCATGCAGATGTGAACCTGGCTTGGCTATTTTCTCTCCTAAGCAGCAGCAGCAGCAGCAGCCACCATGTGTGCTGATGTGTGTGCTGTGCATTTGCCCAAGAAGTTCTCTGCCACCAGCAGACACTTCATAACATGACTGATAGGGGAATTATTTTTTTCCTCAATAGTGGCCTTTCCAGAAGCATAGCAGTGCATGGTTGTTTTATTTTTAAAGGTCACAATAGAGCTTTGTGAACTACTATATATATATATATTTTTTTTTTGTTTGTTTGTTTTTTTTTTTTACAGACTCCATGTGGAAGTAAAACAGAATATGTACCTGGGGAGGGGGGGATGTGGTGTGTGGAACCTGCCACAGGAAAGGATCTCTCTTAAATCAAGTTTCTGCTACTTTCTTTTTATCCTGGATTTGAAGGAGTTTGGGTTCTAAATTATCATTTGAGATCTTTCTTTGTCATGTCACTTGCTTTGGTTTTGTACCTGTAATTGAATTCATTCTTGTAACACATAGAAAACCATTTGAAAAAAGTCTGGTTTCTGACAGATTCCCCTGCCCTTGGTGTGGGAATGAAAATGCTTATCTTTGTCACTTCTTGTAGCAATTAAATGCTTCATTTTTGTAACAGATCCAAACTGCAGCAGTATTTTAAGAGTACTATTTATCTGGCTGTCTGCTGACTGTTAAAAAAAGAAATTGTGAAACTTACATTCCTCTCTAACCTCAAAAGAAACCCATTTTGATTTTAACAATGTCATTTTTTCACTTGATCTGAAAGGGTTTTGTCCCCTGAGATCTTGTTACTAGTTCAGTTCTAATCACTAGTAAATCACACACTACAGAAAGTGAAGACCAAAAAGGATGGATGTTCCAGCAACTCTCAGTTGTCTCTTCTGCACAATCCTTCATCCTGCTCCAGTGCCATGCTCTGTGGTTAAGAATGTTAGCATAGATTACAGCAAAATATGAATTGTTCTGCACCATCAAAGATACTGCTCTTTGGATGTCAGTTAGCACTCTGTGAGTTGGGCTGTCATTTACAGGAGCTGTGATTTGTGACACAGACATGCTTCTGTGGGGATGGTCTAAAGACAAGTGCTGCATACAAGCAGTGGCACTGGGACTGTGTGGTCAGAAGGATTCTGTGCCAACATCTCTGCAAATTCCCCCTTTTTCTCCAATGCCTGCATGGCCAGGGGCACATGTGGAGTAGCAGAGCCATGGGATGTCCTGATTCAAAGACCACTTAAGTCCCTCCTCTAACAGGCTTTGGGTAATTGGGAGGCAGCTAGAGGGGGAACCCAAATTCTGCACTCAGACACACAGAAGTGTATAAAAATTCCAGGTAAAAGATCTGAGCTTGCCCTCACATAATTTGGTTCTGGTATGAAGTGCCAGTTCTGATCCTAGAAAAGTGTGTCTGAAAGAAAATTGACTCTGCTGGATCTATTCTACCGGCTTCCTGAGCGTGTAAACGTCATGTGTTAGGGGAACAGGTTCATACTCATGTCTCTTGCTGTTTAGATTACTGCTATTTTAAATTTCATGATTGGCTTAATATTCCAAGTTAGGATGCAGTAGGAAAGCATAAAGCAATACCTGGTGAAGTCATAACTGAGGCTTTCAAAGCAAGCTTACTGCCATGGGTTTTTACAAGACTGGTCTAGGGATACACAGCTGAAATGTCTATTTTTTTCGTAGGAAATTGATGTTGCTATCTGTTTCCATGATAAAAACCAGTCCTTTTGCTCAGAGTTCTGAAAGTTTATCTGTAATTTGTCTTTCTGGGCAGAGCAGATTCTAAGGGATAAAACATCAGTGGGACTGACCCAAAGGGCAACATTTTTAAAGGTCAATAGTAATATTTCCATAAGAGTAAAAGGAACCATTGTTATTATTCCTGATACATTTTTGTATCTGCAAGTATCCAATGAATAATGTTAAGTAATATTGTGCTCCAGAACTTTGTTGATTATAGATATATGAGCATTGGAATGGCGTGCAATAGTCTTCAACCAAGTTGTTAAAATCCCTTTTGTTTTGTGTTTTGTATAATTCTTTGGCTATAGTCTTGTCCTAGTGTTAATAAAAGCTATTTGAAGTAAGCTAGTTCAATACTCTGAGGAGTTTTTTTTTTTGCCTGTTTTATTTTTTAATCAGTGTGAAAAAGAAGTGGAGCTTTGAACATGCCACCCTGGTTGGATCATAGGATTCTGATTGTTAAAATATAAAGAGGGAAGCATGGTGAAGCTGGAGTGCATAAAAAAGGAACCACAAATGTTAATGTGAAAGTAATGTTACATAGCAGGCTAAAACACACACAAAGCAGAGCATTGCAGAGCTCCAGCTCTAACACCAAGCTCATATTCTATAGTTCCTTTGGCTCATTGTCCTGAGGCGTTGCAGAACACATAATTCTCCTCCCAGTGAAGCAATTTAAATAGTACATGCACTGTTTGGAAAGCTGCAAGGCCCCTGCTTTGTGGGCGGTGGGGAATACCCAGCACTCTGCAGCAATGCTCTGGGTCGCGGTATTGCTCCAGCGCTGCTGCTGTAAAACTCAGAGCTGTTACCTTGATAGAACAGACCTGTTTTGGGAAAGACACCCACAAAAGCAAGGGAGTGAGGAGGGAGTGTATTTGCCGTGAGCACATTTTGATCACTTGCACGTTGTTAAAAGTAGCTCACAGCAGATTGAAATTGCTCCTGTATGTGGACCTTCATGCACCTGAACTTGAAAAGTGAGCAGAGAGAAGGGTAGCTGGGAAGTACAGGCTCTTTGTTTGCACATGGAAACCCCTACCTCCTGGCACATAGCCAGTGCTGCTCCAGAAGGGGATTAAAACCAAAGTGAAGAAAAACAGCATCCTATAATTTTAGCCTTTTTCATTCTTCAGAATAACACATATTTTCCTTTTCTGGGGAAAAGGACCCCAAACCTACAAACACACAGCTCTATTCCATCAATAAAATACTGTTTAAAAATCTGAACATGTAACATGTGATCTCCTTGGCATATTTCAAAGAAGTTCCATGCACACAGAATCTCAATCTATCCAGTCTATCTATCTGCTTCTCTGTTTTGCTTGTTTCCTGTGATTCCATTGTGATAAATTGCAGAGCCCTGGGATAAATTGCATTCATCATGTCTTTCTGACTGCCTCACCTGCATTTTGTACATTAAAAGCTCTCTCCTGGGTCTACTTCTAACATTCCAACCTTGTGAGAGATTCCAGCTAGACACCACTGCTGCTTTAAAATCAACCTGCCAGAATTGACCTTGCCTTTGAGAAGTGGAGTGGGTTTTTTTGAAAGCTTCAGACTGAAAATGCTTCTAGGAATCTCCTGTAGATGGGTGGGAGGGAATTCTTTCAGATTCCTCCTCTCATGTTTTTTCACTGCTTCCCCTGGAGATCCTCCTCCCCAGGAAAAATCTTTCTTTCCATTGGCAGCTTTGAAAGGCATAGCAAGAGTTGGATGGCTCTTTGTCAGAAAGGGTAAATAGCAAGATAAATCTGAGTGAATATGTGCTGAGCCACTACTCTTCTCCCTCATTTCCTTCTGTTTTTCTTGACAAATAAAAGGAAAAGGATATTAAAATTATGGAATTTGGTTTCAGTGTGCTAGAAGTACTTTTTGTTTATTTTTCTCTTTTTGAAGAGAAAAGTTTCATTTTTACCTTTGCTATCACAGTGTGCAGGTATAGTACTTTATTCATACAGGCCTCCTGGCGACTTGTAAAGTAGGGTTTCACAATTCTTGTTCACAATTCCTTTTCTGGGGTTGTCTGTAAAAGGGAACAGGTTCAACAAAAACCCAAAATGAAATTCTGTACTTTACTAGAAGATGAATAAGGGCATTGATCCAGGATTTTGTGCAAAATTTATATTCTTAGCTTGTATACTGCTTCTGGCTGAACTTCTCTGTCCACATATCACTGAAAAATATCCAGCCCGTTAATGGCTGTCACAGGAAAGTCTTCATAGATTGTTAATAACTGAACAGAACATTCCTGGTAAGATCCTAAATTACCTCTCTTGTGGTATATTTTATGTACAAACATCATTTTACACCATTCAGATGGTTATAGCATTTGAATGCATAGTTCTTTAGCTATCTAATTTAATTAAAGATTAGTCTGTGATAAAGTTATTAGTTGTTATCAAAACAAAATACCAATCAATCAATTAATCAATCAGGGTAAAAGCATACATTAAAAATATTTACATTGCCTCAAGGCAGTACAGGTTTTTTTTCCATATTCAGAGTATCTACATGAGCTGCCTTACTGCATGCAATTCTGCCAGACTACACAGGAACAAAGAGTAGGAGAACAATTGCCATAATTTGTAATAATTTCTTCTCAACTTTCTATTCATTGTCTAAATTCTGCTCTTCAACTTTGGCTGTGTTAAGCAACACAACCACTGAAAGTCTAATATTTTTCTCTGTATTTTAGGTAATCTAGTCTTGAAAACCTTATTGGAACATCTGTAGATAATCTAGTCTAGTCTATAATTAATCTACTCTTGTTAAATTTGACCTACAAGCAGGGATAAATCAGACAATTCTTTGTTCTACCTACTAAATACAGAAGAAAAAACAGCAACTGATTCCTAGAAAACAAACCCATAAATAATCCTGTGCTTGATTTCTCTAATTCTCAGCTGCCTCTCTTTCTCCCTTCAAAATTGTGTTATTGAAATACATATTATGTCAGCTGAAATGTAAATGTGTTATTGTCTGTCACCACATCTGATGTGTAGCAGTTCTGTCTCTGCCACCTGAGCCAGAAGGAACCAGTCCTGGCTCCTTTTGAGCCACGCCTGGAGCGGGTGTTTGGATTCATACTGGAAGTTGAGCACATAATTTAACAGCTGCAGAAACATCTGTAAAAAGCAAGAAGTGCTGAAAAACTTCTAAAATGAAAATGTGTACTCCAGTTCTCCTTAAAAATGTCCAACAAATTATTTCATGAGAAGTGTCATCACAGTGTAGTGTTGTTGTCTTGCAATGAAAACTTTCCATCTTCATTGACCTACGATAGCTCATGTTAGAGCCTGTATCTGAACCAGAAATGTAAATCTCGAATGGCACCAGACAGCTTCACCTGAATCCTCTTTGTAATACCAAGATTTGTCCATAGCCATAGTTGCTGTCCTTTTCTCCACTGCAGGTGTAAGTCATTCTCTCTCTGGTTACTGCTTGATGCATCACGTAAGAGCAGTCCTGGTCACAGGCTCTTAATAGAACTTGCTGCTTCTTGCTGCTGCTGAACATGTATTCTATGATTTCTGTGGGAATGTAAGTGGTTTATTGATTGAGCTGGTAAGATCTGCTGAGAATTGATTATGGCTAGCAAGCATCTGCTGTGCAGAACTTTTTTTTAAGTTAGGAGAAAAAATCTGCGACAAAAAAGTTTTATTGACACTGAAGTGCTGACAAATGGTCAGTACTAGGGTACACCATGTTTCTTCGTCTTTGATTTCAGTAGGAAATAGACCTACTCTGAATAGCAAAACGGCTCAAAGTGAATTACTCTTGAGCACTTTTTACGGCTGAATGGTTTGAAGAAATAATTTTATTTCAGTGGCACTCAACACGAAAATCCAAGTTTCTTGTAAACACCCAGGATTTTATACTCACAACAGCCACAGAAGCAGTCCAGTCATTGCCTCTTTTCACAGATATGTTTAAAAGTGTTGTTTGAGTATCCTTGAAGAGCTTGTAGCTGACGGAAAAATCTTCAGAGCTACAATCCTTATGCCAGCACTCAGACTGTCCATGTGACTGTATTTCTTCCAGATGCCTTCACATTATAAAGTTGGAGTTTGTGTATTTGTAACTTCAGATGCTGAATCTGCCTCTTCTAATTTTAGCTCATTGTTTTGAGCTTGCTTTTTCTCTGGCATGTGTGTTACTTACTGGAACATTACTAAACAACAAAACCTTTTATTTATTTTTTCAAAGAAGACTGTATGAGCATATAGAGGAGATGTGGGATTTTTATGAATCACATCCTGTAGTTTCTTTGTTTTTTTACTTCTGTTATTCACTCCTCATTTTTAAATGACCTTCAAAAAACAGAGGACAATTTGGGTTGTATAACAATCCATGCACAGAAACTAAACCTTTTCTTTACCCTGCTAGATGTGCTGGCTGGTGTGATTTTGGGTTTAGATTGCAAAGAAGAAAAAAAAGTCAATAAATACTGCACTTATGTAAGGGATAACAGTTGACCCATTTTAGATGAGGCTCTAGGGAATGTGGAAGGAATTTATCTGAAGACCTACAATGATTGTAAGTATAAGGTGTTGTGGTTCTTATTTTCAAGCAATAGGAATTCAGGGAATACAGACAGGTGAGAACAGGCACAGGCTGCATGCGCTAAACCCTCACAAATAAATATAAAGCAAAGCCCTATACCACATTTCAAGCTGAGCTGTAAAAACCTGCTTCAACAAGTGGTTTCTCAAATTTGCTTCAATCTTCTGCCTACTTAGAATTCCTCTGAGCAGTGTTAATGACTTTTCAAGGTACATTTTGTTAGATCCTCCTGTATACAGTTGTTTAAGCATCTTAATGAATGCATGAAGGAAGGAGGTGGTACTTGTCACAGATTTTCTGTTGTTTAGCTGTAAATTTAGATTTCATCTTCCTTTAAAACTCTCTAAGGAAGTCTAAGGTGTTATGCTCAGAATACATGCTCTTACCTATGGGAAGCCAAGAAGATGAAGACGAGTATGACCATATTTCAAGCATAATGAGACTTGCATGGATGCTATGCGCTCAGAATACATGCTCTTACCTATGGGAAGCCAAGAAGATGAAGACGAGTGTGACCATATTTCAAGCATGAGACTTGCATGGATGCTATGAACCATGTCCCCATAGGATCCATAGAGATAGGGCCATCAAAGTTTAGAGCAGTAGGACATGATTCAAAATGGTCTGGGACATCCTTCACCCCTTTGCAAAATTAGAATAAGCTGAAAGAGAGAACCCTCTAAAAAATCTAAGAAAAAAATCTCAGAAAACTCAAGCCCAGCCTCACACACTGTAAATCCCAGAGGTGAGGGGGAAAGGACCAGAAAACTCCACAGTTGCCCCTACTAATGGATCACAAACTGTGATATGAACAGCAGCTAGTATTTGAAAAGCTCAGAGGAAATTTTAAAATCAGATCACAGTAAAATGTGTCTGCTGAGGTCCAACCTCATATACACATCTTTGGTTCAAGCGAGGCATGATATAGGAGGAATTATCCCAACTATGTATTACCTATCACCTCCACATATTCTGCATATGTCTCCACGAAAGGTATGTTAAGGGCATTGTAAACTATGTCTAGAAATTGAGAGGAAATTATGCTTCAGGGGTGACTGCCCTGTGTGCTGTACAATTCCATGACTGGCTTCCTAAGTGACACAGCCTTTGCTAAAGGAGGTGTGCTAGGTCAGGCAAAGATGTCATAGGGGAAAAACACATTGATCACATTGGCTCTTCCATTTCCTTTTTTTGCACACAGTAATAACTGTGCAAACTCTCCATAGCAGTGTGCTAATGCTGAACCTCCTGACAGCAGTCTGTGAGAGTTATAATGCAGGAAGTCAGGCAATCCTGACATGGCTGGGACCCTGTCAGGAATGCGGGCAGCAGCACGTCTGTTCACTTTGCAGACTTTTAGACCAAATTAATGTGAGGGACAGTAGACTGACTTCATAAGAAAGATAAGATTTGAAACACATGCAGTATGTTGTCTGGTGCTGGGATATATTTCCTCTGGCTTCTGTTTTCAGTTGTGTCCATACCTATAATATCTATATCTAACATCTATTTTCGCATCTATATCCCTGACTCAAAGCAGAACCAAACCTGTGTAAGGTGTGTAGGGTGTCTATATACTATCCAAGGCAATTTTTTATGGTAGACATAATGGCATTAAGGCAACTGAAGTAATGAATCTAAACATGTAAATAATGATGATTTTTGAGGGATACTACCTGTAGAAACAGAGTCAGGCTATTGTTAAAATAAGGGTTCAGTGTATCCCTTTGCTGGTGATGAAATGCATTTTAAAAATTATGATGAATATTTCTCTGCTTCTTGCTCACCAGTCACAAAATATAATCATAATTTCCCTGTGTCTGGAGATGCTGTTAATCACAGAAGGACTCTGTGAAGTGCACTGAAGATAACAGATAAGATGTCCAGAATTATGTGGAAAATATAGATTTTTATAACTACAACACTACCTTCTTTAAAATCCTATGTTAACTATACTTTAGGCATTTATGACACTTTCTTGAAGACCGTGCTTTTAGAGGATGTTTTAATTGGTCACAGGACATCAGTGCTGCAAAGACCAGACTCCTTGAATCCAGCATCACCATTGCCTGAAACCCTGCTAGCTGCCAGCTTCTGGGGTCCTCTGCTGCCCAAGCTCCACTATGATCCTCAGGGGATGAATTTTCAGAGATTTCCACCTTGCTCGTGCACCACACAGGCTTTTGTGCTGTGTCAGCATTCCTCCCCTCTGTACCCATGCTTTGGGCATTCCACCATTTTCCTGGGAAGGCATGCCAGTGGCAATTTTAGGCATGTTCAGGCAAGAAGACTCTGCAGTCTGCTTGGTTTGGTAGATGTGTTCCTTCTTCTCCTGCCCAGTCATTCCCCTTCCTGCAGAGATCTTAGTCTTCAGGACATTAAGCAGAGCTGGGCAGACTTTTTCAAAAGCTGTTTTCATTCTTCTTCAGAACAAATTACTTTATCTTTTCTTTTTCAAATCCAAGAGTATAAAACCTTGTGGAAGGGGGACAAAGGGAAGTATTTAGTCCTTTTTTTGTTCTTATTGTTTTTTCACTTGGTTAGGGAAACATGGCCATGTGGTTATTCCCAGGATGAAATGTATTCCCCAGTACCCTGTCAGCTGCTGATGGTGTCCGATAGTCCTGTCAGCTCCACAGCTGCTGTTAATAGCCATACCCTGCTTGCTGTGGCACTGCACCCCTGCCTCCTGGGGCAGTGTGTAACCACTGAGCCACATGGCCATGCCTGATCCCTCTCTCACTCTCCTGATGATAATTAACCAGCATGCATTTAAGCAACATGTAAATTGAAGCTACTCTTAGTGCCCCCAAATTTCAGTTTTCTCACGTCTGCTTTGACTTGTCATTCCCCTCCAGGCAAGGAACAGAGCTGTGTCTTTCTCAAACCCTTGCTGATCTAAGCATAGGAGAAAAGACAGAAGCATGTTGCTCCAGTTGGTTTTGTGCATGACCTGCTCCTGGAGATATGATTGGAGAAAATCTGGCATAATGGGTCCTGTGGATTGGCATAGGTTTCAGCCAGTTACCTGGGCCTATAGGTCCTAAATCAGGATGTTGCTCTAGACTAGCACTGTAAAAGCCAAAGGCAGTTTTGAGGAAACAGACTGAAGTTTTCCTCCTAAATTTCAGCAAAAAAAAAATCTATCACTAAAATGACCCAACACAAATACTTGTGTAAACTATATTTTGGCCCAGTTGGGATCCAGATCTCAATTCAGAGCCACTGTGATAGGTCTCTAGTACTGCAATATGCCAAGGGAGTGAACTGTTCCCAAGGATCAAACAATCAATACTCTTCCAGTGTTCTCTTCCCTTTGATTCCTGATATATCTTCAAATATGTTTTACAAAAGGAGCCAGGGGTGCAACAGCCAGGGAGGAGCAAGAGAGTTATTTGTGATGATGTGCACAGCCATTTCCTGGGCAGGCAACTCCCAAAGTGTGAGCAACAGCAAGCTGGACAAAAAGGTTCTGGCTTCAGGGATAAATACTACTACAGCTGATATCTTCCATGGACTGGACACACAGGAGAGACAGGGACAAATATATTCTGTGCTGTGAATTAAAACAGTCACAGGTGGGACTTCTGATGGTGTTTTGGGTAGTTCTTATAAGAGTAAAAATGTTTTTTCTTATCCTTGGGCCAAGTAATAAAGTGTGAGGAAGTCCTCACTGCCTGTTGTAGAGCAAACTTTTTTTGGCTGCAGAATTGTTGTCTTTCTTACCCCCTGCTACGGTGTCTACTTCCCCCTTATCTCACAAATTTTCAGTTTTGCTGTAGCCCACTTTAATAAAAGTTCATATAGAAATAAAATAGTTTCATTAGCTGTATATGTTCTAAGAGGGCCAATATACAAAGACAAGTTCATTGAGCTGACAGAACAATACAATTATTTAAGTGCTCTGTTCCTCTTAACAATTAATTGATGTTATGAATGAGAATAAAGTATTGAGATTGAAACTTGTCCTTCTATACGCAGTTTTTATTCCCATTTGACTACATTTATTTTACTACCATAACCTTTGGCTCATTTGAGTTGTTGTTTCCCACAATCAAATATGTTAGTGTAATAGTAAAGATTTCCAGAAGGACTTTTTTCCCTCTGCTACTTTGGGAAAGGCTCTGCATGTAAACTGCTGTATGACTTCATGCTAAGTATTCACACTAAACTTGATACGTTTATTTTATCATTTGTAGCTAAAGAGACGTAATTATTTAAGTGGGTGTAATTTAGTGTTATGGCATCCCTCAAATTGCAGTCCTGAAATTACTTTAATCTATACTTTGGCTGGGGAAATATATGAAAAATTGAAAAGCTAAACAAAAACCCTGAAGCCCAGAAAGGAGTTGTTTCTGGGGGTTGCATAGATGTCCTTGTGACATCTTTTCAGGAAGCAGTCCTACTTTTGCAAGAGTGTTGTTATCTATTGAACAATTCATGGACTACTTGTCAGTCATCACTGGTGGTGGCTCACCACCAGCAGGCTTATGTGTCAAACTAAAAATGGGTGCTCTAGGCAAACTACATCACATCCTGTGCCTTTACACCTATGGAAAGAGTGAGGGACTAAGCTGTCCTTCCTTTCAGGGACACAGAACTCTGAACTTTTGCTGCTTTTAGTCTTAACAATAGTCTATTAATTAGGACTTCTGAATCTTTCCCCATTGTTTACATGCAACTTGCAAAGCCAGCAGCAACAGCAACACACTGAGTTATGTGTAAACAGAAACAACAGACTACTGTCTTCTGATTTTTAAATAAACATTTTGCACGAAAACCTCTGTAGATTCATGCCTGTGCTTTCTAGCAACTAGTCCTCTCTGTGAAAATCAGTCTGAGCTCTTTAAAGAGTGGTTTCATTAAGAATCTGTACTTTATAACCTGGGTGTGGTATTCTGGGATTTTTAATGACTTAAGCACATTTTGAGCTAAGTAGAATAGCTGTCTAATACTTTTGCTAGAATGGAAATATCAAAGTCAGCTCTTACGATTACCGGAATCTCTTCAATGAAAAGCCATTTCAAACAGAAGTTTGTAATATCTGCATTTAAATAAATTTAGCCTCTTAGTAATTCTCTAATGACTTTGGGCTACCTTCTGTTCCCATTGAAGTCAGTGGGAATGTTGCCATTGACTTCACTGAGCTTGGGACTTGGTTTCTTTTCATCAAAGATCGTTCTAAATGTAGATCCCTGCAGCCTCAGTTAGGTATACATCTCCATCCCAGTTTAGCACAAAATTAAAAGGACTCTTGCAATAAACTAAAGTATTTTACTTCCTTTTAGAACCACCTCCTGCTACCACCCGTTGAGACTAGGAGAGCTGCCCTGGTTTTTTGGGTTTATGAGTATGTTTTTTTTTCCACTGTGGATGACTATGTTAACTGCTCCAAAGTTATTCCTCCAAAACCCCAGAACCTCTGTGGCAGTAGATCTGGAGTGGTTTGTTCCTAGTCTGTTATTCTGCCTCTACAACAATCATGAAGGGAAAGTTCCATTTTCTCTCTAGGTACCTGGCACCAGTAACAGCCAATGTAAGTTGTTAAAGAAATAAGCAGACCCTGTGAATTTAAGTTAAGAGCTCATCTGTGTGAATTTTACGTACAAATAACAAGCTGCTCATAGATAAATCTTCCGTTAATTTTTATAGTCCTGGAATAGAGGTCATTTTTTCTTATTTTTATTCTGTTTTCATATCTACCGAAAGAGACAATCAAACTTTTGCTCAGACAGTGAAATAGCAGTTAAAAGAACCTGAATAAAAAAAATCTCTGTTTTCATCAGTGCAGCTTTGCCCAATGTTACTATTTCTATCGTTGCAGAAGATACTAATTAAACTATCTCTCAAATCATATTTTGTACCAATTTTGGATAGATAGAACCTTAAAGAAGTCTGTTTATTCAATTAATGAGAAGGAGGAAAGAAAGTTGACTCAAAGCTAGTAAAAAATATTGTGAACAGGAATAGGGAAAAAGAAGAAAACAGCTATATAAACTGATCTTCAAAACAGAAACATACAGACAAGGTAGACCTATCAACCAGAGCAGAATGAAAGCATCTGGAAAAGAACCTTAATTAAACTGATGCCTTCTGCAGTACCTCTAGAGCAGAGCATCCCATCCTGTCTGCATACATGCTCTTGAGGGCTTTTGCTATGATTAGCAAAAATCCCTTACCTTTTTGTTAGGAGACTTTTGTTTAGGAGACTCATATCTAAACAGCTCCTTTACATTCCATGGTCTAGTGGACTGAAAACAGGTTATAAAGGAGCGAAGTTTTAGTTAGAATAAGTGTTCATGATTTTTAGTTGTAATTATTGTTCATGCAGTATGCAGCATTTCAGGAGCCTGACCAAAACCTACTGAAACAGGATTAGTTCTATTATTTATTGCACTCATCTGCGAATAAGATATCCAGAGGACTGAGAATTTAAATGTCCAAACTCTGAGGATGCCTACCTCTCCCACAGGGACTTATTATTGAAACAAAAGCATGCTACTGAAGGCTGCTATCACAGGCATGTTAATATGCTTGAGTTATTACCGAAGGTGTTTGATTGAGTGTTTGTATTCGTGTCTGTAATAGGTATTTTTAATGCCTGCAGGAGAGGAGTGAGCAGTGACTCTTAACAGGGGGAACGCAAATCTCCATGGGAACCTAACAAACATGGTGCACAACAGTGATGCTTGCATTTCTAGGTATGTATCTGTTTCTTGGTGCATTTCTATCATTCTATCACCTGGATAATACATTCAGTTGCACTGTTAGCATCATTACTGGCCCACTTTTCTGCCTGCTTTCTTCATTTTATCTAATTAGGATCTACCCCTATCCCCTATGATAAAACAGTTCCATATATTCTAGGTTTGTGCTTTTATTGTTTATATTTCTGTGTATCATTTTGCCACAAAATGTGTTTATAATGTCTTCAGTGATTTCTTGCAGAAAATGTGAAGAGCAGACTTCATCCACTGTTACATTTTGTCAAATGTTATTGCTCCGTTGAAATTGCTTTGAAATTGTTTTGACAATGTAAAATAACGATGGGAACACAATGCATACTTTGAGGTCAGGGAACAGTTCAGGGAAGGTAACTCATGGAGATGTTCTGGAAAGTGTTCTGTGCTTTAATATAAGAAAGGTTATTTTCTTTGTCCTTTCTGATTACTGAACCAATGTGTGTTTTTCTGCAGGTGTGAGGTGACTGCTCATTGTGTTTGAAGCTCAGTTTTGCTCAGAAATTGCTTACCACTGTCACTTGTGGCAAGCACACCTGTAAGTTATGGAGCAGCGTTCTCCACTCCTTTGAGCACTGTTTAAAATGTTGTTCATGGTGCTCAGCAGAGCACAAGGCAGTTCTGTAGGTGTTTTAGCCAGAGGACAGGCTGTGATCATTTCATTCCTGCCAAAGACTAGCTTCTCAAATAAAAATGTCATTGAAGAGAGCAGAAGTGTAAGTCATTTACTTGTGTGAATAATTTATTACATTTTTTGTTCTGATTTTGGCTTTTTTCTTACATATGATCCATTGCAAGAAATAACAGTTTTTCTTTTTGCACTAGGAAGCTGAACCTGCAGAAGTAATGAGGTGTATGGAGGGGTTTCTAATCGCTTGTGAACTTACCTAAAAATTACTGAGCTAGCTACAGAGATCTTCTCAAAGGGCGACTTCTACAGGCTTATTTCTTCTTCAGAGTGCAGGAAGAACTGTCAATAGCTTGATTGGCAAAAATGAACTCCAGTCGTTAAAGTAAGTAGCTAAGCCACCAAGCACCCACAGAAGATGAGCTCATTGAGTCAGAAGATGCCACTTTAATGAAGTAGTTTTACGACCAAAATTGTATTTTGAGACAGATTAGATGACTATCTGCCAAACTACCACGGCTGTATTTAGGTTGGCTACTCATCCAAATTATGTGAGCATAAAGAACTATAATGTACCATATATGTCTATCTCTAGCACTGTACATGCATACCACAGCTCTGAATATATGTACCATCATGGAATTGAAACAATAGGGGAGCTAATTCTTAGCTGTATATAGCATTTTAGCTCCACAGAATGTAAAGTGTGAGGATGATTTTCCCCCAGGGAGCATCTTGCCCTCCCTGAATTTAGAGTTCAGTAATTGTATGCACCATCCTGGGAAGGTCCAGCCGCACTCCTGGGGTGTGCCCTCTGTCCAGGAAGCCTGAGCTGAGGCATAACCATGCTGCAGCTGGCCCATGAAGAGATCTCTTTGCTCAAGCACTCTTGGCAGTTTAACATGCCACCAGTACACACGAGGCCGTTCAGGGGCAGGCAAGTGTGAAGAATGGCAGTCTGATGCTCCCTGTGGACTTTCCAGCAAATAGCCATCAGCACAGAGGCTGTCACTTCACACTTCAGCATTGCATTTTTTTAATCCAGTCTCTAATCCATTTATTTTATGAAGTGAAACATTCCAAAATTACAAAAGGTTTTGTATTTTGTGAACATGTGTGAGCCGGCTGGGAAGATTTGTGAATTCTTCATACCTTTCTCTATAGCTAACTCTTGGGTCCGTCTTCACAGATGATTAACCTACATTTCACACACCTCTTTAAAACTTCAACTTCAGGTTGCTTTCTGAGATAAGTGATACCCAATGCAAATGGGTTTTCTTAGAAGGATTTTGCAATAGAAATGTTAAAACATGAGGGTAAAGACAGGGGAAAAACATGCTTAAACCTGTGCCAAGAACTAACTCACAGAAGCTGAGCAAGTTTTCATAAAGAATGTTGACCCTGGCAGCAGGGTGGTGATTTTTCTCACTGCTAGCATTACTAAAAAGTCCATAAAGTAGCAAGAACAATTAAATAAATACAGTAGCAATGGTGCTAACCAGGATAGGTAGTGATAGCCATTGTTACCATGCTTATTGTGTTACATTGGCTTAGCCAAGAAAAACCTTATTTGATTATAACAACAGTTCCCAAAATGCACTCCTTTTAAAGAAATTTATTTTATTCAACACAGAATTCCAAAATAAATATAACACAATATTTTAAACTTACTTATGCAAATCTTTCAGGATGCTCCAGCCAAGCAATAATCCAAATCAAGGTAACCCTGATTAGTATGTTACCCTTTAGCTATGAAGCTATTGTGAGTTCCACTTCTGGTATGGCTCCATATATACAAGTGCAGCATGCCTGAAGTCTCTCTCTTTGAGTTGTCTTTTTTTACAAAAGAGCTGGAAAGAATGTTTATCACCAAAAGGAGTACATTCCATGAGTGATGGATTTCTATTACAAAGTTATGATTTTGAAAAGGATTGCTACCTCCCATTGAACAGGCCCCAGAATTTATGTACTTTCTTTGGCCGACATTTGAATCTGGCTTTGGAGCCAAATATGAGAAGCAAAGCTTGCAGGAAAATTTTCTTTCTTTTCATAGTTTCTTAGCATATGCACTTACTGCACAGAGGAAAACACATGTAATTTGTTCATTTGACAGCTTTCTTCCCTTTAGATGCCTTTCCTGACCTCTCCTCACTATCTGCATTCCCTTCACACACCTTCTAAGCATCTTAGGATGTCACGTAGTAAAAGAAATATAATTTATATGATACAGGAAAATAGTTCATATTCTTTTTTCATCTAATAATGTGAAAACCTAAGATCCAAACACACCTCTTTCCTCATCTGCCTCAGCACCTCTGAAAATACTAAAATATTCTTATTGTGAGATTTTACATTTACACAGACATCTCCAAATTTCAGACTACCATTGGTACAGGAAAATGTGTTGATCAATTCTTTAATTTCTTCTCCAATCAAAGTTCAGTTCCAAATGCAAGTTAAAGAGCTTTGGAGAGCTCTCACCAGAAGTAAGCTTACTTATTTCAAAAGCTGGAATGGACTCACCAGAAGTAACCTTACTTATTTCTCACCAGAAGTAACATTGCTAATTTCAAAAGTTGGAATGGACTAAGTCTTTCCTGCTTCACTCTAGGGGAAATTTCCTTCATTTAGTAATTTTGATACTCTCTGTACTTTTATAAGTATCCCTGGAGGTCCATCAGCCCCTTTAAAAGACAGAAAGAATAAACTGAAAGTAGCCTTTAATCTTTAAAAATATTAAAGTTAACTTCAACATGCAAATTAAAGTTTCAAATTCAGCCACAGTGTCTCGAGTCCATTTCTTGAGTTATATATTTTTATATGACACCTGGAAATACAATGCAAATTTAATTAAGTTTGTAGTTTCCTTGTTATGTTTATCCCATTTACTTAAATCTGTTTTATGTATTTCTTCAGTGTTTTCTTGAATGAAAAGTACTTTTTTCCTAGGACACTGAAAATGAGTCAGAATTTTAGTAGTAGTTAAGGCATCTGTGAGATGGTTTCAGCATCTCCAAAGCCAGCTCAGCAGAAGAGTTTCAAAACTGGTAATTGAAGTTTTTCTAGACTAGACATACCCCAGAGGACAATAGGATAGTCTGCTCTTCCTCAAGGACACCTCATCTATTGAAAATGCCCCATGGGTTACTGGGTAGGGGTACAACTGCTGCTTTGGGACATAAAAAGGTGATTGTGTTAAAAGTCAAAGTGCAAAAGGAAGTAAAATATGCTAGGTTATTAGAGCTAGAGCTGGGATGGTTCTGGTTCACATCAGAGAAAACCCCCTGGGAAGGAGCTATGCCCAGCAAACCTTCAGGCTGGTCCAAGAAAACTTCATTATACAAAGAGTTCAATGCCTTCAAATTCTTTCCCATGCAAGCAGTAGATCAAAGCCTTTGCTGCTTTACTGCACAACATAGTGGCCAGGCTCTTGACACAGGCCAAATCAAAGAAATTTGGGGTGGGATCTAATGTAAGGTCATGCCCCTTGTCTAGCTGGAAAAGCATTGGCTTCTTCAGCAGGACTGTGGAAAGAAATCTTGTGAGTAGTCTGCAGCTCTCTTAAACATCTGCCTGCATCTGCCTGCCTCACATTTAGGCACTGGAACCTGGTGGGGGCTTCATCACGCTGTTCCCTGTGGCAGGACACAGCTTGTCTGCTTGTGCCAGCTTTCCATGCACTCCCTCACACCAGCTGTGTGATGCAGAGGTGGAGGGGGATCAGTCATGATAGTTATGGTCCTATCCAACTTCCCCAGCAGGGTTCATCTTGGCTTTCCCTGTACTCCCAGTCAGTGCCTGGACTCCTCCCGTGCTGGGGTGGGACACTGGGTTATTCAGAAGCACACTGGCCCTTCAGCACTGGACACCCTGAGCACCCTCATGGGGTGAGACCACAGTCTTACAGGCAACAAGCTTTTTTCACTAAGAAACTGGGGTGCAACTTTAATGTCAAAGGAAATTACAACCTTCTACTCTGTGTTTTTGTTTAGAGTAGTGAGAGGAAATGAAAGCACTGGCAGCAGCTCTGAGCAGGCCAGGGAGGTGGGCTCTTGAGACTGATCAGAGACGGAATGAAGAGATGGGAACTTTAAACAAAGGAGGAATTTCCATTGAAATTCCCACTGTCTAATATGAACAGAAATGCTTTTTCACAGCATCTTCTTTTAATATGGAAACCTTCAGATTTATTAACTAATAATCCTATAAGACAGTGATCAATAAAATTATATAATAAAAAGAATGTAAAATTTTATTCATTTTCAGTCAGATACAGCTTTTCTAGTCAGGGCTACAAGGATATAAATTGTCAAGTGAAATGATTTATCTTCAACACCTGTTTCATTTAAGGGATTCCTTTGCTTAAAGTGGGTCTCTGGATTGATTCTAGCATACCTAGTATCAGTGGGGAAAGGAAGCTTACTGTAACCTCCAAATTCAGCCAGGTGCATGAGTAAGGTTGCTGCAGCAGCCTCCAACAAAAGTGGACCCCAGGGCTGGAAATGTACTTTTCTTACCTGAAGTCGTGGGGAAAATGTAAACCTGCAATGCTGTATAGGCTTGCATTTCTCTCTCTTTCTATGTATTGCATTAATAATGTTTTATGTCACTACTTTAGTTGAAAATAATGAAAAAGGTTTTTCTCAGTTTCCTCTGCATTAGACATCTGACCACCAGTGATACCAGTGATACCCTGGATATTGAAGATAAATACTTCAAATGAACTCTTCGGTGCATGCTTGGTGCTTTGCTCTACAATACATTTCCCATACTACAATGAAGAACACAATGAAGAAGACAATGAAGAACATTAAGTAGGGATATTACAGCGATACCCTAGGGTTAGAAAATTATTTCTGTTTTTCTCACAGTTTTAACATCTATCTCTAATCACTGTGAATTCTAGTGTAAACTCAAGTTGTTGTGAGATGCGTCCTTCAGGCTTTTAAAGAAAAAAAAAATACTGAAATCAAATCAGTTACATCAAATCACCTCTCAACTTCCTCTCAGACTAAGGTGAGTGAGAGCAAAGAGTCACACTGACTACCCTGAAGAAATCTGAGGTCACCCACTACTAATGGACCTTGGTCCTTCAGCTTCATTGGGGAAAAAATGGAAAATGGTGTTATTACAGAAACATTGGGTCCTGCTATGGATTGAGCTGTGAGTCTTACCTTGCATCTGTATAAACTGAGTAAGCAACAAGCTGTAGTCTGCTTGCATTCACACAGTGCTCACTGTTACTACCTGTTCACCTTCTGTGTGAGTGTTGGGACAAAAGAAGACATTAGTTACAATAGCAAAAAAACCTAAATCCAGCAAAAACTCGGAAGATGAATGAGAATCAATGATGCCCATGACTGCTCTTGAGCAAGTTGAAAAAAGGAGGACTTGCAGTAGAGTGAACAAGATAAAACGCACTTGAAGAGGACTTGTGGCAATCTGGGGCGCAGGAGGTAAGATTAAGGCTGAAGGCTGTGAGAGAAAACTTGGAGGATACCAGGGTTCAATAGTTAAGGAAGTGGGGATTTATGAGAGCTGATAGCCCTGCATTCCTCATTTCCTAAGGGCGTTCCTTGCTTGGGGGAGATTTTAATGTTTCACTCTCTGTTCTACCAGGTTATGCAAAGTGTGAAACGTCCATGCTCCACTTCTTACTGAGGCACACATATATATTCCTGTCCTTTTTTTGTGGGGAAGGGAAGGGAAGGGAAGGGAAGGGAAGGGAAGGGAGACTTACTGTTCCAGTGGTTATTTAGGATGTGTGGTGTACTTCATCTCATATGAGTTCTGATGCCCTGCTCATCAAAGCTCTGTTTGTTTCTGCCATCTCATGTAGCCTCTTATAACTGAAGGAGGATTGGGTCATTTTTTTCTATGTCTCCATCTGCCTCTGAAGCTAGAACTGAAACTGCAAAGAGAAGGGTGCTGCAGGGGAAAACTATGATCCTTAACCACTCTCCAGAGCTAGGATTAACATATTTCTTCTATTTGAGGAATTGAGGAAGAGCATCCTCAGTGCATGGTAGATACTCTAAAGTATTAGTGCTGGTGCCAAGGAATTCAAATGCCCACTAGAATTAATATTCTCATGTCTATGTAAATGTTTTCAGGTTTTGTTTTGTTGGGTTTTGGGTTTTTTTGGGTTTTTTTGGGTTTTTTGTGGGTTTTTTTGTTTTGGTTTGTTTTTTTTTTTTTTAATGGAAAGGCTGAATTTTCTGTATGTTCTAAATTAAGCATATTTGGGCATATTTCTTTGGTATCTAGCATGCTTGCAGAGGTTCAGAATAGGGTTAATAGGGCAGCATATAAGCCACAACAATGCAAAACAACTCTTCAAGAAAACATTCCTTAAACTAAATTAAACAAAACCAGGAAAAAGCAAAGAAAGTCAATAAAGTCCATTCATTTCTTTAAGCTTCTTGTGTATAAGTCCAGGGTACTAAATTCTGTCTCTGCATTGAATGCAAAGCTTTACCCTAGCTAATGTTACCCTTTGAGGAAACAGCACTGAACCTGGGATACATAAAAAATTAAGTTCTGAGAATGACAGAAGTCCAATACTTCACATCTGGGATGTTGAACCCTTTCCCAGGCAGGCTGGAGAAAGAGACATAGCAGATCTTGCTGGTGTTTTGATCAGCTCATTCTACAACTTTGAAATACACCCAGTCTCTGCACTGGTTCTGTCTCACCCAGAGATTTCCTCCCCCTCAGTAGGGGTGTCACACACTGGCCACCATCACAAAGGATGCTCGTGTACCTACAGAGAACTGCATGAGAGAGGTTGCACCCAAACCACCTTTTGGAAAGTGGGACCAAAGTTGCACCAGCTTGTGTCCAGACAGGGAATGTCTCCACACTGCTGTGGAGACATTCCCTGTCTGGAATGTCTCCACATTCAGCTGTTTGGCTTCTCTCTCTGCCACAGACGCCCAAGGGTAGGTCACTGTTATTACCTGCACATGACAGACTCTGAATGTTCTACACGTGTAATCAGTTTAGATATTTTATAGATCTTCCTTTGATGCCTAATAACGCTTCTGATTCTGTTTCCTCATATGGAAAAACAGACAGTACCACAAAGGATTTGGATTTGGGATGCTCACCAATAAGAGAAGCAGGATAGATTGACTATTCTTAATTGATCTGCTTTAGCTGACAGTTCAGAAGTAAGAAATGCAGTTTTTCATCACAACAAAAAGAGAGGGTTCAAATATTAAAAAAAAAAAAAAAGTGCCGTTGAAAAAAAAGTATTTTTGCTCCTGTAAAGAAGGAACAAAATGTTTAACTAAAAATTGGTAAAAACTTTTTTGCACAATCAAGGAAAGGTGTATAACATGTCAAATTCTTCCAATCTCAGAATCAAAGGTGAGGGTGAAGGGTGGGAGCCAAACACACATCAAAGGTTGCAATATTTAAAATTGACAAAAAGTAAGACAACAGAACTACCAAGATCTTTTTGTCTTTCTGCAGCACCCAACAGAAAGTACAGTTATGTCCCCTTTTCCTTAGGCTGCATATATACACGTATATACACACATACACACTTCAGCTCTAATGTGAAACATTCTATTCTGTTCTTTCACAAGTTCTCATCACTGAGTCTTGAAATCTTGGATAAACTCATATTTACCTTTATTTCCAAGCAAACATCTGGTTTGCCCTAACTTTTAGCAGGGTTTAATGTGAAGTCAGCATCACAGGATCAGCTCCTCCTCCCTCCAGTGTCAGTGGGAATACATCCAGTGCCAGTGTGAGATGTGCTGTGCCTTCTATAACCCAGTGAACCAGAAGCTAGAAATGAAGCTGTAGTCAAGTCTACTTCCACAGCTGTTCCTGAGTCTATGCCCAGCTTCTCTTCCTTCCATTTCCCAGAGGTATTGCTCCCTAAAATATGCTCCCACAACTGTGTATAAAGTCTTTCTGATGTGTCTGTAAAAAAAAAGAATCTATTCACTTGGACACTTGTGATCCATTAATATTTTTAACCCATCATTTGTTGCCTCCTCCAAACACAATGAGAGAGCAAAGAAGTAAACGATGGTAGCCTAAGAACTGAGGGAAGTGGATGAAGATGAACAGGTAGTCTGTGGCTGAGCTCAGCTGTGATGAGAAATGCCTGTCTAAGTGCAACCTGAATACAGCTCCCTTCGTTCCTTTCCTCACCAAAAAATGCCCATGTCAAACATAATAATTGGGTCAAGAAGAACCCCAATCTGAGCTAGAGATTTAAACTACTAGAAAACTGTAAAATCTCCCACATCATACCTGTCATTCCTAAATGATAAAGGAATGTCATCCTAAAAAAATGTTAAATACTTGTTCCACAAAAGCAGAGCCACTGCTATCCCCACAGCCAGAGCTAATTATGCATTAGCTCTGAGGGAGTCCTGGAACCACTCTTAAGAAATTATCTCCTTTATGCACAGACTCAGTGTTGCCAATCTCATTTAGGGATGGACAGCAAGTATCAGGCTACCACAGGCTGTTCACTCCACTTCAATTTCTTCTCCCAAAAACAGGAGGAATTGGCAAATGAAGCTTGTGGTGTTTTCAGGCCTGATTACTTTTGCCTGTAGGCAAATTCTACTCTAAGAAGTTTTAAATAGAGCAGGTACACCAACAAGCAAAGAACTATTGAGAGCAATGATGGATATGTCTCTTTCAGGTAACTCGCTAAATCATAGGAACTGGCTGTTCCAGCAGACTTCAAGGAGTGATGCACTTCAGCACAGGGTAGATGGCTTTTGCAAACCCATCCTTTGCAAACTTATTTCACTGCCCAGTAGAAAGAATGAATGGTATCCCTCATTCATGGTCATTTCCAGGTATGATTCAGGATGGTAGAAACTGCCTCCCTATACTTTGAAGGATAAAGCTCAAAGCATGTGCTTTCAAACTAGTTCAAACACTGTCCAAGAGTAAGAAAAAAATGAAAGAATAGAGTCCAGCAACAATACTTTCTTGCATTATTCATCAATTAATCAATGCTCCTATCGGCAGTGGGAGTTGATGGGAGTCCTATTAGTGACTTGTTAGTTCAGGATTTCATTCATAGCCTGCTGGAGAGGTCAAGTAAAGAGCAGGTAAAATAGAACCACATAGTCTTGAAGAACTTACTTTGAACATCAGGCGCAGCTGTTATTTCACAATGCACTTTAACAAAAACATCATTATTTAGCCACTTCCCAGAAATCCTACTTGAAAAAGGCAAGTTGGAGATTGGGTTTGGAAGGAGAGAATTACCTTCCAAGAAATTTCAGAAAAAACAGTTGAAATTACTTCATGGAGTAGTGTACAAAACTATTTTGCAAATAAGTGGCACTAGCAATAGTAAAGGTTATAACTGCAGGCTGCTCCTATGTCTGTGTGAAATCATGATGCCTATTGTCTCTGAAAAAGATTTATTTTCCAAGATGTCCTTTTTGTTTTTTTAACCAAGGGATATTTTCAGATCTTATCAGTTCTCACCTCCTTGCCACATTTCTATTCCACTTGTAATTTAAATAGGGGCAGAGATAGTCCTATGCCAGTACCATGTGTTCCTTCAGAGATTCCACCTCCACATCTGTTGTTCTACATAAATCTAGCTGCTAAATTTTTGGCTGAAGTTCAACAGAGTCTATTCATTTCCCCAATTAAACTATCAGTTAACAATTTCCAATTGGTGATCTTGATGTGCCTTGTGGATAAAAAGCTCCAAAATTTTTCTGATCTGAGAAAAATGTGGGGGAGCAGGAGTGTGTGTGTACCCACATGAAACACTATTAATAATATTCCAGCGGTGAGCAACCATACATTTGCAGGCCACGGTGAACATATGAGCCTGTTAAAATTATATGCAGTTTCTACATCAACTAATGCCTGTTTCTTTATGCTAATGCACCAGCCAATTAGTTGACATTCACAATTAATGCTTCTTTCTCTGTCACCTAGTTAGCATTGAATGAGGTTGGTGTGTACTTGAATTCTCATGTGATTCTTGATTGCATTGTAGAACATGATCAAAAGGCTCTGTTTGAATGTGAATGATTGTGTTGCTTGCTGTACTTGATGGCAATTTACTTAAATATGATACTCTGCAGGAGAACTTGTTCAAAGTAAAGTCACAACCAGCACTTTATTGTTTCCATGCACGGTATTTCAGAATATTGCCTCTTGAAAGCCTTAAAAAAAACCCACAAGAAGACAATGCCAAGAGGAAAAATTAAAGCACTGGTATGACCATAATCTTTATTATCAGGGTGGGGCAAAATGTATAATCCTTAAATTAATCAAATGAATACCTAAAGCCTAATAATGAGCAGCCCCCTTGTCTAAGAGAGCACAGAGGTAATGTCGTTAATATAAAATGCATTTGATAGCACAGATTCTTCCAGACCTGATACATTCCATGCACTAATCTCAACTGATCTCAGCATCCAAATCTCTCACACCTGGTGACTTCCATGAAGACTTGCAGTCTGCAGACACAAGCCTTGGAATTATTGTCAAACACCTGGCAAATTTACACTATTATGGTAATGAAGCTTCACGCAATTTTTATTGTAACAGCTAAGTGGCTGAAGCATAAGGACAAATATACTGCAAAATATAAATGTAAAATACTAGAGTTTTATTTACTAATTGTCAGCTCTACTGCTTCTCCCACACTTTTCACTTCATTATCAGAATAATGTTTCGCTGTCAATAAAGTCACAGGTAGTTTATTAGTTATAATATTCTACTGGTACAGAACACTGTGGTCACAGCATAACATTTGTCCCTGACTTAACTATTATAGGCCTAGAGAGATATATACGTCATTTAACAGCCTCTGCTGGTCCTTATAAAGAAGACAGTGAGTCTCAGTTCACAGCAATATTTCCTTTGCTATATCCATGTTTTTTAAAAGGAGCTTTCTATTTAGTTGAGACTTTTCTCCCATCTAGCAGTACATTAAAGTTAGTTACAGTTCAAGACCTGTTCAAGACCTCCAAAACCATCTCACTGTCTTTCAATGAACCTACTCGGTTCATCTAAGCCACCCAGTGAACTGGTGGTTTCAATAATGAAAAAGAGAATACAAACAGAGTTCCTATTATCAGGTCCAGACAAGCTGTTTCCCTGAAACAGCTGTCTCAAGTACTTCATGGTGGTTCCCACTTTGGATGTTTTCCTCTGGCTGACTGGCAAAGAAAGAAGATGCAAAGCACCTCTTTGTTGCTGCCTCTCTCCTTGTTACAGAGGAGAAAAGCTGAAATACGTAGCAGGACAGGACTGTGCTGCACCCTGCTACAAATATAAAGTAGATTGAGCAAGTTAGTGTTTCTTCAGCACGAGAAGATGAACACAGACCACGTACTCTTTTCCTTGTGGCACAGCTCCTGAGGCAGAGCAATGCTGTGAAAGGTCTTGCTCAATAGTTCAGACTGAGGTTTGAACTATCAAAAAGAAAAAGTCTTTCCCAAGGGAAATTAGAAGAATAAATAAGAATTAAGGATGGAACTGTCATTTATTACCATTTTGGACAGTTAAACAATAAGGACATGAGTAAAACACTTTTGGGTCAACATTCTTTTGATATCAGAGAAAACAGAACTGTGAATCTGGCATATATGATGTCTTACACATCTTCAGCATCCACAGCTGTTATTAGATATCCTAGAAGTAGACCACTCACTAGGTTTTTTCTTACCAGCATATTGTCCATGAGTTGGTCTAATTCTTTTGAAACTACTGTTACTGCCTGCTTCCACAGCTTCCTGCGTCAGCAAACTCCACAACGCAAGCTAGGCTGGAGAGACAAAAATCCTTTCTGAAGTTGATAATTTCTCAGGTGAGAAGGGACCTTGAACTTTTCTCCTCCTTTTTAACAATAACCATCTGTCCTGTTAGAAATCTAAAGATATGCCAAAAGATATCACCTGGTCAGGTGCTTCTCGTTGACTGATAGTGGTGTTCAGCTGGTGAGAAAAGACAAGGGAGTGACATGAGCACCCAGGCAACCAAGATTTGTCTCCCACTCCCCTCACTGGAGACACCTATACCCTATGAGGTAAATTAAGGTTGGAGTATCAGATCAGAGTTTCAGCTTAAAGTCTCAATTTCCTGGCTTTTTGTGGGTTTTAGGCAGACCCTTAATGTTACTTTAATGTAGGGGGTTTCTTGTGGTTTAATATTTCTAAAGTCAGTAAATTATTTCCAGCATATGTAAAAAAGACAAATTTCTCCTGTGGTTAGTGACCACAAAGCAAAACAAGAAACAGAAATACTCAAGAGTAGTGTTCTTGAGAAGAGGTTATAGAGCTTTAAACCTCTCTTTTGATGTTATGCGCAGAGAAAAGTGCAAAGCTCAGTACAAGGCTGATGATTAGTACTTTTACAACGCATAATAGCAAATAAACACAACCTGTGCCCACCATCTCTGCAGATCAGTACAAAATGTTTTGTCTGCTGTGTTAGCAAACACTTTGAAACAATGTCTCCACTCTCTTATATTCATCCCCTAAAAATGTACTGCTGAATAATAAATGTATCCCAGCTTCTGAGGAGAGGTACCAAACTGCCAAGCAATGAAGAGAAAATGTTGTATCAAATAATGGTTTATTTCCACTAGTGAATGATTATTCTTCCTTAGCCTTTCCTATGGAGAGGAAAGAGAGGTGAGCTGATGTCTGAAATTGAACTGGAATTATTGCTACTCTTGAACGGAGAGAAACTGTGAGGATCTGACTGATATTTTCAGAAAAAATCCATAAAGTTTAGGAAATCCCAATCTGTGTTGCTGGGTAATAGCTAGGTCCATTATCCCAGGCCAGCCTCCTCCTGTAACTCTTTTGACAGTGAAGTTTGAGAGCCCTGGTTGCAGATTTTGCGGGACAGATGACCACACAGGCACTGGTACCCCATGGCCTTTGGAGCCCCTGGTCCGGCAGTGGTGTGCTCCTGGTGCCTGCTGTGCACCCACACAAAGCCAGCGGATCATTTCCCTTCAGCTCCCCGAGGCCTGGCTGGCTGACCTGGGGCAGGTGGCCGTGGCAGACCTCCTGCCCATATCTCTAAGCCAGGCTTGTGCAATGAAAAGAAGCTGTCATTGATTCACCATAGCCTCAGGGAAGAGCTGGGAATAGCAAAGTCTCTGTTCGCTTACTTGTGAACATTTGAGTACAAAAATTAAGTGTTGAGAAAACAGGATTTTTTTCAAGAAGATCTTTTGACAGTACTGACAGTCAGATATACTGGGGATTGTTCATATTATCTTTGTTCTCAGCACCATTTAAAAACTCTGGTTGCATCACTGGCAGGATGCCTTCATGAGTGCTGAGAATGCTGGCAAACACATTGCGAGGCCGCTCACAATCATCTTTGAAAGGTCATGGAGATCAGGAGAGGTCCCTGAGGATTGGAAGAAAGCAAATATCACCCCAGTCTTCAGAAAGGGCAAGAAGGAGAACCTAGGGAGCTACTACCATCCAGACAGCCCCACCTCCATCACTGGAAAGGTGAAGGAGCACCTTATTCTGGAGGCGCCCATCTCTCTCCACATGGATGACATGAAGGCAATTTTTAATGTACTTTCTGGGGTAGTATGAGAGGGAATGTCCTCTTCAGGAGCAGTTTTGTAGGCTACTCACTACAGAAATGTTGCCATAAATTAAAGGAGATGTAAGAATGGAGGAAGAGATTGGTTGCACTGTTCTCCCATGCATTCAGCTGGCGCTGAAAGAAATAAAGTTGTGCTGTGTATTAGAGGATGAAGAAAGCTATACCTTGCCTTGAGATTATGGTTCTTCTCAACACAGCTGTGCTTGACCCTAACAGTGGCAATGACAAGAGGTTTAGAACAGAAAAAAGTGGCTGAAGTCTCAAATAAACACCAGGTCATATCTCTCAGCTACAGTGTTTGGGAGGGATGTTCTTCTGTTAATACAGCTGGGAAATCTACAGTCTGCACTGGAAAACACTATATTTGATAATGCTGAAAACCATTCATGCTAGAAAGTTACTTAGATGTCATTTCAATTAATTCTTCAAGATTTCCCAAGAGAAACTGCTAAATTGATTAGAATTAGCAGTTAATTTAAAGTTAATTTCATGGACAATTAGCTCCAATATTGCTAACTAACTGGCCATATCCTTCTGTTGCTGGAAAAAATTTAAAAAGGTCACAGTCTCTCTTGCTACATCATGGTTTGGAAAAATTATTCATGTAATGCTATGACATGAAGACATTATTACTGACGATATGTGGTACAAAATTGACTCAACAAATCACATAGTGCTTTGTGAATCCCTTTTTTCTGTTACATTGGAATTCTGTTCCTTGTCAAAAGCCTACCAATCCTTGCAGATATTAATACCTCTCTTCTTAAACAAGAATTATTACTGGCAGCTGTAAGATCCCAGCTCATGGTGAGTAACTTCTTACTTCTGTAACAGCTCCATTTGCTTTGGTGGGACGGTTTAGAGTGAGGTGCTGCTCAATGAGAGTAAAAGGGCCAATGCTTGACCCAGTAAACACAGCATTCAGCTTGACTGTTCCCATAAAAATCTAGGTATAAAATTCCATATTTTCTTGGAAACATTAAGTTATATTTAATTTGCAAGCAATACAAATGAAGGTAACCTTAACAGATTCTTAAAAGACTGAAATAGGTTTTGTTTTGTCCTGAGAGACAATACATAATTAAATATTGCAAATTTTAAGGCAACATGTTCACTATTCCTAATATAATATCAATCTAGAAGTATCCAATTCATAATATCTCTATAATAATTGGAAATAAAAGGCAAATATTCAGAACAGCAGTCACACTCTTCTTCATGGTCTTTGAAAATCTATTAAGACTTTCTGGTTTAAATCATGTTCATACATTACATCAGTGGGATTATAACCAATGGTGTAAACTATATGTATTCCATAGAGATGCAATGATATGCAGTTAAATAGTAGGGAATGTATAATGCTATATACTGAGCTAAGGAATAAAATACATTGTACTTAGGTGACATCTTCCATTTAATATACTCGGATATGAAGAGGTTAATGAAGTAAGTCCTCCTATAAAGTGGGTGAGTATTATTAATCTCCAGGAACTTTCCTGTATTCTGCAGGAAGTACAGGACACAACTTTGAAAAAGCTTTTTTTTCCTGACTGATGTCACTGTTGTCTCTGCCATTACAGGGCACAAAACACACAAAACCTTATATAGGTGGTATAGACTGGCATTCATCTGGCATATCTACATTACTTAGTGATGTGCACAAATAAGGTAAAAGGTCAAAAATTAATACAAATAAATCCTTTAAACCACATCCTGACATTAATTTGGGATGGAGGAAACAAATGGATTAATAATACACAGGGGGAAAAAAAACCTACAGAAAAAAGGAGTTAATTTTTTTTCCTAGCAAAGCTCCTGTAAAACCAAAATCTTCTAATTACCCTGCCTCCAGCTGCACAAGTATCTGTGGAATAGAAAGCTGATAACCAATTAGTAGTAGCCAATGTTCTTTCTAGATAGACATCACTGTTCAAACAACTGCTTTTCAGGCCCTGTGAATACTAGAGGCAGGTGGTACATTTGGACAAAAAAAACAACAACAACAACAAAAAACACCACGTATTTTTTACCCTCATTTGACTCAAATCTAGCTCTGATTCAGAACTGGGGTTTTTTTAGAACTTTGGTTCATGAGCTCTTCTGCATTGAGTTTAAAGAAAAAGGGAAAAAGTTGGTTTTCACATATGAAGGGAGGAAAAAATCTTTCTGAAGAAGACTGACTGGTGATGAAAGAGTCAGTGTGATCAACAAAGAAAATGAACAAAAGTTGAGTATTATTTGAATATAGGACTACATTTGGGTTAGACACACAGGGTGTAAATTAAATGTATATTGGTTTAGGTATCCTATACAGTTGTAGATACCTTACATACTTATTCTCCTTAATTAAAATAATGAAAATGACAGCATGGATGTGTGATTTTATTTCAGTAGAATCTGATATATAACACCTGATACAATGATGTCATGTTTAAAACTGTCCCTGCCTAGATCTAAATTTTAGTCAAGTCTTGCTAGGAACTGTGTGTGGCAATAATAGAAAGGCCTTCTCAGGGTTTTCCATTTCAGTCTTCTACCTGTGGAGATTGAATTCCCATTTATCTAAGAGCTAGTTTGGGATATGTTAAAATAACACAGTGGTAACCTGGGTCATTGCCCCAAAAACTAAATTGAAGGACTCCCACAGAGCTGATCCTGCTAGATAAGGCCATATAAGGAGTGTTCCTCTGCATGATGTTGTTAATGATTGATATATTAAAGCTATCTTTATCTTTTAAATTGGGGGTTTCCCTTGTGTTTCTTCAGAAAAATATTTGGGATTTTTTCTCTATTACCACAGCTGCATATTCCAGTGGAGATAACTCATTTCAGACAACAAGAAACTTATCAATAAAAATATTCTTTCTTGTTTGCGGTAAAAAAAAAGGGAATAGATGCATGTTTTTCCCTGCATATAAATCTTTAACACAACTCTATCATTATGTGATATGCAGGTAATAACCTCCTTGATCACCAACCTATTATGTGCTAGTTTTACAAACTATTAATTAATTAGAAGTAAATGCAGTTTTGAGGGGTTATGTTGCCTTTTGGTGGGGGCATTGTCTTGACCAGGAAATGTGAAAGTATGTTGTTGAGCTTTTTCCCAATGCCAAGATACAGTAACACGTTATTGGTGTTGTAAGTTCTCCCATATGCTTCAGAAATAATTAAATTTTTATTGACTTTTTGGCCTGGTTCCTAAAGATGAATATCCTTCAGATGTTAAACATTTGATACCTTTGGAATTTGGGGAAGCTTCTTTTCACTCCACGGGAAATATGGTTGCAGCAGGACTAAGGCAATCCTAGTCTCTTGATATGGCTGGCCAACAAAGGACAGGAGAGAGAAGCAAGGTTCTTTAAAAGAACTGCCAGTCTTACATATATCAACTTTTCTGTTGAGGTTCTGATTAGGATTCAAAGAAAGAGGACCAGTTATGAACCAAAAAAAAAAAAAAAAAAAAATTAAAAGATAGATTGGTCCATTTATCATCTAGAGAAAGTAGATACACTTATAAATTGAAATAACATGGATACAAGCAGAGGGGTTTATTTTCTTCTCCTCATTAACCTCATTAACATAGGCAGCAAGCATTATCTGAGAATTTTCACCAGACACATCTAATTCTGTATATAGGAAGAATTCTTAAAAGTTTTTCTTTCTTTCTTTCTTTCTTTCTTTCTTTCTTTCTTTCTTTCTTTCTTTCTTTGTGGTCCTAGTGGCAAACCAAATCCTCACTTTCCTTCCTTCCTTCCTTCCTTCCTTCCTTCCTTCCTCTCTTTTTCTCATTGTTTTTATTACATATGGCATAAATTTATCACAGCAATGAAGAATCTTTTAAAAATCAGCCTTATTAGATGATATTGACATTCCACAGAGGAAGTGGTCAGATGACAGTTGTTGTTGCAATGCTAACTCTAACATGATGGTAGTTCTTTTCCCACCTAGTCCTAGCCAAGATCAAGGTTGATTTCTTTTGCATTCAGTTTGAGAGGAGGGGCTATTTCGATTTCAGATGGAAAACTGTCTCTTAGTGAGATCAAACATCTGAGTCCACCTGCCAAGAAGTGCAGGAAAGAAGTCAACACACAGTGAATTTTGATCTATTTTTGTTTTTATTTCCTGCTGTTCATGAGAACCAGGAACGCAGATCTGACTCCACCATCCATCGAGAGGCATGTGTTTGCAAGGCTTCCGCTACTTTTTGGAGAACACCCATCCCCTTGCAGCTTTTGGCCAAACCTTTTGTTCTCTGTGGGCCTTGGGTAATTTATCTGTGACTCATCTCTGGCAAGGGAATCCCAGGCTTGTTGGAGTAGCCTGGGAGAGTTCATGGTGATTTATGGACTCTGAAGATGAATGCCCCCTGTTTGCCTGTCTCAAATTCTCACTCCATATTTGCCCTCTGTTCAGCGAAATCTCTGCAGGCTTTGTATTAAAAGGAGTTTCAGAGTCTCTTGATGATTCAGCTGGTCAAATGACAAACAGAGCAGAGAAAGATTTGCAAGCTGGCTGAAGTCCAAATTAAGGCAAATTGAAGGAACGATGTGCTCAGAGAAAAGGTGATATGCATTCCTCTGGAGGGATAGGACAGGTTCAGTGTTGCATGTCAGTGGATAGCCTGGATGCTAGAAGGAGACTGTAGAAACCATTTGAACCCCTGGCAAACCTCATAAAAAGTTCCTTACTGGGCTTGCCTGCCACCTTATTACCCCAGAGCAGCTGTTTTAAAGAGCAGGCATAAACTCACCCCAGCTCTTGCAAGCATGATTTCTGCAAGGTGAAAGGTTTGGCATCTGGAAGTGTCAGAAAGGAGCCTCTTGCCATAAATCACACCAGAAAGCACTCAAATTTGACAAGTGCCTTGAGAGCACTTATACGTTCACCCCTAAATTCCAATATCAAAGAGCAGCCCTTCAGTCTGTAAACTCCTACAATAGACCACATCTGACATAGGAAAATGCACTAGCTGAATGGCAGGAGTGTCCTTGACACCTGAGGATTGCTCACAGACTGCCCACTGGCATACACTAGGCTGTATTAATTCCCTGTGCTCTGCTCCAAGAATGAAGAGACTTTGCCTTCACTCAGATGCGAAATCCTTTTCCCTTCTGCTTTTCCCCCTCCACCTCCCCCTTTCACTGCTCAGGTCCTAGCAGTGGAACCAGCTGAGAGCAGAGCCAGGAGCTCCTGGCTATGAGCTCTCTGCTCTGTGCTCAGGGCTGACCAGGGCTGAAGCAGACACCTCCTGCTTCTTTCTTAAGAGTAAGGGAAATATTTTTTGTCACTATTTCCTCAGCATTAAGCATTTTTTCTCTAATCAGAAAAGAAAATATTGTAGCACCTCTGTTCCTGGAATAGTCACCAATGGTCACGAACTCCTTCCATATATTTTTTCTTACTGAAATGCTTCCATAAATAAACAAACCTCCATAAAATAGCAGGAAAAGTCCACTCCCAGTGAAACTCCATGGAGGCAGTGTGAGAGGATGACAGTGTCTGAAAAGTGGGGATAAGAAACTGCCTCCCGCTTGCTCACACAGACAGCTGTCTCTGCCCAGTTCACTTCTCCTGGTGATTTATGAAGCCCTTTGATCAGAATCGAGTTTTAATTGCCTGAACTGCAGAATCTGACACGTGCTTCATCAAGCCAAAGGCAGAGCCTCTTCCTGATGCCCTGCTCTTCTCTTCTTTTCCATGAATCCAAGCCCTATAGGATTTTAAGAATCTACCCAATTCCTAACTCCATCTTTCCAACAACCATCAGCTCAGAAACTGACAGAGGAAGAGAAAGAAAGAGAGGGAGAGAGAGAAGACAGAGAGAAAGAGAGAGAGGGAGAAAGAAAAGGAAAAGAAAAGAAAAGAAAAAAAAGAAAAGAAAAGAAAAGAAAAGAAAAGAAAAGAAAAGAAAAGAAAAGAAAAGAAAAGAAAAGAAAAGAAAAGAAAAGAGAAAAGAAAGTTAGTTTTCTGTCTTATATACCCTCAAATTCCCCTACCCATCCATCCCAAATTCTCAAGGGGAAGAAGGGGAAAACCCTCTTGATCTGGTGCTTGGGGGAGCCCTTCCATCAGGCACGGACCTCGGGAACAGATGCTAGGGGATCACTCCCGGTGGGATCGGACCCTGGGGAAACCCTCCCTGCATGGGAGCAGCCGTCCAGCAGAGCTGGGTCCCGGCAGGGGCTGGGTGCCCGGCCCGGGCCCGGCCATCCCTGGGGGAGCAGATATCATGTTACTGCCGGGCAGGCAGAAGAAAGGCGGGTGTCAGGCACTGTCACGTATCATTAGTAGTGTTTCTCCCCATTAAAGCCATGCCTTTGAGCAAAGGGGTTTCTTTCATGTTCTCCCCCACCAATACACTGACAGAACTCCTAAAACTCAGGAATTTTCCAAATCAAAGACCTAATCATTATTCTTCTGTCCATTTCCTCCCTCTCTGCCACACACACTATATCCCAAACTGCTTTAACTGTCATTATCCCCAGCACAGATGCCTGTTTAAATTCTTGATTCAAGCTGGAGGACATTTAATAGCTGACTGGATTAAATATTGCAGACTCCAGCCCAAAATCTCTTTGAAAATACAGGTCGAGGAACTATGTCTAAATTTGCTGGATGAAAACTGATCTATGATATATGTTTTAAGTTCAGATCTGAGGACGGGGAGAAGGGGGGAAGGGAGTCTGTTCTGGATCTGGTTTATATTGGTGTTAAAACCTTGAAGTTGAAAGGTGTTTCAGGATGCTTAGAGAGGGAGAAAGAAAGAAAGAAAGAAAGAAAGAAAGAAAGAAAGAAAGAAAGAAAGAAAGAAAGAAAGAAAAGAGAACGTCCCTCATCAATCAGCTAATATTTCTTCATGGGAAATGGATATATTTTCCATTTCAAATAATTAAATATGAAGCATTGCAAAGCACTTTGAATGTGCTGAGGTTCTGTGGAAGAATTAGCTGCCTGTTTGAAATTAACATTAATTTAGCTCTTACATCAACAACCCCTTCGTAGACAGCATCTCACTCCCTCACTAAACATGTTTGATAGCTCTGTGGTTCAGAAGCGAGTGTGTGTGTGTGTGTTTGTTTGTGGCTGTGTCCAGAATTTATACATTTTCACACACAAAGGAAAGCCTTACTCCTCTTCAAATTCTAACACAAACGTAAAAGACATTTTCCCTTTGTTTTCTAAATTGCATTAAAAATACAATACCAATCGGCATTTGCTGAAAATCTTGAGATCAGCTGACTATCCTGAGTCAGTCATTTATAGCATTAATAGATAAGAAATGAAGGGGGGAGGGGAGGGGGGAAAGACTCCACTCCTTTAATAAAAGGGGTCCTTTATTTGAAAAAACTTTAAGCATTTTTTGCAAAATCATGTGATTGGGACGCAAAGGCAACAAATCTAGATTAAGAATCCCTAGGGATCTTTAGACTGATGCTATCTATTATGGATAGCACCTCAGTCTATTTATCTACATTATATACTCCTGCATTGTCATTCTAAAAGCTAACGTGCTTGATGTCAGCTTTTTTGCCTTTTAAAATATTTGCAAAAAAAAGAAAAATAATGACAATAATTTCTGTCTAGCAAAATTCAGTGAAAACTCGTCTATTATTTAATAGGGGTACCTATTATAAAAGCCTCCACCGCAGTTCAAAATTAATATGTCAAATCCACTTGTAGAAACAGATGTGCAGAAATAAGCAAGGCATATTTACAGCTCATCGAAATGGTCTGTGAATGAAACATAGGCAGGCTGTTTGCAAGATTCCACAGCCCCCGGCCTGCCTCTGGCTGCAGCGGGGGTCTTTCCCTTGGCATTCCTGACCCGCTGGGGCTGGGCTGGCAGAGGGAACACTTTCCGCCCCACCACCTGCCAGCGCCGCCGCACTGATAACCGCGGCCACCGGGGGTCTAACATAGATTTTACACTAAAGTACCAGAGGACCTTCCGGAAAACAGCAATAAGCGTACAAAAGGAAAAGAAAAAGAAAAAAAAAAACCCACCCCGGAACGCAGGGCTGGCATCTACGGAGGGACGGACGGACTGCGCCTTGCCGCGAACGTCGAACGGAGGAGAGCTTTTAATTTCTTGGAGAGCCGTGGCTCTGCCGCCAGCCCTCACAGGGGCCGGGCCAGAGCGGGCAGGGCAGGGGGTCCCTCGCCCACGGACCCGTCTGCCGGGGGCCGGGAGCGCCGGCAGAGCCGGGCCGAGCCGGACCGAGCCGGGCCGAGCCGGGCAGAGCCGCCCGCCTTCGCCACGCCCGAAGCGCTGGGTGCTGCCAGCCCAGGCTTTCCTCTGTGCTCTTAGGAGCTCCTACCCACCTTCACATAGAAGGCAATTGATTAGTTTCAGTTTCTCCTCCCAGGAGAGATCCGATACTTTCCCTGGGATCAAACGGACCCGAGAATAAAGGAGGGGGATCAACCGGCGGGAAAGAAAGAATGAAAAAAGAGAGAGAGAGAAAGAGAGAGAAAGAAAGAACAAGAGTAAGAGATAGAGGGGGAAGGAAGGAAGGAAGGAAGGAAGGAAGGAAACTGGTTAGGCGCACTGGAAGAGGATGGCAAGCTTGGACAAAACAGCTGCTTCTTTTTTTCTTTTCTTTTTTTTTTTTTTTACACAAACAAATAAAAAGCAGTTTTAGTAAAGCCTGCATACTGCACATTTCTATGCAAATACACACATATAGAAAAAGGAGGAATGTTTTGTGCTTGAATTTCTGTGAGCCTTTCTCTTCCTAGTGTTTACAAGGCGGGGCTCTATTTGCAAGTTGTACATCTGTTCGCTTCACGTGACATTTTCATAAAAGCTCTAACATCTGGTCAAAATAAACCTCCTTCAGGTACCTGCTTAACTTTTCACATGTCAAAATCCCTTCCCCTCTGCAGCCCTCCTTTCCTCCGCGGCTGCAGTCGCGTGTGTTGCTCCTTTCTTGACTGCTTGTTTAATGACTCTGCCTCTGCCCGAAAAGAACAAAGCAACACTAATCATGAGGGGGCGACCCCGACCCTTCCCAAGAGCATCCTTCCTCATGTCGCCCCCTCCCATCTCCAGATTTCCCCGCATTAGGAGGGCAGAGCGGGTCTTCTTCCCGCCGCAATATTTCGCTTTGGGATTTCTGCAGCCCAGCAAAGAGGATTTGCTTCCCACTCCCTCCCCTCCCCCCCTTCTCCCCCCCCCAAAGGAACCCATAGTCTGCTGGGGCTAATATTTCGTACGAATGCTGATAATACTCCCAAAGTGAAATGATCATCATCTAATTGTCCCAAACCTACTCCGTTATTATTTCTGCTGTTATTAATTGCTCCTGATACCTTTGTAGTCGTCTTTATCCCGGCTTGGTTGGTCTGAATTGTTTTGGAGTAAAACACTTATTTTCTTGCCCGTGTCCATACAGTGGAGAAGAGAAATTTTGCAAAGTTTCTGCAAATTTAATGTCACCTCTTTATGAAAAAAAGTGGAGAAGTGTCCGCTAACCAAGACAAGACGAGTACGTAGATAAGAACAATGTAAGCGTTCCTGAGCGGGCGGAAGAGACAAGGAATTACTAAGAGAATGGACAGCTTTTTTGCCGATCTGAATATTTAGTTTTGCTTTGCGTTTTATTTCGGATTTTAAAACGGGTATTACCACCATCATTAGGTTTCCGCAGCTTTATTGTTCTTGCTCTGTAAAACCGTTCTAAGCCTCCCGCAATGTCGGTCACTTGGTCCTTATAAATGGCCGGCTTGTTTGCTTTCAAAAAAGAAAAGGGGGACTTTTCTACAAGTGATTTTAACCTGCTCCACCTTCAAGTGACCTGCCAAATGCTCCTTCTTACTTTATAGACATCTGGGAATTCCATACATGCCTTAAACTCCAATTACACACCTTCTTCAAAGGACACGTGCTTTGATTTGCCAAGAACATTAAGTGAACTGAAGTCGAAAGAAGCTGGTGCAGAAGTTAATGTAAAATACATCCTGTGCCATGTTTACTGCGGGCAGGTTATGTGTGCAGCAAATAAATAAGTCCGGATGGGATGTGGATGTGTGCGCCTCTTTTTTTTTTTTCTTTTGCTTTAGCCTCCCGGATCCCTTTACGGGGTGGATTGGATTTGCCGTCACCACCACCACCACCCGCTTCCCAAAGATGCTAATTTATGGCGGGAGCGCTCTCGCTCTCCCTGCGGGTCTGCTGCCTGCCGGAGCGGGCAGGTGAAGGGAGAGCCGTGTGAACCGGGCTGATGCAGCCACCGAGAGCGGCTGGGGGAGCACCGGCGCCGGCAGCTGAGCCGGTTCCCGGGAGTCGCCGAGCCCTGCGGCGGCTCGCCCCGGGAGGCAGGTGCCCGAGCTGCCGCCGCCGCCGCAGGTGAGTCCCTCTCTCCCTGCGCTTTTCTGTGACTTTTGTGCCCCCGCCCTCTCCCTCCGTTTCCCCCCACATCCCCAAGGCGCGTTTGTTTGTTTTTCTTAAAATTACAGATGCAGGGAAAACCGCCTGACATCATGGGAGAGGGACAAGAGCGCACTTTGAAGGGCTCCTGGGCAGGACTTCAAGTGAAATCATACGCCGGGGAGGAATCCGATACCGGCTTGGAGAAAGCAGCGGGGCGGCCCCTGCCAAACCCAGGAATGCGCTCGGGCCCGCGGCCGGCGCCCCCCGCCCGCCGCCCCGCAGGAGGCGCAGCGCCGGCACCGCCGCTCCGCGCCCCGCCAGCTCCGCCGGGGCCGCGGCCGTGCGACCGGGCGGCCGCGCGGGCCCGGACGGACCTCTGAGCTTGCGAATAAACGGGACAGGTTGATGCCTCCGAGAAAAAAGCGAAATCAATCAGGATTTCCAAAGGCAGAGTTAATTTTCCGATTGCAAGAGTGTTTAAAATTCCCAGAAGGCAAATTAATATACATATTATTTCTTTTTTCCTTCAGTAAGCCTGACGCTGAGTTAATCGTTTTTGGCTCTAGCCCGAGGAGCACCAGGCATCTGCAGTCCCCACTTTTAAACAAGGAAAGGGTACGCTCTGAGTTTTAAAACAGGTTTATCTCTTTTTTATGATTTTTTTTTTTTTTTAATCAGGCAGAGGTAGCGGTTGTCAGCCTGGAAAGAGCACCGGCTGAGTGCCTGCTGCCCAGGAATGCTGCCGCTTCGGCAGGGACCCGCGCTCGGAGAGACACAGAAGTGAGAAAGGAAGACCTGCCGGTGGCATGAGCCCCACGGATAGGAATTGGGGATTTTTCTCACTCGGGTGTTCAGCTGGAAAGGTGTTGCACCGGCTGGCCCAGAGGTCTCTTGCCGGTTGCAAAAGAGCTAGTTAGGTTTAAGTCCATCAAGCGGGGCCTCTTCCGATTTCTGAGACCGAACACAGTTTGATTCGTGCCTTTTGAAGTGCACTTGATTCCTCGTTCATATTTCATAGGAATCCCCTTCCACGAAACACGCCTTCTCTTCGGCACCGAGCAGCTCTTCTGGTTGGTTGGTTTTTCCATTCCCTGTTTTCTTTCTAAATGTGAAGAGTTTTCCCCACCTTTCCCCTGTGTGAATTCTCCCCCAAAACGAACAACCGAAACCTTCTAGAACCTCCCAAATTCCCTTAGCCTCGCTGCTAAAGCTGCGCCCGCTCCCCGTGCCTCTCGCCTTTGCTGCGGCCGAGGTAACGCGGGCAGGCATTACCTGCTCCTCGGCAGCCGGTCGCATTGGAGCCGAGGGTTCGGAGTCTCTGAGAGGGCAGCTGCGAGTGCCAGGGTGCCGGGGAAAAGCAGCGACCCTTCGGGAACTCACAGCTGCTTCCCCTCCTCTGCACCATTGAGAGCTGCGGCCGTCAGGGCCGTCATCTAATTTTCAAGTGCTCGCTAATCCTTCAGTGCAAACAAGCGCTGCGAACTCTCTACTGTAAACATTGCGCACTGGTTTAAAATATTATCAATATTATATTCATAATAGTGCTATGTGGGTAACAGACTGCAGTATGTGCATGTGGAAATAAATACAGGGAATAAAGTAAACTCATGCGTTATGCAAACAGGCTCTGTCTTGGAAAAGTACCCCATCCTATCTACCCCAGACACTGGGCAGCAGAGTCCCTGTCTTCACGGAGGGCACTGCTCAGCTCCCGGGGCGGCAGCGGCCCCCGCGCACCTTTCGCGGCCGCGGAGGAGCAGGAGGTGCGGCTCCCCGCTCACTGCCCGGCTGCCAAGCGCTGGGAGATAAGCGAGTGACAGCAGAGACAATCAGCTGTCCGGTTATAAGGGCTGAGGTTTGGTTTGGGTATGATTGTTTTCTGGGGTTTTTTTTTTTGTTTTTTTGTTTTTTTTTTTTTTTTACAACTTCCCTTTCACCTTCCTTCCAAGCCCTCAGATCTGGAGGTCCCCTCTCTTTTGCAGCTCGGGTTCTCGCCGCATGCTGGGACCCCGCGAAAAGTATGGTGAAAAGAAAGAGGGGCAATATGCGCCCTACACATAGAAAAGAAGAGGGTGGGTTAGAGTATCACTCCGTGCTTTGCACAACGAAAATGTGATGGCTAGTATATATATTATACAAAACCCTAGAGAGCAGAGCAGTCAAACATCACTTCCACCGGAAAACCCCACTCGCTACACACTTCCCTATTTCAATCTCACTTTCTTTTGCTTTCCCTTTGGATGGACGAATCCCTGTTTAAAACCGATGCCACTTCCTCAGGGATATCAGCAAAAGTACCTCTCCCGGGGGTTGGGGAACGGGGCCCGCTCCTGCCTCACATCTGGGGGCAAAACACGAAGGCCGGGATAGAGCTCTGCTGTAAAAACTCCGCTCCCCGCGCAACTCCGCCGTGCCTGGCGTGAAGATTAAAGGGGGAGAGGGACAGAAAGAGAGAAGAGACAACACCTTCCTCTGCAGATGCAGTGAGCTTCAGCACAGAATAATAAAGCTGTCTCAATAAATAACGTGCCTGTGTCTGTCAGTAGCTAGTTTATTTGCGTTTTTCGCCTGGTTTGTTTATACTAGTGCCCCCTCTCTCTTGGGTGCCTTTACAGCTCAACAAGCAGGTATTTATCTACAGTTCTAACCCTGAGTTCTCAGAGAGACCAGACTTTAAGGTTATTAAAATTTCAATCATATTTATTTATTGCAGAAAAATAATATACAATGATATTTACAAAACAATCATAAAAATAGGAATGCATTTAGACACCGGATCTATTTGCATTTTAACATGGGTCATCAATAAATAAATAAAATGTTTATTTTTTTTCTCAGAGGAAAAATAATAATAATAAAAAAGTTAGGAACCGGGTATATAACAGCTTGAGCCCAGCTTATTCCCCCCTAAAAAAAATTAAAAAAAAATAAAAAAGGTTTTAATCTCTACAGGGATATTTTTGGTTGGCTGCTTGGTTTCATTCAAGAATGAAGAAGTCCACAATAATGTATTTCCTTTTTCCTTTCATCAGTGGCTCATAAGAACGACCTCTTGGGAATGAAGAAGAAAAAAAAAAAAAGAACCAAAAAAAACCAAAACCCAAAAAAAGGCAAACTAATAAAAGTTCGATTCCAACATTCTTCGTCAAAATTAAAAAAAAAAAAAAATCGAACGATTCAGACTTCTATCAGAATGCAGAGATGTGTGGATTGTACCGACGCCAAGAGGGTAGTCACTGTCCAAAGCCCTTCTCTCTTTCTCTTTTCTTAAGTGCTCCCCACGCCCTGCTTTGAATTTGGATTTTACTCTTATAATTTCCAAGAAATCCTTGGTACATTTTTTGATAGAAAAGATAAAAAAAAAAATCGTATCCAACTTCAGAGTCTCTAGATTGTCCATTCTCTCCTTCTGTGGGAACAATGTCATCTGCAAAAACCCAGAAAGGGCGGAAAACTCGTTACTGAAACGAAAGTTACACAAACATCTACCTACACCTCTCTGTCTCTGGAAATACGCGTATCGGGCAGGAATGGAGAAGGGAGAACTCGCCTTGCGGGCGGTGCGGTGACCGGGTGACACCCCAGCCTGGCGGTCCCTGGTGTCAGGGCCGAGGAAAGGGACTGCTGGGGCGGTAGGAAACCCTCATCGGGCAGCACAACGGGAGGACATGGATTCACTTCAAAATATGAGCAGCAGCGGCGGCGGCGGCGGCGGCAGCAGGAGCCATCCCAGCAGCCCTGCTGGCTCCGCAGCGTTTGGTGAAAAAGTGATCTCAGGCCGGCCCCATCTGGCTGGGGCACACCCGCACGGCCGCCGCGTCCCGCCCGCAGCCCACCCCGGCGGCAGCGCCCGGCCACGCGTGGGCCCCGCGGGCTCGGGGCGCACCTCGGGCCGCGCAGGAGGAGGGACAGCCGGAGTGGGGGAGGCACCTCCGGCCGCCCCGCTCTCCGGCTGCTCCGGGAAGCCAGGCCCCTCCGGGCGGGGTGCGGGCCCTCTCGCCCCACGGCCACTGGTGTCCGGCTCACGGCGCAGCCGGCGGCCACTGGCCCCCCTCCCCCCCTTTCTTCCCTCCGGTTTCGGGGTCCCTGTCTTACCTAGTGCTCCTGCCGTGGGGATGCGGGTGGGGGACGCCGCCTGCTAGTGGGATGCGGACATGGACCAGGCGCCCTCCATTCTCCACACCGAGAAAGCGTAGCTGAGCCGCTCGTGGGCCACATAGCTGCAGCTTGCCATCTTGGAGTCCAGCTCGTCGCTCTGTAAGACCTGGTAGAGGAAGTCGATGTACCTGGCCGCCAGCTTGAGGGTCTGGATCTTGCTCAGCTTGTCCGAGGGCAGCGTGGGGATGATCTTCCGCAGGGCGGCGAAGGCTTCGTTCAACGACTGCGTGCGCTGCCGCTCCCGCACGTTGGCCATGACCCGCTGGGTCTGCAGCTCCTCGTAGGACTGCGGGCTGCCGCCGCCGCTGCTGCTTCCGCCGCCCCCGCCGCCCCCGCCCGCCCCGCACTTCTTGCCCCGCTTGCCTTGGGCCGGGCTGCACGGCTCGTCCGCGGCCCCGACGGCGCCGCCGGCGCTGCGGCGGCTGGAGCGGCGCTTGCGCCCCCCTCTCTTGTTGTTGGGCAGCTGCTGCCGGTCCGGCTCCTCTTCGCTGTTGCTCAAGCTGTCGTCGGCGGGGGAGACTGGAGAGTTTGACTCGTCCTGCTGCATCATCTCTGGGGGGAGACGCGAGAAGCGGGCCGGGAGGGGGGGGAGGGCAGGGAGAAGAGGGGGGCACCTAACCCGCCAGCTCCCCCTTGATCGGCTGCTTCGCTGGCCTGCGAGGAGAAGGAGGAGGGAAGGAAGGAGGGAGGACCTCACTTTGGGGGGAGGGGGGATGGCATCAGGATCCAAGAGGAAAAAAATAAAAAGGCCAACCAAAAAAAAAAAATCTCTCCCGATCCCTCCTTGGAGCCCCTTCGAGGTGTCTGGGATTGGGAGAAAGTTGAAGACTTGGAGGTTCTTATAGCTCCTGCTGGCGGAAAGTTTGGGGGCAGCAGTGTCATTGGCCTGACGTGGAGAGGAGGGACTTTTGCTGAGTTTTATAGGAAAGTTTCCGCTTCCCCCCCTCCACGCCCTCCCCCAATTATTTTTTTTCAAGCCATTCACAAGTGATCTGGCTTCCCCACACGCACGCACATACATCCTTACCCCAACCTCTTTCTCCGTTTCCCTCTCGGTGGTTTCTCTCCCATACTCCTCCTGTTAGCGCTCGGCTTTGGGGTGGTGCTGAGGGCCGGCCCGGGAGGTTTTGGGGGTGTCCAGCACCCCGTGCGCTGCTGCGGAGGGGTCAGCGAGCCTCTCAGTGCCTGTGCTGGGGGCAACCGACCCGAGCGGCAGCGGAAAGCCCGCACCTCTCGGGCTTTCCTCGCTGCAGCGGGCATGGCTTTTAGCGAAAAGAAGGAAAGGGGAATTACCCGCGGGACAGCATCCAGGCGCATCCTAATTTTGACCCGCTTTAGCACACGCCGCACTTCCCAATCACTGAGCGCCCCGGGATCTGGCTTGCCGAGGGAGCCGCACATTTCTGGGCTGGGGAGGGGTGGTGGCACAGACTCGTCCTGCCGGGCTGGAGGACTGCGCTCGGAGAAAGCCATCTTCAGAGGTGGAAGCAGCCGGGAAACCAAGCATTGGCTTCGTACATGCATAAGCACCAGTCCTTGAGCTCGTCTTAAGAGAAAATGGGAGGATCCGCGTCTCCAACCTGGCACACCGGGAGACGGGAGGGTGTACAGACCCTCTTTGCCCACACTCTGTATGTGCTGACCACTCACTTCAGTCCATTCTCCCACGAGGCGTCCGAATCCGGCACTTCCTGGGAAAAGAGATTATTTATTTTAATTTCTCTTCTATGTCTGCAGCCCAAGCTATTTCTTCCCATCCCCCGCCTTTGTGCCTCATTCCCCGCTCGCTGGCAGCACAGAGCAGGTGGTGTGTCTTTTTAACAACAGCTCAGATTCAAACGGGGAACGCCTGTGAGGGAAAGCTAGAAATTGCCATCCATCAGTAAACGGGGTTTGCAGAGTTCTCTCTGCTCCCTGCGTGGGGACCGCGCTCCTCCGCTGCCGGCCTGGCAGCCACCGCCTGGACGGGCACGGCCGGGTGCGGAGCGGAGCGGGCAGCGCCGGCAACGCAGAGCCTCCCCGGCTTGTTTGAGGTGTGAGGGCGAGCGGAATGGCAGAGGAGCGATAAATGACAGGCATTAAATAAAACAAGGCTTCTGGAAGAGCGCTGTCATCTTCTCCGGGAAACAGTGTCGTCTCTCTCCTCTGCCTGAGGACTGACTCCCTTTCCTCCGGGCTGAGGCGTCTCATCCCGGGAGCTGCCAGGGGCCAGGACCCTGCTCGGCCGCCGCCGAGGGGCAGCCGCCCGCCCATCCGGCACCCGCCGCCGCCGGAGCTGTCCCGACCCTTCTCCGTTCGCTGCCCCTCTCGGCGAGCTCTCCTTCTTGGCTTCCCATCCCGGGGTGCGAGCACACAGCAGTCTGCCCTAAACCTTCCTTTTTGGGAAACTACTGGAAAAAGGACCAGGGAGGAAAAAAGGACCGCATTAGCCGGCAAGGGAAGGCACGCCGCGCACAGACCCGCAGTGAGCCTGCACAGCTTTCCCGGCTTTTGGCTTGTCCCTGCTGTGTCTTCTGCCATCACAGGCCTCTTCATTCAGCTTAACACTGAGAGCTTCAGGGATTCTTTTGTGTTGGCAGCAGCTGCTGATCCCAAGGTAAGAAGAGCTGGCTCTCCTTTCACCTCCCTTTCACCAACAATTTTTTCTGTACCTGGAGCCTCACTGCTCCTCTGGGGTGTTGAGCAGTACCATTAAGAAGAAATGTTGGAAACACTAGTGATGAGCATCTGTAGGTGGCTCTAGGGACCTTCCTTCCTTCCTTCCTTCCTTCCTTCCTTCCTTCCTTCCTTCCTTCCTTCCTTCCTTCCTTCCTTCCTTCCTTCCTTCCTTCCTTCCTTCCTTCCTTCCTTCCTTCCTTCCTTCCTTCCTTCCTTCCTTCCTTCCTTCCTTCCTTCCTTCCTTCCTTCCTTCCTTCCTTCCTTCCTTCCTTCCATCCTTCCCTCATTCTTCTTATGGAAAAAAAAAAAAAAAAACCAACAAAAAACCACCAAAAAACCAAACAACATCACAGGGCAAACCAAACCTGGGTAGCTATTACCTTGCTGAGATGATGCCTGAAAGGAGGGAGGGGCAGCACCTCCTGGGCTGATTTGGCAGGATGTGCCACTTGTCTGGGTAACCTGAACTTTGAATGGGATGCAGGATATCAGCTGCTTGTCATGGGGCAGGAGGAGGGTGCGTAGAGCAGGGCGTATGAAGGAGTCAAGGATAGGTGGGGAAATAGTATTATATGGTTTGCAAAAATAGAAAACATGGGGAAATGTAGGGATGGAGTTGAGGAGAGAGGAGTAGTTGACCATAGTAGATGGCTGGACTAAGTGTCACCTACTCTTTGTGTAAACTGCAGCAAAAACCACCAGCAGTGCTTAACAGGACATGTGACCAGCACACTGCCATATGAATGAGGACAGAAAAACCCCTCCCCCCCCCCCCCCCCCATTTTCTTCATTTTGGCTTTTGTTTTATCTCCAACTCCCAAATTATGGGCTCAAGAGCAAAGGCATATAAGCCCATGATGTTACTGTCAAGACCTACACAGGAGTGCAGGGGCCAGATGAGTTGTGGTGGCAATGATCTGTCCTGGGGGACTTGGGCTGGGCTGGGCTGGCTGTGGGAGCCTGCCTGGATCCCCCAGGCCTGCTGGCAGGCAGCAACCCTGCCTAGTGCTGGAGTGTGTGGAGCTGTGTTGGGAGGAGGGTGGATGTGTCAGAAAGTTGCATCTGGGGGTCTGTGCAAGAGGGAAAGTCATACTGGTGTGTCTATAGGTGAGGATGTGCTTGTGTGTGCATGTGTTTACTGCTGATCTTTTTCAGTGTGAACACATATATATGTCGGGAGAGAAGGGGAGTGAAGTCTGCAGAAAGATTAAAGAAAATCAAGTAAATTCTGGTTTATTTTGAAATCTACAGTTCTGATGGGGATTGAGGTGGAGCTTTTGCATTTCACACTAAAATAATAATTGTATTTTAGTTATGCAGTGTTAAACCATTTGTCTTGAACCTCCACTAGGCCACTAAGGTAGTTCTGCAGACCACTTTAAAGCATGGGATAAAGGATGTCATGTCCTGGTTTTCTCTATGCATAAGTATGGCTTAGGTAAGAACTCTCCTGACTCCTTGGGCAGAATTTCAACTCTGTTTCACTCTTTGGTGGTAGCAAGCAAAACTGCAAACAGATCCCTGGCCTTTCTAGAGATTTCCAGGTCCATTCCTGCAAGCTTCCCTGGGCCCCAGCTCAGGAAAATATGTGTTGTGGGATGAACTCTTACATGAAACCCTGGAAGGACCCAGAGCTCTCCAGCATTTTGTCACCTCTGCAGAAAGCTACAGCACTGGTAAAGCAGCTATCTAGATTACAGGTATGGCTGTGAACACAGAGCTAAATAAAAATAATATATATAAATGACAAACTCCTGGTAGGAAGAAATGAGGAGTAAGTTGGTCTGTGATGGTCATTGTAGTCGTGGTTGATCACAGGGAAATAGCTGTAAAGGATGGCCCCATCTTGATTCCAGCTCTTCTGTAGGCACCCATTAACTGTTGAGACACTCACAGGAAGGGACAAGCAGTATCTGCCTTATCCAGCATGAAACATCACAGCTTTTGAGGGGAGTAGGTCAAAAGGTTTATTCTTTCCTTGATTTCTAGAAAGAAATGAATGAATGAATGAAAGGCCCAATTTTGTCTGCCCATTTATAAGTCAGTGCAGAAGTTTAAGAACTAATGTGCTCAAGATCTGATGGTAGCAACTACAATGCTGCCCCTCATCAGTGTGTTAAACAGATTGTGCATACACACAAATTATAGTTGGATTACAATAAGGCTGTTCTGTATTCCCCATACAGCAAGCACATACACATGTAATTTAGGTCACAAAGGCTGTTTACTGTGGTAAAACTCTCACTGCTGCTGATTCCTTGGAATATTGAGCAATGTCTTACATCCAAGCATGCCTGGAGACAGCCTTGCCTGCATGTTTTTGATGCTGAAGCCTTCAGTCGTGTGTTTTCTGAGAGGTTTTATCTTTATGTGGCAAAGACCACTGAAATCAATTGAAGTTTCCCTACTAGTTTCCACAGCCAGGTATTTTAATTCCTGTGGATTCTAGGTGAAACCTGGTCAGGACCATACCCCTTCAAAAGGGATGAGAGACCACCAAGCAGCTTTGCCCACTGGAGTTTATGCTGTAATTTGCTCTGCGTAGAAAGCACACGGGGAAACAGGCTGGCAACTCTCACTGTGCCCTGGTACAAATTTCTGTTCAGCAACAGCAAACAGACAGAATGAATATAAAAATGTTATGAGAGCAGGACGCGTTTCTCGTCTTCTTTCACCTCTTTTTTCCTCACTATTACCGCGGCAGCTCACAGAACCAAGGAAAAGCTGACGAGCATCTGCCGTCATTGCCTCCCTACCTGGGCCGGGCGTGGTGGGCGCGGTGGGCTCGGCTCCGCGGGCCGGGCTGGGGCTGCGGGGCGGCTCCGCGGGCCGGGCCGGGCTGTGCGGCCGGCGGCCACCGGAGGGCACGATTCCCCGCCGGCCCCGCTGCGCTCCCGGCGGAGTCGCTGCCGCCTCGACCAGAGCCCCGTCAGGCTGGGTCACTCGAGTTTCGGGCTGCCCGCCCGCTCCCGGCTCTGTTCGCTCGTGTTTCAGCGGGCCCCGAGTGTTTTTTCTCGCTGAGGTGGCCCCATGCCGGGGCAGGGCCGCTGCCCAGCCCGGGGATGGCCGCGCTGCGTCCTGGGGAGAGATCCGGCACACGGATCCCCCGAGGACATACGGACACTTCCCACGGGTGGGTTTCCAGCTGCCAGCGCTTTGACACTCGCTTCCTTCAGAAGCTCTGAAAAACAGGTGAATAACGCGGAGTTCCTGTAGCGGGTCGGTTTCACTGTCAAAATTGCTACAATCATTTTTATTTAATTTTTAAGGTCGTTGTCGTGTGGCCGTTCATGTAAAAGTCCTAGCAGCTTGCTGCCACGAAAGGATGAGACAGCGTTGTTCCCAGTGTTCCCAGGGCAGCCCATCCTTTCCGCCCCTGGGCCGGCTGCAGGGAGCGCTGCGCCCCCCGCGCGCCGGCTTTCGGCATCTCCTGCATCCATCCTCTGCTCCCAGCTCTCGATTCTGTGCAAGGCCGAGAAATACCTATATGCTTCTGGCAAAAGAGCAAGCCCACATAAGAGACAGGTCTCCCAATAAATTCTCAGATTATTTTCAACACGTGTTTTTATATCAAATCTTTTATCCAGATCAAGAAATAATTCATGGCCATGGATGGGGCTGTTTAAGCAGAGTGGTATCCTCTCAAATATCCTAGACAAGACCAGTCCTTCCCATCACAAGAGATCAACATATCGAATGCTGTGGTGGAGTTTTGCCCCTAAGTATGGCTCTGAGTCTTGTTTATGTGGTTTCACATCTAAATCTGAAAAGACCTCTTAGTAAAACAATCTTATCTACACTCCAGGGGATAACGGTTATTTTTATTAATAATGGAGCTTATTGGCTATTTCAGCTCCTTTGATTTTTTTTCTTTTCCATCTCTTCCATCTTTCCTGAACTATATAAATATAATTTTTTTTGTAGTCTTCCTCCTCCCACACATTACTCAAATCTATATATTCAATTTCCAGTGCACTTGGCCTAAGGAAACTCCATTAAACTTCAGGCTGTTTTAGCCACAAATTTTGTTTTTTTCTTCCAAGGTGGGGAAGAATGCACCTACAGCACCACTGATGGATAAAGCATTCTTCTTATGGGTGGACTCAAACACCCCACAGCTCAAGCAGTTAGAATCAGAGCCATGGAGCCAGAATTTCATCATGGAAATGGGCTTTCACCCTGTTAGCAATGTCTGCAATCCTGGGAAAAATCAACCCCCACCTGCTTCCTACTATATGTGGTCTCCTTTAGGATTTCAGGTGCTCTTGGAATCTTACAGATGAAAATGAAAACGAAGTCATGTGAGAAGTAACCATAACTCATAAATGAACATAGAAGTTCAGTAGACAGGATAATAAGCTGTTTTTAAAATCTGAAATGGGCAGCAAATTCTGGTGTGAGGGAAAGAACATGGAAGGTCATCCCAACATACACATATGATTTCCTGGGTAAAGGAAATGGGGCTTCTTTCATTGGCAGGCTGATTGAATGCCAGGTCCCCAGAATGGAACCCATCCATCTCCTCCTCCAGGCCATAGACCACATAGACTGAATGCAGCCATGCAGAGGAGGTGAGCCTGGAGGGGAAAGGTTCACAGAAATGAACACCCATCTCACTCTTTCCACAATTACCTTACTTCCAAGGACACCTCCTTAGAGCTAGAAAAGCTTTTGAGCGAGCAGGGGTGTATTTCCATCTCTGCCAGGTTGTATTTCCTTTCAGAAAAGGCAGTCAGCACACATTAAAGTTTACATATTCCTTTCTACGTGGGGAGATTATAATTGTTTTGTGCTATGGGCTATCAGACATGATGCCTGAAGATCTGCTATCTATCATTACTCCTGATTTTACAGCCCCAATCTCATTTTCCTTCCTCCAGAATATAGAATGATGATTAGGTTACCTTGCTCACAAAGGACTGACCTGTCCATTGGTCCACATCCTGGCTTTATCTTCTGACCAAAGATCATATAGTAGGTCAACAATGAAGCTGATCTAGAGCACAAATCTCAGTTACCAAATTCCAAAGGCAATTTTCCAGAGAGGTGGTAGTTTATTGATACGTTAAAGTAAATTAGCACACATTCACTGTTCACATATCTGTGTACATACTTGACTGTTTATGAACTCTAACCTCCAAACAAACATCTGTACTTGTATTTATACAAAATACTGTACTGCTTCTGCCTTGAAAAGTGTCTATATCAAACATTCTCATGCCAAAATCTACTATCTGACCTTGCAGCACTAAAAATAGTTCATGTCAGAAGCAGAGAAATATTTGTTTCTCCTTTTAGAGCATTTGTGCTTACATTCATTAAGGACTTGGTCCAAAATCCTTTGATGTCAAGGAGACAGTTTCAGTGGCCTTTGGATCAAGTCTTAAAAAAGGTCAATTAAACTTCAAATAAAATAAAAATTATAATAGGTCCAGACTAAGAGAATAAGAGATATGTAAGAAAAGCCGCCTTTGGAGTAAACCATCAGTCACTGTTCTCTAATATTTAGCTGAACTTGTGGATTTATTATTAAAACAATAATCCTTTTCAATAAGGTTGTAATTAATTTTTAGTCTTCAAAACATCCACATTTTTCTGCATAGTAGAAATGTTGTTGCTGAACTAGTAAGTTCAAGGATGCTTTGAGCTCAGTAGGGCATATATGGACTGGACACTAAACAGTAAGATATGGACCAGATTTTCAGTCAGAGCAGAGACCTAATTTCAAAATACTCTTCTGACTCTAAAATATGTTCAGGTTTTCATCTCACTTCATAGTTGAGCAACTCATAATATTTTCTAATGTCTTCTCTAATGCTAGGCTTAGTTTTTCATGCTTTGCAAAAGGACTAATGCAGCTCTTGGCAACAGCAGATGCTGAAATTAACTTGAAGGTAGAGGATGTTCAGTAGGCTTTAATGGATGAAGCAAGGGCTTTAATTTGAAACGGTGAACTTTATTGTTCAATTGGTAATCCTTTTCTCTACAAGAATGCATAGTGTTTAGAGCATCCATTTTAATAAAAAAGAAACCAGTATTAAAACAAGCTACAGCCTCACAGAGCTTACTGCACTGCTTGCTTGTAATCACTGTATCAGAGACTTGAGTAATTGGAATGACATATGTCTGCAGGAATTTTTTGCTGAATCTGGGTTATTTGACAGTAGGATGTTCATCATTCCTTCCAAACAGATAGAAGTTTGATCAATTATATTTCAGTGGCTTACAGCCATATGCTATCTACAGTGACATTTATGATCTATTTTTGTTATCCCCAAATGGCCTTCAACATAGCAGTTATCTGCCAACATGTTAAAGTTTTGGTCAGTGAAAATCCTTTAGTGTCTTGGAAAGATTCATGATGTTGTCTTTTGGCCAAAGTCCATTATGGGTAACTACAACTTTATCTACATTCAACGTATGTAATTGAGTGGCTGTGGTATGGCACACTGTCATTTGGCTTAATTTCAATCAACTAAGATAACTCTCTGTATTTTCTTTCCTATAACACTGTGTCATGTTGCTGCAAAAAGTGAAACAGCTGCCACATTCTCCTTCTTGAGGATGCATCCCAGAATGGGCTGTTTCTTCTGAGAGGACAACACAGCCTCCAATTTGGCAGGTAAAATTTTGCAACACCAAATCCTTCTATTTGTGGTTTCATGTTGTCAGTTCATTGCAGGAACTAATAGTCTGGTCTAGATGTCAAACTATCTGATTTGTTAGTGTAGCTGGCAGGTTAACTGTCTAAATCCTACCATTTCCTCACAGAATTCACTGTGGGTAGAAAATTTCCTCCAAAAAAGAAGAAAAATAACCATCTTTAAAGATTAGATGCACTGTTGGGAAATGAAGTTCTTAAAGCTGAATCAGATGTACGATAGGAAGCACTTCATAATTGCTCACATTAAGGGTAAAGGGCCAACCAAAAGGCATATAGACAGGAGGAAAAAAAGGCAATACAGTCACTCAGCTATTACTGTGAGAAACAGCCCTTCAAATTTCCACAGGTCTAATGTGTATCAGAAAAAAGTTACTCTGCTATAAAGAGGTAGAAGATGCTTTTTCATTCCTTGTGGTTATGGGAATGGAAGGCATTGTGTTTCTTTGCACATATCCGTCCCAAATTGTTCATTGAGGAAAAAGGGATTTCTGCTGCCTCTTAAGTCATAGAAGTTAGCAAAATATTATATGACAAAAAGTTGCCATTAAACTTTGCTCAAGAGCATTTGAAAATGGCATGTGAAATCCATGCTGGAATAGGTGCTACTGTAAGGACATCAGAACTGAAGGGAATGAATTAGCAGGTCCCCAGTAACAGCTGTGACACCACAAATGATGTAGATAAGCACCACCCCATTTTGATACAGACTTAGGAGTGCAATACCTGCAGGCAGTAGTAGCATTATACATGGAGTGGAAAGAAACCACAGCATATCTAGGTTTGTGTTTTCCCTAGGTTTTCTCTAAGAAACCTCCATGGTGCCACCTGCATTTCCACCATGCTACTGCAAGGTGGTCATTACCAACCTCTGTGTAGACTTTCTGTCATTTGAAAATGTGTCTCTGGATGTTTTCAGCAAAAGAAAATACTTTGTGCATAAAATCTTCTCTTTTCATCTCACAGCGCATCTTTGGGGTTATATTTATTGTTTATGTGCTATGGAAGTGATTCAGAAACCCTCACAATAAATATTACTAATGACTCATAGCTTCAGAAGAACTGTGTTCTGTAAGGTGAAGCAGGATTGAAGTGAATGTCATTAGAACTTTTCCTCCACCATGTCCTTCTCAGGTAGCTATCATGTCTTTCCAGCTTGAAGGCAAAAACCACTGATCCTGTACACCAAAATGCTCTCCAGTCCAATATTTGGCTAATGCACTGAGTTTTTCAAATAATTTGGCCTATGGTACACTAAAGATTCATGTTTCTACTACTCTCAAAAACAAGATGAGAAATTTATCTTGTTTTGGTTTGTTTGTTTGGGTTTTTTTGGGTTTGGTTCAGTTTGTGTATTTCAGGAGATATGCCTGCACATTTTAAATTTTTAAAATATTTCGAATGTTGTGTGTTCTATCTATAGCTTTGGTAAAACTTACTTCTCTCCAAGGACAAACCTCATGTTATTAACATCACAGAACTTCCTCAGCAAAATGGAGTTCAGTCCATAGGTTGTGTTCAGTTGTGATCTGAGAGGAAATGCTGAAATAATTTTTTTCCTGGATGACTGAAATATATAACAGTGAGAAATTACTTATGCTGTTGTCAACCCAAGTTCAGCTGACAACATAAAGCAATGGATAGATGGATGTTTCCAAATTTAACACCTTGGGGCTGGTGAAGGTGTTTGCATCTATAGGACTTAAAGTCCATCTTACCAAGGACTGGTTTAGTAGTTTGAGCACAGTTATCAGTACTTCAGAGAAAGTTCCATTTGCTCACGATTAACATTTGGGTTCTGTATGTCAAGGAGGTGGCACCTGATGAGGGCCTAAAATGTCAGTTTAATCATATTTGGCAACCTTCAAGATATCTGCAAAGAAAATTTAAACAGAGTCAGATGTAATATGAAATGAATTCCACACGCCTTCATGCAAGGTAGAGAAAGATCTGAGATAGCCCTTCATTTTACAGTCTCTCAATCATATTTTCCTTTTTTCCCCCTCCATTACTATTATTCATCATCCTACAACTTCTTTTGCATCTGGTAGTTTGCAGAATTATGAGAGTCAATGGTGTTGCAGAGTTACTGCAGTATTCTAGCATATAATGAAATAATTATAAAAATAGATTAAAACATCTTTCTGCGTATTCACTTAATGCTCTTTATCTTTTGTGTCTTATGCGATAATATTAACAACAAAAAAGTGAACTACTTAAGATTGTAAGTACTCGCAAATGTCCCCAGATGATGTTGCTGAGGACTAAATATCTGATTCAGCTCAAAGTTATTTAATAACAATTTAAAAATTACGCCTGTACTCCAAATATTTCCTGGCAACTCAATGACTTAGTTATGTACATTATTCTCAAAGACTTCATAGGAGCTTCAATGCCCAAGACCAGGCCCAAGAGCACCTTGAAACATCTGAAACACTTCAGCATTTGGATAATTACATACTTTTGGGACCAACCCACATTTCTCTTTGGAAAATGTTTCCCCTGCATGGCTGCAGACAACAGATGGATCATATGATCTCTGCATTAGGAAAGATGGCATAATTCTGGCAGACTGTCAGTTGAGTGAAAGAGGCTGATTTCAGATCCTCATTAAGAAAATATACAACCACACTGAGTGGACTGAATGGCAGAAACTGATCACTGGCGCCAGCTTTAATAGAAAATACAGCACACTTGCAACATGAAATCTGCTGAGCTGTGGCTGGATCTAGCTCTATCAGGTTTTACATTCTTTTCCCAAATAAATGTGTTCCAAAGGAGACATTCTTTGTAGTACAAGGGCCTTCTGTTTGCCAGGAGGGAGGGGAGCAGAGCAGTAGAGGCAAATTCAAAGAGCTACCAGGTCTAGGGCTGGAGCAGGGTGCAAAGGCTTTGTGGAGTCTTCCCTTTTACTTGCAAAAGTTTCTGTTTAAAGAAACTTTTCTTTATATTTCTAGTCTCTTGGTATGATTTTAGGGTGCAGATGGCACTTTACCCAGAAACACCCCCTGGAAGAGTGGTGCCTTGAGAGGCTGCCTAGAACAGAGGCCAGACAGTGTTAAAGGAATAAAGTAGGTATTTATTAAAAAGGCCTTCAAAGGACACACTTTGGGCAATACAAGAGCCTGGCTGTGGCTACACCCAGGATGGATGACTTGGCCCCTTCCCAGTGCATGGCTCTGGGAACAAGGCTCAGTGCCTTCTTTACACGCTTTTCCACATGGAAGCAGCCCTGCCAAGCCCCTAAAAGCTTGAGTAGGAAACCCAGTAAAGTGTAAATATAGTTTCCCAGCAGCACTGGATATGAGCAATATTTTCACTGTAATCACTACTCGCAGCTAAAGAGAAAAGGACTGGTGGAGCTGCACACATCCATTTCACCATCAAATACCAAAATATTGGCTATGGTTTCAGGTAACAACTTTTGTTTCAGCAGTGACATCAGGATCTTTATATGACACCTCATCTTGATCACAAAAAATAATGAAAAATCATAAATTATTGGTTGCTTTGAAAGTCTTTGCTAAACTATCTTTTAGTGAGATCAAAGACAACATCTATCCCACATGACACTGAAAAGTTCAAGCAGTAATAGTGGTTGCTGTGGTATTTCTATTCCTGTATCCTTTGTTCTATAGGTACCACCCTTCTTTCTGATAACTGTAAATTTCAAAATTTGGAATCATTAACTAGGTTAAAGACTGCATAGTAAATAAACAATGCTAGAAATAAAAAGAAATATCAACATCTGAATCAACTTCTCTCAGTGCATGTGTTTATGTTGAAGAATGCATTCATGGATTTCCTCTTTGCTGTGTAGAAAATCATAAAATGTACTGCTTGTCCTTGATCCCCTGTAAGGCTTGGAGCAAGAGAAGATGGAGCTGGAGCTCATAGGGAAAATTATTACCTTTCTTCTTCTTTCAGAGCTAAGGAGAGACAGTTAAACCAACAGGATACTCTCTATCTCTCTTTTTGAAATTATGGCAGAGGTATGACAAAATCATAAATAGGCTTAGAATCTCAGTGTGCCTGATTATTTGTTTGAAATAAAGTCACATGTGACAATAGTGTTGCCTATCCTTCTGCAGTGCAACACCTTTGTGTGGGAACCATTCAAAACCCCTCAGCATGAGAAGAAAGGGTCTGTGTCGCTGTCATTGTGACACTAAAGACTTAGAGAGCAGCAAAAGCCACATTAAGATAATTTCATGCACACAACAGTTTGAATATGTTGCAGTCCTTGTAAGTACATAATAATGTGGAAAACTGTACTAGGAAAGTAAAGGTAACAGAATTACTCCCCTATTTTGACTTCTTCGAAGAAATAGGAATTTTAGGTATGTAAGGACCACTGCACTGGAGTGTAGCTGGTGATCAGCAGAGTGAGTAGCAGCTGCGAATAATTCAAAGGCTTAAACTTCAGTGCCAGCCAGACAAAAAGTAATCACTGAAACTAGGACAGAGAAGGGGAAAATCAAAATTTGGATGAAGCACTATTTAAAACATAATTTCTGAGTTACATTTCTTGAAAAGTTAAAATTCTAGGTAATTGCAGTTGAATGTTTTTACTCTGTCAATTCTTTTATTCTGGATATATTGCAGTCACAAGTGTTCATCTCACTATTTGAAACAAGCATTTTTTTTTTTTTGAGCAGAGTTGAAGAGCAAATAATCTGAACTGATTGTATTTAGCACATTTTTAGAAAAAGCACCAATTTACTGTATCATAAAAAGAATGTAACCAGCACAGCTATTAGTCCCTATAAACTATTAGTTAATAACTATTGGTCCTAAATATTAGTTATAACTAGTAGTCCTTAGTAACTAGTCTCTTGTATTTCTAGGAAAATCTTGGCTGTCATTGTTGCAGATTAGTAACATTCAAGCCTGGTAAAACAACAAATTCCTGTGGAAACAGGGACTCAGCATGCACAACAGTCACACTTTCAGCTTCAGTATTTTAGGTATTTTTAAGTTTAAAAAAATAAATAAAAAAGAAGCCCACCAAAAACCGGAAGTCCATGTTAATTGAAAGGACCAGTAGGGTAATATAGAAATTCTTTTTGAGAAGATTCACCAATCTGAAAAATAAATCAAAACCACTTTTCCATTACTTTTGTTTAGTAACTCCGTGACTTCAAAAACTAATTTATTTTAAAGTTTGTAAAAGAAAAAAAAAAGTGCTGTTGGGCTAAGACTTCACTTATCAAGTTTCATCCTAGAGGGAATTTTTATAGCTGAGTTATAAACCCTCTGCACTTGAGTGTTTATAATGAAATGCTGACAAATGCGATAATAAACACTAATCATGGGGCCATAGTAGCTGATCTGAGAGTGGATTCAAAAGTTTGTAGTGCTATCATAATATTTTGTTCTGTTTCCAGCACTAGTTTTCTTAAACCTCCTTTCAGGTTCAGCAGCTGTAAAACAAGATCAATCTAACTAGAGATTGCAAAATCATTTGATTATTTATACTTTTCTTTGAAAGCTATGAAATGTCTCTCAAATATGATTTCATTTAGTCTTATTTTTTTGGTTTACATGTCTGAATACTAATTGTAACATGATAGCTTCAAGAGAACTCGAATTTCTACCAAAAGTCAGTCTTCAGTGGCCAAAGAGAACATAAACAAACCAGCCTCAGACCAGGGTCTAAAAATGAGCTATGATCAAACAGCTCTAAGGCTTTAAAAAGCCCCTTATTATCTTTTCCCAGAAGTAATTGACACTGTCAGTTTTTGTTCTTAATGCGGTGATAATGGCACTGTGCTTTGGGGAGACTGAGGAGCTGGACTCGGCTTTGGTGGCAGCAGGGATTCTGAGCAAGGGGAAGAAGGCCTCTCACTCCAGTGGGTGAAATCCAAGCTTTGCTGGAGTTAGCAGCACTTCTGCACTCTGTTCTGGTTGGGGTTTCACTGTCTTCCCAAGCCTGACAGGCTGCTGTACTGTACCGACTCCACAGATTAGAAAGCAGCTATCTTGGACTGAGACAAGGATTAGGGGAGAAAGAACCCCACAGTTTTGTTATTTCAGCCAGATGGGATTGCAACTCCAGCAAGAAGCTTGTCTGCAATGTTCCCATAATTGGCTTATATTCTTACCAATCTAAACTTCCAGGATTTCAACACATCCACAGGGGCCAAGGGATGGCTCAGTATGGCATCTTGCTCTTTCACTGAGCTCTTCATGGGTGTAAGGACATGCTTTGGTTTCAACAGTTCCTTGGAAAAAAATTGCATTTAGACTGCTTTTTTAGTAAATCTTCATCAGTTTTGGAAAAGCATGAAACAAACAAACAAACAAACAAGCCCATGTCATCAGGTTCTAAGGTCCTATAAATCAATGTGTGTCTCAGGGGCAGTTCAAAACACATCTTGGTATTTTTTCTGTGCTGTTTACATATTTTGTTCATTGGTTTATACCACAACTGCATTTTTAATTTCTAATGTTTTTAGTATCAGTGGCTCATTTAAGAATGTTAATGCTGTTTGTATTGCTACAAAATTTCCAGTGATCCATTAGAAATCAGGATTGATAATGCAAGATCCATTTGTATTTAAAAATAAAATGTAACATATCCTTTCTGCTTTTCTCTAGTCTCTGACACAAGTATAAAAAAAAAAAAAACCCAAAAAAAACCAACTTGGATCTTGAACAAATTCCAGTGTTTTGTTATTAAACCAAGAAGAGAAAACCAATAATTTTTGAATTATCTGTTACAGACATGTTTACATTATGAATCTCTTAACTTAAGACTCTATGTGCTATAGAGTTTGAATTTTATCCAATGATATGAGCAAGAAAAATTATGAAAAGTTATATAATCATACTGGGAGGCATCATAGAGAAATAATGGTAAGAAGTGAATATTAAATTGCCTATTTCATTGTCCTTAAAGAATTTGTCTTCATCATTTTGCCTGAGATGATGGTAACTAAAATGAGATTGGGTTATGTGAACTATTGTTGATATTTGAACGTTGTTCATACGTAGTTCCTTCTCTCGTTTTATTTTTAGGAAAAAAAAAAAAAAAGAAAAAGAAAGAAAACAAACCTCAAAACAACACAAAACCATCTGAGGAGGTGAAACCCCCCAGTTCCTAGAAAGGATCCAGCTGCGCTAACTATCCAACTGCCTCTTGGAAAAAAAAGCATTTTGACAAATGGAGAGCAGATGCAATGTGTGGAGTCAGAGAGGTCAACAAAAACAAGTAGAAAAAGAAACCAGGGAAACAAGTGAAAGGAGACAGAATATTAGAGTATTAATACAGGATATTAGATCTCTCATGATAATATTAAAGTGAACAGAACGAGGAAAAGAAAAATCATCACAGACCTGACAAAACATGAGAGAAGAAATGAGACATAGGATCCTAGCTATACTAGCCTGAATTCAGGGTAAATCTTGATTTTACTAATATCACGGTAATTTTATTTAACGAAGATAAAAGCTGTCCTACGAAGCCATGCAGAACCACGGCCCTGAATGGGCAGTTTAATGTGAGTGGACCGGGCTCTGAGCAGGCTGGCTGCATCCCGTCCTCTGCGGGGACAAATCCAGGTCTTTCCTAGCAGCAGCAAAGGAAGGTGCCAGCAGCAGAGAGAACTGGGGAAGGGAGCTGGAAGGAAGGGCAGAGGTACAGCAAGATGGGTCGGAGGGGGTTCTAGGGGAGACCCGGGCGACCCGGGCCCCGCTCCCAGCCCAGTCGCGGCCACCTCCCGCCGCTGCCGCTCTCCTGGCAGCTCGCCCCTTTTCAGGGATGCCTGCGGAGGCATCAGTAGGTTACGCTAGGCAGAGATCCCCGGGGTGGACCCTATCCCCATCCCCGGGGTTATGCCCTCCTCGGGCTTCCCCGCTCCGGCTTTTCAGAATGTATTTCATACTTTTTACTCCTTGCAAAGATGAAACGTGGCTTGCGTGTTTGTGCGTGCCTTTGTAAGGGAATGTGCCGTGAGAGAGTAAACGTCTCCGTTTGACGTCCCCAAAACCAAAGCCCACAAACTCACAAGTTTTCTCTCTCAGGAGGGCGCAGACAGCTTCCCAGGCTGGCCCCGCCGGTGCCGGGAAGGCTGCGGGGCATCCCGGACAGCCGCACCTCGCCCCGCCGAGCCGGGCCGGGCCGGGCGCTCCTGCGCCAGCTCCCGCCCGGAGCGAGCGACGGCGCTGGCCGCCCACACGCAAGGACAGAGCCTCTCCCGGGAAGAAAATCGTGACAACAAGCGGTTGTATCCAGATGTTCGCCTTCCCTGGCCCCGTGACACACGGCGTGGACTTGGCAGACTGGATTTCAAAGAAAAAGGAGTTGTTGTTTATTTTTTAAAAGGCAGAAAGCGCTGGGTTAAAATGCACAGGCCGAGATTTCCCTGGCAGGCAGCTGGGCAGGAACGAACCCGCTGGAAACCCGTTCCACACGTTGGAAGGGCTCCACTGCCACGGCCCATTCTTTCTCCAAAGCAACAAATTGGAAAGATATTAAAGCAAGCAGGCAACATAACACAAACCAAGGAGCCTCGAACCTCCATCCCCGCCTCCCACCGTCCGCTTACAAAAAATTATAAATATTAACAAGTCTGCAACACACTGAGCCTCTCCACCCATCTTCTCCCCAACTCCTCCCGACCTCAGCGCACGCTTCTCCTAACACTCCTGGTTTTGTATCCCACACCTACACGGTCCTGGCTGTGGTGTGAGAAGCCGAGGCAAGAGCTACGGATCTGTTTCTCCAGAAGGGAGGCTCCGAGGACACCTGCTCGCTCCCTCGGGTGATGCCCGGCTGCAGCCGTATCCCGCCGGGCCCGGGCGCTCCCTAGCTCGCCTCCTGTCTGCTGCATCCGTCCAGGAGCTCAGTCATGAAGGAGATGTACACTATGGCCAGGCGCAAAGTCTCTATTCGAGAGAGCCTCTTCTCGTAGGCGAAGGTGGGCACCTTCTTCCTGAGCTGATCAAACGCCTCGTTGAGGTTGAACATCCTCTTCCTCTCCCGTATGTTGGCAGCCTGGCGCTGGGCGTAGGTGATGACCCGTTTTCTCCTAGGTCTGTCCAGGAGGGAAGCGCTGCGCATCCTTTCCTCTTCCTCTTCTTCTTCGTCTTCGGGATCTCCATTTCCGAAAGCAGCCAGGGGCAAACCTCGGGCCATCCCTTCCCGAAGCGACAGGACTCTGTCCCCGAAGGGAGGCCCGGTGGTGACCTCGCAGAGCCCCAGGCCCGCCCCAGCCCTGGGGGCTCCCTGTGGGCTTCCCAGGGAGAGGTCGGCCACGAAATCCAGTACCGAGGTGCCCAGCAGCCCCTCCGGGCAGGGCACTTGCGGGGCTCTGCCGTGCAGCTCATCCAGCAGCCCTGGGCGCTGGTGGGCTGGGAAAAGGCTGGCTGACATCTTACTTCAGAGAGGGCTTATTTTGGTTCCCCATCCCCAGCCCCAGCAACGTTAATATTTATAACCCTCCGGATAACAGGATTAGCAGGACTAGAAAGAGCGGCCGTAAAATTTCTCGCCGTGATGCTGATGAGAGGAGACGGGCAATCCCCTCGGGGACGCGTGGATGCTCCCGAGAGAGGAGTCCCCAGCGAGTTAATCCTGTCACAGCGATCAAGGACAGTTCCTTCTTGGCAAAACCCTCCGCTCTTACCTGCTGAGCGCTTTTGTCTCTTCTTACACACCCGCAACCAAACGATTTTCAGCCTCCTTAAAGCCCCAAGGAGCAGAGCCGGGTCTCCACTGGGCTTGTTTTCCTGCTTTCTTTCGGGATCTCTGAACCCCGGGAGCCAGCCTGACAACTGATGTCAGGCAACTGCATGTATGCTTTTAATGATGTCCTGAAGAGGGGACCTGCATGCAGAGGGTCACCGGGGAATGTTTACTCTGTATCCCAGCGCAGTGGGAACTGAATGACAGGACCTCCATTAGCCTAAGTAAGCATTGTAGGGGACCCGATATTGCATTCCCTGTAGTAACTGTTGGAATCGTCTCTTCATTCCCTCTAAATCCCCTTCAACCAGAGTTCAAATATCTTTCCAGTAAAAGGCTGCTTCATAAATCCCATTTGGGTTCAGGCAATCTCATAGCACTTGTTTTGAAACTCCTTCCTCCTGCCCGTGAGAGGAGCATAAGCTGGTCCTGCTCAGGGCAGCGGAGAGCACCCTGAGCCTTTGGTACACCTTTGCTGGAGCCGTCCCGGTCCCCGGCAGAGCACAGAGGAAATCAACTTGAACGCACGCACTGATAACGCTGGATACATGTCGCAAAATACCGTGACATGCACATGAACACACACACCCGACACCGCTGAATACCTTTCTTTGATCAAGGTTTCATTGAGGACAGACGCTGGGGATTGTTTTGCTTTTGTCTTGGGAGACTGGAAGAGGGGCTGCGTCTTCACCCTCCCGCACCATAGGCTCTCCCTAAATAAACAGCCCGGCCCTGGCAATCCCTGGCAGCGTCAGATACACCGAGGTCGAATCTGTTCGATTTTCTTTGGAACACGATTTGTACACACCGCTGTCTCAGGAGTGACTGCCCATCACCACTGAGCTGCCTTCTCAAAAACCTAATCTTCTCCTTTGTCGTGCATTGTTGTCACTCTCTCTTTGAGGCTAATTAGTCTCTAATTTCTAAGGGGATTTCAAAACTGATGAGATCAAAGGGAGTGGATGGGGGCGGCCGAAGGATGCCTCTCCTAGAAAATACTTCCTGTTTGCCTACAGGACCGCAAACATTTCCCGCCGCATACCGGGATTTGCCGTCATTGACAACTCAGCGGGGCGAACTAAGCACCCCCTTTCCTGGGAAAGGTACAGGGGGAAAGCCGCTTCCCGTGCCCGCTTCCCGGCGGCGGGGGCGGGCGGGGAAATTGCGCGGGCTGCGGAAGGTGCGCGGGAGCTCAGGCACGCTGGACAGCTCCGCAGAGGGGCGGCCGCGCCCCGGGGCCGTGGCGGCACCGCAGGTACCCGAGGGGAGCATGGCCATCACCCTCTCCTTCGGGCCGACAGCCAGCCTCTCCCCGTCCTGCGGCGCCGTCACCCGCAGGCTGGCTCAGCAGCCTGCCTGAGGCTGGGTAAACAGCGAGGAACAGCGGGACTGCCTTTATTCTTGCTAGGGATAAGAGGTGTCTTAGCGGGCAAGGAGAGAGCCGCTCAGAGACTTGCTTATTTGTAGCTAATATGGGGTAATAGAACACCTGGTGAATGAAGCAATGAGGCAAGGAGGAAGTGTAAACCTCCTGTTGTGAGAGGTGCTGCCTCTCTTCAAGTAAATTGAAAATATGTAAATGTTAAGTGTTGTATAAAAACACTCGGTGCAAGAAAGATCAGATACATATTTATGACTGACCCACAAAGGACCATGATTTATTTGGGCTCCTTTTAGTTGAGGTGACAAGTATTTAATTTACAGACACGGAGGTAAAAATTAAGGACAAATGACAGGAAATACACATCTCTACAGAATCAAAATTATAATGGAAAGACAACTACTTCAGACAGTGAAATAAAATAATGGAAAATATTAACTAATCATCTCTATGTCAAAACTCACATGAATTTACTGTCCTGTAGGAAATTGGCATTTAGTAGAGGACAGACCTGCCCTTCACCAGGGTATCTTCAGAGAGAAGCTCTTGCTCACCTCTCTAGTTGCAGATATTTGCAGGACACAATCTACAGAGACAACCAGAGCTGGAAGAGGTTTATATTGCAAGAACATAAAGGGACGAGCTTTTCTAGCTTATAATGCAGCACAAAGTAATATAACATAAGTCATAAAAATATCAATACTTCTTAAAGGAAATAATAAAGACAGAACTATGACAGTGCTGGGAGGTCCTGGCAGAAAATGAAGACTTGCTGCCAAGGTGAATCCTCTTGTAAAGTGGATTTTTTCGCTCTTTGTATCTTTTTCTATTCTCCCTTATTTCTTGCTAAAATATTGATTTTTCTCTGATATTAAATATTTTAAATTATATAGAATAAACTCAATGAACGGTGGTACCACTAATATGTGACACTTTGTTTAATTGGTGATTTTTGTCATTTCAGGGAAAATATGGAGCTGAGGCAATGTATAATGAATACTCAATGCTGCAAGACACAGATTTTCAGTGCCTAGAAAAAACAAGACTGTCAGAGTAGCAGAATGAATTCTCATAAGAGGCTGCTTTGTTACTCCAAAATTGTCTCAGACCAGATTAGCAGATCCAAAGTGTGTTCTAGATTGTTTTAAATATGAATGTAGTTTGCTTTATGACTCCTACCTTCCTTCAGCCCTCCCTTATTTTCATTTCACTTATCAATTAAAAATTTGCTCACAAGGTGCTTAGAAATGCTAAGAACTGATGACTACACTTTCAAGCCACTGTGCATCTATTTCCAAAATTATTCTTCAGAAATATCTATAAAATTATTCTTGATGTTCATGTAAGGTTTGAGTTTAAAACTCAAACCACAACAACTTTTCTGATTTATTAGCCCAATCAGAAAGCGCTATATATATATCCTTTTCTGCCCAGACCTTTTATCACCTTGTGTGATAATTGTCCACAGTATCACCCAGGAAAATACAGCAATTCCGATAACTTGGAATTATTGATTGAAATGCTGTAGATTTTAACAGTGACCTGTACTTTACTAGAAAATTCACTGGAAGCCAACAGTGACCCCGAGATGCAGAAATATGTAGGTACTCTCCATCAGATATGACTCATTTAACAAGGACCTGAAAGGTGTTGTCTGCTTTGGAAACAAAAAAAAGTTAGATATGTAAGTGAAAATAATGTCTACACTTTTCTTGTAGAATGGAAAAAAAAATCTTCTCTCCTTTAACTGATCCATAAATAGTTTGACAGTTACTGTCATTTTCAAACTCTGGCCTAAATAACAGAAACAGATGGGTTCTGTTGGACACTAATGCAATCTCTTTCAAATTATTGACATTGCAGCTGTCTGATGGTTAAACTTAAAATTAAAGTGCCCATGGATCAGGACCTTACTACCTCAAAACACAGGACAGTCCCTGTCTTGTTGGACTCACAGTTTGCCTTCCTGACAGGCCAGACAGGATCAGTACAGAATATATATGTGGAGAAGGGGCCAGCTCACAAGGGAACAGAGAGAGTTTGGAAAATATCTCATCCAGACCCTTGGTCAATCAGTGGTGAAGAGGAAGGCACTACAGACACCACTGACAAATTAATACAAAAAGGAAATATTTACACAAAGCTAGTTGAATACTGGTTATTTTGGTGCTAGAAGAATGCCGTAGTATTCAAATGAAAACATAGCACATGTGATTGAATGTGATATCATTGGAAGAGTCAGGGAGACCTCAAATGCATTATGAGGTTAAATAGGCAATGAACACTGGCCAGTGATTGAGTTTATGTTTGAAGATTTTATGTCTGAGTGAAGCTGAGGGACGCCTAACAAAATACATAAAATAAATTAAATAGTCCATACTTTTTTGAGCACCTTACAAAAAAAACAGAAGGGAGGAGGCTGATGAAGTCAAGGTCAAAGCTAATACAGACCAGAGGAATCAGTGCTTTGCTGACTGAAACTGCTGGGAAAGACTTTGGTGCACTACAGACCGGTGAAGTGTATGGAGGTGAGGACAAAGTTACCTCAGCCTGACTTCCCCAGATCTCATTTGTGGAAAGAATTGGTCAACTCCATCAGTTAAGGAAAATAATATGGGTACTAGAAATGGGTTCATATTATCTAACTGCTGGATCTTATCCAAGTAACAAGTTATCATGGAGACATTCTGATTCCTGCAGAGATAGGAGCACCTGTAGTAAACATGGTGGTCCACTTCAAGTCTGTGTCTCCGGATGGACAGTGAGAAGCTTGGAGATTCTAGCTTCAATTCTCTAGGGTGAGCCTTAGCTCTAGAATTAGCAATGGATGAATAAAGACTAAAAGAAATCCAGTAAGATGTATATCCAGAGCATGCAGGCAAACATAACTGGGTGTATTTGGTGCAGTGACCAGAGTTTGAGTCTGTAAGAATCCAGCATAGACAGTTTAAGAATTAACTTTATTCCTGGCTGATGATATATGCATGAGATCTCTGCTCACAAAGAAGGTGAAGTCCAACTTACTAGTTCAGCAGTGGGATACTTCTATTCTGAAAACCAGAATAAATTCAGTGAGCCAAAGCTTTACAGTCTGATCCTATCAGCAATCTCAGGCACTGATCCTACTTGCATCTGACTGTATTAATGCATTCCTGTGTCACAGTCTGCCATTAACAGGACTCCAATTTGAATACAAGCACCTACTTACAAAGATCAGGTTTCACAACTTGGCTCTCTCAGACAAAAATGTGACATTCAGTAACATCGTTATTCCCTGACACAGGAAATCATTAGGAAAAATCAATATTTTGGCAAAGCCTAATAAAACTAGATATGTTCTGCCAGTAAAGTGCAGTTCATTTTTATTTACAGTGGTATTACACACCATTTGAAGAGTTTAAAGAAGCAACTGTTGATATTTTCCCAAATGACAAAGAAAAAGTTTGAAACTGTAATCTTGGGTAAATCATGGACAAATGAAATGAACAGCTGTGGTTAGGGTGGGATGGGATTCATCATGCTTGCAAAGTTTTATGAACGATACTTTTTTCCTTAATCATAACCTTAGGGGTGGGAGGGATTGAGAGCAGGGCATACATTAAGGTTGGAATGTCAAACTTGACTTTGAATTTCCTGGCTTTTTATCAGCATGCATGAAAAAGTGTAATGCTATTCAAACAGCTCCTTTAATCTTGATTTTGTTATATAAATACTTTTTTTGTTGAAATAGAATGCAATAAAATATATATTCTTTATCTAGAAGTCTAGATTTTTTTTCAAAATCTTTATTAGAATTATTTAATTTTATTGTTTTATAATTATGTACTAAAGGCATTAATTAATGGTTTTTTCTTTTCTACTTCTCACAATTTGTAAAATGCAGGGAAATGTCAGTCTTAAATCTATTTTTTTGTGAAGATTTTGCTTATATATCAACAGAATAAATGTATGTTTGATGGAGGATCAGATTCAACCTTTTCCTTTTTTCTTTTTTTTACAGATTAAATTTAATTAAATTTACAGATAAAATTTACAGATTATTTTTTTATAGTACACAGGCGTATCTCCTACAACTAGCAAGGGGACTGAACTAAATGTCATTTACAGAAAACAGGTCTCCTTTGCTAAGCTTCTCAACCATCCATTAGCTTGCTAGCTTCTGGCTATGGTATTCTCCTAAGGATATGTAATTTCTTTTCTTCATAGTCCCTCTTAACAGCTCTTAACAGCTTGTGTCTTTGTGTGTATTTATGACAATAATCTACAATTACAGTATCACATAATATCCAACTGAATTTCCATTTCATTCCCATTCAACGCATTGGAAGCAGCTAATATTATGAATAGTGTTTGCTTATTTTTGCTTAGTCATTCACCCTTTTTCTTTTTTTTCTGTGGTAAATAAGTCATGAATAAATATTAGATTTAAAATCTTGCTTCTAAAAGCATTTCTCATGCTTTAGCAGCTGCCATATCAATATGCTTGGTAGATTTGCATTTTTTCTCTTTACAAATGGAAAGCAGGAACAGAACAAGTGTCAAAGAGAGACAGAAGAATTGTGGACAATAGAACAATAAAGTAAATTGGAACTGAGAGTTTGATTTATCTAGAATTTAACTTCTGGGACCTTTTGTGTTATAGAGACTTTTAACCTTAAGAAGATCCCATCAAAATATTTAGCTGTAAGCACTTGGTCCCTCCATGGATGCTATATGACTTTTATATTAATTATATGAACATGTTAATCAAATGATTTATTAATATATCTCTGGAACATGTTTTTATTAATAATACGGAGTGAGCTTTGATTGCTTGCTAACTTAAAAGATTTGATTCTGCAAATGTAATTTTAAAAATACATACCAGTGTTACTGCTATTTGTCAGAATTTTTTAAAAAGTGAATTGCAAAATGAAAGTTTCCATCCTATGTCCCATCATATTATTTCCATGTGTGTCAGTGGCACGGCTGAAATCTTTAGATCCATTGGGCTGCTTACTGCCTATGCAGCCAAATCTTCTCCTCCCTCTGCCATCAGGATCTGGGGGATGGTAACACATTTTGCCAGAAGATTTCACAGGTACTTGCTGGCAGCATCATTCATAAACTCCTGCTGGATGGGCCTGATCCCCCTTGTTGTCCCATGTCATGTGATGGCACTCAGGATGATCTGCTCCATGGCCTTTCCCAGAACAAGGTCAGGTATACTTCCCTATGTCCTCTTTATGACCCTTCTTTTAGACAGTTCTCACATTTGATGACCTCCAGTCACCTGGGACCGCCCTGGTTAACCAGGGCAGCTGGTGGATGATGAAAAGTGGCCCAGTGAGCACTTCTGCCTGCTCTCTTGGTACCCTTGGGTGGATCCCAGCCAGCCCCACAGACCTGTGTGTGTCTAAGTGATGTGGCAGGTTGCTGACCATTTCCCCTTGGATTATGGGGTCTTCATTCTGCTCTCTATCCCTGTCCTCCAGCTGAGGCCTGAGTACCTGGAGAACAACTGGTCTTACAATTGAAGACTGAGAAAAAGAGTCTCGTTACCTTCCTTTCCATGTGGAACATGGTTTAGTCTTACCTTCCTGGACTTCAGTCTTCTCACCTCTCTAGGTCCATGGGTCTTTCCCCCAAACTCCCCCTTCTCACTGCTCTATTTGCCCTCTTTGTCTCTCTATCTAATCATAGAGCCCATTTTCACTTGCTGTTGGGGCTGTCCAACCCCAGGCCTTGGTCTGGCACAACACTCAGAGCTGCAATAATTTACTATTTTCAAGCATGAGCATTAAGAAATTTGGCAGCATTAATGGAAAGGTATAAACAATCTAGCATGTTTGAAGCCATATAACTTGTACTTTGCTCTAGCAGGGTAGGTCTTAAATGAGGTATTTGAAAGCGTGCTCCTATGAAAAATATGCAATTTTCAGTATTTTGAAGGATGAGGAAATCACTTCATTTCCCATTTGCTTTATTTACACATGACAATTTTGACCGGATTACAGAATAAAAGGGATCATCAATGTCAGTGTAATTGAGCTGTAAAATGAATGTTGTTGTTATTAGTAATAAAAATATTAACAGCAATATTAAAGTTAATTAAATGGGCGTTAGTTATATATATTCTTTTTATAGGTTTAACATTTGAAGGTAAAGAAGCCCAAAGTCATTTTCATAAATCATGTGTTTTTAAACCATTTGTTTGATTCATATGTATGTGTGCAGGGAAATAAAGTATCCTATATGTTTTTATAATATCTTTCATGCTCAACTCACAGTAAAAACTTTGCCAGTCTACTATATCTTCAATAATCTATGCCGTTGAAAATACTAATTTGTCTAATTTTTCCTTTTAGTATTTTTTGTGAGTATGAGATTAAATGTTTTGAATGTTCATGAAGCTGCATTTTCTTTAGAAAGTGTTTCAAAAGTGGTGAAAGATGCTCACTACCAACTGAGATGAGCGACACTACCATTTGGATAAAAAAAAATCTAGGGCAAGATAAGCATTTAACTACTTCAAAATCTTGTGTAAAGTTGCCTTTTCCAGTTACATGATCCATTATATTGTAGAGAATTCACATGTAGGTTTTTAAATATTATTTAATCTGCCTTTGTTTATTCTCATTAGAACAAAATTAATATCTCATTTTCAGGAACCTGGTCAGGCTATTAATTGAAAAAAGAAATTTGCATGAAGTCATGCCATAGACACATTGACACATAGATGCTAACATCTACAGTGAATTTTATTTGTTTTGGGTAAAAGTAAAATAACATAATAATCTTTTGAGGATACTAGAAATACTAAATGAGTCAAGCTACTGGATTTTTTTGAACAGTTACACTAAAGCTATCTATCCTCCTCCCTATATGTGGGTCTTTGCATCACTTTTTATCTTTTCTCCTATTTTCTGCTTTAGGTTCTGAAAAAAGTGAAATATTGGTACAGTACAGAGGTTGGTGCTCATCAGTAGTTGTAAAGCAATAACCATTGTAAATGAGTGAAAGGTTTTTGAGACTAAATAAAGAGCGGTTGAGTATGTCACTACTTGGGAAACTGCTACCCTGGCCCTGAGCATGAAGGAAGACCAGACATGACTTTTGTGGAGGTGACGTGTTTCTCCCATTCCCTTCCCAACATGAAGAGGGAGGGGAGACTCCTCTGTCATGCCTTCTGATTTACGACAAACATGTTGCTTTGATCACATATTAGATTTGACGATCTTTCAGGCAAGGACTGGATCTTCATATTTCCTCTAGTTAAGAGGGAAAGCTCAGATATTACTGGACACTTTAACATTACCAGAAGATGAAACAAAGATTAATTTTCATGCATGTCATGACCAAAAAAAGTGCATTTTAAAAGGAGGAAGAGCTAAACAGTCATAGCCTGTCTGGAGAAGGGGAAGGAGGAGTTGTGAGTCTACAATATCTTGATGGCAGTGGTGTGGAGGGAAGGTGGACACTTTCCTACTGCATCAGTAGGTTGGAGATTTAGTAGGAGGATAGAACCAGTTCCAGAACTAGCTACCACACAAACCTTGTAATTGAAAATATTTTCAATTTTCAAATTCTGAATTCTGTCCAGTGAAGGGAAAGCATAACACAGGAAGGCTGAACCTAAGAGCCATAGCAACTATTGTAGCACTACTCATGGACACTGTGATCTGTGGGCACAATGGCAAATAAAACTATATATAAGTAGAAAATTTTGAAAGCAAATAGTAAATAAAAAAATGTGCCCAAGTGTATGTTAAAATCTAGAGAGTAATGAATGAGAACTCATAGTCTATTCTATGAGCTATTCTATAAACTCACTGATTAAAAGCAGTTTGTTCATGTCCTGAGCCAGGTCATCTTTGCCCCAGATTTGCTCGACTTCAGAGAATTACTGAATAATGGAGTCTCACTCCCCATTAGGGATTTCCCCCAGACTAACAATGGGGAACAACAGCATCAATTCATTTGCACAAAGATCATTGTGAGTCATGGACAATTCCATCATTGCATTTAAAGCATCCTCAGACCACAAGGGCAATTATGTAAACACATGAAGGAGGACCTACAGATATTTACTACTACCCACATAAATACAGGGTCCTGGCTATGGCATGTTTTGCTAGCACTAGAGTAAGTAAGTTTAGAAAGTAATATTATTCTATTATTCTGTCTTACAAGCACAGGCAAGTAAATACCACACCAGCAAAATGTGTAAATATATCACGTTGTGAAAGGACAAACTGAAGAGAAGCAGGGCCAATTATTTGCATTTGGTTACCAAAATACATTAGTTGCACAGCTAAGAACAAACCCACTGTCTCTGGTCTCCTAGCTTAATTCTTTAATTGGTAGGTAATCCTGGCTCACAAAGTTAGGGAAAATCAAATCATTCTGTTTTGCTTTCAAAGCTAAATCTCTCTGGGATTATCTCATTTGTGAGACCAGATCCAGAGAAAATAAGTTAAGAATGGAACAATCCATTTTATTTTTTAGTTCCAGAAAGATTGAATAATTGAGGAAATCTATTTTCTTTCCTATTTTTCAGAAGTAAAAAAGGACACATAATCACATTTAATTTAGCTCAGATAGAAAATCAGGGTTGTGAATTAAAAACTTGATATACCTTAGTACACAGTAGTCAGTCAGGAGTGTCCTAGGATGTTGAAGATTAGCCATGGTGGTTTTGGTTTAGTCTTTATTGCTATGAGAGATTTTTTTCCAGGATTTCTTGACTCATTCCTCTAAGCCTGTGTTGAAAGGGAGTTTCTTAATGCATTCTGAAGCAATCACATAATTTGTTCTTTTTCTTTTTTTTCATTTGCTACTTAGCAATGCAGTTAATTTCTTTAGAATATTTTAAACCACACGTTTTAACTTCATTGTGTATTTTTGAAAGAGCTAATATTATTACATTTATTATTCAGAGACAAACATAGAAACAATGATTTAAAGAATTTGGGAGAGCAGGACATTCTAGCCAATATCCTTTTAATATTCAAAATCATTATCTTACAAAAAATGAAACTGAAATTAATTATTGGATTAAACCAACTGCAGATCTAGGTAGCAGCATAAAGTCACTTAGAGATATACTTAAAGTGGTGGTCTTTATAGTGACAATGGATTCATCAAAATTTCCCACTGGGAAAATGTATACATGTTGGAGCTCTTACAAAATAATTCTCAGAGGGGTGAAAAAGAGGAAATTTGCAATACCATTGTGCAGGTACAATCATAGGTGCTGTTTTCAGTCAATGATAGAACTTATTGCTACATAGCTGGTCTTGAGGTTGACAAAATTTTTTTTGAATAAAATAAGAGATTAAAAGGGGCAAGAAGTCAAAGTCTTAAAAATAAACTTC